>NC_091132.1:34934605-36134605 GCF_040183065.1 Periplaneta americana | reverse complement strand
ACACACCTCATTCTAGTGCCGAAATGTTGTAAACATGGAGCTCTTACCTCTGTGCACCTTCATGCTGTTTTTATGGGTAAATGTTTAATGTATGTATGTATGTACGTATGTATGTATGTATGTATTCACCACTGGTGGCAGTGGTAACTAATTACACTCAATAATGACAATAATAAACACAATTAATAATAATAATAATAATAATAATAATAATAATAATAATAATAATAACAGGGAGCATCCTAAATTAAATGAAGCACGATCACTTAAAATGTTGTTGTTGTTTTCTAATGCCAGGCGTTTGGAAATAAAGTCATTTGACCTCTTGCACTACAATATTTTCAAAGATATTATCATGGTCAGCCACTGAAGCACAGATTTTGAGGTGTTCCGAATCCATTTCTTGGTTTGAGTTTCACAATGGGCAGTTAGGGGACTGATATATTCCAGTTGAAGAGTCCACTGCAAGAATGATGGATGTCATTTGGAATACATTTTGCAGGAGAAGCAATTGAAAGTTTGAAATGCTTAGCGCTCAAAGCTTAACTGTGATTTTCCGATCATTACTGGACAATGACTATCAGAGTTAATGCCATATAACTCTCTATGTACATTCTATATGTCTTAAGCTATGCATTGACAGTCTTGGTTCATTTTCGACAAGAAAGTGACATCCATCATTCTTGCAGTGGACTCTTCAGTTCTATGCATGTGTTTGACCAAACAATCATGGCCTGTTGCCAATCTAAATACAGCTATACTGTACTTTATTTCATGGAGTGCAGTTTCATAGAAAGGACTTTGCCGACAGACCTTCTATTGCCCCCCTACTAATTGGTTATCATAAATAAATGTCTTCCTTACTGTGACGGAAATCTTGTCTTCTCCTGTCAGTAACCAATCACAACCCTCGTTCAGAAGAATTGACAGGCTCTCGTCAAATCCACGTGGAGACAGAGTTGCCTCATGTTTTCCGAATTCCAAGAATCCCATCAGTCTCACCGTCTCATTTCGAGGGTCGCCAGGATTGTGGCAACTGTGCGATGTTGGGACGGGGGGACAGGATGGAATTGTCACAGGTGATTATGTAGGAAGTCATAAATCTGTAAGTGGGTGTTCAAAGGAGCTACCGAACTGCACTCCTTGAAATGAAATGGAGTATACAGACGACGATCACTTAAAATAACATTTAAAGTAAATCCAATTAGTAGTCTATCTTAACCCTAATTTCGAACTAAAACCACGTGCAATATAAAAAAGAAGAATGAAACAAAATTCAGTCATACTTCAAAGAAATAAACTAGAATGCTTTGTGTCAGGTCAGTTCAAACATTAAGGTAGCTGAATTGCGGTAGAATAAAAAAGAAGACCTATATGTCACCTTCATGGCAATTTTTAATTAAATTTGGTACGAGTCACTTGTTACACGTAAGACCAATCAGCGGCTTCAGCACTCGCTTTATCGATCACTGTCAGGCTTAAAGGCGACCGAAATTAAACTTTGTAACACGAGATTTTCATTTCGTTGAGTCGAGGTTTTCCTGCCCACTTGGTCACAGTTTGACAGTTACAGAATTTTGAATGTAGCTTGAAGGCAAGCTCTTCTGTAGGGTTTCGAAAGGGGAGTTCCATGTACCTGCACATACAGCACGACATCTCACAGGTTTCATTCCCTCCTACCTCTGCCCCCTCCCCCCAGGTTTGGGTCTGAAGTAGCAATTCCCTCGTACTAACTGTGGATGACCGCCTTTATCGACCGATAGCGACGCCCTGCACGTAAAAGCAACTTTCAGGTATACGAAATTGTTTCAAAGAGGCGACCAGGGACCACTGTGGGAGGCTGTGATCCTCACCTGCTTCACTTGCTGCTACTGTTTGACGGATGCGTTTGAGAAGCATTCCACTTTTCTCTTGATTGAACGATCGCTTTAAAACTTTGTATGAAAGCTAGCTCAATGACATAGTCTCCATGAAAGTTTGCACGGCGGAAGTTGCATGTTAAACATTGACTTTATGGGTGACCTCTGCAAAAGCAATACTTTTATCCTTTAAGTATACCAGATAGTAAAGAAAGAATATTTCCACTCATGAACAATAAGTAAACAGATGTTCAAAATAGACCGCGACACGTCTAAGCAAACCAGAATTGCAAATTGCAGTCAAATTCAAGTAGTCATGCAAGGAATTTTTACAATTTGTAAAGAATTATTAAAAACTATTACGCGAGGCAAAATTTGTCTCAAAATAATCTTATTTTAAACTTAACTGTCAAATTATAGAATAAAGTTGTTTTTTTAGTAACTCAACAGAATAATTTGTTAAGTTTCTATGAAAAATTCTGTCCAGTCCATAGTCTTCCGTATTTTCTGTTTAAAAAAACTCTGCTTTTCCCCAACTGTAAGGCGATTGTTGGTTAATTACATGGCGAATCCTCGGCGTCATCTCGTCAAATACCATTCCGGTATCACCAATTCTACCGACGCTAAAGTAACCTTTCAGTTCATAAAGCGTCGTTCAGTAACCAATTTGTTGTTGTTGTCAACTCTCCGAAGACAGGTTTGAACCTCTTAAGTAACACCAATAAGGCATCACTCATGAGGCAGCTAGGCCAGGAGATAATGGGTAGGGTGGCCAGTTCCTTTCCCCCTCCAATTTATACATCGCCGATTAGCTACTTATCCCACTAATCAGAGTTCAGATTTTTATTTATTTATTTATTTTGCTAATAATTGTAACATAATATAGTATAAATAGAAAAACTTTAGCTCGCCCCTGAAAGAGTAGAACTCTGCTCAGGGGCGGATTCCTGAATTCAAATTAAAAAAATATATAATACAATTTGTCTTATATCTACTGCGCAGTAAGAATGTATAAATTTAAATTTACAATATTTCAATTTTAAAAAATCCATACATGCACACAAACAATAATAATTGTTCTTCATCTGACACATATCGTCAAGTGAGATGTACTACCTGATAATAGATACACATATCAGCCAGAACCTCAATCAGAAGTAACCAGTTTAATAATTGATATATTTTGCCTTCCAGTAGTAGGTTATTTTCGCGTTATTTTGCCTTAGTGTCTCCCCCTCGGAGAAACATTCCGTACTTGTATACATTTTGTCGCAGAGCGTTTCCCTTGGTGCACAAGGGAAGGTGGTCTGCTGCACACCAGTGTGATGGTACGATGATTAACGGAGCAATGTTACAAATTCGACACGGACCCAATGGGATTTGAACTCTGTTTACTGGCGAGGTAAGCCGACGCTCTTGCCGTTAGGCTAAAGGCTCGTATCAAAAAAGTGAGGCTGCCTCATGGCGCATGCTCCTGTCATTGGATATCTTTCCTTGGAAAACCGCGAGGCAAACAATAGGCGGGGCTGCCGCGAGAGGCGACCGCGCATGCCAGTCTTGCTTCATGGATATTCGGCCCAACGATGCGCCTAAATATCACCACCAGTCTTCGAACCTGGGTCCGTAGCCACCATAAGCCAGTGCTGTACCAATTCAAACACCCAGGTTTGTTGGTCCTTTCAGACTGATCGCTTGTCATGTGTCTTTAAGGGCCGGTATTATAAACGCTGTTTAAACCTTACGTTCAATTTAAACTGAAGTTTTTCGTTCTGCTTCGTATTATACACCTTAATTACCAGTTAATCTTGAGTTAACTTGAGCTTAACTTGATCGGCAGTTTTCTGCCGTTTAAACTGCAGTTCAAGGCTCAGCAGTACTAGATGGCGGTTTCCGCAATACACATGGATACTACAGATGTTTTCCAAGAACTTATGAGTGACTATATGTGAGTAATTAATATTACACGGCGGCCAAGAATTTTTCGAAATATAGAGTGCACCACTTTGAAATATACATAAATGAACATAAGTTTTAATCGAAACAGACAGTCCTAACCTTCAGAATTAGGCGTATAGTCCTAAACTTGTTTCGAAAAATTGACACTTGGATACAACATGCAACAGGAAAACGAGAAAGTGCAAAAATATGTGTTTTAGGGTTTGAATTTAAAGATTATTTGAAAAGATAAATGATTTCTTTTTTATTTTTGAAAACATTCTATTGAATCTCTCATCGGATACTAGTTACACTGCGCTATTTTTCTTCTGGTAGTAGGCATACTGAAAACGATGGAAGTTTTCGGAGGTGTCCATAAATCTGCTACAAACCTATTGCGCATTGTACTGTATGTGGCAGACAGTCTCCTGGTAAAATTTACTATGGGGTCTGATTTATAAACACACTAATAATATTACCTAATTTTACTAGACTCATAAAAATAATTTTATTGTTTGACTGATTTCTGTTTCATAAACATTCTAGACGACACATAAAATACACACACTAATATTATTACTTCATTACTCAGTTGATTCTGTATGGAGTTAGGTCGCTGATGGTCATGCAAGGTTTAGTCTGGTTGCATTGTGTTTGGGGGTATAACGTTGGTAGCCAGCGTTAAGAAACTATTTGAGGTTAAGTCTGACAAGCATACTGAAGTACGCGGTATTGGTCCTCTTTAGGTTTTTTTATGATACTCTGTATGATATCGAAGAACAAAGATGTTTCTTAATGAAGATTCTCCACGAGCGTCGGCTATTTTAAATCAATAATATAATTAAACAGTTGCGATCGTCTTCTTTTCTTTCCTAGCAGTAATACCAATCTTATTCCACTACGGTTTAACTTAACCGAGACTCTGTAATACGGCACGTTGAGTTAAATTAATGGTTAGGTTTAACTTAGGTTTAACATAATCTTCAGATTAACCGTATTTATAAAACCGGACTTAAATGTTACATGAAATAATAGCGATGTACAGTCAGCAAGGAGAGACATTTAGAGTTGATGTATTATGTAATTCACGCTCAATTGTACAGAATTTATCTTTGATTTCCGGTCATTACATAAAATCATTCATTGTGTTGATACTCCCGTAGATTGCAGGGGTTAGTGTGTGTAGTCTGTTTCCATTACCATAATTGTTAACTATTATTCACCACACTTAGACGTGCGTCCGAGTTATCCATTAAAGTAATTGTTTAGTGATTCTCTGTGCTGCGTTAAAAGGTTAAAATTTCCCCTCTCTCCTACATTGGGACGGAGTGTCTTGCCATCATTCAGCAGTAATTACGAAACTGTGTTGCTGTCGATAATCTTAATTAGCTCCTGTGGCACCAACGAGCTTGTTTGAAGCGCCAAGCTTTCCACTACCTTCTCATATAAATCTTTCATGTATTCAGAACAAAAATAAATCGACCAGCCCGGGCGTTTGTGAAATACGTATCCTACAATTTCGTAATGGACATTGATGGTTTGTATGAAATTATTCATCGACAGGGTTTAACACTAGGAAGTGTTTTAAAAAATGATGAAGAATTCACAGAATCCTGATGATTGGGTGAATAGGTCTCTGTTTTAATGTTTTTTAATTAGTGTTATTAGGAGTATGATTTTTTTTTGTTTAGCATGTTTTATCGTTTTTGGTTTTTGATTATTAAGGAGTTACAAGCACCTTCGACCCTTAAAAAATTATAAGTTTTATAAATTTTATTCCTCCGTATCCTTAAGCCTTATTTTAATGAATCTTTGTATTTATTTATTAATAACGGAGAAAAATTCGCTCCGGCGCTGGGGATCGAGCCCAGGACCCCTAGGTTTACTCATTGGGCGCTTTATGGGGCGGCATGGGAGGCATTGCCCTCCCAGACTTATGTGAACTCTTTTTTTTTTATTAACGTTAGAAAATATTGAATTAAAATTATCTTTTTTTACCTTTGTTTATGATCAAGTTTCTGTGCTTAAATTGACGAATTAATGTCTTCAGATCATGTGTCTGGACTATAATATATACAGTGAAACCTGTTCAAGACGGAAGTGACATGGTCCTAATTTTTTTTCCGTTGTGGACAAGTTTCCGTATTATTAAGGTTTTACATTAAAATGGAATATTTTATCATTCATATACATGAAAAACAAAATGACATGCCGCAAACTGTAAGAAGTACAAAATATTCCGTTTAATACTAATCACGTTAAATCAGCTTTCTGTCGCTTATTCCGTTGGTGGATCATCTTGATTAAAATCTCATTTTCTGTATAAATGTTATTGTAACTCACTCATCAGTCATTAAACACTGCTAAAGTTTACTAATCTCATTCAATTTAATATCTAACACCATACTATAATACTGTTCTATATATCACTGCACATTATTAATTACAGTACCTAATTGGACTAGGAGCTATCCATTAGAAGCTTTGAATTCTGATTTATTTAATTTCTTTCCCAGTACAATGGCTTGCTTTGCAGAATAGATCCAGAAATCGGCATGTTTTTTGAAAGGTCATGAAGAACCCACTTCCACAGCAGTTTATTTATTTCCACATAAACAGTTGTTTTCTGGTTTCTTTTATGTCCCAATATTGGCCCCAAGCCACCCACTCATTATGATCTTTATTTTTTAAAGTGTCACACCTGAGTTTTCCACAACTGAACTTCAACATTATTTCTCTTACACTTCGTTTCTAATTTTCTTTTAACTCGATAACTTTTACTTCATCACTTAATGTTAATGCCACATTTTACGCAACATTTTTACCAGGAAATCACTACACTTGCGCACTGTTTAGCTACGACAGTATACCGGTGTGAAGCATTGAAATTCTTTGAAGGGACTCGTCTGCCTAGTCAACAGGGTAATAAAATTTATGACCGACAGGCCAACACACCCTCGTACCCTCTAAAATTTTGCAAAGAAAACTTGTTTTTATCTTAGTGACCTACATATTTCGTATATTCCTTGAAATTACACGCTGTTTCAAGATATAGTTACAAAATATAGTGTGTCCAAAATATTATTTCCGTTTCCGCGTTGGACAGTTTCCGTTTTATTCAGGAAAAATTACACATAATACATACGAATTTCGCCGGGACCAATAAATTGTTCCGAAATAGACAGGATTCCGGATTATTCAGGTTCCGATTTGAACAGGTTTCACTGTACTATAAATAGAAGACGGAAAGACCGCACTCGGATGCTAGAATTCTTATTAATCGAAACACGCTTCTCGATACGTTACTGTTTGCCGACGGTCAAGTTCTTATCGTTAAAACAGAAAATGATCTACAAAACGCCGTTTATAATCTACAAATAATCGCTTCAGATTTCAATATGGAAATCTCAACAGAGAAAACAAAAAATCTTGACATTTTTAGGACAAGATTCAATTCCAAGTAAAATAATGACAAATAATAAACTAATTGAACGTGTCAATTCACTTAACTCTTTAGGCTATAATTTGTCTTATCTTACTGATGAAGATATGGCAAGCAAAATATCTAAATTTATAAAAATCACTGGAGTAATCAACACCGTCTTCGAACCCTCTCAAGTTCAAAAACATAAACGAGGTTAAAAGTCTATAAAACACTAGCTGGACCAGTTCTGACTTACTGTATGGTACTACTAGGGCATGGACAATCAGAAAAGCTGATGAGAAAAGGCTAACAATAGCTGAAATGATGTTTACGAGACGGACAGCGGGATGCTCATTGCTCGACCACCGTGAAATTGAAGACATACTGAAAGAACTAAAAATAAATCCTATAATTCATTTTGTTCAACAATATAGACTTCAGTGGAAGAAACATGTCGAAAGGATGGATCGCACTAGATGGCTTAGACCAGTGATGTCAACGAGAGCGCAAATGTGCTCATAGCCCGTATACGCTCAGAGCACGTAGGGCACGCAGGTACAAGTCACTGCTGAACACAAGAGTTATACATTACACATTGATGAAGAAGTCGTTCAGTATGTTTCAGGCTGACTAGACTCTTAACTTCTTATGTAAGTGAAAGATGAGGTGATGGTCTTTGTTGATTTATGGAAATTATTTAGTTATAAAGACAAGCAGTGTCGAACGCCTGAAATTATTAGTTCATCTACAGAATGACATAATATTTAAATTAGTTTGTTTTTATTGATATTAAATAGTAGTAAATGTATGTAAAGACGTATTGTAGAGCTTCTTCCTCACAGCATTGTATTTATGTTTACAGAATAAAATACAAACAAAAGTGGGTGGTACTAATGGCGTAAATTCGTTAAATGTCAGGAGTTTTGTCTATAAATTGTCCAGATTTTCATACATAAATTCTCAGTTTAACGATGTTTCTTACTATTACGATATTGTTCTGTCCAGATATTTTGAAATACTTGAATGTTTATCAGAATTCATAATAGAAAAACAGAGACAGTCCAGAACTAGTTGACTCTACATGGATCGAGGAACGTAACTTTCTCAAGGATGTATTAGAGCATCTGAACGTTTTGAATTTGAGATCGCAAGGAAAGAATCAATTAATTTGTGTCGACAGATATTGTTAAAATCTTTCAGATGAAGATTTCATTGTGGATGTCGCCGATCTCACAGCACAATTTTTATAATTTCAACGCCTTCACTCGTTGCCTTCCTGTTCAACAGTGTAAAATACTGTAATGTTTTAAAAAATCTCTTGGAAGAGTTCCATAGACGATTTAAAGATATTGACCTACTCCAGCTCAAGTTGGATTTGTGTCGGCAAAAATCAGAAAAAAAAAACCCCCTTCTGAATTACGCGAGAAGTCAGGAATTTAAATTTGTTTCTAGAGGTGTCATGATCTTCAGATAAATAGTACATGATTATGTAACATTTAATAACAATAATTAGGCCTAGGCTAGTTGTAGGCCTCATTATGTAAAACTGCTGAAGTTAAAGAGAAGCTATGTTTATTATTTGTTAGTCTATATCCTAATATTTTATATGATTAGAGAGGTACATGTTGCAAAATATGCTTTTATTTCTTGTTTTCTTGTATGAGCGTAACACATTATCTATTACTTAAGAGCAGTTTAATTCATCTTGCAGTGATAGGCCAGTATAGTTCATTTTGCTCACCCCTTCTTGTTCACTGCTACTGCTTGTAGAACAGATTTATTGAAACCCGTGCGCGCTTGGGAGCACGTAGTGTCTTTCGCGTGCTCTGACCTTGACAGCCCTGGCTTAGACAAATTCTTGCCTACAAGAGGAAGGAGAAATTTGGGAAGATCATGAAAACGCTGGGTCTAACACGTGAAGGACATGATGATGATGATGATGATGATGATGATGATGATGATGATGATAGTAGTCATAGGCGGAGAGAGAACCGTTTGCTTGGGAGGGGTAGGGGCAAAACAAAACCATAGAATCCCCATATAACTGGATTTTTGGGGACATCATTTACCTCCTCCCCAAGTTATAGCTTGAACGTGGTACAGTACGATTATTTAGTCCTGTCAGTCGCCGGAGATGCGCGCGTGGGACAGGCCAGTCCATTTAGTTACGCCAAGGGGTGTTTGGTTTATTCACTCGCTTGCCTTTACCGACTGCTCGCCCTTATCTCTACTCCGGAACTGCCCCCACTCCTCCGATTACTTCCCCTCTTTCGGGTCGTTGAGCTGTCAAGACTAGATAATCGGTCTGTACAGTATATCGGAATATGATGATTTAATAAAGGTATTTTCTGGGAGCATGTTTCTTACAGTGTTACATCCATATCCGCGATGTTTCGGACCAAATTATAAGGGCTTGAACTGTAGGTCTACTACAAATTATAATAAGGCATAACTTAAAACAATCTCTCTCTTTTTGTCTCTCGTGCAGAAATACATGCATACATCAATAAAACTACGTAACATTGCTGACAGAAACGTTTTTTATATGAAGCTTACCTTCATGAAGATATCGTATGAAATGTAAACTCTGATTATTTTATTTAATCTCGTCTTTAAGTTGACACATTTTACCGGAATCACATTTCTTTTTTCTGCATTGTTGTGCAATATGTTATTCATATATCTTCAATTGTCGGCCTGAACATCTGCAGACTTCTAACACTTGAGTACAGGCTGTTACAAAAGAAACAATACAGTGCTTCCATTCTTCAAATGTGGTATAGGAATTCTTAAACATTAAGAAATTTAAAATAAATATTATAGTCCAGACACATGATCTGAATACATTAATTCGTCAATTTAAGCACAGAAACTTAATCATAAACAAAAGCAAAAAAAAAAAAAAAGTAATCATAATTTGAATTCAATATTTTCTAACGTTAATAGAAAAAAAAAGAGTTTTTTTTTTTAAGTTAATATAAAATTATTATTCTTACAGAAATGGGAGTGATTAATAAATACTGCAGTGTAAAAACAAAAATAGTTAATTTGAATACAGAATATACAGAATACAGAATATAATTACAACTATAGAAATATAAATAAAATAATGCAAGCAATATAAAAAGGAGATACAGTAATGTTAACAAAATTTGAGGACCGAATGATCGTGTTGTATTATTATTCGTATCTAGTGAATTCATATGGTAATTAAGTGAATCCTGAAGTCGATGATGAGGGAGGAAAGAGAGAGAGAGAGAATACTACTAGGTACTTGCTAGAATGTTGTACAATGAAACTAGTGAGGTACAACTGCGGGATTGTTTTCGGCGTTGCCATAAAGTAAGAAAAGAAAAAGTGAGCCAAGTTTGACCAAGGAATACAACTGTGGAAAGGAAAAAGTAACGATCCTGAAGGAAGAAGTGAAGAAAGGATCATTAAAAGTTTGTTTAACAGCTAAGAACACAAGACTAAACTTCTAGAGAAAATAAAAAAGTGGTAGAAGATACGGTTTATTAGTTCAGGAAACGCACAGCATGCTTCAAAAGATAAATGTAGTGTAACGCGTGAAAACGGTCTGGGTTTTCTTTGTGTTCCTAGACACAATGTGCCATTGAGCAGTCGAAGGAATGGCTGTAGCGCGTTATATTGGTAAATGTACTTAGTCTCCTTCTAGTGATCTAGTTTTTAACATATCATCTTCTTCTCCTCCTCCATCGTATTCTGTTGGTACAAATCTGGTTCGTAATTTATCATTCATTCTTCATAATTTCAGCCACGTTCTTCCAAATATTTTCTGTTCGCAAAGTTCAATTATTTTATTAAGGCGATGCGCACAATAGTCGAATTTTAACAAATTTATATATATATATATATATATATATATATATATATATATATATATATTTTTTTTTTTCGCGCAAAGAAAAATGTACGGTTTCTTTGTTAACCGCACAATAGTAGACTGGAACAGCTTACCTGCGGAAATCTTTCAGGATGGTCCTCTCAAAATCTAGTATCCTGCAATGTTCGAACATGAGAGAGGCAATCAAGAAATTAAAAACTTCGTCTTATTTCATACAAAAAACTAATCGCAAGATCTGTGTTAAAATCCTTAAGCGTTAAAACATGAGTGGAGGACAACGAATATTTTTATACCGCAGTGGAACAAACACGACAGACCTCCTCCTCCAGAGCGAACATCGGCGAATATCGAACTTCGCCACATTCGACAAACTTGAACCGAACATAGCGCCTGTTCAGGCCGATTCACAATAAACCGGGAACTGAAACGACAACGAGAACGGAAATAATGTTAAAATAAGTGTATTTAAATTGAGCGTTCACAATAGTTAATTGTGAATGCTCACATTTAAATACATTTAGTTTATCAATATTTCCGTTCTCGTTCTCGTTGTGGTTTTCGTTCCCAGTTTATTGTGAACCAGCCTTTATACACGACACTAGTGCCTACCCCATTCCTGGCCATTCTCCTCAACTAAAGTCAGCTGGGACAGCCGGGATTGCCCATAAATTCAGGTCAGAAAGGGTTAATAGCGTAAAATACGACATTTCGTAATTTTCCGCTCTCTAATTATCACATAAATCGCAAAGATTTTATATAATTTTATTATTCAGTATTTACAATAATAGAGGAAATAATAATTAACCATTAAGAGAGATTTTTTTTTTTCAAAACGACAGATTTAAAACACAGTATGAGTCTAGGACCAAGACTTTAGGTCCATAATTAAAATGCACCCTGAATTTTCAACACTTTCTGCTATTAAATTAAATTTCAAAAATGGAATATGTGCTTTAATGATATTTAAATTGATTCTATATACCGTCGTTGATTTTATGAAACTTATGCGGCAGTACAGAAAATAATTTTTCAAAAGGAAGAAAAAAGATAATTAAATATCAATAGGCCTACCCTGATCCTCGATGATGTCATTTATGTTCATTATATTTACCAATGCTTTCTAACGAATTATTTCATATTTTTTTACAGGCCCATTGATTTTTAATTAACTTTTTCTTCCTCCTGAAAAATTATATTGTGTGCTGTCACATAGAAGTTAAATAAAATCAACAAAGATGTAAAGTTTTTTATCTTTTCATTTATTTTTTAAATATATTTCTGTAAGTTGTATTAACTTTTCCATGTCTTGTATTAGATGGAACTGCACCGGAATACGAACTTTACTCATACGGGTAAATTCCTATATTTAATTATAACATTTATTTAATTTAGTGTAAATATAAACATCAATATTACGCCTCCGATATTTGAAACCTTGCGCCAGACAAATATTTAAAACAGTTGAAGATATCTACAAGAATAATTACATCTCATTTGCATAATCTTAGCTGTTACGTGAGAGGAACAAAATAAGGACCGTATTTTTCAATAAAGATTTCTTTTCTGTAGGAGCAAGTATATGTCTACTTATATCCGGCCACACATATTTTAAGAGCTAAACTGAATCACAGAACTATCCGATGTCGCTCTTTGTTGTTTTCCCTTGTGCCGTTTGTTTACACAGCACTGTCGGTTACTTGCAAAGTGAGTAATTAGACAGGCAAAATATCAAATTTCCTGTTATAAACCCTCCTGCTATAGGAAAGATTTTAATAATAATAATAATAATAATAATAATAATAATTATTATTATTATTATTATTATTATTATTATTATTATTATTATTATATCTTACTCTATGCCGATGATCAAGTCATAATTTCCAGTTCAGAGGATAATTTACAAAGAGGATTGTATACATTAAATAAAATATTAAAAGATTTTGGGATGGAAATTTCAGCACAAAAATCAAAAGTAATGGCATTTTTAGGACAAGACCCAGTCAGAAGTAAGATAATACACAATAACCAATGCCTCGAACAAGTGCTAAATTTCAATTATCTGGGTTGTGAAATATCTTATCAAAATGAAAAAGATGTGAACAAGAAAATTACCAAATTTACACAAATTCTAGGAATAATAAACAATACATTAAAAGCTAAATTAGTACAAAAATCTACAAGACTAAAAATATATAATACACTAGCATTACCCACCCTTTTATACGGAAGCGAGATTTGGTCATTAAAGAAAAAAGACGTGAACAGAATCAAAGCAACGGAAATGAAATTTTTGAGGAGGACAGCAGGATATACTCTTTTAGACAGAAAAAGGAATGAAGAAATTTTAGAACAATTAGAAGTAGAATCAGTAGAAGAAAAAATCAGCAGATACAAATTCAATTGGCTAGATCATGTAAGAAGAATGGAAAATTCAAGAATCCCAAAAATTATGATGCAGTATAAACCTAGAGGACATCGTCGACCAGGAAGACCTTTAAGAAGACTGCTAGATGGGGCCGAAACAGGTCTACAGAGGCCTAATTCGTGAAGGATGATGATGATGATGATAATAATAATAATAATGATAATAATAATGATTTATTTTAGCTGGCAGAGTTAAGGCCGTAAGGCCTTCTCTTCCACTCAACCAGCAAAAAGTGTATATACATATGCATGAACTTACAAAGAATTCAACAATTTGATTTAGATGAGAGTTACATGTATACAAGACTAATTTACGAATTAAACAACAAAATACTATGAACTATTAATTAAACACTGAAATAAACTGTGTAGCAGAATTAAACTAAAATACATAGAATGTTAATATATTTCAAATAATATTAGATAATAGAAAGAGATTATTATGAGACAATTTTGAAAATACAGCACTATCAGGATGATGTCTAAAGAAAGAAGTAAAAATGTAGTCGGTGATAGTTTAAATCAATATGATTGGAGTGAAATGCTAATAAGGTTATCTTTTAAGCTGTTTTTAAAGGTGTTTATTGTCTTGCAGCCCCTAATACTTTGTGACAAGGAATTCCATTGAAGCGAGGTGGATATTGTAAAAGATGATGAATAACAAGATGTTCTATGAAGAGGTATACTTAGCGTGCCACAGATAAGTGATCTGATATTTATGTCGTGGTTAGAGTATAGATAAGAGAAACGAGACGAAAGGTAATTTGGTGTTAAGGTGTGCAGAATTCGAAAGAGTAAAGACAAAGAGTGTAAAGTTCTGCGTTCTTTAAGTTGGAGCCACGAGAGACTTGCGAAGGACGGTGATTTGTGATCATATTAGCAGAATTGATTTTCACGATGTGTAGAATGCAATTAACACAAAAATCATATTTCATAATTAATATTTGGGGAGAAAAATTCGCTCCGGCGCCGGGGATCGAACCCGGGTCCTTGGTTCTACGTACCAAGCGCTCTGACCACTGAGCTACGCCGAATTCAATCCACAGCACCGGATCGAACCTTCCTCCTTCAATGTTTCCCTTTGTGGCCTGACTGCAAGTTAGGCATATATGTTGACGTATATGTGCAATGTCATCTGCCATTATACTAGGAGCGCACTCAGCTGAGTGACTTGTTTGGCCGGGATTCCGCAGTTACGTGCACAGTAATCTGTACAAATATATGCACTGCAGCAATGAGAATATTATAGATTTTTTTTATTAATTTGTCCTACAGAATAATATCTGTAATATTGACAATTAATATTTGAAGAGAAAAATTCGCTTCAGCGTCGGGGATCGAACCCGGGTCCTTGGTTCTACGTACCATGCGCTCTGACCACTGAACTACGCCGAATTCAATCCACAATCCAATTTTTCCCCTCAAATATTAATTGTCAATATTACAGATATTATTCTGTAGGACAAATTGATAAAAAAAATCTATAATATTTCGTAATATTTTGGTAAAATTTTCATAACCTATTTCATAAAAATCTTAGTTTTTTTTTCTACAAATCTTTTCCATTTGTTAATATTTCCATAACCACCACTGAACTGGGCTTTCAGATATGAGACAATAGACATGTTTTCTAGGAAATACTGTACATAAAATATCCACCAATATTCCGGGATTCTCAAGTGCAAATGAAATCTCCAGTCTTTGAACTCGTAGCGTCAGTGAGAAGCCATATCAAGTTCCAGGGACTTCTAGAAAAGCCGTTTATGCTAAATTGGATTTACTGATGGTGAATAATATATCGTATCAAGTTACTGTGGTACCTGAAGCTAAGAGCAGTGAACTACCAGCAAATATTAAACTACCAAATTAGCACGATATAAGTATGCTTCATTACAGCATGTGATTTTCATCGTTCAAAACAGTATTTATTTATTTATTTATTTAGCGACGTTGCATCAACTGTGGGGTTATTTAGCGTTGACGGAATTGGTGATAGCGAGATGGTATTTTGAGAGATGAGGCCGAGGATTCGCCATAAATTACCTGACATTCTACTTATGGTTAGGGAAAACCTCGGAAAAAACTCAACCAGGTAATCGGCCCAAGTGGTAATCGAACCCGCGACCGAGCGCAACTCCGGATCAGCACACAAGCGCTTTAGCCTACTGAGCTACACCGGTAGCTACAAACAAATGAAACAATATTAACTCACAGAAAATACATAAATGGATAAATTATTAGCAGAATTGAAGATTTTTATGATAGGCCTATATTTCTACAAAAATTAACTCTTCAATTTAGACTACGGTTACATTTTTGTATATTTCTATCTATTATAATGATAAAAATTTCAGTCTATGTATAAAGATGTATGATAGTAGGAGGAAGAAGAATAAAGTGCATAATATTTGCTGATGATACGGCGTTGTTAGCAGAAGAGGAAATGATACTAAAGGATATGCTACTGGAGCTAAATGACAGCTGTGAGCAGTATGGGATGAAGTTAAATGCAAGTAAGACGAAAAGCATGGTAATAGAGAGAAAAATGCAGAAGAAAAACTTACGAATTCTAAATGAAGCAGTAGAGCAAGGGGACAGCTCCAAATACTTGGGGTGTACTGTAAGCAATAACATGAACTGCTGTCAGGAAGTGTTTGTATAATTTGGCTGATGAATTGTATATTGTTTAAAATGAATAATAGTCTTTTTAGCTCAACTTATGAATTGTTTATGATTATAAGTTGAATTAATCTACTTGATATGGATTGTACAATTTTGTATATGGTAACAAAAGTATGCTTGTAAATTGAATTAATCTGTTTAACGTGTATTCTATATGTTTGCATAGTTTTTTTTTAAGTTGGTTATTTAACGACGCTGTATCAACTACGAGGTTATTTAGCGTCGATGAGATTGGTGATAACGAGATGGTATTTGGCGAGATGAGGCCGAGAATTCGCCACAGATTACCTGGCATTTACCTCACGATGGGGAAAACCTCGGAAAAAACCCAACCAGGTAATCAGCCCAAGTGGGGTTCGAACCCGCGCCCGAGTGCAACTTCAGACCGGCAGGCAAGCGCATTAACCGACTGAGTCAAGCCGGTTGCATAGTTTGGCTGATGAAATGTGTATGCTTTAAATTGAATAGTAATCTGTATATCTCAACTGATTGAATTGTTTATGTTCTTAAATTGAATTAACTTACTTGCTATGTATTATATTTTATAGCTCAGCTGATGAATAATCGTTTGGGTTTGTAAATTTATTAATATGATTGGCTATAGTTACATACAATAAAAGTAATTTGATACAGTTATATGAACACTTTTTAATGATTGAATAAAATTAATAAAATCGGTTAAAAACCATACATGTTTCGGAAGAATGCTCCTCCATCTTCATTGGTAGTACCACGACGCTGGTGTGGATGTTCGACCGCGTAACGTAGCTTAAGGAAGGCTGGCGGTCGAACATCCACACCAGCGTCGTGGTACTACCACTGAAGGTGGAGGAGCATTCCTCCGAAACATGTATGGTTTTTAACCGATTTTATTAATTTTATTCAATCATTAAAAAGTGTTTATATAACTGTATCAAATTACTTTTATTGTATATAACTATTCTACTCATGAACACTGTTGCATCTGACCTAACTTATGTAATTTAATCATGATTGGCTATGTACTGTATATTTTTAGTAGAGCCACCAATGTAGCTCCATCGGCAGACTCGCTGGTCTGTTGAGTCCGGAGCTGCGCTCGGGCTTGGGTTGGTTTCTTCCGATGTTTTCCCCAGCCGTATGCCGGTTGGTCTAAGGCTTGTCCTCGGTCTCACTTCATTTCATCCGCGTTTGGTCTGATTACCTGGTTGGGTTTTTCCAAGGTTTTCCCCAATCATAAGGCAAATTCCAGGTAAATGTTGTCGAATCCTCGGCCTCACCTCATCTCACTACATCTCGGTAAAAAAATTGTAAAAATTGTAATCGTAATCTTCTAAAATTTTGACTTGTTCCACATCTTAAAGCTTCATTGCTAATGTAAGATCTATGGAATACAATAAATGATATGAAAAAAGAGGTTTGTGTGATGTTAGTAATAAGTCACTTTTATCTTAATACTTGACAACTGTTTCTTTTTATTGTCTTATGCTTGCGTGTATAAACGTACATTAACTCTTATTTTTTTATTTTTTTTCTTCCAGGTGAGTTCAGCCTCTTTTAATGTGACGGAGACTAATGAGGAATGTGCTTGCTGTTCCTTCCAGCTGAGCGGTAAGACGAAGTTGCTTAGCATATGAAAATAGATGTTGAAAAATTATTGTCGACGTCAGTAGAAATTGGTTATGAGGCTACTGGCCGCAAGCTTCTTCTTTCTCTTTGCTTTTGTAAGTGGTTCTTAATAGACGAGTTATTGAAAACAGCCACTGCATTGAGATGCTTCTCGTTGTGTGCCATTTCTCTTTAATGTCTAGGTCCTTAATAAGCAGAGATGTGTTTCTCTTCATGGTGTATTAGTTAGCTTGTCTAACTTTGAACTGGAGAGCCCTGAGTTCAATTCTTGGTTATATCAAAGAATTTTTTTTTTCGGTGCACCTATTCTTACGCTCGGAAAAATTGGGAAGTCGCAATAGAGGGCGAACTCCGATTAAAAAAAACCTTTTTATAATTCCTACGGGGATTCGTGGCATTCATATTCACATTTAATCCATGTTTCATGTATTGTCATTAAGGATATATGTACGTGAACGACCACAAATATTATCAGAAAATGCAGGCTCTAAATTTCTAAACTTTTTTAAGGAAATGAACTCACTGTTGGACAAAAATTACAAGGTACCACAACAAGACTTACTAGAACTTAAATATCTGATAAAAGTGTAACAGAGGTTACTAATAATATTTTTTATAATTCACTTTTTACTTTAAATTAAATTTGCCAAAATTTGAAAATTTTCACACGTTATTTCATAACTCCACAACCATTAGAGATAGAATTCTGAAATTTTTTTTACACTGATTTAACATGCATGTATGCAAAAGGTAGACTGTAATAATTCCCATTTCTTTGAAAATAGAAAAATTAGGTCACAAAATGTTATGTAAATTTTAATACATTTTATATAGGACAAATAAAAAATTAATTGTATTAAAATAAACTCTACATGTCTGAGAGTAGTCTACTTTTCAGAAATAAGTGTTTATTACATGCAAGAAAATATTAAAGATGTCAGTGAGACTATAACAATGTTATACTGGGTGTTCAGTTCAAAATGTGTCATGGCTCGCTGTATGCCGTCATGTGGCTAGCCGATGAGCCTAGAGAATTCAATCTTCCTACACTTCCGCAGAGGTGTATAACCTAAGAGGCAGAGAAGTTGCCTAGCAAGTACGGCGTTCATTCTGAAGAGTACGTACCGATACGTACGGTAACGCCGGTAGTGGCAGGAATGTGAACTGTTTGGAAATACGTACTGTGGGGATATGGGGAGAGGGTTAAGACGATTACTTACGTATTTGTTGACATTAACTTCGACGGTCAACATGGACACGGAGCATTTGATTTGTGTTGTGGAATGTTACCGTACGCAACCGATGATAACAAATACCCTGCAAACGACTTGCCGGCGTAAAACACAGTTCGAAAGAGGTTATGGTAGCACACAGACCGTACAGACCGCCATCTGTTGTTACGACGTTCAAGTTATACCGTACACGTTCTCAAGTTCATATTGAAGAACGCCTCAAATAATAGGCAACTTCTCTAACATATAAGCTGAAACTCGCTTCAAATCGGTGACCCAACAACAGTGACGTCATGACACACTTTGAAATGAACACCCAGTAGTTAACAAATGATGTAACTGCAGAGTATTTTGTTTTTTTTTTTTTTTTTTCATACTTTGATAAAACTGGTTTTAAAAATATTATTAGTAACCTTTTGTTATACTTTAATCAGATATTTAAGTTGTAATAAGTCTTGTTGTGGTGCCTTGTAATTTTTCTCAAATTGTGAGTTCATTTTCTTATAAAATTTTACAAATTTAGAGCCTGCATTTTCTGATAATATTTGTGGTCGTTCATGTACATACACCCTTAAGGATAGCAGGCCTACATGTAAAGGACAGTGTCAAAACATACGTAAAAAATATCATACTTATACTATATTGGAAGCTCATAATATGTTACTAGTCAGCGCTGTATACACTGGAGGAGGAAAGGAACTGGCTTAGTTGCCTCATGAGTGATGCCTTCTTGGTGTCACGTATGAGATTTAAACCTGTCTTCGGACAGTTGACTAACAACTACTATAGGGTAAGTGAAGGTATAAACGCCACGCAGGTTATAACGCTCCAAACCCTTCCTGATCAGCCGACGATGTCAGGTGGGCCATCCTGCCTCAGCATGTAATAGCCAGATCCCATCCACATACGAGTAGCCTGATAAGCCCGCAGCCTCAAGCCCTTCCTATATGAACATCGGAAGCCGGTACTACCCCAGACTTCACCATAACCTATTTTTACTATTGTATATGATAGATGAAATGAGGGGTGGAGAGTGTCGTTGGAGTGATAGAGGGTAACGGGAGTGCCCTGAGAAAAACCCTCTGCAACATCTGCTTTTTCCACCACGAATTCCATCACGACCTGGCCTGGGGTCGAAGACCAGCGCGAAAACACTTGAGCTACAGACGCGGCTAAAGAACTGCTTAAATGTAAGAAATAATCACACGACATTTTTGTTTAAGAAAGTGTTCACAAATTTCGGCTGAAGAAATGAAATAGATACAGCTCGTCCAAGATAAAGTCTGCGAGCGTCAAGGTGGGAAATTGAGGGTACTTCATGGTCAATGCACTATTATTACTGTTAAGTCAAGAATTCATAAATGGCCAGTTTTAAGTTCTTTATATTCAGTTGCTGACTTTTTAGATTTGAAAGAAAGAAATATAGGATAAGTAAAGATATTAACGCCATCAATTCAAAAATGAGTTACAACTGACCAGAATTACGGACAGTAATGTAGACTTTTTAGGATATTAATCATTTGTAGCCTTTGCTATGGAATGTACGTATCAAAAATTATAACTGAAAAAGTTTTACATAAAGTAAATAAAAGTATGACGCATACTGGCACTATTACCTACTTACTTACTGGCTTTTAAGGAACCCGTAGGTTCATTGCCGCCCTCACATAAGCCCGCCATTGGTCCCTATTCTAAGCAAGATTAATCCAGTCTCTATCATCATATCCCACCTCCCTCAAATACATTTTAATATTATCTTCCCATCTACGTCTCGGCCTCCCCAAAGGTCTTTTTCCCTCCGGCCTCCCAACTAACACTCTATATGCATTTCTGGATTCGCCCATGCGTGCTACATGTCCTGCCCATCTCAAACGTCTGGATTTTAAGTTCCTAATTATGTTAGGTGAAGAATACAATGCGTGCAGTTCTGTGTTATGTAACTTTCTCCATTCTCCTGTAACTTCATCCCGCTTAGCCCCAAATATTTTCCTAAGCACCTTATTCTCAAACACCCTTAACCTATGTTCCTCTCTCAGAGTGAGAGTCCAAGTTACAAAACCATACAGAAGAACCGGTAATATAACTGTTTTATAAATTCTAACTTTCAGATTTTTGGACAGCAGACTGGATAAGAGCTTCTCAACCGAATAATAACACGCATTTCCCATATTTATTCTGCGTTTAATTTCCTCCCGAGTGTCATTTATATTTGTTACTGTTGCTCCAAGATAACTATTACCTATTACCTACAGTAAAGATAATAACGCCACTTATTTTTTTAGAATAAAGAAACTTGTTTTTAAGCAGAAGTGACAAATGTAAGGTTATCTTGTAGAATTAAACAACTATAATAAATAGTAGGGACAACAAAATAGTCTCAATACAATACTCATTACTACAAAACATTGTTGATAATTAATCGTACATCCTGATAATCTTTTCTCAGAACTAATACGATTGTAGATGGGGTCGATGGGCATGCAACTCATCCCAGAGGGTGCACAATAGACCTCAGGTCGCAGTGCATGGGATGTTCCTCTCCCGCTCTCGTAGAGAGAGAGAGAGAGAGGGAGAGAATGTTTGTTAAGATTTAATAAGAGTTAAAAAAAATTAAAACAAACACAATTAAAGGTGAGAATATCAGTCCTGTTTTATCATTGATACATCCATTCACTGCAGATAGCACACGAGTCACATACTCATGACCAGAGACCGGAAGTTTAGGCATTATGAATCATTAAAATAGGCAGGCAAAAAGGCATTATAAATAGCTAAAATAGGCAATAAAAGGCAATTACAAAAACCTTGCACTTTCCACAAAGGGATTTCGGCAGCAAGAAAAGCTTTACATAAGTCGAATGCAAATTGAGATTTTCGACTCGATGTTGCAAATTACTGTTGCAAGCAAAGAAATTTTCTTCCCAGTAGCCTTGGAAAGTGTATTTTAGTGTTTGGTTGTACTGATATGTTGCGATATGAAATATTTAGCTATAGTCGCGACGCTTTTATTCCCGGCGTGACTCCTCCTCTTTGCTTACGTCTTAGGAAGTGAATGCTCTATAAAGTCTAGGTAGGTAGTATCGTTCGCCATTTTTGCTCTTTCGTTCCCAAGCTACCATACGAGGAATCTATTTGCCACACCATTAAACATTATCATGTCGTAGCTCCTATGATAATAAATCAAACGCACTGTAATTCAGCAAATAATTGAGCGACAAATAACGTCTTCGTGTGCTTTCTGCGAACGCCAACGAAAGAGCCAAAATGGCGGGCGATTATATTAAGTATTTATCGAGCCTTAAGAAATGAATAATGTCTCCACAGCGAATCACAAGACGCACACGTTTAAATGTAGGCGACCTGCAATGCGATTGGCTGCCGGAAATTAGAGCGACGAGACTATAGCTACAGCGTCACAATGAAAACTGATAGAAAAATAACCGTTAAAAATAACATTAGACCCGCACTCATTGTTGCCTTGTCAAACAAACACAAGCGATAATTAAAACGCTTACTGTTATACATTTTTGCCCGGCAGCACTCACTGTTTTTTTAGTAGGTTATTTTACGACGCTTTATCAACATCTATGTTATTTAGCGTCTGAATGAGGTGGTGATAATGCCGGTGAAATGAGTCCGGGGCCCAACACCGAAAGTTACCCAGCATTTGCTCATATTGGGTTGAGGGAAAACCCCGGAAAAAACCTCAACCAGGTAACTTGCCCCAACCGGGAATCGAACCCAGGCCACCTGGTTTCGCGGCCAGACGCGCTGACCTTACTCCACAGGTGTGGACGCACTCATTGTTGCAAAGAGAATATGAACTGGCTGGAAGACAACAATATACATTCGGTGAAGTCACTTTCATTTTAGCAGTTATAGAAATAAATTAAACTATACCTATAGGCAATTTTTAATAATAAATTAATAAATAATAGATAAATAATCAAATAAAGGCAAAAAAAAAGGATTTATTTTGTAAATTTGGCATTCATATTAAAAAAGGCAGAAAGGACAACATAAAACTGTGACGTTTCAATCACAAAGGTATAATTCGTACAGATTTACTTTCAAAATGAGGATAGATTTAACACATTTAAAAAGGCATTCTGCCAAAGTTCCGGCCTCTGCTCATGACTCTTCTGCGAGGACTGGAAATTTACAAGCCGTAAAACACTGCATAAAATTTAGTGACTGAATCCCTTCTTCTGTAGAACTTTATGTCTCAATGAAAAAAAAAAAATATTTTCGCACAAAAACTTGACTCATGTCATTTCTGTAATGACCGATTCAGTTATGTTAATATCAGGATTGTTATTAAAAAGCAGTAGGTAATACCACTTTAAAGCCAATGGTTTATGTGTTCTTTTTCCCTTTGCCTTCATAATCGAATTTCTGTCATAAATGACAAACAAGGAACAACGCGCTCAATTCTGTGAAGTTCAGTACTTTCAGAGCGGCTCGGCAAACACTTGAACGAAAGTTGGGATATGAGTTACTCTTCTAATAAGAATTTATTGATGAGCTTCGAACATGGATGGAGATAAAAATAACCTCCAGTTATTTCGTTTTTCTTTCGCGTGCTCTGAACAATGATAGGCACTCTTTGCACTCTCATACACGACAGACGGCCAATCCAAACGTCCGGCACAGCAGATACTTTGTTCAGTAACTTCATTCTGTGTTGCTTGGGATTGGCAGAAAACACATTCTGGTTCACAATACCATTACAGCAGCTCTCAAGTGAAGAACCGTGTTCCTCATTTACCTGCAGTTTGTGTGTGTGCTGAAGAGAAAGCTGAATTTTATATTAGCAGGATGAAAAGTCCATTGTTGCCTTTTGAAGAGATTCATTAAATTGATTTGTTGGTGTTGACTTCGATTACCGTTTGTCGGAGTGAATCTTAAACCATCTCACTTTTAAAATTTCACTCTCTCATTTCTTATCTGCATATATTTAATACAACTTATCTAGTATATCGTATCTGCATATATATAGACCTATCTACCTATCTATCTATCTATCTATCTATCTATCTATCTATCTATCTATCTATCTATCTATCTATCTATCTATCTATCTATCTATCTATCTATCTATCTATCTATCTATCTATCTATCTATCTATCTATCTATCTATCTATCTATCTATCTATCTATCTATCTATCTATCTATCTATCTATCTATCTATCTATCTATCTATCTATCTATCTATCTATCTATCTATCTATCTATCTATCTATCTATCTATCTATCTATCTATCTATCTATCTATCTATCTATCTATCTATCTATCTATCTATCTATCTATCTATCTATCTACCTACCTACCTACCTACCTACCTACCTACCTACCTACCTACCTACCTACCTACCTATCTATCTATCTATCTATCTATCTATCTATCTATCTATATATCTGTCTGTCTGTCTGTCTGTCTGTCTGTCTGTCTATCTGTATGTCTATTATCTAATCTGTCTATCTATCTGTCTATTATCTATCTATCTATATATCTATCTATCTATCTGTCTGTCTGTCTGTCTATCTATCTATCTATCTATCTATCTATCTATATATCTATCTATCTATCTATCTATCTATCTATCTATCTATCTATCTATCTATCTATCTATCTATCTATCTATCTATCTATCTATCTATCTATCTATCTATCTATCTATCTATCTATCTATCCTATCTTATCTATTCCTATTTCTCTGTGTTTATGTCTATCCATGTCTGTGTGCGGCAGGTCTATAGATCGAATCTATCCAATTTAATCTATCTATTCATCTCTAATCTGTCCATCGATCCAGTCGTCTATCGAACCATCCATTCATCTATCCATCCATCAAATCACTATTCTTATATCAATCATGAATTGCAGAAATTCCACATGTCCATTTGAGTAGGGGAGAGTCGGGTAGTATCGGACATCGGGTAATATCGGACAGTGAGTTTCTTTCATCTACCACACGATGATAGTACCTGATTGACATGGTTACGTTTCTGTGATGTCGCATAGAGAAACGTAACCATGTCATTCAGGTACTACCATATAGTGGTAGATGAAAAAAACGCACTGTCCGATGCTACCCGATGTCCGATACTACCCGACTCTCCCCTAAATTTTCGAGGACTGGTATTTTGAAGTGACTTTTTTTTTGTTACAACATAATATCTAATAACTTCTAATATTCGACATTGGCCTACCTTGACTTTAATTTTTTCTTTCGTATTTTTCTGGAAGAAAAAAATCTGAATTGTCTGGACATGTAGCGTTTCTGCAATTCACGATTAGTAACTATCATTTCATTTCTTTAAAACAATTTTTAGGTGAAGAAGATGGAGGACAATTTTTCTGATAAAGAACTTTAACTGTATATTTAAGCCAAGAAGTTGAAAAAGTACACAAACATAGAAAAATGCATAATTATATCAGTAGAATATTTAATTCTTCAGATTCCTTTTATCATATTAAAAAAATTTTTTTTTTCTAAAAAATTCCACATGTCCTGGGTTTGTGGTTTTCCTGCAATTAGGGGAGAGTCGGGTAGTATCGAACATCGGGTAGTATCGGACAGTGCGTTTCTTTCATCTACCACCATATGGTAGTACCTGAATGACATGGTTACGTTTCTCTATGCGACATCACAGAAACGTAACCATGTCAATCAGGTATTATCATCATGTGGTAGATGAAAGAAATTCACTGTGCGATATTACCCGATGTCCGATACTACCCGACTCTCCCCTACATGTAACTTATTACGGCTGTGCAACGTACATGAGCACTGGACGTGTGGAATTTCTCCAACGCATGAAAGGCCTATGTAGGAATATTATAACTAATTATATGAAAAACTGAATTTGAGAAAAATTGTGGCTTGTGGGCTTTTGCAAATTCACGATTCATATGAGCTCATAGTGCTGGCAAGTAAAGTTGAGTAATTGCTCATCAGTGACAATGACACATTGATGAACAATTGTTAGATTGATATTAGAATAGACTAAAGTACCTATGCGAAGAAAACTACTTAATATATTGTCCCAAATTTATCCTAAAAATCTTGTTCTGTTGGCTTCACTAAAAATTTCTCACCTTACTTTGAAAAGATTAAATGATAGCTTACAACTATGTATTTGCTATATGAGTCCTTCCATATAAATCTGATGCAAAGATATGATATTATGCATGCAAAATGTTATACGTTTCAGTAGACATGTAGGCCTATTTAAGCTACAAAGCTATAAAATAAGCTCCAGGATATAAACTAGGCGTTCTAGATTATATGAATTTATTTATTTAAATTTAAATATACAGAATAAAGAATATAATTACAAAAACAAACAAGAGAAATAGAAATAAAATAATACAAGCAATATAAAAAGAAGAGACAGTAGTATTAACAAAATTTGAGACCGAATGAGCAGCGCTCGTGCTCGGTCGCAGTTCAGATATAATATTAAAATAAAAAATAATAATAATAATAAAAATAAATAAGTAAAATAAAATAGGAACTAAAATATAATTACAGCGGCAATGGAATTATATAATATAATATTAACACTAGAGAAGAATAATATCTCACGTGAAAAGTAGGACTAATATATATTTCAAAATTATAGAATACAAATATAATATAGGTTGATTAATTCATACACATATGCTATAAATTTATTTAATCAAATTTAAGATATTAACACGTTTCTAATTTTCTTGTTATATGTTAGTGGGTTACATGTTAGAAGTTCTGGGTGTAATTTAGTTAAAGCATTGTACAACCGAGGGCCAAAATTTATGCTATGCTTTAGACCAGCAGATGTGAGACATTTAGGTTCTACTAATGTTGAATTAATATTTCGTCTTGTGTCATAATTGTGTGTCTGTAATACAAACTTATTACGATTTTTATGATAAAATTTTAACAGCGTATACTTATAAATTTGTTCAATATTAAATAGATTAAATTCAGAATAAATTAAATTAAATTAAATACATAAATTGCCTCTTACTTACTTACAAATGGCTTTTAGAGACCTCGCAGGTTCATTGCCGCCCTCGCATAAGCCCGCCGTCGGTCCCTATCCTGAGCAAGATTAATTCAGTCCCTAATATCATATTCCACCTACCTCAAATCCATTTCAGTATTATTCTCCCATCTACGTCTCGGCCTCCACAAAGATATTTTCCCTCGCGTCTTCCAACTAACACTCTAGTATACATTTCTGGATTCGCCCATACGTGCTACATGCCCTGCCCATCTCAAACGTCTGGATTTAATGTTCCTAATTATGTCAGGTGAATAATACAATGCGTGTAGTTCTGCGTTGTGTAACTTTGTCCATTCTCCTGTAACTTCATCCCTCTTAGCCCCAAATATTTTCCGTTACACCTTATTCTCGGACACCCTTAACCTCTCCCTCTCTCAAAGTGAGAGTCCAAGCTTCACAACCATACAGAACAAACGATATTATAACTGTTTTATACATTCTTTCAGATTTTTTGGGAGCAGACTGTGTGACAAAGCTTCTCAACGGAATAATAAGAGGCATTGCCCATATTTATTCTGCGTTTAATTTTCTCTCGAGTGTCATCTATATTTGTTACTGTTGCTTCAAGGTACTTAAATTATTTCACCTTATCAAAAGATAAATTTCCAATATTTATATTTCCATTTCGTACTGTTTTGATCACGAGAGACAATCATATCCTTTGTTTTTTCGGGGTTTACTTCCAAACCCATCTCCTTACTTGCTTCAAATAAAATTTCCGTATTTTCCCTAATCGTTTGTGGATTTCCTCTTGACATATTCATGTCATCCGTATAAACAAGCATCCGATTTAACCCGTTCAATTCTAAACTCTGTTTTCCTAGACTTTCCAAATGGCATATTCTAGATCAAAGTTAAAAGGCAAAGATAAAAGTGCATCTCCTTGCTTTAGCCCACAGTGAATTGGAAAAGCGTTAGACAGAAACAGGCCTACATGGACTCATTTGTACGTTTCAATGCGTGTATTTTATATCAGTTTTGAATATAATTTAATACAGGGACATCATTTTATTTTTACTAACATTTTTAATATTAACCTGTCTATACCTTTAGAGAACCGGAAACACCGCTTGCTCCCCCCTCCAAGACTGGAGTTCGATGATACTGGCGTAAAACACAAATCACTCTACTAGGTATAGGATGGAAGAAAAGTAGTTCATCCATTTACGTAAACTAGGAAATATCGCGATTTTGAGTTTGATAATTTTCATTAGGTTTTTCTTTAATCAAAGTACAGTACTGTATTAAGAATAAGTGTTTTTACTCACGAAATGAGTTATCCATGCGAATGTATTCATTATGCAGTGTATATTATACTGTATACAGCACATTAGCGTACAATATAGAGAAAGAAGTTAAATTGAAAAATAATCATAATATGAATATTTAAACACAATTTTGAAAATGGTGGCCGTTCATTTCGATACAGGCTTCAGTTCTTTTGTGCATATTATCGCACTATAAACTATTGCATCTAATTCCAATTGCCAGTTTCGTCCTTCGTACTAGTAACTCATGTTAAAATAATTCTGTACGTACTCTACGTACTGTAAATTCAATCTTCACTTCTGCCCGACCCGAAAATATAAAATTACTGACATGCTATCTACTGTCCGTCCAAGTTGTTATGCCGCAGGATTGTAGAGAGGGAGTAAATCACGTGACAGTTAATTACTTAACGAGGCCCTTTTATTTAAGTTAAATTAAACAGCTGTATAATATTACGTAAGCTGCCAATTCCTAAGAGAAATTAATGTTTTCAGAAAAGAGCGAAGACAGCCCAGCTATTACAGAGGGGCGAGCAGAAGCAGGTGGGGGAAATCGGGATGCGACGTAGGCAAACGGACAGTACCTGTGCGAAAATATGATTCAATATTGAAAGCTCTTTCGTCACTGGAAAACGCGAACATATTTCTGGAACGTACTATACTCAGTAACTCAGTACTGCTTACTGTCTGCGGTCTTGGGTCTGTGTGGAGTTGGAACTTCCTTAGTAGAAGGGGTGGGAGTGAAGTATATTCAAAAACTCAGGTACAATAAAAATTGAAGTAAAAATAAAATGATGTCCCTGTATAATTCTGTGGTGTTTGATCAGAACATCATAACTCCAAAAGTTACCTTTTTAGCTGAAAGCACAGCCCTATTCTCTTTCGTTTTGTGTAGCCGTGATATGTCCATCTAGTCTTATGTTATTTTCATTCGCATTTGTATGTGTGATTTGTATAGGAAAAATAAATAAAATAAAATAAATCTGTGGCTCTACAGCCCATGAAGAGCCAAGACCGACCAGCCGGCTGCTGACCTCACGTCCACATGCCGAAGAAGAGGTGAACGCTCATCCTAACCAGAATGGAGGTATCGTGTTGTTAGTACGATGATCCCCTCAGCCGTTTTTGTATAGGAAAACAGGTCTTTTGGAGTTCCATGTTTAGACCAAACACCACAGAATTATCTTACTTCGTCCTTCAGAAAAAAATAGACATGTGTAATAATGTCCCTCTTGTTATACATCTGCACATAATTCCACATATTAATAGTAATATCAAAATACGGTGCAGCTAAATATAGAACCTGTTTGCTGTGTTAATTGCTATGTCAAGAGAATATCTGCACATTGTGAGCTCTTTACACTGATTGCATATATGTAACATAATATCTGCAGGCGATGAATGTGTAATCTGAGACCTGGACACCTACTGCGTAAGCCGTGTTTGTGCGCGTCATGAAGTGTAATGTAACACGTCCGCCAGTCTTGCAAACCTGTGTTAGGCACTGGGCTGATCACGGTGCTTCATAGTTTTCTGTATAAGTGTGATCCATGTTATAATGTTTCACTCTTGACTTCGTCACTCTTTCAGCCGGTTTGTTCTTCATAGCATTCGCAAAATTGTGTAGGTTCCTCTTTGAAATGATATTTTCCGGACGTTACCGCGTTTTGACTCATATTCTTAATTTGTAATACAGATTCTGTCTCATAAGTAATGTCGGTTTCGGAGCAAAATTTTAGTTGGCTTGTGTTGTGGCAAGAAATTAATCTAATCTTCAAAGTAAAGGTCATTTTATGGCATGGATGTCCAAACGCTTATAGAACCAGGAGATATTGCACGTCTAGCATTCTCTGCTAAGGTCAATAACTTTCCACGTAAAATAGGAAAAACGACCTTAAAGAATATGTGCTGCAGGTTGCTTAAGCCAGGGGTTACCTCGTACGAGTTACAATTTGACATCTATGCTCTATTGTCTTGAGCCACCTTTTCAGCGAGATTTGTTATTTCGCAGCGGTACCTGTTTTTGGTTGTTGATGCGAAGTATTCGGTGATAGCCATTTCAACTGCTTCAAAATTTTGAAAATTTCTTCCGTACAGCAAGTGGGCCAGGGATCGAAACAAATGATAATCTGAAGTTATGTATTCTTTAAGTTTGCGGTCACCTTTTAAATTGAAGGTATTGTATAGTTTTACAATTTACATCATTCGTAACACTTCATTCAGTTCTTTAGCATGCTACCAGTTTATACTTTGATTTGCTTTCACTACTGTACTACTAATGCTGATACTACTAATGTTGATACTATTACATCGTTATAACGAACGCCAGTATAACGAAATATTCAGTATTATGGAACTATTTTCTGTCTCCTGCCCTTGCCCTATATAATGTAATGTTAAAATATTTCAGTATAACCTACAGTAGGCGTATTTCGTTTTTCCGATAAAATCAGTGTAACGAAAGAAACATTTCACTCCCTTGTCGAAAAAATCCACCTTTTTAGCGAAAATATTTCCAGTATAGGTTATAATTCTTACTAAGTAGGACATAGATATTTTGTATTATAATAACACTAGCCGTACCCGTGCGCTCCGCTGCACCTGTTAGAAATAAATATAAAGTAATTACATAATTAAAATAGGACGTTTGATCCAGGGAACAACTTTACAACAGCGCAAGATAATCTGCTTCGCTCATTACACAATTTTTTTTGCATTGCAATTATTGCATATATATTTTATGTATTTTTACACGATTCAATTGAGCATAGTTAAAATTTGAATTATAAAATTATGGATTGCTAAGCTAACGTACTATTACTGCATAATAAATCAATACACTCTCGTTGTTCATTAATTCTCTGAGATAAAAATGAATGTATACATAAAAATTATTTTAGGAAATACATGAAACGAATGTACAGAATAGCCTATCAAGTTTTCTGTGCATAAGAAGTTATTTTAATCTTACCTGTCCTCAATTCACTCAGACATTACTGTAATAACATTATAGCATTATGTCCATCTAAAGAAACTACACTTTCCAATGGTGAAATAATTAACAAATCGGTTAATTTAGCTTCCGATATTACTTCATACAAACACAGAAACATTCTCTGTAGGCTATGTTTAATAGCTTTCGATTGTTGATGTCCAAGGCCCCTGTTTCGATTGTTGTTGTCCAAGGCCCCTTATGGACGAAGTCATTTGTTCTTAATTCATTGCACTGTCTTAGATGGTGTTATTTTAATTTTAAAACTAATTTATCTCATTAAATATCAGTCCTATCAAAATCTGGTAAAGAACAAAACTTATCGGAAATCATTTTTAAAGAAACTATTGTTATGTAACATTTTTCACAAAAATCAATAATAAGCGAGATATTTCGATTTATTTAATTCAGGCCCCCTTATAACCCCCCTTTTAAATAAAGTATTTTGAATGCCATATAGCTTAAAATCTAAGTTACAACGAACTTAATGTATATTCCAATTTTTATATAAATCGGTTCAGCCATTATCGCGTGAAAAGGTAACAAACATCCAGACAGACAGACATACAAACAAAAATTTCAAAAATGCGATTTTCGGTTTCAGGGTGGTTAATTATATATGTTAGGACCAATTATTATTGGAAAATCGAAAATTACCAGAAAAATTTCGTCTACAGATTTATTATTAGTATAGATTGCAATTACGTAGTGAACATATGCTCTTTAAATATCTAGCTATAATGTAGTATGTCTCCTATGATGCAGGTGTCTCTGAATTATGTGTTAGTTTTTTTCATTTAGTTTCCTTCTACCAATCACAGCTCACTAATCTCGCAAGAATGGAGCCTCCAATCACAGCTCACTGATCTCGCAACATGGCTTCCCAAACAACATGGCACCTTTTATACTGCAAAGTATGTCATAAAACTAGAGTTTTTTACTTTACTGTGCTTTTCTTTGAAGATTTGTTTTAAAATGAAATACAAGTTCAGGTTTTTATTTTATTTAAGAATATTTTCCAGACATACATGCAAAATATGCGGAATTTACGGCTTAAGTAGAGGTACGTGAACAATCTATTTCTTTCGCAAATCAAGATTTCAGGTATAACTCCCTGTAAAGTTGATTTGAATAATTTCGAGGGAAAAATTGTTCCGGAGCCGGGTATCGAACCCGGGACCTTTGGTTAAACCAAAGGTCCCGGGTTCGATACCCGGCTCAGGAACAATTTTTCCCTCGAAATTATTCAATCTATTTCTTTCTTTAGAGAAATAACATATTTCGATATAACGAAATTCCTGTATTACGAAGTAATTTTCAGAAGTCCCTTGGATTTCGCTAAATATGTATCTCTCTGCACTACTACTGCTGCTACTACTACTATTACTACCACAGCAGTGCTGAATTTGTATGACGACCTATAGTCGGTCAGAAGCATTGAGATCAAATATTTGGATGCATTACGAGTGCCCCAAAGCCAAGGATCACACAAATAGTTCAGAGACATTTATAAACTTGTATAGTCTCTTTTAACCCTCTTTGTATCCTCGGCAACTGAGAAGCAGCTCCATAGGTACTTAGGCTACACTTGTTCCATTCCATTTATGCCACTGAAGCAGGAAGCGTGAAGACGTCCTTCTGCATTATCGCAGAGCCTACCCATTGGTTCATTAGTAGGTGTCTTTTGGAGCAGCAGTGAACAGCTAATATACCTGTCACCATATTTATACTCTTCAGTGCTGAAGATATGGTCTACGACTTCAGATTTGTCTGCTTTTGGAGCACCAAAATCATTAATATCACGTCTAGACTGGTTGAATAGTGTAAGAATAACGAAAGCCAATTACAAATACAGAAAAAATGCACCTTGTTTCTGGATACTCTTGTAATGAAGCTAATTCTCTGGTCTTCACTCCAAGTCCTTTCGGAGTTTCTTATAAAATGTACTTTCACTGCTTGCAATAGAGTAGCTACTTTATGGAAACCTAATAAAGGATATAAGCCTAAGTAAAAATTAATTTTTCAGAGTTTCAATAAAGGCTATTGATTGTTTATTGTGTATTTTATTTTTATAATATAGTTTTCCTCATCAGACTATTACAACGTCCTTTTCTGCTTAATATGTGCTACGTATTGTACTTTTTTCCCCTGAATTTTGCAATACGCATACTTCCATTTTCCCCTATTAGGCATTCTCCTCTTCTTCTTGCACACTCGTTCACAGAACTTCAGGTTTCCCTCAGTCTTTCTTAACATCCCATCTATTTTTAGATAGTCATATCTGGATACTTGCGGAACCATTGCGACGCCGCTATGTACAGTTCTGAGAACTTGGTTTTCACACCGGATATTCGGGTAAAATTTCCGTTGATCCTATGCACTGTATGTGGGTAAAGATTATGCGACGACATAATTTACTTTCTTGGATAACTTGTTTCACTTGATATTCTGTATATGATACTATATATGATAGACGTGCAAAGGGACGTCCTAACCCGCCCGTAGCCACCGTGACCTAACTTAACCGTGATATGATATATGATATGATATGATATGATATATGATATATGATATGATATGATATGATATGATATGATATGATATGATATGATACGATATATGATATGGCATGATATGATATGATATGATATATATGATATGATATATGGTATGATATATGATATGATATGATATGATATGATATGATATGATATGATATGATATGATATGATATGATATGATATGATATGATATGATATGATATGTGTGGTGTGGTTTTATTTTTATTATTCCGCATCCTCCATTACCGAGTAATACTACATGCTATTAATACACTTAAATATCTTTACAATTCAACTTTATCAAGTAAACTACACATCTTTGACCATTAAACTTTCACGGATAACACATTGTTGCTTATATTTTAACATTATTATTCTGTCACTGGAATAAGTTTATACCTGTTTTTCCTAGTTTTATATCTATGATACTTCCGGTCTAAATCTGCTTTTATTTTGTTATTTCGACCACAATTATCTATGTTAACAGTACCAGTATAGTATTTATAACTATTTACAAAATCTCATTTCACACCCACACACTCTCACAACTGGTATTGGCTGGTGTGGTGTGGTGTGGTGTGGTGTGGTGTGGTGTGGTGTAATATAATATATGATGTGATGTGAAATGGAAAGTTTTAAACCATGTTATGCTTGGAGATCACCGGACGAAATGAAGAGAACCGAATAGAAGCATTTGAAATGTGGATATGGAGAAGAATGGAATGTGTGAAGTGGATAGACAATAAAAAATGAAGTTGTGTTGAAAAGAACGGGTGAAGAAAGAATAATGCTGAAACTGATCAGAAAGAGAAAAGGGAATTGTTTGGGTCACTGGCTAAGAAGAAACTGTCTACTCAAGGGTGTACTGGAAGGAATGGTGAGCGGAGAAGAGTTTGGGGCAGAAGAAGATATCAGATGATAGAAACGAATTCCAAAATAAATTACCTACAGTAAATAACTTTTATTAAATTTCTAAAATCTTTTCATTTTTTCTTGTAGCTTTTCAAGGACATTATCATATTCTTTACATCTGTCGTCTGAAATATCTGGAAAATCCTTCAGAGATGCATAATGAAACAGTTCTTTGCGACTAATCTGTTTCTTCATCTGATGTGACACACACGCCACTGTCCTGTGTCCTGCAGGTAGCGAGTGTCTATGCTGTAGTGCTGTCCACATTTCACGAGAAGATCCGAGCAAGGAATGCGAGTTTTCCCCCCACTCTTATAAGCTCTCCCCGACCTGGAACCGGCCGGCTATTGACTGAGCCTTGTTTGTCCCAGTCGACCAATGACAACACCCCCACCCATCTGCTCCTTCAAAGACGCTGAGTTACTAGCTTACTCTCTCCTCTTACCCCGCAAGGACCATACTCCCCTCGCAGGGATCCACTCGTGAAATTTGGACAGTAGTGGGGAGGAAGGTAATATATGACGTATTTGGCTATTTTAGCCAAGTTGCCCGTCTCTGTATTAGACCAGCGTTTCTCAAATTATGGTCCGCGGACCACCTGTGGTCCTCGAGTTCTGTCCTTGTGGTCCTTAAAATAAGACGGAAGAAAAAATCAAATTCAAACGAATTGCGTATCACACTATAGCTGAAAATCTCAGAGTTTATAAATGACACATGACAATCGCCTTTCACTTTTTCTCTCGGTACTGACATTTTATGAAACTTATTTACCCTACCCGTCTATCGACTTCCCACACTAATCTCAGCAAAAAAGAGGGATTTAAAGCACTATGAACGTGGTGTTTCTCCTATCCTTTCCGTGCACATCTGTCGCCGTGCCTGTAACCCAGCTAGGGACTACCCGAATTCATAACAGGACCAAAGTACCGAAACTTTTCATGTATTTATGACTTTCTTAATAGTTTGTACATTGAAATGGTCACGTACTGTACGTCTACACCAATAATAAAAGATGCAAAATTGCATCTTTACTTGCTGAAAATCGGGCATGTTTTTGCATTAATTTTTTTTATTTCTCTTTTTGCAGATGATGATATAACAAATTTTCTTCTATTAGCATTAACTTAATAAATTAATACTAATATAAAATTAATTGAATTAAATTGATTTTAATTAATTACTTCTACATTAAAGTGTAAGTATATTGACATTAAAATATGCCACATAAATAATAAATTTGCTTTCGAAGTAAACAAGAGTAAGGTGGTCCGCGGAACTGTTCTGACTTAAAAAAGTGGTCCCTACTTCAGAAAAGTTTGAGAAACGCTGTATTAGACCATACTTTGTTGAATAGGGCCTGGGTCGTCGTGATTTCTAAACGATTTTATTCCTATTGTACACTTCAGCATTATTACTATTTGCATCAACGCTGGTATTATGTGCGGAAGTAATATTTACTTTTTAACTTCGCTTTAGAATATGCCATTAGGAAAGTTCATGATAACAGGCAGGGTTTGGAATTGAACGGGTTACATCAGCTTCTTGTCTATGCGGATGACGTGAATATGTTAGGAGAAAATACACAAACGATTAGGGAAAACACGGAAATTTTACTTGAAGCAAGTAAAGCGATCGGTTTGGAAGTAAATCCCGAAAAGACAAAGTATATGATTATGTCTCGTGACCAGAATATTGTACGAAATGGAAATATAAAAATTGGAGATTTATCCTTCGAAGAGGTGGAAAAATTCAAATATCTTGGAGCAACAGTAACAAATATAAGTGACACTCGGGAGGAAATTAAACACAGAATAAATATGGGAAATGCGTGTTATTATTCGATTGAGAAGCTCTTATCACCCAGTCTGCTGTCCAAAAATCTGAAAGTTAGAATTTATAAAACAGTTATATTACCGGTTCTTCTGTATGGTTGTGTAACTTGGACTCTCACTCTGAGAGAGGAACATAGGTTAAGAGTGTTTAAGAATAAGGTGCTTAGGAAAATATTTGGGGCTAAGCGGGATGAAGTTACAGGAGAATGGAGAAAGTTACACAACGCAGAACTGCACGCATTGTATTCTTCACCTGACATAATTAGGAACATTAAATCCAGACGTTTGAGATGGGCAGGGCATGTAGCACGTATGGGCGAATCCAGAAATGCATATAGAGTGTTAGTTGGGAGACCGGAGGGAAAAAGACCTTTAGGGAGGCCGAGACGTAGATGGGAGGATAATATTAAAATGGATTTGAGGGAGGTGGGATATGATGATAGAGACTGGATTAATCTTACACAGGATAGGGACCGATGGCGGGCTTATATGAGGGCGGCAATGAACCTTCGGGTTCCTTAAAAGCCATTTGTAAGTAAGTAAGTAGTATTTCCCAACATATTCCTATCTCAACTTCTTCGCATGAACTGTTTCAACATCACAGATTGAAATTGACGTTAAGTGAAGCAGTAAACTGCTCTACGAGGAACGCAAACTGTACGAGTTACATAAATGTTCAATGACGTTCTACTTGAGTAAAGCAATGTCGATGGGTTCTGAAAACGTGTCTGGCGTGCGATGAAGCGAGAGACAGATCATGATCTATAGTCTATACACTCATTCTATCAGGCCTAATTAATACGGAGTAAAAGCAGTCAGCCAACATTTGAAATCACTGCGCTTCAACCAACACATTCTTATTTATGATTATCTCAACTAATATATGAGCCGTTCAGAGCAAAAGTGGTGTAAGTCAAAATTGGGTAATGAGGTTTAAAGTAAAAATTCTGTAAAATACAGTGCAAAGTAGCAATTAATATGTCCTCCTTGCTATCTACTGACTACTAATAGTTTAAATAAATTGAATATTAATTGCTACTTTTCGCTGTATTTTACAGAATGTTTACTTTAACCCTCATTAGCCATTTTTGGCTTCAGTTCAAATTCAAATTCAAATTTATTCACAGTTTACATTTGAAATGATACATATGAATATATACCCGAAATGAGCATATGCTCGTGCTCGTGTACAGTCCAGTAGTCTACATAAATTTTAAAGAGATCAATAATAATGTTGATTTTATAAATAATAATAATAATAATAATAATAATAATAATAACTATAATAGAATATCCGTCACGGAGATGATGCAAAGATAGTAATGCAAATTAATTCATTAATAATAATAATAATAATAGTAATAATAATACAAAAATATTTACAATAATAAAATAAATACTAACACGGATAAAATAAAATATAAAACCACTAGCGAGAGTTAACACAACTTAAATAAGCATATAATAACCAAAAAAAAAAAAATGACGAATTCGAAAATCAACAGAAAAGTTCGACGTATCGCAGACGACAGCAACCGCCGTATTGACATTGTGCTATGCATTATTGGTAGTAGGGGGGGCCGAAGGTCTACGTAACTGCCGTTCTCCTCGAAATCTCGTACAATCATGAGAAGTTAATGCTGAAAAAACAATATGTCTACGAGTCAAACTGTTCATTATTACCAGGATAAATACAAATAATACTGAAATATATTAATCAAGTTTCAGTTATAGATCTCCTCTTTTGTGCAAGAGGTAGCATATCAAAATATTTTATGAATGGCGGGGAAAATATAAATTTCAATAACTCTCTAGTGAAAGAGATAGTGACAAGTATAATCAAGTGTATCTGTGGCGATGCTAAGAATTCATTTATTGGAGATATACACTGTTATTAATTAAGAAAATGATCTATTTAAATTTATTGCAATGTTTTATCTTATAGGTTACATGCATCAGATAAATACAATAAATATTAGTAACATATAATGCTAGTAACACTTAAAATAATAATACAATTTATCAAATATCATACAAACATTTTCACTTTATTTTTAAACTTAAGAATGTGTAGATTGCTTAGGTCTGGATTATTTTTCAATACTGAATTGTATAGTCTTGGTCCATAATTCCTACTGTGTCTTAATCCAGCTGTAGTGTGGTATTTAGGTTCTGCCAAAAGAGTTGGGACATTTCTTCTGGTGTTATGTATATGTTTTTCAGTTATAAAATACCACCACTTCTGCTATGAACGGCTCATATTGTACACATGAACACATAAATTCTTACCAGTCCTCCGCTGTGATTCAAGTAGAATGGTTTGTGGCTGTGAATTCGGCGATCCTGGGTTCAGTTTCCAAACCTATCTATTTCACAGTATAGGATGTGTTTCCATTATCTTATAAATTGTCCTTTATTGTCAACATTGGTTTTGTGACGTGCTAATCATATATTGTTTGACATTTCGATTTTTTGTAAATATTTAATCTTGTTTAAATTTTAAAATCATAAAAACATGAGAAGGTCGTACGCAAGGGGGTGGAGAAATTACCGGGTTTGAACCCCCCCCCCCTTTGAACCTTAAAAATTACATATTTAGATTTGAGTATTTTTAAAATCCATAATCGTTTTTCCTTCTCTAATTTTTCACTGTCAGAGTAACAAAATCTACATCGACATAATGCATAGTCCTCCTAACCCTACTTCAATATAATCCCTGTGCTTGGTCCTGCGGCACGTTCGAATAATAGCAATACTATCTTTATTATAGAGAGACCTACCGTCTAGTACCGACCTTGTAATAAAATGAAGCCGACACAATGTGAAATTTAACTTGTTTGTTAAAAATTGGATGGCTGTGAAAAAAGTTTCAAAGATTTTATAAGGATATTCGTGAATTTGTTCTATTAGAACATTGTATAATATTAATACATATACCGTAAAATAATAATAGGCCTACTTATGTCTTTTAAGGAACCCGGAGGTTCATTGCCGCCCTCACATAAGCCCGTCATCGGCCCCTATCCTGAGCAAGATTAACCCAGTCCCTACCATCATATCCCACCTACCTCAAATCCATTTTAATATTATCCTCGCATCTACGTCTCGGCCTCCACAAAGGTCTTATTCCCTCAGGTCTCCCAACTAACAGTAGAGAAGGGAAAACGATTATGGATAATAAATATTCAAATCTAAATATGATTTTTTTAAGTTCAAGAGGGGCGGAGGTTCAAACTCGGTAACTTCCGTTGCATAAGCCCCTGCTGCTACATATCGCAGAAACTTCATTTCGACATTCCCTGTTCCTGTTTTAAAATAATAACATGTCAATAAATTGTATCGTTCAAGCTATATCCTTTTGTTACTTTCATATTTCTAGACTTATAGGGACGTATTCATAGACATTCTTAGCGCGAGCTTTCGGTGGATGATCAGCGAACTAACGTTTTTCGTATTCATAAACCAGTGTCAGCGATATAATATGATATGAATCCTGTTTAGCACGCTCGTCGCCCGGGCTAGAGAAATGTCTATGAATAGCACCCATAGTCACTAACTGGGTTGGGAAGAACAAGTCACTAATACCATAAGGAAAGCCTGGAAAGCACTACATTTCTCTTTGCGTATTCTGAAGAAATCTAACCGAAGGTCAAAAGAATTAGCGTACAAAACCCTTGTTCGCCCAATTATGGAATATGGAGCAGTACGTTGGGATCCGTACAGACAAAACCAAATCGATTCAATAGAAAAGCTCCAACGCAAGGCAGCAAAATATGTCAAAATGGGAAAGGGCTATGGTGAAGAGATAATAAAAGACTTAGGGTGGGAAACTCTCAAATCAAGGCGTCGAAAAACTAGACTCACCGCATTGTTTAAAGCACAAATGGGACACAAAGCATGGACCGACATCAATGCTAGATTAGCAACACCATCATACTTAGGCAGGGCTGATCATATTAGGAATTTTAAATGTAGAAAACAGAGAACGGACATGGCAAAATTTTCCTTTGTTAACCGCACAATAGTAGACTGGAACAGCTTACCTGCGGCAATCTTTCAGGGTGGTCCTCTGAAAATCAATACATTTAAGGAAAGGTTGAGAAGATTAGACTGAAAATGTAATTGAGGGCTTTGCCGGAAGAAAGGCGGATAGACCTATACGCCCTTCTTCGGGAAAACGGTTTAAAATGTAGTGAATAATTATAGTAGCGAAATTTTGTTTTGATTGTACTGTACATACCTGCACGACAGGGCTGCGTGCGTATATAACATTTTATTCAGGTGCGTTTTAAAATCTTAGATTGCATGTATCTAAATACGCCATATTGACGTATACGCCCTCAATTGTAGATGCAAACTAATTATCTAAGATGTGATTGATTAAGATGATACGTATTAATTAAGGTGATATGTAATTTAGTTGATATGTAAATAAATTAAGGTGATATGTAATTAATTAAGATATGTAATTAAGTTGGTTTTTAATTAATTAAGGTGATATTTAATTACTTAAATTGGTAATAGTTGGGTGAAATAGAAGTACTTATAAGTTAGGTTTACTTTTGATTATTGTAGGCGTTATTATAGAATAGTTTTTATTTACAGTCTACGGTTATTGCATCTATTTATTTATAGTTAGAAATAAATTTACGTTTATTTTAATTTTATTTATTTTTTTATTGCTGTAGTTATTGTAATATTATAATGGTATTATTGTACAGGGACATCATTTTATTTTTACTTCAATTTTTATTGTACCTGAGTTTTTGAATGTACTTCACTCCCACCCCTTCTACTAATGAAGTTGAACCGTCTTCCACACAGATACAAGACCGCATATACAGTCATAGTAGCCTTACCGTCACAGTACGTTCCAAAAATATGTCCGCGTTTTCCAATGACGAAAGAGCTTTCAATATTGCATCATTTTCGCACAGGTACTGTCGTCCATTTGCCTACGTCGCATTCCCGTTTTCCCCACCAGCTTCTATTCGCCTCTCTGTAAAGGCTAGTGGCTGGGATGTCTTAGCTCTTTTCTGAGAACATTAATTTCTGTTAGGAATTGGACATCTACGTAATATTATACCCATACAACTGTTTAAAATAACTTAAATAAAAGGGCCTCGTTAAGTAATTAACTGTCACGTGATTTCCCTCCTTTCTACGATCCTACGACATAACCACTTGGACGGACAGTAGATAGCATGTCTGAGTAATTTTATCTTCTCGGATCGAGCAGAAGTGAAGATTGAATTTACAATACGTAAGGTACTCTTTTACAGAGTAGGTACAGAATTATTTCAACATGAGTTACTAGTACGAAGGACGAAACTGGTAATTGGAATTACATACATTGGAACTGAAACCTGTATCGAAATGAACCGCCACTATTTTGAAAAATGTGTTTAAATATCCATATTATGATTATTTTTCAATTTAACTTCATTCTCTATAGTGTACGCTAATGTGCTATAGACACTATAATATACACTGCATAATGAATACGTCCGTATGAACAGCTCAGTTCGTGAGTAAAAACACTCGTTGTTAATAGTGTACTGTATTCTGATTAAACAAAAACCTAATGAAAATTACCGAAGTGAAAAGCGTGATATTTCATAGTTTACGTAAATGGATGAATTACTTTTCTTCTCTCTTATACCTAGTAAAGTGATTTGTTTGTATATTACGTCATCGAACTCCAGTCGTGGAAGGGGATAGCAACCGTTGATTCAAAGGTATAGCCAGGTTAATATCAGAAATGTTAGTAAAAATAAAATGATGTCCCTGTATATTATGTATCACTGCCACCGGTTGTATACCCAATTGTAATGTTAATAAATCGTACATACATACATACTATAGAACAGCCTATGTAGAGTGTGTGTCATTAGTCTCTCTCTTGGCTTCTAGTTTATGAAAGGAAGGTTAATGAGTATTTTCTTTTTTATTTAAATTCAAATATACAGAATAAAGAAATATAATTACAAAAACAAACAAAGAGAAATACAAATAAAATAATACAAGCAATTAAAAAGAAGATACAGTAGTATTAACAAAATTTGAGACCGAATGAGCAGCGCTCGTGCTCGGTCGCAGTTCAGATATAATATTAAAATAAAAACATAAAAAATAATAATAATATAAATAAATAAGTAAAATAAAATAGGAACTAAAATATAATTACAGCGGCAATGGAATTAAGTATATAATATAATATTAACACTAGAGAAGAATAATATCGCACGTGAAAAGTAGGATTAATATATATTTCAAAATTATAGAATACAAATATAATATAGGTTGATTAATTCATACACATAGGCTATAAATTTATTTAATCAAATTTAAGATATTAACACGTTTCTAATTTTCTTGTTATATGTTAGTGGGTTACATGTTAGAAGTTCTGGGTGTAATTTAGTTAAAGCATTGTACAACCGAGGGCCAAAATTTATGCTATGCTTTAGACCAGCAGATGTGAGACATTTAGGTTCTACTAATGTTCAATTAATATTTCGTCTTGTGTCATAATTGTGTGTCTGTAATACAAACTTATTACAATTTTTATGATAAAATTTTAACAGCGTATACTTATAAATTTGTTCAATATTAAATACATTAAATTCAGAATAAATTAATTTAGTTGGATAATCGAAACGTTTCTTCAAACAAATTTTAATTATTCGTTTTTGTAGTAAATTTAACGGACTAAGATTAATTTTTGTACTTCCACCCCAAACAATTATACCATATTGAATGATAGACTGAATAATGGCCAAATAAACATTTCGTAGAACTCTAATAGGTAAGTAGCATCGAAGATTAACGAATTTATCAATTGTTTTACGAAGCCTCTTACAAAGATAAGTAATGTGATGAGGCCATTTTAAATTCTGATCAATAATGATACCCAGATATTTGACATAAGTGGCTTCTTTCAAAGGTGGACATTTTGAACATGGGATTTTGATGAAATAAACAATATATTGGTAACTTGTCATTTTCGTTGAAAATTGTTTATTAGATACGATGATACGTATCAGTCATGCAGTAATACTGTATTTATCGTTTGTGACGTGTATCTAGGCCTGCTGCTGACGAGTTCATCGAGTGGCATTTTCCACTGTGATGAATTCCCAGAAGTCACAATGTTATTGTTGTTAAAGCAGATGCGATCTGTGCCCAGTGTCATTCGAGGTCGTTGGATCGCTCTTGCTTGAATTGAATGAAATGGGGAAACTATATTGCCGTGAACACGTAAGTTTCTATTTGGCAGCACTGAAGGTTCTAATGTTTATGTTAACACACATTGTGTACTTGTTAATTATGTTATAAAACAGCACGAACCTCACCTTTGCTTTTGTCGATATTAGCAGATTAGTTGAAATGATATTGTTAACTTGATGTGGCCGGACATTACTCCGTAACAAATGCACAAACAAATACAGGCTATCGCGTTGTGTAATCCTTGTGCGGAATGGGTTTGTAATCCCATTATTAATTCTATGGTTTCACCCATGATTTCCTGTAGCAAACAAAGATGCGCGAGAAATGATAATATTGAAACTGCTGTTTGGTCTGAACCCCATTTTGAAATTCGTTACGAGATCAATGGGGACGTCATCACCTGCAATTCACTGCGGGCACTAATTTCGTAATTTTCCCGTAATGGAAATGTCAGCTAGTGTTTATTTTTCCGAGTACAAAGTACTTGCTCGGCCGAACTATGTTTTGACAATTTGTATCGGAAAACAAAAGCCACTTTCCATCCGAATGACTATTAAACCAAAGCGAGGTGTAAAACAACAGTCGAAATTCAACCGAGTATTAAATGACCGGTCACTCGAAAACGTGCAGTGAGCGCGTGGGCGATACTGACAAATTACTCGCTAACCAACGCAGTTTGCAATTTTTCATGCCTCTTCCCTCTCCGAAAGAGACGTGTTTTTGCGTTTTTGGCCGGGCCACCGCTCATTAAATCTCTTCTCTCCCTTGGTCCGCCAGAAATAAAAGTATTCACAGCACATGCAGACATTTGCGTTGAGTTAACAAGTGGGTTTAAACGGGCCCGTTTTATTGGCCGTGATGTCTCAGTAATGCGATCGCGGTCCGCACAGCTCCCACGTCCATTTCCGAGGTTGTAAACGCGAGGTGCGAAAGTCTACCAGCCGATAGTCGCGCAATTAATATCTGCACCTGTTTCGCACGAGCTAATATCGGAATTATTTCATTGGGGTTTTGTTCTGTTACTGTAAATCGTTTGTAATTAATAAATTTATTCTTCTCAAATAAGGCTATTTCAAAGTAAAGTACTGTAAAAAAAAGGGGGAAATCTCTGTGATTATGTGTAAAGCCTATACAGTAATTAATGTAATGGAATTAGAGTAAATAAATAGTTTGCTGCAAAATTTAAGTATGCCAGTTGTCATATTTGTGATTTATGAGTGTTTCTATGTACTCATCTTAAGAATGTGATTCTAGTGTAAGAATTTAAAATTTTATTTTAGAAATATTAGAGACTTTTATTTTTGTGAATTACCGTTATGTATAATCTGTGTAGGTCTAATCAGAATCTTAAATTTTAATTAACAAAAAATAGGTATGTTTGGTGAACAATGTAAAATTGCATGTCATTCTCAAGTCTTTCTATCAAAACGGAACTGTCCCCGAACACAAGCTTTGCTTTTTCGGGGTACTTTCATGTAGCGTTTTTTATGTATATGTTATTATTAAATAAATCTAATCTTATCTAGTCTAATCTAATATCTCAAGGTATTGATAATATGCAGTAGATCCTATATGCTAAAGAAACTTGGGGACTAATAATTAATTATTATAAGACTGAATGACTTATATGATAGTAGAAAGTAATTGGCAACCTAATTTAGAAATACAAAGGTAAGAAATAAAAGAAGTCCAAACATTTTTTCTTACACTTACACATTTATTTATTTATTTATTTATTTATTTATTTATTTATTTATTTCTACAGTAGGGTAAATCCCCAATTACAATAGACAGTACAAATATTTGCTTAGAGCCACCGGCGTAGCTCAGTCGGTTAAGGCGCTTGCCTGCCGATTCGGAGTTGCGTTCGGGAGCGGGTTTGAATCCCGCTTGGGCTGATTACCTGGTTGGGTTTTTTCCGAGGTTTTCCGCAACCATAAGGCAATTGTCAGGTAATCTATGGCGAATCCTCGCCCTCATCTCGCGAAATATCATCTCGCTATCATTAATCCCATCGACGCTAAATAACCTCGTAGTTGAAATAACCAAGTAAAAGAAATATTTACTTAGAACATAAAATTGGAGGTAACATGAAAAAAAGAGATAAAAACAGATACAAATGCAAAGTACAAGTGTAAATACAAATGAAAAAGGAAAAAAAAAAAAACAGACAAATATATACTCCGAAAAGGGAAAGGAGCTCAGTTAAAATTTGAATTGTCATAATGTTTTTTGTTGTTTTCCACAACTTTGTAAAACTGGAGGTACCTCGTTTTTGCAAGAGACCTTCAATTCTTTGAACGTTTCTAAAACAAAATTAATACTATTTTCATTAACGTCACATGGTCTTGAACAACTAAATATAGTTAATAATAGAAATATAACAACGCATGATTGTGACCTACCTACTTGCTCATGTCACGCCTCGAGTATATTCTCACAAGTTAAATATTTAAGTATTATTATTGATCAACATTTAAAATGGGACAAGCATAACCCCTTCCTGTGTAACAGAGTGCGTAAAACAATCCACAAATTTTCCATTTTACTTTTGTACCTATTTATTTTCTGCGTACCGTGCACTTAACTCTGCTTCAATCAATAATTCCGTTTGCTATATTAGGTTGGGGAGGAATGGCAAAATCGACACTCCACCCTTTAAATTTGCTTCAAAAATGAGTTATCAAAATTTTCTATATAAATCTTTAGATTACCCGACAAAATTAATGTTTCAGGAATTTGGTGTATCAAATCTAGAATAAATTTATAAACAAAAATTGCTGATTTACTTCCATAAAGATCACAATAAATCCTCATGATTACTGTACGAGACAAAACTACAGTTTCTTTCTAAAGATCGCCAAATGCCACACAACTGCTGGATTAAAACACAGCAGAAATTTTGGACCCAGAATATATAATGCATTAATTACGGCTTACCCTGAACTAAGTATACTTAATACACATAGATTTAGGAAACGAATTAGATTAATTATTTAATTGTTTTGTTTTTCTTTTAAACTAATTGAGTTAAAAATTGATACTGTAATATTCATGTACTTCTGTATTTTCTATTGTTATATATTACTACATGCTGTATGTATATATATTTTACCATATATTAATGTTATTGTATTCAATAAACTCTCTTAATTTTGTGATATATTTTGTATAACTGATCTGAACTACCCCCGAGCACGAGCTTCTGCTCTTTCGGGCTGCAACGCATAATGTAGCGCAAGTGTAATGTATTAAATAAATAAATTTGAAATAAATGAATAAATTTGAATTTCAAAAAAGCAAAATTGCAATAAGGGCATTAAATAGTGTATGGTGGGACAAAAGTTCAACCACAAATATACTGCTCAAAAAATGTAGCGAAACAGTTTTCTCGTCTGCTGTAAATTCTTGGTATACGCCTCTGAAATTATTAACATTACTTACAGTTCTTGATTTATATTTCAGTAACTATTATTCTAACATTAAATAATTTATTTCTTCATTACCAATTGTCATTTTCACTAGTAATATAAAATAATCTCCCTTTAAAGTTAGTTTAAGCTCTGATATAGCAAATGATAAGCATTATATTAGGCCTATACTCGTATCGGGACTGTAGCATTTTAGAAAGCGACTTCTTACAACGAGGCGACTCCCTTGCGACTGTTTTATTTTATTTCATAACATCATAAGGCTTTGCCTCTATCCGGGTGATATGTAATCGTATTCCCGTCACCTTCTTTAATGCAAGTCATATTTTCAACTTAACATTTTCAAGGAAAATAACGATTTGAAGTAGACTATTCATAGCCTTAAACCGCATCAACCTGTTACAAATTTCTTAGAAGGCAGGAAATTACAACTTCGTCCCGTTCAATTATGCCATTACACGTTGACGCTGTTCTGTATGAATAGCTGTGAGGCTTTTTCCCTGCATTTTTCCCACAGTCGTAACTTTTTTTTTCGCTATACGAGCTGCAGAAAGGTGTGCTGTTGAAGAAGTTGTTGCCAGATTTAGACTGAAATACAAGCTTTCAGCATCGCTGACACATAGAAGTGGTTTCTGGTGTTCTGTCTGTGTATGGTATTATCTCGAAAATCCAGAACGCATTATGCTCCTATTCAATATTTCGAGGCAGTTTATTCTGTAAAAACCTGCGCGGTATGGCGCTACGTTATAGAACTGGAGACCACGTTTTTGATTTCCGATGTTTTTCTTTATTAAATAATAGTTTTGTAAATATATATATATATATATATATATATATATATATATATATTTCTTCCTTTCTCTTTCCCTTTCTTTTTCTTTTTCTTTTTTTTTTCTTTTTTTTCTTTTTGATTACAGATGAATTTATCATCATGCCCTTTTATTGTGAATTTTATTTAATTTTCGTATTTTTTCTTCTTTTTTATTATTATTTTATTACATTCCATTTGTTGTATTCTTCCTTACGTTTTCCCTATTAACTATTTGTACTGAGTTGCTTTTATTATATTCCAATGTTTAGATCTGTATTTCACTTTCTTTTTTCTATTAACGATATTATTTTCATGTTGTTTAGTGTCGATATATATTTCTTCCTTTCTCTTTCCCTTTCTTTTTCTTTTTCTTTTTTTTTTTTCTTTTTTTTCTTTTTGATTACAGATGAATTTATCATCATGCCCTTTTATTGTGAATTTTATTTAATTTTCGTATTTTATTTTTTCTTCTTTTTTATTATTATTTTATTACATTCCATTTGTTGTATTCTTCCTTACGTTTTCCCTATTAACTATTTGTACTGAGTTGCTTTTATTATATTCCAATGTTTAGATCTGTATTTCACTTTCTTTTTTCTATTAACGGTATTATTTTCATGTTGTTTAGTGTCGATTTTAATATGTTATTATTTTGTTTAATATGTTAGTATTCTGTTCTTTGACTTTTTGTTAAATTTTCACTGCTTGTTTACTTTGTGACCTGGTAGAGTGTAAGAGAAGGCCCTATAGCAGCGTTGCCAGACAGAGACTAAACGGAGGGGAGCGCTCCACTAGACTCGTTGCGTGCTCCGGTGTTTCCACAGACATAAGCAAGTTCACGCTCCGACTCTAGCTCCACAACCGGTTTTGGAGCTTACAACTCTGACACTACTGCCCTATAGCCTTAACTCTGCCAGTATAAATAAATGAATTATTATTAGTTTCGCACGTTTTATAGTCCAATGATCCAGTTCAGCGTTTCTCAAACTATGGTCCGCGGACCACCTGTGGTCCTCGAGGTCTGCCCTTGTGGTCCTTCAAAAAAGACAGAAGAAAAAATAAAATTCAAACGAATTGCGTATCATACTGTAGCTTAAAATCTCAGGGTTTGGAAATGACACATGGCAATCGAATTTCACTTTTTCTCCCAGTACAGACATTTTATGAAATGTATTACCCTACTCGTCTATCGACTTCCCACTCTACTCTCAGTAACAAAAGAGGGATTTAAAGCACTATACAGGGTGTTAAAAATACGGGGCATATTTTCAGGTATGTATTTCCCACATGTAGACAATCAAAATAGTTCATTACAACATTTGTCCGGAAATGCTTCATTTCCGAGTTATGGCCTTCACAACATTGAAATTCACCGGAACGTTTTTCTTTCCGCAGGTCGTTTTCATTACAGAAGATGTTCAAAATGTCCACCTCCTGCTTGAATACAGACCTCATATCAATGTCTCATTGACCTGCGAACACGATCCCAAACTCCAGGAGTATTGCGTATGTCCTCAGAACATGCCACAATTCGATTCCGAAGGGATTCCAAATCAGGCACCGGAGACGAATAAACCAATGATTTTAAATGGCCCCACAAGTAGAAATCGAGAGGGTTCAGATCAGGTGAGCGTGGAGGCCAAGCAATTGGACCACCTCTACCTATCCATCGATCAGGAAGCCTTCGATCCAAGTACCGGCGAGCCGTACGACTGAAGTGTGCAGGAGCGCCATCATGCAAGAAGTGAATGTGTTGACGATTGATCAGTGGAGTGTCTTCTAAAACATGAGGTATGGTGTTTTCCAGGAAGTTTGTGTACGCCTGCCCCGTAAGTCTGTTTACAAGTACATGGGGTCCAACTAATCGATCACCAATGATACCGGCCCACATGTTGAGGGAGAACCGCACCTGGTGATGAGATGGAACAGTTGCACGTGGGTTTTCATACGCCCATACATGCTAATTGTGGAAATTTGTTATGCCATCTCGTGTGAACTGTGCTTCATCTGTAAATAAAACTAAGGCAGGAAAGTTCGGATTTACACCACACTGCTGCAAGAACCACTGACAGAACCTAACTCGTGCAGGGTAATCTGCTGGTAACAGGGCCTGTACACGTTGCAAATGATAAGGATACAATTGATACTCTTTCAACAGTCTCCAGACAGTCGTATGAGGAACATTGACTTGCAACGCTACCCTTCGTGTGCTGATAGCAGGAGTCATGTTCACAGCCTCCAGAATCTCCTCCTGTACTTCTGGAGTTGTAGATCTTGGTCGTCCCCTTCCCAAACCAGGAGAGTTAAATTTTCCATACTCGCACAGACGGTAATGGAGACGTACAAATGTCTTCCGATCTGGACATTGTCGCTGTGGGTATCTCTCCTGGTACTAACGACGAGCCAGCGCAGCATTGCCGTCCGCCTTGCCGTACATGAAGTGTATCTCTGCCAACTCTTGATTTGAATACATGTCGCACAGTCTAACGCCTACACAACACTGAATGTAACCTTCGCCTCGGAATGAACTGTCAGAGTGCCCTCTTAATGTCTCCTTTGACGGCAACGACCTGCGGAAAGAAAAACGTTCCGGTGAATTTCAATGTTGTGAAGGCCATAACTCGGAAATAAAGCATTTCCGGACACATGTTGTAATGATCTATTTTGATTGTCTACATGTGGAAAATACATACCTGAAATTATGCCCCGTACTTTTGAAACATCCTGTATACGTGGTGTTTCTCGACATCTTTTCCCTGCACATCTGGCGCCGCGCCTGTAACCCAGCTCAGGGACCACCCGAATTCATAACAGAGGACCAAAGTATCGAACCTTAATTCAATTTCAAAATATAAATATAGGCCTATTGGTATTAACATATGCTACGAAAATGATACATTTGCTTTCGAAGGAAACAAGAGTAAGGTGGTCCGCGGAACTGTTCTGACTTTAAAAAGTGGTCCCCACTTCAAAAAAGTTTGAGAAACGCTGATCCAGTTAACCTCTCTCAGAAATAAATACCAGTTTTTCCCCTCACTGCTTGTGTTTATCACTGATACCTATGATCAAATAATTTTGGATGGAAGATGAACTATCCGCTGCACTCTTGTTAGGGTAAAATAAGCCTATGCCACTTAAATGCTAGTAAATATTTCACTCGCAAGCAAACATTCTCATTGGGGCAGAGAAAAAAGTTAATTTATTTCCTTCCACCATGTTAATAACGTCGAAACAAGTGTTTGTACAAATTTGACCACTCGAGCGCAATTACGAGGGCAATCCTGGAAACAAGTTTTCCTGGGGCCGTTTACAGAAAGAAAACACAATTTCATGGAAATATTTATTGGAACAGATACAGCAGTTGTTTAGCTATTTTTCAAGATATTCTCCACCGGAATTGAGACATTGTCATACCGTGGGATCAACAGAGAGGTGCAGACGGCTGTCACACACTGATTCCGATCCCAGACGGAAACAGGGAAACAAAAATCATTACTAACGCAAATCTGTGGTTGTTGCAAATGTCCATATACCCTCACCATGCAAGCATACATCCTATTGACGTAAGCTATTCTGGACGTCCGCTGAGAAGTGATAGGTGATATGCGCAAGAAACTACGTAGTAATCCTTAAATGACGTTACCGCGAAGAAAGAGCACCGCTGGAAGGAGAGTTATGTAGAAGTAAGAGTTTCGTCACCACCATCATGACGCTATAAGAAAGTACTTTTTTTACGACCCTTCATGTTTTGCTGCGTCTTTTTAAGTTTCTCAATTCTTTTTTTTTTTTAATCTCTTTCAGTAAGCATAGCAGATATTCCTCTAATGCTTACACTTTCAGTTTATTAACTTGCTAAAAATGCATTACTTCATAATTCAATTTTTTACTAAATTTTCGTATTTCATTGTTATCCAATTTGTTTGTTTTTAATGTAGTCTCTGCGCTTTGAACTTGAAGCTGTTCTTTCTTGTAATCCTAGTCTCAGAAAACTCTTTTTAATAGGTCTCCAATTCTCATATTTATATCCTAGTAATGAATGGTTTCTGTATAGATTGCAAACACTGTTGTCTTGCAAATGGATGTTGTTTCGTAAAAATACTTGAGGAAGTAAACATTTCACTGAAATCAGAGTGGGGTGTTCTTACAATAGGTCAGCGTCCCATGCAATATATTATTTAATATTGCTATTGATATAGAGTGTATCTAAATTCAATACTCAAACTTCTAGGGATAATACAAGAGGCCAAAACAAACCTTTTTTATTAATTAATTTATTATTTTATCACTAAGGAGGCATTGAGAATAATATTTTTAGCTTTGGAACAATCATTAATACAATATGGTATAATAAATTGGGGTGAAGAAGCATCATCTGTACTTAATCTATTAATTTTATTACACAGAAGATTAATAAAAATTTGTCTGATCAAAAATATGGATTACCCAACAAATTTAATTTATACAGATTTTAATGTATTGCCTATTGAAGAAATTTATAAATATAGTTTACTAACTTACTACCACAGAAATCAAATAAAACATAAATCTAATCGACATGAATATCGTACTCGAAGACACAAGTCTACTTTCCCATTAATTCAGCTTAAATGTCATACAAGTGCAGCTTTTAAACATGGTGCTAGTTTCGGCCCAAGACTTTATAATAAAATTACAAACCATTTTCCAAATTTGAAATATTTTAAGATTGAAGCTTTTAAAAAAGAAATTTATAAAATTATCCATGATATATAATATTAACAAATGTATTTTTTTACCTTTTATATCTGTCGACTATATTCATGTTTTTATTGAATATCAATGGCTTCTGTCGGATTGTGAATTTATATTAAATGTGTATTTTTCTCTCTTTTTCTCTTTCTTCTTTATTCTTGCTCTTGTGTTGTATTTATTGGTTTGAATTAAGTTACTTATTGTATTTAGTAAACTGTCTGTGTAAATTTATGTTATATTATTGACTAAGACCACACCGTACACGAGCCTGGCTCTTACGGTAGTGGCTAGAAACATTTTTGTTTTATAAATGTAATTTGTACTCACTGGCTAGCTAGTTAAATAAATAAATACATTTAGCTATGTGAAAAAATTACTTTGGCTCGGAAACCAATTGAATCGCTATTTGTTAAAAAGACGGAAGTCACTTTTTTTTATTTAATTTTTTATTGAAATGTGTTCTCTTACTATAGACACATAATTTTATGTTAAAAGAACTTAAAAAGACCAGTACAAATGGTTAAAATTGAACATAACATTTTATAATTTATGTTAAAAGGGTGGATGTTCTCTACAGTTTTTGTAAAATGTATATTTTTGGACTTCTGCCCTTTTAACAAATAGCGATTCAATTATAAAACGACAAAACCAGGAACTACTGTACTGTAAGGAATAAAGAATACAGTTGTAATGTTACTTACGACTAGACAGTGGATGCGGGATGACTTAAGGAAAAGTGAAGTTGTTTCCTATCAGAGTATATGGCACGTGCCGCGCCGTCCGTCTTTTGTGTACCTGGCGAGTACAGGAGCGTACAAAACGAAGGAACCCCAGTCCGAACATTGCAACGCAATGTGTGCAGTTGTGTTATCCTGCTCAAGTATTTAGTACGCGTTGAATATGTTGTGCTGATCCATTCATAACGGCAAAACGTTAAATTCGCTCAGAGATACGAAATGCAATTAAGAAGTATGAGAGTGACATTTTATGTATTAACGAAGACGATATCCTGTGTAATGTATGTAAAATTGAAATAAAAAGTAGAACAACTCAGGCTATAGAGAAACATTGCAACAGTACATAGCACAGGAAATGCGTTGAAATGAAATCTGAGGAACCATCTACATCATCATCATCATCATCATCATCATCATCATCACTTAGTAGTGCGGGCCTAACGACATGTGCAACATGATGCTCAGTGCAAATATTCCACTAAAGAAATTGAGTGATCCCCATTTTAGAGGTTTTCTTCAGAAGTTCTCTCTATATAAAAACTGTTTAAGCGATAGGCGAAGACGATTCAGCTTCGACAACTTACGATAATATATCGTCGTTTACTGCAACGCTGGTAATTGCATCAATGATGACGAGGACTGAACTTTGCAAGGTATGTACTACAGTACGTTATTTTTCTTTTCCTTCTGACTGTACGGAGATACAGTAGCATGTTGACGTCGTCTGTTTACGTTTAAAACCTGTTCAGCCAATGGTGTGAATGAAAAAAATGTAACATATAGTAAATGTGCACTTACATTCAACGATAAGTCATCCCGCATCCACTGCCTACTTATTTATTTATTTATTTATTTATTTATTTATTTATTTATTTATTTATTTATTTATTTATTTATTTATTTATTTAATCTGGTAGAGATAAGGCCATCAGGCCTTCTCTTCCCCTCTACCAGGGGATTACGACTACAATATTAAGAATACAATTACAATTATAATTGCAATTAATATTAAATTTACAAATACAATAAAAATCAAAGTACTAAAAGATTAGGGTAAGGTCGGGTGAGTCGCCCCACATTTAAATAATCTAATATTAAGACTAATTAAATTCAAAATTTATTAACGAAATACAAATGAAATTGTAAAAGACACACTTAAGAACATGTTAAAGAACATTTTCAGTGTCTGTCAGCACTCTGTTTCTGCTTGTTTATAATAAAGTAGAATAGCACGCAACGGCCAACTCTCCCGACAGTGCGGGTGAGATGCCCCACGACTGAGGGTGAAAGGCCCCACTCACTTGTTTCTGTTTTGTCTTTTAAATAACTTTCCATACAAATCGCAACGATCACCATACATTGTATATTCTTCATGAATCCACTTTTTGCAATCCAAACACTTTATCCAGTCGCACCTGCATAAAGATCCTCATATCCGGCACACATTTCGTCCTCATCTTCTACGATTAAGGGCCCAGGTTCGTCCTTAACCTCGGAGTCAGTTCTGTGCTGACGTTTGGAAATAGGTACGCTTGCTATAGGCCTCTTGTGAATTCGACCTTTCTCCAGAAATTTCGGACGATTTTTGGCCATGTTTTCGTCTGAAGTGAAGACGGCTTCCGACTGTTTTCTTTTTGGTTGGTTTTGTGGCAGTGTCGGTAAAGGAGAAATTTCCTGCATTATTTTACGTGGTGTAGCTACTATTTACCATGCCTCCATCATTTTGGTCGTCGTTATTGCCCACAAGATTGCCAGAAGCTGAGGAAGCTCCCACAAGATCAGGAGGTCCTTCAGATTTCACTTCCATATTCTTTGGAGATTTAGAAGGCTCATTTTCATTTTGACTGTTTTGGTCTAGGCCTTCTTTGACAGCTTGACCAGAGAGGAGGAATGCATTTTCCGGGACTGCAGAAAGGTCGGAAGGGAATGTTCATGTGGCTCAAAATCCAGACATGCCATTTCCCGTGGTTGCAGCTTTCCTCAGGCTTTACTCAGAAGATACCTAAATTGTAGTCTGCTTAGCTTCCTGTTTTCATTTGTCACCATCCACGTTCGACAGGCTTCATAAAAGCAAGACTTCAAGGATTTGAAGAAACTACGATCTAGTGGTTGTAGGTAATGAGTTGTATGACTGGGCAGATACAAGAGGATTTCATCATCAGCAATGGCGAAGTCTAGAAGTTTTATGTTGCTTACATGTTAAAAACATGACCTGGCTTTTGCAGCAAGTCTTCCTTTTGAAGCATTTTTTCCAGCATTTGAAAATACTTTCTGACTTCGTCCTTGCTCATTCCTTGAGCTCTGTTCAAAGACATCTTCCGCTTTCCTAATACTAATTTCAGGATGGCGCCTCATGAACGATTTAAACCAGTGCTTGTCAGCTTGCCTTTGTGGACGGAAAAAGGATATTTGATTCCCAGCTCTTGAGCTATTTTGAATGCCATGATTTTTACATAGTTTCTGGTGGGTGAAAAATCCAACTTCTTGCATTTTCTGAATATGCGTCAACAGCTTATTCTCCGCTTCATCGCCTAAACATGCAAGACGGGCCAAGTGACTTTTTGTAGTTCGAACTGGTCATTCGCCTTCTTGGTGTTCTAGATAGAATGCCAAAATTTCGAGAGGCTTCATCACACCTATTTTATTCTCCCTAACGGCATCGATGGCACTTTTCAAATCGTCCTCTGTCCAACGGCCACGGACATCATTTTTCCTCTTGTAAACTGTTGACATTTCCTATAAAAGGAAATTTCATTGTGCTCTTTCTTCATTCTTACTTTTTAATCAATAACAAGTTTGTACCAATTTATTCGCAATGAAATTGCGTAACTACAAACAGACTTTTATGTATCCCAGAATAATAATAATAATAATAATAATAATAATAATAATAATAATAATAATAATAATAATAATAAGGTAATAACAAAAATCCAATATCACCTACAATAACTTAAGAAATTATCACGAATTTATAATTTAATGGCTTGATTTTACTAGGCATGTTAAATGACACTTCGATTAAAATTGTCAAAATTTGCAAGTGGTCTGAATAATTGTGATGAATATTAACATTTTAATATGGATTATTTTAATATTTCAATTGCTTCAATGATGGAATAATACTTTTAATAATAATATTCTCTCGAAAGTAAACTTTGTCATGTGGGGCATCTCTCCCTCATCGAAGTGGGGCATCACTCCCTCACATGGAGGGTGAGAAGCCCCAGCAAATAATTTGTCTTCCAGGAAAGAATTAGCTTTGAAAAGGTCACTGGCATATAACTCGATTGTTCAACTAACATTTTAAGTGACAAAAGGTTTTAAATAATCCCTTACCTCGTCTATAAGAAGGTTTCACCAAACTAGTATAAAAATTTCTTCCAGGTAGATCGGCTCCTCGTCCTCAACCTAACGGAATACTGTGGATATTTCGACACACAAAATACAATAGATAGCTCCCGTCGAACGTTCACACCAAACTGAAGATACGGACAAGAAATAATTTCTTTCCTAACATTTCTTATGTCCTTATGAGAGGGCGGGGCGACTCTCCCTCTGGGGCGTCTCACCCGAACTTACCCTAAATGATTAATAAAAGCTAGACAGTTTATTGTAAAAGTTAAGAAGAGAGAAGCATTTCTTTTATTGATTAAGTAAAAATTAAACCTACTCTACGCACTCATGCCTCAAAACCGTTTAAATTTGTAATCATTTACGAAAAATGTTCAAAAGTGCGGTGTCCTGCATCAATACAGAGTATATACAAACGTGAAAACAAATTCGTCATCAATTTGTACACTTCCATTTGAGATTCTCGCATTGTATATTTTTCTCTTACGGATAGCAGGTGTGATCTTTCGAGACGGTCCCACTTGAGGGAATAACGAACCTGCCTATTCGAGCTCCAAGTCAGTCTTGACTCCAGAGGATCGTATCCGAGAAGGGCCAGTCCTCAGGGATGTGTTGGAGTAGTCGTAACTCTATAGCTTTGTTAAGTAATCCGTCAAGGGGAGGGAACCTTACACAAATCTATCTTGCGAAGGACGGACTACCCGTCTAAAGTAATTGATATTGATCAGGGAATTAGCCGGAGAGTTTGGGTTTGTGGAGGAAATTTCATGTTACAAACCACATTACTGCAAAAATGTTGATCTGAAGATGTGAAATATTGCCTTAGCGTCTCTTGTGTATACTACTGTCTAGTCGCTTTGTTTGATGACTATTCATTCCTAGACGCAGAATTTGTATGTAAATACTGTACGTATCCTATTCATTCTTATATACACATTTATTGATCTTTTGGTTTTAAGATATTATCATGCCAATAATTCTGCTACAGAAAAGAATAATAAAAATATGCCTTAATAAACCTCTTGATTATCCTTCAGAGCTGCTGTATTCAAAATTTAAAGTATTTGACTTCCATAAAATTTATAACAATGCATTACTGAATTTTGTACATAAAAACCGAAACATATTTAATTTATATTCACATAAATATAAAACCAAAAGATCAGACAACATAATTTGCTTGACAGTTCCCAAATGTACTACAACTGTAGCAGATAATCACAGTAGCAACTTCGGTCCAAGGCTTTATAACATGATAATAGATAAATTCAGAAACATACAATTTGCTAATCCTCCGTATTAAAAAAAACATATAAAAAATTGCTGTTAACAGAGAAAATTTAAAGTTCAATTATTGTGCTATGTGGTTTTTCTTCTTCTTTTTTTCTTTTATTATTTTTTACTCTGTTAGTCAGTAAAATGTCTTCACATTAACTTATGTGGAATGCCCTCTGAGCACGAGTATGTAACTTACTCTTTCTGGGGGTACTAGAGAATTCTTATATTAAAAAATCAATATGTATCTTTGTTCTGGCAATAAAGTATTATTATTATTATTATTATTATTATTATTATTATTATTATTATTATTAATGAAATTTTAATGATACAATAAAATTTTCAAGATGGTTGTTATTAGTTTTAAAACGATCAGTGAAAAAAACAATAATTACAAGTACTGTCAAACACAGTATTGAGACGTTGCTTGTATGTTTGTCAAGCATATATGAAGAGTCCACTGCAAGAGTGATGGATGTCACTTTCTTGTCGAAAATGAACCAAGACTGTCAATGCATAGCTTAAGACATATAGAATGTACATACAGAGTTATATGGCATTAACACTGATAGTCATTGTCCAGTAATGATCGGAAAATCACAGTTAAGCTTTGAGCGCTAAGCATTTCAAACTTCCAATTGCTTCTCCTGCAAAATGTATTCCAAATGACATCCATCATTCTTGCAGTGGACTCTTCATATGTAAGTTTTATGAGTTTCTCTTAGTTGGAAGGTCTTTTGACTATACTTAAAGTACAGAATACATAATATTAGCCTACATACCTACTTACAGCGTGCAAATTAATCCGAACACGACATATTTTTACATTTTCTGTCATTGTTGGCCTCACAGCTGCTCATACCGCTTTAATTGACATCTCTAGTACGTGTAATTCCATTGTTGAAGGTCTGTCATTATTTTTTTTTATAATATGTGACATTTTGCCTGTCGTTTTGTACTTATACAGTAAGCATTTCAGTTGTGTTGAAGACTTAATACTGCAATCCTGTGTACATTCTGTCGTCTTCACAAATGGATACAACTCCACGAAAACGGTCTAAAATTATAACATTAGCAGAGCATTCTTCTATGACACAGAGGCAAATTGCTGCAGAATGTCACATCAGTTTGGCTACTGTTAATTCGATCATAAAACGATACAGGGAGACTGGATCCATCACACCCCAGAAAAAAGGAAACTGTGGCCGGAAAAGGAAGACTTCACCTGCAGATGATCGTTTAATTGTCAGGAAAAGTAAATTAAATCCTAGACTAACTGCTGTCGACTTAACCCGCGAGTTAATGGCTACCACTGGGGCGAATATTCACGTCACAACAGTGCGGCGTAGGCTTTTGGAAGCTGGACGAAGGGCTCGTAAGCCTATTAAGAAGCAACTGCTAACCCCTGTTATGTGCAAAAAACGCTTAATGTGGGCAAAATTACATCAACACTGGACAGTGAATGACTGGAAGAATGTACTTTTTCCGATGAGTCTCATTTCGAGGTCCACGGCCACCGTGTTTCTTACGTACGGAAAGGATCCGAAAAAGTAACAGCAGCTCATCTCCAACAAGCACCCAAATACCCCCCTAAAGTAATGTTTTGGGGTTGTTTTACACATGAAGGGCCTGGAGCATTAATACCTATCAAGGGAATGATGAATTCTGACAAATATATTCACTTATTGGAAACCAGAATCGTACCCCAGCTGCAAAAATCATTTCCGGATGGCAGAGGTGTGTTCCAACAAGACCTGGCACCATGCCATACGTCTCGAAAAACTACAGAATTCTTCAACAAGAAGAATATTCAGGTACTCCTCTGGCCAGGCAACTCACCCGACATCAACCCCATTGAGAACTTGTGGTCAATTTGCAAAAGAAGAATGCAAAAAATGGATTGTTCTACAAAGGAGAAGATGATTTCTGCCCTCATTGGTGTATGGTTTCGCGATGAAGAAATGAAGATTTGTGGGAAATTCATGCCAAATCGTCTCAGAGCTGTTATTAGGAACAAGGGAGGCCACATAGATTACTGAGGTATGTCTTAGATCCTTTTATTATCCCGTTTGAGTGTTTTTGCATAAGTAATTACGTTGTTCGGATTAATTTGCACGCTACTGTATATGCTTTGATCACTTTATGTAATTATTACTATTATTATTATTATTATTATTATTATTATTATTATTATTATTATTATTTTATCGCATTCTACTTGATATTTTCATACTGAATTAAACCGGTGGGGTATAGGGTACAGTACATTATTTAGAACAATATAAGACAGGGACACATTGCGGACCTCCTTGGTTGTGTAGTCAACATGGTACAAGGAGCCACCGCTAAGACAACACAACATAGCAGATTACAAGAAACAGACACTCAGTCCCTTGGACGGCAGACAAATCTCTTCCATTGTCTGAAGTCAGAACTGAACCACGGATAGCTTCGATTGGAAATGTGTCGCCGGAAATAATAATAATAATAATAATAATAATAATAATAATAATAATAATAATAATAATAGAGGTATCTTAACTTAAAAGCAATGTTGCCTGATACAATATAGAAGTCTTGCAAACTTGAAACTGCATGTTTTCAGGAATAGAATGGAATGTATCATTCTAATTGTCTGGTTGTTTCCTTCGTTAAAAGAGCTCGTTTTTCTGCATCATTTGCCTAAGAACAAGATTGTTGATAATTGGTAGTGCATGACGGAATTTATTTGTGTTGAGTAATAAATTGTCTTCAGCTCGTGCAATGCTTGGTAGTAGTACAGCGTTCGTTCGACAGATGGCGACGTGTGTAACTGTAGAAACCGTGGTACAAATATCTGCCGAGAGATGGCGGAAGTACAGTGCTTCGCTGAAAATTAATAGAATTTTCGACCCTTGTAACTTGTAACAGATTTATGAAATAAAACGTTTTCTACAGAGATATTAACGTTCTGTTTCGTGAGTTTCTCTGCATTAATCTCCATTTAATATTTTCACCGCAGGAGTTATTAATCACCGATGAGCGACACATTGAGTGCTTAATTGATGAAAAGAAAGCTATACAGTATGTATGTGTCCAGTCGGTATGGGATATTTCGAAGCATATTTTTTTTTAATATAACTAAAGAAACAATGGAAAATAATGGCTAATAACGAGAGAATGGAACTACAGATCACCAACGCACGTAGCTAGTTATTTCAGTTCCAAATTATAATTTGCCAACACTTTAAGCCTTGACCAGGGTGCGAATTAACGGGGGATGGGGGGATTTCCCCCTCTCTTAAATTCATATTAACATCCCTGCCAGGGATAACTTCTATCCCCCCTAACAAAATATAATTGTTTTAATACGAGTGTACTTTATGAAGTACAGTATAAAGTAAGCAAATAAAATAATATTGATGTATTTTCATCACCGGCAATCTGAAAATCAATAACTTCGGAATTACACATCTTATCTTAAGCCTGCTCATGGATATAATTATTAAAATAATCAAGATGCAAGACAAGCAAGTTAGTGCGACCAAGCGTTGAACGGTATCGACTGAGGATAATAATTTTATGTATGGTATTCCCTATCTAGGATTCTATCCCCTCCTCATCAGAAATCTTAATTCGCACCCTGGTCTTGACAGTTCATCACATTGACAGCAGACAGACTTTATGCTTGTAGGATTATAATTCATGATCGTGTTTTTACATAGCTTTAAAGCTCCCCCTAATTAAGCCATTGCGTACTATATACGTCACTGCCGGAAACGCTACTAGCTTTATAATGTTTGATACTGAGAGAACTGGATTTTGATTTTATAGATAGTGATTTTAAAATTCATCTATCTCGGATAACATTTTCTACAGTGAAGTAAAAAGTTGTAGAAATTGTAAAAAATTGTAATTGTAATCGTGTAAAATGTTGACTTGTTCCACATCTTAAAGCTTCACCGATATGTAAGATCTGTGCAATATAATAAACGAAAAAAAAAAAAAATGTGGCATGTATCATCTCTGGTTGAGTGGAAGAGAAGGCCAGATAGCCTTAACTCTTCCAGGGAAAATAAAGCTATTATTATTATTATTATTATTATTATTATTATTATTATTATTATTATTATTATTAACAACGGATTGCGTAAAAGATTTGGGAATATTCATTGACAGTAAATTATATTTTCATAGTCACGTTGATTGCATTATTTACAATCACGCAATCGGAATGTTAGGAATAATACGGTCAATAACTTTTATTTTTTCCACGCCCGATTCTCTTTTAATGCATTACTATACATTGGTGCGATCAAAACTCGAATATGCATCTGTAGCTTGGAACTCGATTACAACTACAGACTCGGCTAAATTAGAAAATATACAAAGGAAATGTATATCTTTATGTTCATTAAGATTTCTGTCCATTAATTCCAGGTACAGTTATGAGAGAAAATGTGAATATTTTAATTGTCAAAATCTATATGCTAGACGCCATGAGCTAGATTATCTGTTCTTTTGTAAAGTACTCAAAGGTGATATATCCTGTGACTCTTTCTTAAACAATATTACCTTACGTATTCCAACAAAAGATATGAAAGCTCATAAACTATTCTATTTTCGAAATTCGAAATTTCTTTCACCAGTCTTCAGATGCATTGAAAATGCCAACATGCATAGCTGCGAATTCGATCCCTTCAATGTATAGACTTAATTTGCTCTTGGCAACGATTTATCATTTATGTATTCTTTTAGGCATTATACTCAGTTATCATTGTCTCATAGTATTCCTAGTTATGTATTTTAAAGTCATCCATTATTCATCCATTCATCGTCATTATTGTAATTAACTGTAATTGTATTTATGTGTAATAATTATTTTTTGTATTTTTTTATATATTCTTTGTGCTGAACTGTAATTGGCCTCTGGCTGTTGTACAGCACATTAAATAAATAAATAAATAAATAAATAAAAATAAAAATCTCTGTCGAAACTGCTTTTATTGTAACAGTCGTTAGCAAATTGACAGTTCGTCAAGCAAAATATAAATTGGCCTTTAGTGAAATAAGATGTTAAGAATCACGTGACAAGGGAAGGGGATACCCAGTACATATTTCCTGAAAATTATCCAATAGCCTGCTTCGAAGCATATAGAACATTCCTTGAAAACAATAAATGACTTCCAGCAAGTGTAATGGGTGCATAACATTTTGGACGATGAGGCGCATTTGAAGTTAAGCTGGGGTGTTGGCTACTCCTAATGTGATGAAATAAAAACTTTAAATTAATTAGTTTTCTCTACTAATTGTAAAATAATGATGAATATAGAAAGTGAAGAGCGTACGTCGGTCACTTAATGTCTTGATGTATAAATGTTGTAAATAATGTAAGAATGGGATTGCTGGCCCTAATACAGGAATGCGAAGGGCTAGCAGGACCGAACATGTTGGGTGACAATAAATCATAATTACTGTATAACTTGTAAAATACTAGAACCAAAGCCTAGAACACATCCTTTGAGAAGGTTGTATTCAGTTGAAAATATATAAGACATAATTATGGTTCCTTAACCTACCATGATCTGAAGCCTGATTAGTGTAATATGTAGCTAGTCAGCGATGTATGCAACGGAGGGGGAAAGAACTAGCAACCCTATCCCATTATCTCCTGGCTTAGTGTCATATGTGGTGCCCTGTTGCTAGCCACAATACTAGCGCATACGATGGTTTTTCAGACTTCTTATTGTGAATATCTGTCGCAGAACGGCCAGTTCGGCTGTTCCACTTGAAGTACTCGTAGTGAGCAAGGAGATAATATATTAACATAAGCCATGTAACCTGAAATCCAAATCAGTTGATTGCTGTTACTGCAGATTCATAATAATCCTGTTTATCTCGCCGACCGGCATTTCATAACCTCTGCAGTTGAAAGCTGTTAGATAAAACGTTAAGTAATTAGATCCATACGAGCCTCCAATGATATCCTAAGCTTGCAAACACCTTATCTGATAAGTCTTAATTCACTCTGAACAAATGTGCATTCGACAGAGGTGGAGAGTTAGTGCAAGCGGCGAAAGTATCGCTTCCCTATTACATTGTTCCACTACCCATCTATCTATCTATCTATCTATCTATCTATCTATCTATCTATCTATCTATCTATCTATCTATCTATCTATCTATCTATCTATCTATCTATCTATCTATCTATCTATCTGTCTGTCTGTCTGTCTGTCTGTCTGTCTATCTATCTATCTCCTTGTCTGTCTGCCTCTGCCTCTATCTGTGTCTGTCTCCATCGTCGTCTGTGTCTGTCTCTGTCTCTGTCGTGCGTGTCTTTGCCTCTGTGTCTTTGTCTGTCTTTGCCTCAGAGTTTCTTTCCCTCTGCCTCTGTGTCTGTCTCTGTCCCAGCATCTGTCTCTGTCTTTGCCTCTGTGTCTGTCTCTGTCTCTGTGCGTGTCTCTGCCTCTGTGTCTGTCTGCTTCTGTGTCTGTCTCTGCCTCTGTGTTTGTCTTTGCCTCTGCGTCTGTCTCTGCCTCTGTCTTTGTCTGTCTCTGCCTCTGTGTCTGTCTCTGCTTCTGTGTCTGTCTCTGCTTCTGTCTCTGTCTCTGCCACTTTGTCTCTGTCTCTGCCTCTTTGTCTGTCTCTGTCTCTGCCTCTTTGTCTGTCTCTGTCTCTGCTTCTGTGTCTGTCTCTGCTTCTGTTTCTGTCTTTGTCTTTGTCTCTGCCTCTGTGTCTGTCTCTGCTTCTGTGTCTGCCTCTGTCACTTCATCTCTGCCTCTGTCTTTGTCTGTCTCTGCCTCTGCTTCTGTGCCTGTCTCTGTTTCTGTCTCTGTCTCTGTGTTTGTCTCTGCCTCTTTTTCTCTGCTATGCCTCTTTGTCTGTCTCTGTTTCTGCTTCTGTGTATGTCTCTGCGTCTGCGTCTGTCTCTGCCTCTGTCTGTCTCTGTCTTTGCCTCTGTCTGTCTCTGTCTTTGCCTCTGTGTCTGTTTCTGCTTCTGTCTGTCTCTGCCTCTGTGTTTGTCTCTGCCTCTGCCTCTTTTTCTCTGCCCATGCCTCTTTGTCTGTCTCTGCTTCTGTGTATGTCTCTGCCTCTGCGTTTGTCTCTGCCTCTGCGTCTGTCTCTGCCTCTGTCTCTTTGTCTGTCTCTGTCTTTGCCTCTGTGTCTGTTTCTGCTTCTGTCTGTCTCTGCCTCTGCGTCTGTCTCTGCCTCTGTCTGTCTCTGTCTTTGCCTCTGTCTGTCTCTGTCTTTGCCTCTGTGTCTGTTTCTGCTTCTGTCTGTCTCTGCCTCTGTGTTTGTCTCTGCCTCTGCCTCTGCCTCTTTTTCTCTGCCCATGCCTCTTTGTCTGTCTCTGTCTCTGCTTCTGTGTATGTCTCTGCCTCTGCGTTTGTCTCTGCCTCTGCGTCTGTCTCTGCCTCTGTCTCTTTGTCTGTCTCTGTCTTTGCCTCTGTGTCTGTTTCTGCTTCTGTCTGTCTCTGCCTCTGCGTCTATCTCTGCCTCTGCCTCTTTGTCTGTCTCTGTCTCTGCATCTGTGTCTGTCTCTGCCTGTGTGCTTGTCTTTGTGTCAGTCTGTCTCTGCCTCTATGTCTGTCTATGTCTCGGTGTCTGTCTTTGTCTCTGCGTCTGTGTCTCTCTATCTCTGCATCTGTGTCTGTCTCTGCCTGTATGCCTGTTTTTGCGTCAGTCTCTCTGCCTCTGTGTCTGTCTCTGTCTCTGTGTTTATCTATGCCTCTGTGTTTGTCTCTGCCTCTGTGTCTGTTTCTGCGTCAGAGTGTCTCTGCCTCTGTCTGTCTGTCTGTCTTTGACTGTCTGTGTTTAATTGTGCATCCTAAATATTATAAATAAATCAAATTAAAGCATAACAAACTTCATATGTTATTTCGCTAGACTATTCTCATCATTATACGGCTGAAATACGAAGATTAATCCGGTAACTACTGTGGAGGCGTAAATCGTTTATCTCCAATCGAGGAGTGCATACAAGATGACTGGCGCTTCTTTTTGTTTACTTGAGGGACAAGGTTGGTTTGGATGACCCCTCATGCAGTATATCCCAAAATTCGCACACACGAACTACATCGTGATGATGAAAATTGAGACCAGAATGTTAGTGACAAAATTTCGCCCGAAGAATTTTAATTGTACATTGTGGCAGCAGTGTATATTACAAATAAATGTTGAATGGGCAACTATTTTTGTAGCTCGCTGTTATTCTTCTGATTACCTGCTTGGGTTTCTCCGAGGTTTTCCCCAACCTTTAGTATCGAATATCAGGTAATCTATGGCGAATCCTCAGTCTCATCTCGCTATCACCAATCCCATCGACGCTAAATAATCTAGTAGTTGATACTGCGTCGGTAAACAACCAAATAAAAAGTTCCTTCGGCGTTGTGGCAAATATTTAACTTGTATATTCTCAGAAGAGCTTCAACAAAGAGCAAGAGTCACGCTACGCCACTGCCACGTGGAGATTGCGGGCTGATCAAATATTCATATGTTATCGCCATCTTAGCTCGTGTGTAGAGTACCTGTATTGTGAATAAGTTTGTAGTGGATACCTATTCGTATTGGAGAGTGGGCCTGTGAAACACGCGCATCAGAAATGCTTGTTATTGATCGGTGCCAGAATTACCATAGCGTGATGGTGATGATCCATACGCAACCGTGTAAAAGGATAATGACTACCTTTGTATTGCAGAATGTTAGTTCAGTCTGTCTTGCTTACAGAAGTTTGAACAGTTGACTTTACTTAACGTATTGCTTAATAGTCTGTAGTCTGTTGATATAGAAGGGCCAGTCGTATAAATAGTTGATTGAGACAGACAAGAAATTAACCGTCACTCAATCTGAACTTAGATTTTGGTTGTATAAACACTAATTCAAGATTATTTTGTCTTGATATAATATATCGTACTACTCGCGATTTTTCTCAGTTCGACCTAGCTGAATTTTGTTTAGCAGAAGCGAAATAATTCTTTATGAAGAAAAAATTAAATAGGAGAGACTCGGCTAATTCCGCAATATTAAGAAGAAAATATATCATATTTTTATCAAAATGTTTATTGAAAAATATTATCAAGGTACGAGTATGTAGACATGGACGAAACCTTTCATTACCAAATGAGATAAACAGACCTATTAAAATGCAAATATATTTAGTTATACATACATTACAGTTGGAAAAGAACAACTCGGGTAATTCCGCAACAGTGCGGATAAATCCGCAATAGGACTTGGCTAATTCCGTACTTACTTACTTACTGGCTTTTAAGGAACCGGGAGGTTCATTGCCGCCCTCACATAAGCCCGCCATTGGTCCCTATCCTGAGCCAGATTAATCTAGTCTCTACCATCATATCCCACCTCCCTCAAATCCATTTTAATATTATCTTCCCATCTACGTCTCGGCCTCCCAAAGGTCTTTTCCCCTCTGGCCTCCCAACTAACACTCTATATGCATTTCTGGATTCGCCCATACGTGCTGCATGCCCTGCCCATCTCAAACGTCTGGATTTTATGTTCCTAATTATGTCAGGTGAAGGATATAATGCGTGCAGCTCTGCGTTGTGTAACTTTCTCCATTCTCCTGTAGCTTCATCCCTCTTAGCCCCAAATATTTTCCTAAGAACCTTATTCTCAAAAACCCTCAATCTCTGTTCCTCTCTCAAAGTGAGAGTCCAAGTTTCACAGTCATACAGAAGAACCGGTAATATAACTGTTTTGTAAATTCTAACTTTCAGATTTTTTGACAGCAGACTAGATGACAAAAGCTTCTCAACCGAATAATAACAGGCATTTCCCATATTTATTCTGTGTTTAATTTCCTGCCGAGTGTCATTTATATTTGTTACTGTTGCTCCAAGATATTTGAATTTTTCCACCTCTGGCTAATTCCGTAGTAGTAAATAATCATGAAATACATTATAATGTAACAGTGCTCACTTTCTTCACAGCTGTGTAGCAAAACCCGAAAAACAGCCAACTTTCGATGTTTCACTGTATTGCCGACAGAGGTGTCGACCAATATTCTTGATTTTTTCTATAGCACTGCAGAGGACATGCCCCCTGTTGACAGCCTCTCAAAACTTACGTTCACGCTATTGTAAAGGCGCAGTAAAATCATATATGCACTACTGCGGAATTACCCGTACTGCAGAATTAGCCGAGTCTCTCCTATTTAGTTTTCTATTGATAAGGAATTATTTAGGCTATTATTTACTTTTATTCTTGTGCTATTATCAGTGTTTATTGTATAATAATTCTTATAATATTGTTCTGCACACCGTTTTCTTTCATATCTTTAACACATTCTGTTAGTGTTAATCTTAATCTTCAACTTGGTATGTAAATTTATTACTGTATTATTGCCTTCTGGATCCTTGTGGTCGCCCTCAGTTGAGGGCAGACGATTTTTTCAAATCTTTCTCTTCCAATTAATAAGAATGTGCTTTGTTCATATTTCTTATATTTTTCAGTACTAATGACTAAGCCCCTCTGCATGGAATTTTCTGTAGTGTCTTCTGCTGTAATAGTAATATACGTTACAAGAGCGGTATGTTGAAGTTTTCATGTTCGAGGAAAAGTTTGAAAAAGCGAAACGTACTTGAGCTTTTTTAATTTCCGAGAATTGAAAGAAAACATACCGCTTGTGTATCGTACATTATTTTGTGCGAAGATCGTTTATTACATACCTGAAAGAGGAATTTATAATTAGTTGCAATGAAATCTTCATCTTGGTTTCTGTTCAATGACGGCAAATTTGCAAAACAAAAATATCTATCTTCAACATTGTTGCTTTAAAATGTTTTTTGTGTTTACTATACTCCAGCAGGCCGTGATATACGTCTGTCTTTTTTTCCTCCAGTCTATAAATGCGAACTTAAAACAAACGGTAAGGTTGTGTAATGATTTAGAGTTTACTTAATTTTTGCAAATATTTAAAAACAATAATTAACAGTGCAATTTAGGTGAAATTGCAGTGGTAAGTTTCCAATTTATAATTATTACTATATTGAACGTCTCTAAAAATAATATGTTAAAAGCCTAAAGCAGTAAAATCCATATAATAATAATAATAATATTAATAATAATAATAATTTATTTATTTAATCTGGCAGAGCTAAGGCCAGTAGGCCTTCTCTTCCGCCCAGCCAGACTCTAATTCTAATTAAATACATTTGGTTACATAGTTATTACATTAATATCTAGATCATAAAACAACATGAAAGTAAATAATGAAAATTGGATAACTAATGTTAGTGTGACAATAATAAACACTGGTAAGAAATAGTTATAATAATAATGATAATAATAATAATGGTAATAATAATAATAGTAATAATAATAATAATAATAATGAGATAATTTAGATATTTATCTGTGATATATATAACCATTAAACATTGAGAAACCTGAAACAGCTATTATTGTTGACAATAATTGTTAGAAAAATATCTCGTTAGCCTATTCTTAAATTGATTTGATGTCTGACAGTCCCTGACATTACTCGGTAGGGAATTCCAAAGTCGAGGAACAGCTACAGTGAAAGAAGATGAATATGAGGATGTTCGGTGGGATGGAATGGATAATATTGAGGAGTGTTGTGATCGTGTGTCTAGGTTATGATGGGTGGATAAATTTTGAAAACGAGACGCAAGATAGGCAGGAGTGGAAAAATGCAATATGTGAAAGAGAAGGGAAAGACAGTGGATTTTCCTACGATCTTCTAGACGGAGCTAGGACATTCCGAGGGATGGTGTTACGTGATCAGCCCGGCGAATATTGCAGACGAAACGGATGCACATATTATGAACACGTTGTAGTCTCTGCGCCGAAGTAACGCTTAGGTCAGTAAGCAGAATATCACAGTAATCGAAGTGGGGCATCACGAGTGTTTGCACTAACATTTTTTTCATGGAAAAGGGTAGAAAATTCTTCAATCGTCTAAACGAGTGGATTAATTAAAATACCTTTTTGCAGGTTTCTGCAACTTCAATGTTCCAATTTAAACTTTTATCCATATAAATACCTAGATTCTTTACTGATTCACTGAACGGAATTTCGGTGCCGTATGTCACTTAAGCGGTAAGAAGAGGTAAATTGTTATGTGTGTTAGGTTGGGAATACTGAATGTGGAATTTTAGACTTACCGCGGATTGGTTTTGTGCGGAAACCAAGCAAATACGCACGATCTCGCACAAATGTCATTACACTTCCTGTAATTTAGTACGAAAAACTGAAATCTTTCTAGAGATTCTGGAGTAGCTCCTCTGTCGCTTCGAATTCTTCAATAGTATGTACGGTTGCATTGTTTCATCTGTACTTGTGTATAAGAAGTTTTCCCATGCAGAACGCCCTACCTCTAGGATAATATCGGATTTGGTGGGATGAAAGTTGCCAACCAAGAGGCTTATTTGTATGTCTGTAGACTGTGGGGAAGAGCTCGGCGTGGATAGGTGAGTGCCAGTCACCTTAATAGGCCATACTTACTTCCTTTCCTCCTCGTCATTCATATGCCACATCCCGTCATTAACGTCTCGCAGAAAACTGCAAATAGAACAAACTGACGAGCCTTTCTTGAATGCAACTACAAGGAAAGAAGACGTTCAACATTGCAGGAAATTTTTCTGAAATATTCTTAGCGTATGTTCAGTCTTTGAAGAGATTTCAATTTGTGTATCGGCTTATTTGTACGACTAATCTGCATCTCACAATGTGCAACATTGGAATCGACAAAATATGTTAACTTTTGAATCAAAATTGTAAATTTACAGGTGACATCTCGAATATCGTTCGAGTGTTGAATAAAAAAAGTGGTCTGTTATATCCATGTAAAGTGTACAAATTAATAACAATCCGTGGCGCTACAGCTCGTGAAGGGCCTAGACCGACCAGCCGGCTGCTGGCCTCACGCCCACATGCCGAAGTAGAGGTGGACGATCATCCAACAAGAATGGAGGTATCATGTGGTTAGCATGATAACCCCCCTACAAATTAATAGGAACGCAAAAATTTCGCATTTACAAAATTCACGAATTTTTAAATTGTGGGGTAGAAAGTATTTTTCTTCATCTGTAAGATGATTTAGCTTGATTTTCTAGCAGAATTGAAGGAGCGAAAAAAATGCGAATATTCTATCAAATTGAGAAATCACGAGAAATATGGTAATTAATAGCCATTTATCAACAGTAAGCTCACTAGAGGTTTGATTTATCTAGAGAAAAATCAAAACTCGAGTGGGATTTAATTGGCTATTACACGATTAGAAGAAAGTAGGCTATATAAAGATTAGAAGTAACAAAGTGTACAATAAAATATTAATTGGCTTACGAAAATACAACTGTCTTCAAATGTATTATTGTACCATCTCAACATTACGCTAGATGGCAGTAGTGTCTTATGATGATGTTTTCTTGTTACCGGTATCAGTTGTGCCAACTATGGAATCATCATTGAACTCTGTGGACTGTTACTAGTCAAGAAGGCTTTGTTGATTCAGTTTAATTTTTATTAAAACATTTGCATACCATTTCAATCATCCGGATCCCAGTAATCAACGTCACTTGACAGATGATTTTCAATAAATCTTAGTATTAAACAATCTCTGATACGTGACTATCCATAATATACAGCAGAAGCTATAACAAACATAACCTAAATAATATAAACAAGTGTTATAAAAGTTTTAATTAGGGATGATGAAATAAACAAGAAACGTTTTAATTAACGATGATGAAATAAAAAATAAACATGGATAATTTTAAAAGAAACAATTATTGAAAGTGCAATTTTCAAATTTGAATGTTTTGGTGGTTGGTGGTTCAGTTGATGTTATATTGGACGTGTGCGTAAAAGAAGTGAACTCGTTGGTGTACATGGTGTATCCCTCAACTCATTCAGGATTTCCGAATGGTGCTCTTCATATATGACCAGTGATCTTTATTAATTCTTGTTCTTTAATGCCAAAATGCGAGTCATATTTGAAAGTGATGTGCATCGACTGGAGTGGTTTGTAATTTTCTGTTTTTTGACGGCCAGACCAGTGCAGTTTGAAATGTTGGCAAACAAAGAAACAAATGCTAGGGTAGTGATAAAAATAAACAAATGCTAGGGACGCAATAAAATTAAACAAATGCTAGGGACGAGATAAAATTGTGCGATAAGCAGCCATGATTGGTTGAAAGACGTCCTTTCGTGCCGTTTTACTGGTCGAAAGTAGTGTGACGTAGTAAAAGTGTAATAGTCAGTAAAATCCTATCTTTCAAGCGAAAAGCTCATTATATGTACGAAAATTAAAGGCATTTTTTTTTTTTTAATTAAAGGCAGTTTTTAAGTCTGTTGAATGTAGCTATATGCAAAAATGTGTTTTCCAAAGCTGCTCAATTTATTTTTTTTTATTTAGTAAGTTATTTTACGACGCTTTATCAACATCTTGGGTTATTTAGCGTCTGAATGAAATGAAGGTGATAATGCCGGCGAAATGAGTTCGGGATCCAGCACCGAATGTTACCCATCATTTGTTCATATTGGGTGGAGGGAACCAAAGCCGCTCAATCAGCAAAGAATAAACTGTCAATTTTGAAGAATAAGGACCCTGGCGAAAGAAATCTGAAGCTATAGCGAAGACATTCTACCCGAAGAATGTATAGTTCTATTGAACAATACTGACGAATCAAATATTGACATGTTTCCAGGATTTTCGAATATTCCAAAACAAGAAATTCAAAGTGTATACAATTCATTTAAGAGCTTATTTGAACAGCAGTGCAAAATGAAAAATGTGACGTAGTGAAAGTGTTTAATGCTTTAAGAACAGAAAATAAAGCATTTTCAGAATGTTGTTTGCAAGTATTGTAGACACCAATAAACAATGTTCAATGTTGTCAGTGAATGGTGCTGTTGTTTCAGACAGACGATGTAATTTGAAGAAAGAAAACGCTGAACTGTGTACATTGTCATCTTTTGAGAAATGAAAGGTAGAATGCACAAAGTTTCCATTTGGGGAAAAAAATATATGGTGATTTGGAAAAAGTAGCTATGCTAATTATATATATATATATATATATATATATATATATATATATATTAAAATTTTGAGAAAAAATTGCTGCTAATTTTGATGAAAATAGATACTAAAAATTCAGGTCCCTACAAATTAATATTGTAAGAAAACTTAATCCATTACAACTTCAGTGGATTGGAGGTCCAGGAAAACTTAATCATTGGGCGTATATTTTAGGAAACTAAAAGTAGGAATAATTCCCGCCCTTGGCATCTAAGGTATACTGCCTAAAAAAGGCAGCTAAAACGGCTGGGGGGAACATCGTCCTAACCACAAGATACCTCCATTCTGGTTGGATGATCGTCCACCTCTACTTCGGCATGCGGGCATGAGACTATCTGCCGGCTTTGTCTGGGCTCTTAAAGGGCTGTAGCGCCACGGATTAATAATAATAATTATTATTACTATTATTATTATTATTATTATTATTATTATTATTATTATTATTATTATTATTATTATTATTAGTGAGATTAAAACTCGAATATGCATTTGTAGTTTGGAACTCTATTACTAGTTCTGATTCGACAAAACTTCAAAATATTCAAAGGAAATTTATTTCATTATGTTCGTACAGATTCCTCCCTAATAACTCTGGGTATAACTACGATAAAAAAATGCGAGCACTTTAAATGTCGAAGCCTGTATGCCAGACGTCATGATCTCGATTACTTATTCTTATGTAAGGTCCTTAAAGGTGACATTAATTGTTAATGTTTCTTAAACAGTGTCAGCCTTCGTATTCCTATGAAGGACATGAGACATCACAAACTCTTCTATATTAGAAATTCTAAATCTTCCTCGCCGGTCTCCAGATGTATTAAGCATGCTAACTTACACGTAGGCGATTTCAATCCATTCAATGTATAGAAGTATTAGAACATGGCAGTGTCTTTGCTAATATTATTTGCATAATCCTTATACACAAATTGTTAGTAAGAATAAACTCCTTTCCCTAATATTTTTAGTATTAATTCTTGTAAATTAATTATTGTAATCTATGTTCTTTATTTTGTTGTTAACTCAAGTATTTAATTTGTACCATAGTTGTTCATTTTAATGTATTAATTGTATCACTGTGCTGGACTTTTATTGGCCAATGGCTGTTGTCCAGCACAAATATCAATACATACCAATGTCAATATTATTATTACTGTTATTATTATGATTATTACTGTTATTATTATTACTATTATTATTATTATTATTATTGTTATTATTATTATCATCATCATTATCATCATCATTAAAGTAGTAATAAGCCCTTTGTATAGATCTTAGTTAAGAAACAGCTTAAAAATGATTACAAGTGCATCTTATCTCTGTCACAAGCGATGTTCGAAGTGTCCTCTTGTTTCAGTACTTTTTCATATGTCCGAAGATTGTTCTGAAATACTTGGCTAATCCCTGAGTGCAATATGCAATACAATTCTCAAACAATTAGAAAAAACAATACAGCTTGCACTACTCTACGCATGGATAAGTAATCCTTTGTGTTTTCAAACAGAAAAAACACAGTAACTTGCTATGCACTACGCACGAATGAGTAATCCCTTCAGTGTTCTAAATTAGAAAACCTCCACAAGTGCCTTCGTAGCATCTGTAGGAACTACCTTTACCTTTGCAATAGCTTGCAGTAATAACACACGAATGAGTGATCTAGATTTAAAATGTAAGGTTAATAATAATAATAATAATAATAATAATAATAATGATGATGATGATTTATTTAACCTGGCAGAGTTAAGGCCATACGGCCTTCTCTAACACTCAACCAGGAGTAAAACTGCGTTACAAAAAACACTACAAATTTACAAAGTACACTACAGTTTTACACAGAAAACTGAATAAGATAATAATAATGAAATGTAAACAACAAGTAAGTAGAAATCAGATATAATATATAACATACAGAAAGAAAGGAAAAAGCATAATAAAATATGAACAGCAGGTCAAAATAAATGAGACATACAAAGTGTAAAAAATAAGACAATTATTGATAATAATAATAATGATAAAAATAAGGATAGTAATAATAATAACAATAATAATAATAGTAGTAGTAGTAATAAAATAGTGCAGTACAAAGCATATAATGAATACAATATTTTTAGGTACACACAGTAAGGAAAATTATGATTATATATAGCTCAAATTATCACATTATAGATATAAGTGACGTAATATAGAAGTAAGTAAGAATGTTCTTACAATAATTGTATATAATCCGTGGAATCCTGTTGGAATTTTATTATATTTTATTATAAATTATATAATTTATTTTTCCCTTGAATACTTAGTTCACTACAGACTCAAGTGAACTGCACGCATACAACGCCCATCAAACGCCCTCGAGCTTCGGCGCGTACGCCAGGCGCACTGTGCGAAGCAACATTTCTGTTCGCCCAGTGGTGTCACATAGCGTGCGGTGGACTCGACATTTCATTTCTTTATTCTGTGAAAAATGTATAAGATTTAATATTTGTGTAAACAGGAAAATGTGTTGATTTTCGCCAAAGCATCGCGTGGTGTTGTGCATGTCCGACAATTTATCTTCACGCTATGTAATATTATTCTTTCAGTCGTAACACAACCTTCAGTTTTATAATTTATTTTTATATCTTAGTCCGTTATATCACATATTGTGTTCTTTATTTCAAACATCGACATGTTGAACGGTATCGTGCTGGCGTGATATTTCAGTGGAACGTGAACAAAGCCGTTAACCCGACGAGTTTTTTTTTTTTCTCGACAGATTTCAAATCAATGTCATGAAATAGGTCATGACCATTACAAAATCCGTGTTTGCGCCAAATAATCATCTGGACTACTCTATGATCTCACTAAATAACGTGTTATTGATTGAACGCTGAATAAGTAATGTGGATGCTGCATGATTTTGTACGCGTAGGCTATTTAAATAAATAAAATGCTTGTCTTCGCCGTAATTGGGGCGACATGCCTGCCCAACATTCGGACGTTCTAGAAATTTGTCATGAACTCCACTTTTGTCATTTTATGACGTGTGTCAAAAGAGGTTATAGTTTACTACATGGTATCTCGACATTTAAAACAGAATGCGGGACAGCAAAGTTCACTTCGAAGCGAATATTCAAACTAGTACGAATAGGTCACTGTTTCAGTTTGTGAGCTTATCGACACATTCCAGAGACGCAATAATCTCCTCCAGATTCGCCACTGGTGTTGGAATGTTGGGAATATTCTCGCGAGGAGATATTTATTTGAGAATATTCTCGGATAGTATTTTAGAGTATTCCCAGACAAGGATTTTGTTCATTGTTTTTAATATTTTTTTTTTTACCGTGGCAAAAGTTACAAGTTACAAGTTGAGGGAAATAGGATGCTGTAGCGAGTATTACCAATACAGTAAAACCTCGTTAATCCGGACTAATTGGATAAGTTGACCGGTTTAACAAAAGTCCGGATTAACTGAAATAACCTAAAAGTACAGTAGGAAGTGTATTAAAAATCCTATACAGCTACAAAACACGTTTATTATGATGCATTTAAAGGACATAGGCCTAAATACACTATACAGTACAATATAATTGTAAAGCATTGTATAGTTTAATTACTTTAAAGCAAACTTATTGGAATTTCTTTATTTTTAATACTATAGGTGTAATATTGTAATTCCACAGTTCTAATGTATAAAAGTATGTCTTAAAACAAGATTGTTTAATTTTTCCAAACTAATGGTTTTTTTTTTTGCGTGACCGGATTAAGTGAAGTCCGGTTCATCGGGGTTCGAACTAACGAGGTTTTACTGTAGTTACATGATTAGTCCCACATTCCAAGAGGAACTTGTTGAAGTGTTGATCCTGCTGACTTTTTAAGCAATGAATGAGTCAGTTATCTGGAAGAAGCGGATATACAGACTGACATGTTTGAAAACACAATGCAATCATTTATCAGGCTTAGATTTATTTGAAATAGTACCTCCAATAGCAAATTCGCAATCCTTTTGCTCATATGCTGTCAGCATAAGCTACGTTTGTATTTGTGAACAGTTTTCTTAAAAACAAAATCCTCTTAAACTTGTGAAAACTTACTTGATCTATTACTGGCAGGCGTTTGTCAAAATGATGTTTGTGGCATGGCAAACATTCAGGTTTTTCAACTTCCTACTTATATTATGTAAATTATGAATAGTTTAGTAAAACATGAAGAATGTGACATTGTTGTACACCACTACTGTAAGATAAATTTCTAGGGTTATTATACGTACCGTTTTGAACGGGACAGTACTGATATTTTCCTATGTCCCGACCGTTTCGTCATTTTAGTAAAAATATCATTTTTGTCCATTGAAAAAAAAAAAACTCTGTAAATTAAATTATGCCTAAATATTGGTCAATCATAACCTAAAATCAATATTGCTTTATCTGATGAATTGGTCCACATTTTTTTTAGTGAATGAAATATGCCTAGATTTTCTGAATTTTTGTAATGTAGTAGAATTTATTCTCTCTCTGGCAGAAAGTACAGCATCCGTAGAAAGAATATTTTATGTTATGAATTATATAGGGTGTTTTTAAATTAGGAAAAATTCCGATTAAGTGTTGGTTAAAAATGTAAGTAAAATGCTTTTTAAACCAATCTCATTACTTTATTGTCCGACCTTGTATTTCAATAATTTTTTCTCCTGTTACCATATTATTATTCGTTTCCATTTTGTACACCTCGTACATTTACGTACATTGGTTAGAACAGTTTCTTTTTCCAAAGTCGACGACTTTGAAAGCAAAAATGGAACATAACTTTCGTTTTCCAACAGTACGGCGCCCCTTCTCATTTCAATCAGTATAAACTGGATGACAGTCTCGGATACGTATGAGGGGTTCGGGCGTAAAACATGGTAACTGACATTTTCGTCAAAAATGAGATATGTAGCTTATAATATGGTACCTTACATTCTGCGTCTAATACAGTAGTTAGTTTTCCAACATCTCAACAGATGGCAGAAGTATACAGATTCTACTTTCCTGGTAACTGTACAAACTGTTTCCTGATAAATGTTTACCTACCTAATAATAATCCGTGGCGCTACTACTGCCCATGAAGGGCCCAGACCGACCAGCCGACTGCTGGCCTCACATCCACATGCCGAAGCAGATGTGGACGATCATCCAACCAGAATGGAGGTATCGTGTGATTAGCACGATGATCCCTCCAGCCGTTATAGCTGGCTTTCGCAACCGGATTTCGCTACCTATCGTAGCTCCGCAAGTACATTCACTATTTTGGGTGGGCACCGGTCCCATATACTGGCCGAAATTTCATTGTAAGATTTCTTCCCTCATGAGGACTCGAACCAGCGCGCATTCCGTAACGCGAGTCTTAGGCAGGATGCCTTAGAGCACGACGCCAGGACGCGGGACGTTTACCTACCTAGTAACTTCAAAACTCTAAAACGTCACTTACCATGTTTTACTCCCGAAGCCTTCATATATCAAGTTGCAAATTCTATGAGCGATAAATGCAGGCAGATCCTTTAGCTTTAGCATGTCTGATGCGTTCCACAGCCTCTCCGGATGTTCGTGGTCTTCCTGTTGAGTTCTGCTTCCCAACATTTCCCATTTCCTTAAACTACTCTAACCACAAAATAATTATTTTGTTAGTAGGAGCCTTTGTTAGATACGAACGTCGAAATTTACGTTAAACGGTCACAATTGACTTAAACTCGACATACCACTGCACTCATTGAACCTTTTCCTGAACGGATGCCATTTCCTGGCTGGAGTTAAGCACGTAACGTGAATACCACAGAGCTGCTAATATTGTGCATCAACATTCACTGTAACTGCAACACTAGCCGGATTAAGAAGAATAATGAATGAAATAGAGGTGTGGAAAGTTGTTCTTTTCCTGAAACTCTTCCATGTGTTACAATTATGACAGTTTCAAAACAATTTGACTTATGAACTGTTAGCCCCGTCTTTATATCTCAGTTGGCAGAAATCTATAAGCACAAAGTTTGTTGGTTTGAAATAGGATAATCACTTCAACTGGAAAATACACACAGAATAATCGTACCTTATTTCGCTAAGGGTTCTTAATGATTATTAATAACGAGAGCTCAGTCTTTGGTCACAGTGAACTACAGTTCAGTGCAACGAACGACGGGACAAGGACACAATTACTCATATTAAATATGTGTAAACTTGTACAGTCAGCTCGCGAAAAATTCATCTACAAAACACTGTTTTAGGAAATGATTGTTGTTTATATTATAAGTAAAACATACATGATTATTTATAATTAAAAAAAAGAAATATACCTATATAGTAAATTATAATTGTACTCCTTCCGTTCCAAAATATGGTATAGTAACAAACAAAACAAGTTTGATTATTGCGCATGCGCGCACGGAATATTTCGCGTTGTAATATTCTGTTCAGTAATAAAGGGACTATCAGACAGTGCAGTTGTGAATGTTTCTAATCTTCTGTAGTGCATCAAACTATAATATTTAAATAGTTCATTATGAACAGAAATCAAATGGGCACCTGCTGTGGTGTTCCTGTTGCAGAAAATGGAACACCAACCCAGTCAATTTTGAATAGAACATCTAAGGCTCAACAGTCGTACAAAAACAGATTACAATTTATTGCAGTTTTTATGTTAATTGGCCTGTCTCAAAACAATGTTTATTATTTTATTTTATTAACTTGACATCACACAGATTGAAATGTACCTATTTTTTGTGATTTTCGTATGTTAATTTATCAAATAAATAAGTATCTAGAAGATGTATTAAAGTTACATTAAGTTGTTGAGACATCTTTCTATACCATATTTTGGAACAGACGAAGTAATAAACAAAACAGTCCACACCTGTGGAGTAACGGTTAGCGCGTCTGGCCACGAAACCAAGTGGCCCGGGTTCGAATCCCGGTCAGGGAAAGTTACCCAGTTGAAGTTTTTTCCTGTGTAGAAAATTGTTGCAAGTGTTGCATTTGAGTTTGTATACGCTTGTGTGGTTGTATTTGTTTGTTTGTGTTTTGAGATGTTTTTGTTTAGTATTATTTGTTTTGTATGTGATGTTGTAATTTAATTTCTTGAGTGAGATTGCAATCTTGTGTGTGTGTGTTTTGTTTTCGTATGTTAATGTGATGCATGTCTTGTGTTTTTATGTGTGTGTTGTATTCTTATGCTTTTTGTGATTTTGTTTTGTCTTTCTTATTATTTTGTCTATTATGTTGGAGTTGTAGCCGTTTTCTTGTGCTATATATTTGATTGTGTTTAGCTCTTCTTCGGAATCCAGCTTGTTTGTGTTGTGTTGGGTGATTGGATGTGTTGTGTATGTGTGTCGGTTTTCTATAGACTTTGAATGTGTGTTTGTTGTCAACTTTTGTTGCTTTGATGTCTAGAAAATTTATGAATTTGTTGTTTTCAATTTCTAATGTGTAGTGTAGCTTTGGGTGTATTTTCTTTATGAGTTGATGTAGGTTTTGAATCTGTATTTTGTTTCCTTTGTATATTATTATTATTATGTCATGTATGTATCTATGCCAATATATGATGTTCTCTGAAAGACACCCCCCACATGAAACACAAACAAAAAGTGCCAAGACAGCAACAACCAGTTCTGAAGATGGTCGATAACAGTCTGAAACATGTTAACGAGGTAATGTAAAATGTAACACGAGAAAGACATATAATACGTTTTCCGAAGTGATATAGTGTTAAAAGTTGTGTAATCAAGATTTATAATAAATAATTAATAATAAACATTCTGTATGAGACGTACTTAAAATAGTTACATCAGCCCTCACCAAGGATTTCGATCACAGTCCGTTACTGATGTACTGTTATTTTTCCCCCATATGTAGAGTAAAACGTGAATTTTTAACTTAAACATGAGCATTAAAGGTCTCGAATATATCGAAATGTTGACCATTTAAATCAGACAATACTTATTCCATGACCCTGTAGCGGTGAGAGTTAGTCCCACAATTATTATGTTGTCAACCTTGTAGGAGCCACGACAATCGTTCTCGCGTCACAAAGGACAATATTAATTTGGTCGTGTTAGAAAGTAAGCGGTGGTTACTTAACTATGCAAAACAGTCGTTTTTTTTTTCTCTCATTTTGAGAGGCCCGAAGATAGCTCTGCAGTTAAAACGTTCCACCGCACCGGTAGTAATTTAGGTGGGCTGATCTGTATTTTACGATGACGATGAAGTTATGTTGGAAGGTCATAATTTCGTTGAGAGCTAATATAATGGTCGCTGCGATTAAATTGTATTTCTGTTGCTGACAAATCGGCCCTAGTTAGCTCCAAATATGCACACATCGCTTGCGCTTCCGTTATTTTAAGGGTGGTACTCTCTGAACGAGCGTTTGAAATTGAACTGGTTATTACCCGCTTCACTGAAAAGTACACGCGAACTTTACCAATTTTGACCGAAATGTGAACTACGCTTTTTGTTGCCGGATGCAGTCATTGTGCGCGGACTCTCGTTTAATTCAGATTTAATCAGATTTGGCTGAGCGTTAACTTTTTCCGCCCATTACATGTAATGAGCAACAAATGTACTGATGGGAATCAAAGGGCTTGCTTGCACTGCTGTCATATCCTTCGCCTCGTGTTGCACGGTTACTCATAATAGTCATTTATGACATGAGTATCGTAAAGTTTCATATTACAATACAAGTTTGATAACCAGTCGAGTATTGTAATATGAAGTTACGGTAAGTATATCATACAACGTTTTATCCACTTCGATAAAAAATAATTTTTAAACAAAAGTAATTGTATCATTTTTATTAGCTTTGAATATGTATTTTGTTGAGAGGCGATTGTTTCTTCCTGCGAGAGACGATACGTTTATGTTTATTTTATTAGTTTTGAACACGATAGGTTTCTGTTTATAACAGAGGAACAGCAGTACTAGAAGTAAACTAACATTGTTAAAATGAGTTCAAACGAGGATTCAGATATTGAAAATGCTGCAGATTCTACCATCGAAAACCTCCGTAAGATATGAAGTGGAATATAAAAAAATTTAAGATCGGTGTTCCAAGAAAAACGTTGAAAATGTGTCGAACATATTGTTGTTAATGATTATAATAAATAAAATCAATTCCATTTTATATCTTGGAGCAACAATAACTAATATAAATGATACTCGGGAGGAAATTAAACACAGAATAAATATGGGAAATGCCTGTTATTATTCGGTTGAGAAGCTTTTGTCATCTAGTCTGTCAAAAGATCTGAAAGTTAGAATTTATAAAACAGTTATGTTACCGGTTGTTCTTTATGGTTGTGAAATTTGGACGCTTACTTTGAGAGAGGAACATAGGTTAAGGGTGTTTGAGAATAAGGTGCTTAGGAAAATATTTGGGGCTAAGAGGGGTGAAGTTACAGGAGAATGGAGAAAGTTACACAACACAGAACTGCACGCATTGTATTCTTCACCTGACATAATTAGGAACATTAAATCCAGACGTTTGAGATGGGCAGGGCATGTAGCACGTATGGGCGAATCCATAAATGCATATAGAGTGTTAGTTGGGAGGCCGGAGGGAAAAAGACCTTTAGGGAGGCCGAGACGTAGATGGGAAGATAATATTAAAATGGATTTGAGGGAGTTGGGATATGATGATAGAGAATGGATTAATCTTGCTTAGGATAGGGACCAATGGCGGGCTTATGTGAGGGCAGCAATGAACCTCTGGGTTCTTTAAAAGCCAGTAAGTAAATAGTTCACATTACGCAACCAGTTAGGTAATAGCAGTATCATTACCAAACTAATTGCGTAATAGAAGTATCATTACATAATTAGTTGCGTAATGAATGTGTGTACATTTGTATTATTGATGTACGATATGTAGACGAGAAAGTAGAAAAATTGATGAATACTAGTTAGAGATAATAAGGTTTTTAAGATAAACCGAAACTAGGGATAACATTAATGAAAGATGATAATGATAGTAGTAGAGATGGATGAGTAGGTGTAGACGAGAATGTTTGTATATAAGAGAAAGGTAGACAGTATTGCATAGCATTCGGGAATGGGATTGAGGAGAGATAAAGAAGGTAAAGAGTTGAAAATACTGTACATCAGAAAGTATGGAGGAAGAAATAGACAGAAATAGGGTTTAACTTTATGTAATTGGAAGATGTGGGGAGATATAGATGATGGGAGAAATATATTAGGATATGTGTTTGAATGTAAGCAAGGTAGTGGTGGACCGTATGGAGAGATGTGAGGGATACCACTGCCTGAAAGCCGTATGAAATATGAATATGAATATAACTGATGTAAAATCCACATTTCATAATCAAAGTGGATAAATATACTAAAGTAGAATTGTCTCTGGACGATTATAGAATATTTTCCAATGAGATAGGATCATCATTTACTTTTTTTATTAGGTAAAGTATTGTGATGCTGCAAAATTCTGTGTCGACTTTTTTCTTTTCGCTGAAATACGTGTTTTTAGCATCCCTAATACCGAAAAGTGGTTTTCGGCATGGCTCATAGTGGTCGATCAGAACTCAATTGAAGAGGTGGTTTCCAATTTTTTTTTTAACTGGAGATTGATTCAGAATTATTGTTTCACCATCTATCAAGGGCACATAAACATATAGGGTGGATGTGGAATAACTCAGTAGATTTTCAGATCGAAAAGCTCTTGTTGTATGTAACAAAAAATTGTAATACCATCACCGTCTATCAAAGGCACATAAACATACAGGGTGGATGTGGAATGACTCAGATTTTCAGATCGAAAAGCTCTTGTTGTACGTAACAAAAAATTGTAATACCATCACCGTCTATCAAAGGCACATAAACATACAGAGTGGATGTGGAATGACTCAGTAGATTTTCAGATCGAAAAGCTCTTGTTGTACGTAACAAAAAATTGTAATACCATCACCGTCTATCAAAGGCACATAAACATACAGAGTGGATGTGGAATGACTCAGCAGATTTTCAGATCGAAAAGCTCTTGTTGTACGTAACAAAAAATTGTAATACCATCACCGTCTATCAAAGGCACATAAACATACAGGGTAGATGTGGAATGACTCAGTAGATTTTCAGATCGAAAAGCTCTTGTTGTACGTAACAAAAAATTGTAATACCATCACCGTCTATCAAAGGCACATAAACATACAGGGTGGATGTGGAATGACTCAGTAGATTTTCAGATCGAAAAGCTCTTGTACGTAACAAAAAATTATAATACCATCACCGTCTATCAAAGGCACATAAACATACAGGGTGGATGTGGAATGACTCAGTAGATTTTCAGATCGAAAAGCTCTTGTTGTACGTAACAAAAAATTGTAATACCATCACCGTCTATCAAAGGCACATAAACATACACGATGGAAGTGGAATAAGCTTGCAGATTTTCAGAGCGAAAAGCTCTTGTTCTATGTAACAAAAAAGTGTACTACCATATTGGTGGGAAAATGTCCCCTCCCCCCAAATGTTTAACACCCTCTTACACTCCTTCGCCGATTTAGTAGAATGCGTTTGAGTCTAAAGAAAGCAGAAAACAGTACAACGTGGTCTGTTGTTGTAACGAGAATCTAAGCCCGCACATACCGGTAAGGCATCATGTCACAAAACGTTCACGTCTGAGTATTTTTTTTGCAAAGTAAATATTATTAAACTCCTAGAAAACGGCGCCAATATTAAGGATATTGCTGGAGAGTTAGAGATGATATTTATTTATTTACTTATTTATTTATTTATTTATTTATTTATTTATTTATTTATCTATTTATTTATTTACGTATATGATTATGTCTCGTGACAAGAATATTGTACGAAATGGAAATATAAAAATTGGAAATTTATTTTTTGAAGAGGTGGAGAAGTTCAAATATCTGGGAGCAACAGTAACAAATGTAAATGATACTCGGGAGGAAATTAAACACAGAATAAATATGGGAAATGCGTGTTATTATTCGGGTGAGAAACTTTTATCATCCAGTCTGCTGTCAAAAAATTTGAAAGTTAGAATTTATAAAACAGTTATATTACCGGTTGTTCTTTATGGTTGTGAAACTTGGACTCTCACTTTGAGAGAGGAACATGGGTTAAGGGTGTTTGAGAATAAGGTGCTTAGGAAAATATTTGTAGCTAAGAGGGATGAAGTTACAGGAGAATGGAGAAAGTTACACAATACGGAACTGCACGCATTGTATTCTTCACCTGACATAATTAGGAACATTAAATCCAGACGTTTGAAATGGGCAGGGCATGTAGCACGTATGGGCGAATCCAGAAATGCATATAGAGTGTTAGTTGGGAGGCCGGAGGGAAAAAGACCTTTAGGGAGACCGAGACGTAGGTGGGAGGATAATATTAAAATGGATTTGAGGGAGGTGGGATATGATGATAGAGAATGGATTAATCTTGCTCAGGATAGGGACCAATGGCGAACTTATGTGAGGGCGGCAATGAACCTCCGTGTTCCTTAAAAGCCAGTAAGTAAGTAAGTTTATTTATTTATTTATTTATGTAGTTCCTTACTTATGTATTTAGGTATTTATTTATTTGTTTCCTTGGCTTGCATATTATTTATTTTATTATTTATTTATTTAGTAATTTATTTATTTATTATATACATATATTTTTTTTTCTTAGAAATAAGATTAATTTCTATTATGAACATTATATCAGATTCATTTTTTATAATGAATTAACAACTCTCAAATACCCATTTCTTTATGATCGAAGTTTTCCTGTCCTTTCATGCTCTACCGCTTGCCGATTGCAGGGCACTTGCTCCGCGTGTTATATCTAAGTAGTGAACATTGACTTTCTCCTATATCGACGAAGCAGTGTGGTATGTTCCTCGTCATTGATACAGCGCCCTCACTTCAGAATGCCGCTGATGTCCGTGTTGGAGTTATATGCGCATCACAATGTACAGTACAAGCCGCCTTCAATATCCGTCACGTGTGTGCGGTTTGAATGTAGGACTGGACAATGCAGCCACCCTCTTAGTTCCACGATTCAATTTGCTAGGGAGCTGACAATAGTGCCAGACGGATTTCACAGTAGCTAGTTATTATTCTTGGCAGTTCATTATTTTTTGCATAATTGTGTGTCCATATAAAAGTGTAACAAAATAGGAGATTACACTGCACATCTCGTTTTGTGATTGAAATCTGGATTAGCAGCAATACTGAAATACGTGGAGCAAACTAAATAGGTTTTCGTTGTTGAAACAATTTTAATGAAACGGAATCAACTATTGCAAATTTTTATGTAGCTAAAACATTTCGAAAGGGGGAAGAAAAATGTGGTCGGATCATTGGAAGAGTAATGATAGGTGTTAGTAGAGGGAAATTATATTTTACATTATACTGTATATTACATTTGTTGTCCCGCGCCATAATGTAGTAGTCTAATGTCTAGAACTCGCGTTACGTAATGTGCGCTGGTTTGAATTTTCTCATGAAATTTTGGCCAGTGTATGGGACAGGTGCCCTCTCAACATCTTGATGAATAGGGGGCGAATGTTGATGACCTAAAAATCTACTTAAAATGATCATTAAAATGCCTTTAAACTAATGGAAAAATGACATGAAATTAAAATAAAATGATATTTAAATATTATCACCGTACTCGAACCACAACTTTTTCAAAATTAATCACCTTGTTTCAATAACTGCCCTGCAAATCTCGGAGAGAGTAGGCAACTTCCTCCAATTTGGCCAAGATAAAGGAAAAGGACATGCAACAAAATGAAGGTTTTAAGAGAAAACTACCGATTTTAATGAGGGTTTACAATGTGTTTCAATCAGGGGGTCCATGTCAGTGCCTTCATTCTGTCTTCTCTTTCAGCGCTTCACTTTTGTTACCAGATCTTCCAGATGAGGGACTGTGAATGACAAAACAAATTGTGGGCGCAGCGTGCATTCTTGCAATCTTTGTGTTAAAAATACTGTCTATTACAGTAGACATCCTTCCGAACCATGTTGAGGACACAACGTCCTTTCCAGGACATTGTGAAAGTTTCCCTCCTTCCAAACATAAATTCTAAAGACACCCTCGTAAAGTAGGATTTTTCAAAGGATCCCCAGTCGGTATCTTTTGTTGCTAGAAGAACTTAGCCACACGGTCCACCCCGGTCATTAAGGGGCGCGTGCGGAAATTTCTAGGCGCGCAGTTGTCACATTTTACATTGACTTCGCCACGTGGTGGGTATGAAACAATCGTATATTTATTTCTATACAACAAATTGTACTTTAATTCAATCAATCACGAATTAATGAATGGTTAATTTTGAGTTACTGTGTGCATAAATCCGTTATAGAATCATTGTACGGTCAACTTCTTCAAACTAATATATTTTCATACTTAGACTATATCAATAGTAATAATAATAATAATAATAATAATAATAATAATAATAATAATAATAATAACACCGAAAGAACATTGTCAATTTGTGTTTCGTGTCTAAATTCGCAGCGAAATCTGAAATGTTATGTAATAAAATATGACATTTTTCTTCTCTTACCTCTATTCGTCGTCACTCTCTCCTTAATGAATCACAAATCTCTCTTGTTTACTGTCCCTATCGTGCTTCATATAATTCCCTTCCGTTTTAATTTCATGTTGAACACAGGAGGACCAATTATGAGGACCGATTGTTGCAGCTCCATCATGCAGAAGTTAACACACTAGACTCAAGTAGCGATAATATTGTTTTTCCTAACATTAGACTTCAGTTGATGCCAGATCATTTCCAAAGGTCGACCTGGTTGGCGCAGTTGGTATAGCGCTGACCTATGCCCGAGGTTGCGGGTTCGATTCCGGGCTAGGTCGATGGCGTTTGTGTGCTTAAATGCGACAGGCTCATGTTAGTAGATTTACTGGCATGTAAAAGAACTCCTGCGGGATAAAATTCCGCGGCGACGCTGATATAACCTCGGTAGTTGCGAGCTTCGTTAAATAAAACATAACACTTAACATTCCCAAAGGATTTAGAACACAGTGGTACGGAGGAAATCGTAACACATCGTGTCCATATGAGGCTGCGAGCTGCTCCACTGCATGTTTCTTACTGCATGGCTGATTTGATAGCCTGCAACATAACTCCCTTGATGGGTATGGGGTTGGGCAGGGTTATATTATTGTCCTAATAAAATTAATTATGTCTTTAAAATTGCTGTTCATCTATCATTGTTATCTTGGGATTGTAAACAACTAAGTAATTTACAATATACTCCACGAAATAATAATAATAATAATAATAATAATAATAATAATAATAATGTATGTATTTATTTACACTGCAAGTGGGCAAGCACCCGGTGGCAGTGGTATATACAATATTAGCAATACACAATAAAAAAAAATTAAAAAATAAAAATTAACAATACACAATAATAATAATAATAATAATAATAATAATAATAATAATAATAAAATTACAGAAGACTTTCAAACAGCGAACAAAAACACTTGTGAATTGTTTGAACATATTAAGAAAGACTGCAGTTAGTTTTAGCATTCAAGGGAGAATTGGCAACATTTATGTTTGCCTCAGAAAGCGGAAACAGAGATTACCCCATCCCCCGAGTGGGCAGAAAAGGTTGGCGGGACCGTCTTACTTCAAAAGACAACCGCTCAGCGTGCGGTAGCCTCTGTCTTTAACGGGGGATGCATAGAGCGAGCCTACTATACCGACAAAAGAACAGTAGCGGTCAAAGCCCTCACTTAAACTAAGCTGTTGTCAAGCATTTTATATCACTTCCGTGTGTGAAGTGAAGCCTTCATTGGAATGAGGGATGGACTTTAGAGTTTGTTCCAAGCTATAAAACTCGAACTTCACTGTTATTCACTTATTCGGTAGGTAATTACTACTGACCTATATGTTTAGAAAATGATTTAACAGACCTATCGGTAAAGAAGAAAATAAAATGCATTCCAAAAGTTCTTCAAATTATTAAAAATGACCAAAAAATGCCGAAAAATTATAAAAAAGAAAATTACCTATTAGTTCAAAAACGTCAAAAATGCAAAAAAAAAAAAATGCAATATAAGAAATTATTTTTTTTACGTTGATATTAACACGGAAAGGATTTCTATATTAATAGGCATCGTCCTAATGTCAAAAATAAGAAGATGACTTTTCATCAACATCTGCCTTCTAGCGATGAATATGAGACGCTACGATAATCAGCGAAATTCGGTTATGAAAACCGCTTATAACGGCTGGGGAGAGCATCTGTTCTGGTTGAATGATCGTTTACCTCTGCTGAGGCATGTGGACGAGAGGCCAGTAGTCGGACTTGGCTCTCTGTGGGCTGTCGCACCCAGGATTATTATTATTATTATTATTATTATTATTATTATTATTATTGTTATTATTACTACTACTGCTACTACTACTACTACTACTACTACTACTACTGTTGTTGCTGCTGCTGCTACCGGGCACGGTGATGTAATGATTATCATTCCCATCTTTCATTCGGAAAGTCAAGGGCCACGACCCGATTCCTGCCCAATCCTCATCACGCCTTCATCACTACTCATCTATCATCCTATAGTTTCCCACGATATGCCTGCCACCTATCCGAGGGAGTAGCGCAATCGGCAAAGCTGTGCTATGATAATTTACTGTAATGTGATAGTTAGAAACATCGTCACAAAAATACAATTGCTGTGGTCTTAAAACTGTGAGGACATTTTAATGCATAACTTTGTCAAGTTTATAGATAAGTTATCTTAAAATTGCTTTCATACGTACAAGACTTCATATGAAATTAATATAAGAAAATGAAAAATCAGTTTGATTTATCCTCGGACACATATAACTTTATTTGTAAAACAATAATGGCAGCAGATTTTATCCATTGTGATTTTGTTATTGGAGCTGCAAATTAAACATATTTTTCCTCTACTAATTCATCCACGTCTGTGCATATAATTTTGATGCATGTGTAAGCGGTAGTTAAGAGGAAATGGCGTCTATAATAATCTGCTCGAATGAACCAAAAATGGAATCTGTAACACGTCATGTATGAAATGCTTTTGCAACACGCTGCCAGTAGGAAGAGCGGCAGCTGAAAGAAACGTGTTAGAATGTGTTACTGACCTACTGATATGCTTTTCCCTCAACTTCAACGGAATCATTGTCCTACTACATGACGCTGCATTCGAACTGTGGACCACAAAAGTACGCACAAACCATTAGTTTGCACTTTAGATGCGTTTCTGTTTATATGACATTTGTTTCTGATCGGACTGTACATGAGCGTAGGCCTTTATGACGTACACACATACACACAACATCGATCCGTTGGTCTTTGTCCTCCGTGAATGATTAACACGCAAACATGCATCCCCCCTCTCGTTTCCCCCAAACCCTCCCTTCTAGCCCTCCTAGTCATTCCATACATCCAACATCCACCCCCACACGGCACAGAATAATGCTGTTGTGTACCAGATACATGAAAACGCTATCCAATCACTATGCAACGGGCCCAGGCTGTGGAAAACCATTCAATACACCGCCACATTAACTTCTGACAATGTTTATCTATGATTAATCTTCTATATTACGTCATTAATACCTTGGCTTTACCGTGCTGCGTTCTTTGCTCCTATTTTTTGGCTAGAGTCCGTGCGCAATAGAATCTGGTGGCTATGTTTCATGCTTCAACAATAGCAACACACCAGTGGCTTTGAGCCGTATCTCCAGGGACGTTGTTCAAAATTCAAACACAAACTTGGTTACCGGTCTGGCACTCGTGAGTCACTTGCAGTGCTCGGTCTTCAATACCAGACACGAAGTTCCGGAATAATCTGTGCCGCGTTGAGTTTATTTTCGCAGAACGTCCAAGAAATAATAGAGCTGTAGAGAATGAAGTCTCAGAACTCGACGATCAAACATTGAGCGGCCTCAAGTTTTAGGAATACTCTACGTCAGAACCCTGATCACTGAGAGATAGAATTAAAAAACTAAGGGATTCGATCCGGTATCGGAACTGGAATTCGGTGTGGCTTTGTGGATAAAGCGTCAGCACGTAGAACTGAAAACCCGGGTTCGAGTCCTGGTGCCAGAGAGAATTTTTTTTCTTTTTTTCTCTCTCTCTCTCTCTGTTCTATCCATTCGTCATCATAGGCAGATTGCACGGTCTCCGTACCGGCGACGCATTTTTCAAATCGTTTAGTTTAAATGTAGTTCTGTTTATAAGTATAAATAAGGGTGTAATTGTTTATCAGTGAAGCGTGATGAGTCAGTGAAGTTATGGTTTTACAGTGCAATGAATAGTTCCGATCAGTGATAATTTATAGTGTCAATGAAATATGTTCTGTAGTATCAGTGAAATGTGTTATATAGTGTCAGTGAAATGTGTCATAGTGCCAGTACAGTGAGTGAGATGAGAGTAAAGTGAAAGATTATTATCAGTACCAATGTGAAACTTACGTTTTTAATGTAAAATTAGGCTCACTTATTAATTAGGTTATTTTGTGTATTATTATTATTATTAATTGTAACTATTATTGTGTGTAATTGTATTGTGTATTCTAATTCTATCGTGTATATAATTGTATTATGTATCTAATTATATTGTGTATTGTAATTTTATTGTGTATTGTTTATATTGTTTGTACCACTGCTACCGGGTGCTTGTTCACTTGCAGTGTAAATAAATACATACATATGGTAACGCAGAATTCCTGCGGGAATATCATATGTACTTCGGTACGTCATAGTAATATCACAGTCTACTATATACAGTCACGAAGCTTGAGTTTTGGGGGTGCTAGAAACAATAGACTATGACGGTACTATTTTGCATTGCCTGTAATGAGGCGATATTAGCGATCCTAGTGGTGAGCAACTATCTAATGTTTTCATATTTACTACGTATTGAACTTTGCGACTGTATATACTAGACTGGGGTAATATTATTATGAATTGAAGAGTCCACTGCAAGAATGATGGATGTCACTTTCTTGTCGAAAATGAACCAAGATTCTCAATGCATAGCTTAAGACATGTAGAATGTATGTAGAGAGTTATATGGCATTAACACTGATAGTTGAGTAACGGTTAGCGCGTCTGGCCGCGAAACCAGGTGGCCCGGGTTACCTGGTTGAGGTTTTTTCCGGGGTTTTCCCTCAACCCATTTGAGCAAATGCTGGGTAACTTTCGGTGCTGGACCCCGGACTCATTTCATCGGCATTATCACATTCACCTCATTCAGACGCTAAATAACCTTAGATGTTGATACAGCGTCGTAAAATAACCTACTTAAAAAAAACACTGATAGTCACTGTCCAGTAATGATCGGAAAATCACAGTTAAGCTTTGAGCGCTAAGCATTTCAAACTTTCAATCGCTTCTCCTGCAAAATATATTCCAAATGACATCCATCATTCTTGCAGTGGACTCTTCAATTGCTATCATCACCACAGCTACCATTACAATCATCCTGTAGAGGAACCTTTTTTCTGGTCTGTACGATGATGAATGATAAATTAGCTATAGAAAATTGATGGATTTTTATTAGATGAAGCCGTAGTTTCCGAAACGATTTCAATACCTTCGCTATCTACGATAAATTCATTCTTGAATTAACTGAACGAATCGTGTACGGGCTCAGTCTACAGTCGGTAACGTTTCATTCGGATGAGTGTATTTAATTAGTTCCATTCCGAAAATGGTTCCTTTGGAGAGCCTGAAACGCTCCACATTTGCAGCATTCATTAATATCACTCTACTTCTTCAGGCATGAAACGAGTAAAGAACGGATGATCCAATTTGTTTCCCATATCCAATTGTAAATCCTAAATCGTGCGGAAGTACTTTGATGTTGATTTATGCAGAGCGATTTTAAGAACGAAGCAGCATTATTAATTTTCAAAATAGCTGCAATTGTTTTGAGTAATAGGATGCGTAGTACGTTTCTCAACTGTTTTCCAGGAAAATGACTTCTAAAGGAAAAAAAAAAAGATATTGCTTCTATTCGGATGACTTCCATTGTAGTGAATGGTGCTAAGGTAATATATTAATTTGGCATTCAATACGCTTATCAATTGCAATCAATCCTATTCGTTATAATATTTGAAAATGTGCACAGCAGACGTCTTTATAGTCGTGCTTCTTCATACATGAGTCATGGTTGTCTATGATGTGAATCGCAAATAATTACAGCAGTGCAATCTTTAGCAGTGGTCTTCTGTCTTTCATAGACAAGATCAGACTACAGTTAGCAACGTGAAAGTTTATTTAGTAGTACATTATGCAACGAGCCTATAATGATAGTAATTAAGAAGCGAGTATGGATGTTTATTTGTAATTATGATAGAATTAGTAATTTTTAAATTTATTTTATTTAATTTTTGTTAAAAATTTAAAAGGAACTAGGCAAATATTTAGTTCTCGCATGTTTATCAAAACCATCTTTACTTATATTTAATATGAAATATGACCTGCCCACTGATTGATTTTGAAGGGCCGCGGTATTTTGACCGTGCAAAGGCGCAAGCGAGTTTCATAATTTTCATACGAGCTTCTTAATTACCATTATAGGCGAGTTTCATACGACTTTTTATGCTCGACTATTTTTCTAACTTGAAATTATTCTGATGTATACATTTTATTTGTATCCGACAAGATCGGAAGTGACCTTGTTCTAGGTCGTGAATTGTGAGATGTGCGCAGACGCGAAAGTATTGATTTTTTTCGAGGAACAATAATGTCATTGACCTTGATGTAGCTAATCCCGTTAAACTTGAATATTGAATTCGACATTGAAAAACGAGATGACAAATTGAATTTATTTGAATATTATTTACAATTAACGCTAATTATTATAGTAACAGAACATAACCTTCTACGACAGTATTGGATTTCCAGCCTCCGTGACTTTTCGCTAATTCTCTTTCGATTGCATATCCGAGAATAATCGATACTTGCGGTTTTGTAACGGTACAAACTGAGTTGTCATTGACTGAACACCTGTAAGCTGAGTTGTCATTGGCTGAAAACACCTGTACTTTAATGAGTAGGTGTACTTTAATGACATGCATTAAAGGACAGCTACCAGGTGTATAATTACTACATTTCGGCATAGTTGAGCATAAAGTTTATTAAAATTTAGTTTACATGTTATGATAATTCTTTAATTCAGTTTACAAGCAAAACACATTAAGTAAAAAATACTACTTCTGAGAAAAAGGCGTTTGAAAGTTCTTGACGAAACTGAATCCTCAAAATATTATGTTTAATAATTCGTTCCTCTTTATGTGTATTTCATTTTCCAATTTTAAGTTTATACACATATATTAAGTACATTATACAGGGTGATTCATAAGTACCTGTACAAACTTTGTGGGTGTAATGTAGAGGTAAAACTGAGACTAAAATGTTCTATACAACTTTTCCCGCAAATTCTTACTTTCAGAGTTGTGATGCATAATGTCCTACCTTGCTAGACAAACAAAAACATGGGCCAGTAAAGCCTTCGGATGTGTCACATTCGCGTACATAGCGACTGCGGTAGATGTTTGTTATTCGTACACCCCACTATAGTTGATTCCGACCCGATAGGACTTTGTTTACTGTGTATAGGTATGTTTAGTTGCATGGTCTGTTGCAGTTTCTACCATACCACGTCTCGTAAGTAGCCTACATACATTTTGTCTTTAGTTCAGTAGGGTTCAATTATGTACGATACGATAGATCGTGCAACATCAGTTGCTTGGCCAGCCAGATCACCGAACTTCTACTTTTGGGGTCGTCTGAAGGCGCTCGTTTATGCCACTCAAATTCCGAACGTAGCAGAACTACAGTAGTGAAATCAAAATGGCTATGAAACTGTTCGGAATGAGTGAACGGGGTCTGTAAAATTTCAAGTTCAGTTCATATTTACGTAAAGTAAACAAAGTCCTATCAGATCAGAATCAATTGTAGTGGGATGTACGAATAACAAACATCTGACACAGTCACCATGTAGGCGAGCATGACATATCCAAAGGCTTTACTGGTCCATGTTTTTGATACCTAGGAAGGTAGGACATTTTTCATCATAACTCTGAAAGTAAGGATTTGCGGGAAAAGTTGTATAGAACATTTTAGTTTTATTTTTACCTCTACATTACACCCACAAAGTTTGTAGACTACAGGTATTTATGTATGTATGCGCCTCTTTCTTAGAAGTAATATTTTATACTTAATGTGTTTTGCCTGTAAATCGACGATATGAAACGAGTCAAAGTCAAGAATGGAGAAGAAATGTAGGAGAGAAGTATGATGCTCAATGTAAATTAGGGATGCTAAACTGGAGAAGAGAGGGGTGGAAGCATGGGGAAAGAGTTTGTTCCCCCGTCCAGAAGGCCGGAGCCTTCAATGACGTGTCAGTGACGTTTGGCAAGCACACTGAATGCATCTCTCTTCTCCTCCTACCATATCCAATGATGCGAGGGTTGAAGGGAAGGGATGAGTTACGTGTTCCGACTTGTGACGTGTGCCGCAATTGTAGCACATGTTTTGCATCCCTGATGAAGATATTATTTGATAATATCAAAGGCCAATTCTAGTTGCTTATTCTAGATGGAATCTTAATTAAGCACTGATTCTCCACTTGGACGTCATATTTTTATGAGTCTTTCTTATCTGAAAATATTTTAAAACTTTTATTTTAATATATTAAATATGTGCACAGTAAAGTCGCCCTATACCTACATAAATAGTAGTCACTTGCAGTAACAGCTTTGTACTCGTCTATTGTTATTTTATTTGTACATTTCAAATATCTAAGTATCAATATTAAAATATCAGTAAGAATAATTTATAATAATAATAATAATAATAATAATAATAATAATATTATTATTATTATTTATTTAATCTGGCAGAAATTATATTACAATATAATACAGTGCGTATACTAACTGGCTCCGCAGTGAAGCAAGCGGCAGTATTCGACCCGTCAGCGATGTAAAGTTGGTACTGTGGAGCGCCTGGTTTGAATATTACATCTCTCTTGCTCTCTCCCACCCTTCACCATTCAATGCGGCCAAGGTCATTGACTCTACCTGCACGATACCAACACAACTCCTCGAGTCCCTGCGTTCTGCTTGCCACTTCTTCTGCGGAGCCAGTTAGTATACGCACTGTATAATTATATTATAATATAATGAAATAGTATAATATTTAACTGCAGTATGTACTATGTTAAGTAGGTATTTAAGTTAAATCATGATTGTTTTTGTCACTTTTCTCTTTTCCTGTTGCAGGTAAATGGATGTCAAATCTTTGAGTCTCCAAAATATGTCTCACAAAGCAATTTACCAAAATCATCACGTGCAACTGCTCTTAGAAAACACGTATACGGGTAAGTACTTTTAAGAAACTATTTAAAACTAACAATTTCTTAACTGACAATATTACAAGGTATCCACCCTTCTCGAAAACTGGGAATACATGTACCGGAAAATGTCAGGAAATTCGTTAAATTACGAGGAAACCGGGAAATGTAACGAAATTATAAAAAAAAATCCTGCATCTTTATTCCTTCTTCCGTAAAAAGGAATAATAATATTTTAACCACCTAATTCAGTTAGTAACGATACATTCGTGATTTCCGTCACAACATTTCCGGAATATATGAACCTTAAATATTAAACTGACTTTTTTATCTTTAGTTTAATATTTTACAAATGACGATCATTCTCGGAACCTAATGGAAAATAAGCATATTTGTATGTAACTAAATCACTGCTTGTTTAATTTCTAATTATATGAACGGAAATAGGAACGAGTCATTATCTTTTAATTTTAAAGAGCTCGATTTTTCATACTTTTAACTTTTATTGATCTCGTGCAAGTAATAGAATATGCGATTTTTAATACACTACGGTACTCAAAATTTTATTGCAATTGCATCACACTTTATGAAATTCATGCATTCGTAAACCGAAAAATTATATATTAAGATCTCTCTACAAAGCTTAAAAAAAATAATAAAAAAAAGCTTAGTTAAGTAACATATGTAGGATGTTTAATGTAATAGATACTGAACAGAGAATGTAATAATGAGTTCAACAATGAGACATTTAACATTATATTCTTCTTGTAATGAGCAAATGCTGGGTAACTTTCGGTGCTGTATCCCGAACTCATTTCACCGGCATTATCACCTTCATATCATTGAGACGCTAAATAACCTAAGATGTTGATAAAGCGTCGTAAAATAACCTACTAAAATTTAAAAAAAAAAAGTTCTTCTTGTAGACAGTGTCTAATATCAAGTATTGTTCCCTCTGGCTTGGATGACTACTGTACTTTCTTCTAATAAGGCGCAGGATATTCTGTTGAGGTAATAGTCCCTACTCCTGCAAAAGTTCTTTCAAAGCTTGAAGGATTTCTGGAGGCTGTTTCCTCTTCCGTCCCAGATCTGCTCAATGAAATGGCCCCCAATGAACCCAGACTTGAATCCCTTTGAACAGGTCTGAGACAATTGGACGGAGTTACGCAATAATAGACCAACCGATAATTTGAAAAAAAAAAAAAAAGAGATATTTGCACAAATCTGTTGATGGCAGGCTAATTTAACTCGGAAAAAATCAAGAATGCGATATCTGAATTTCGCCGTTATTTATAAACAAAAATTCGTTTATTGCATAAAATTAATCTATTTGTTTTGCTTTGAAGTATTAATTCAACTGCTGGTCTCTTATCAAAAATCGGTTATACTTTTTTGGTATTATTTGTGCTATATTTTTTGTAATAGTATGAATGTTATAATACGTCATGCATAAAATGTTTTATATAAAAAAAACATATTTATTTCAATGGTCAATATCTCGAAACAGGTTTTTGACGCGTGGTACCTTATAGCGTAACTCCGTCCAATTGGAACAACCCACGAATACATAATATCTTCAATATTCTCAAATATAATTAGAAGAAACACAACAACTTTATATATATATATATATATATATATATATATATATATATTACGGGTAATTCTTTCAGTAGTTCATTTAAGACTGAGGTGAACTGCACGCATGCAACACCCGACAAACGCCCTTGAACTTCGGTGCGTACGACAGGTGCACTGTGTGTGACAATGTTTCTGTATGTCGCGTAGCATCATGTACGGAGAACTCTGTAGTTCCGAAAATGGGAAAGATGAGAGGCTGTATCAATATAAAGCCGAAAAAAAATATTTCGAACTCCATCAATATAATGGAGCAGTTTCTGTGAACAGGATACCAGACTGTATAAATTTACCCTTAATTCAAATACATCGTGTAATTAGAGTTTATTACAAACAATTCCCTCAGATGCGCTCGACATCAAAATGAACGGAGTTTTGACTGGATTTATAGGCCTAACCTGGGCTCTGATCAATATGTTTTAATTCTGCTGTTATTTTTCATTGCTTCACTTTCAGGTAGAATGAAAACTCTTGAGGCTTGAAATAACGTAATCACTTCCTCTCTGCTCTTCATTATACTTTTAACGTTCATTTTTATTTAAATTCCGGGCCTTTATTCGAGTAAATTACCACTTACCACTTCATTATGCTCCTCGAGGGAAACTGCGGGGTCAGAGTAAATAGATTATTCAAAAACACGGCGCGTGTGGAAATAAAAAAACAAGAGCGAGATTTGGACACCAACACTGGTTTAATAGGGATCCACTGGCTCAGCGGCGGCTAACGCAATCCTACCTCCAATTAGGCATCTGATGCTATAGTATATTATTCAGTCTAACGTGGATATCTCGAAGTGCCTTCGGAAATGGATAATGATTCGAGTTGTTGAAAATTCGACATATAGAAAATATGCTGAATGAAAGCGTTAATTATCATTAATGCACAAAAACAGTAGGTACTGTAATTAACTAATTCTGTGTCATAATCAGTAGCGTACAAAGTATATGATTATGTCTCGTGACGAGAACATTGTACGAAATGGAAATATAAAAATTGGAAATTTATCTTTTGAAGAGCTGGAAAAATTCAAATACCTGGGAGCAACAGTAACAAATATAAATGATACTCGGGAGGAAATTAAACACAGAATAAATATGGGAAATGCCTGTTATTATTCGGTTGAGAAGCTTTTATCATCCAGTCTGCTGTCAAAAAATCTGAAAGTTAGAATTTATAAAGCAGTTATATTACCGGTTGTTCTTTATGGTTGTGAAACTTGGACTCTCACTTTGAGAGAGGAACATAGGTTAAGAGTGCTTGAGAATAAGGTGCTTAGGAAAATATTTCAGGCTAAGAGGGATGAAGTTACAGGAGAATGGAGAAAGTTACACAACGCAGAACTGCACGTATTGTATTCTTCACCTGACATAATTAGGAACATTAAATCCAGACGTTTGAGATGGGCAGGGCATGTAGCACGTATGAGCGAATCCGGAAATGCATATAGAGTGTTAGTTGGGAGGCCGGAGGGTAAAAGACCTTTGGGGAGGCCGAGACGTAGATGGGAAGATAATATTAAAATGGATTTGAGGGAGATGGGATATGATGATAGAGACTGGATTAATGTTGCTCAGGATAGGGACCAATGGCGGGCTTATATGAGGCGGCAATGACCCTCCGGGTTCCTTAAAAGCCAGTAAGTAATCAGTAGCGTACGAAGAATTTTGCAAAAAGGGAGGGGTCATTATTAAGATTGTTTACAATTTTTATTTTCGGTTTTTTAAATTATTATTATTATTATTGTTATTAGTATTATCATTATTTTTATTATTATTATTATTATTATTATTATTATTATTATTATTATTATGTTTGCTGATGATATGACGTTAGCAAACGAGGAGATGATACTAAGGGATATGCTACTGGAGGTAAATGACAGCTGTGAGCAGTATGGAATGAAGATAAATGCAAACAAGAGGAAGACCACGGTTGTAGCAAGAAAAATAAATTAGGTAAACTTTCGAATTCTAAATGAGGCAGTAGAGCAAATGAACAGCTTCAAATACTTGGGATCTAGTACAAGCAGTAACATGAGTTGCAGCCAGGAAGTTAAAGGGAGGATAGCAATAGCAAAGGAAGCTTTTAATAGAAAAAGGAGCATCTTCTGCTGACCTCTGAAAAAAGAACTAAGGAAGTGACTAGTGAAGTGCTTTGTGTGGAGTGTGACATTGTATGGGGCAGAAACATAGACATTAGACGTAGTGAAGAGAAACGAGTAGAAGCATTTGAAATGTGGATATGGAGAAGAATGGAGCGTGTGAAGTGCAAATTTCAAGGCGTATTTACAAACACAACACTCTTAACATTAATGACAAAATATAAACAATCTTCTAACAACATAGTGTTGTATTGACGAAGAAAAATCGTTTCGAACTTATACATCGACCTAATATATTTGAACATTTTTACCCAGACTTCGAGATAAAGTTAAATGTTCTACGTTTGGGCATGAAATATCCTTCGAGATATCGAAAAAATCGAATAATAGAACGTAGAGATAAGGAACAAAATGTACACTGACGTTCAAAGATATCTGACCCTACTAATCGATAATGATCGATAATTTGTTGGTGTAAGTGAGGCTTCTTTAGTTATTACTTCTATAAATAGATGGCGAAGATAATAATCAGTTGCCAATCGTACATAAATATAGCCTACCCGTATTATGGGATTCAGTTTTTCATACCACTCTGCTGATGGTAAAACAATACTGGTTTCAGCTGGGATCCGCTTATATTGTCAATTATGATAATAATTTGTGCTTAATCTACGTAATCATTCCCCCCCCCCCACGCCCGACACTTTTTAATCGCCCCATAATGGTGTCACCTATTGAGAACTAACGGAACTATTTCAAAGTTTGTCAATTTGTTATATGTTTGGTTCATAATTATCGCGTGTTTAGAAAGTTCACTTACACGATCATGAAGTCGTAGGTCAGATATCTTCGAACATCAGTGTACACACAAATTATATTACAAGTGCAACAATTACAATTACAAACTGTTTATTACAATTCAAGCGCTTAGTTCTTTTGCATTTTATATATTCAACATAACATACTAAAGTCACTGTATTATGCAGCTGCAATCTCCGCTTCATTACCGTTCTTGATCCTTTACTTACAAAAAGATTTTTATTGCAAGTAAAAATTACATACAGTAACAAAGATTTTACAATACTATACTATTGTAATGCTCGTATATGAATATTCTTCAAAATTCGAAATTGATTTCAAATCTCATAGTCAAATAGTCTACATATTAAAAATTATTGTATAAATACAAGGTAATTGGGTCACACCCGAAAAAGCAAGATGCTTGAGGTCGGGTGTAACCAATAATGAAAACTGGATAGAAGAAAAAATAATTATAATAATAAATAAAATAACAATAATAATAATAATAATAATAATAATAATAATAACAACAATCTGATTAAAATTGTTAAATGTAATTACACATAAAGTTTAAAAGGAATAAGAAAAAAAAACAGAAACAAAACGGTACCATAGCCTACAGTGTACATAAACATACGAAGTTAAGAATACAACATTGGTAAAGTGACAGAAAAAAATAAGTAAAGAATAAGAATTTAAATGATTATAATTTTAAAATCAGTTCAAGCACTTGTTTTTTTTTTTTTTAATAATGCATTGTTTAATAATTTTAGTTTAGGATTCCTCTTTATAAAATCATTATATAATCTTGGACCGTAATTAGAACTGTGCCTTAGACCTGCTTCAGTCTTACATTTTGGTTCAATGAGGGGGAGCGAAATATTGTATCTTCTTGTGTTGTGGCCGTGATCGGATGATATAAATTTAGCTTGATATTTATGGTAGTGATTCAAAATAGTATACATATAAATTTGCTTGATATTTAAAACATTAAATTCTTTATATATGAGATGAGTTGGATGATCAAGTTTTCTCCTTAAACATATTTTAATAATTCTTTTATGTAGTAATATTAATGGGCGAATGGTACTCTGTGATAATCCACCCCATCCTATAATTCCATACTGTATTATAGACTGAACTAGGGCTAAAAATATTGTACTCAATAGTTTTACTGGCATAAAGCGACGCAGTTGAACAAATTTGTATAAGAGAGTTTTACGTAATTTAAGACATAAGCAGTTAATATGAAAATTCCAGTTTATATAGTTCTATATGCTATACTATCGGAAATAATATTACCTCGAGATGTCGAAAATTCGAGATATAAGTTCGATTGTATTATATTTTTTTTATCTGTTTCCGAGCTTGTGTTACAAGCACTTCACAATCACGTAATGTGTATGATTTGTTGCTTCGTCGTATAATTTTTTCTGATATTTTTTATTGCAAATGTAAATTGCATGGTTTTATTTTGTAATTACTCATATAAAAAGTTAATTTGTTTCCTAAATAATTAATGTTTTAAGAGGGCTTTGCGTGTCGCTATGGGATTTTGTACATTGATGTTTTTTTGTCACGATCGTATTTGCGACAGACATGTGGGCCTAACATCTGTATTGAGGCACCAGGTTTCAAAATTGTTATTCACTTTTGGAGGAAATTGTGTTAGTAGTAGATTCTAAATCTCCTTTTTCTTTATAATTCTAATGACTATGATGTTCCAAAATAGGTTTCTTTCCCTCTATTTTAAACGTTGAAAATCTATGACTGTTCCAATAGTCCTCTAATCCATTAGTGTGTCGGTTCAAATATACTACCTACCTTGCTCATGTTGGTTCCATTATCCGCCTCATCCTCATGCAACCATACTGGATGTAAGTAGATGATGATGGCTCCATATTGGTCTCTGTCCGTCCGTATCTTGTTTAAGACAAGAACTTTGTTGGTATTTAAACATTTATGAACATAATCCTATATTGAAATAAGAGAGCACGGAATGTATTTTATTTTTATAGCTAATCAGCACTGCAACAACAACGTAGTGATTTGTTCTACAAAATTATGTCTTCCAGATATAGTAAGTTTTCTTAGTGTATGTATTTATTCACATTGCAATGGGTATATACCCGGAGGCAGTGGTAACTAATTACACTCAATAATGACAATAATAAACTTATTAATTAAAATACAATTAATAATAATACTAATAATTAATACTAACAATAATTTATAATAATATTAATAATAATAATAATAATAACAACAGGGAATATCCTAAATTAAATGAAGCAGGATCACTTAAAATAACATTTAAAATAAATCTAATTTGTATCTTAAACCTAAGTTCGAACTAAAACCCACGAGTATGATATGTTCATATCTGCACAAGTACCTTTCAACATTACACTCATTTCGCTGTCAACTCACTCACTGCACTGGAACTGCGACACATTTCACTGATTCTATCCTGATTTCACTAACACTTCAAAAACATTTCACTGTTCAAATACTTTGCACTGCCACTATAAACTATAAAGCTTCACTGACAGGAACACGTTTCACTTACACAACACACTTCGCTGACATAACACACTTCACTGACACAACACACTTCACTGACACAACATAATTCTTCACTGATACAACACTTCAATAACAAAATATCATTTACACCCTTTAAATACTTTGTATAATTACCTTCTATTAGTAAAGTCCTTAAGCCTATTTTTAAATACATTTTTGATTGTTGGTAAAGCCTTTAGTAAGTCTGCAGGCAAGGCATTCCAGTCCCTGATAGTACGATTGAGAAACGAAAACTTTCCAGTGTCCGTCCTCTGTCTTCTTTCCCTCAATTTATATGAGTGGTCGTTCCTTGAAGAGTAATTTGGCGGCTGCAACCTATTTTTTATTTCTCTCCAGGCAGGCTCACCTCTTTATGTTTTGAACATTGCGCATAATTGAATTCGCGTTCTCCTGTCCGTGAGTGTGTCCCATTTTAATGGTGCTTTATTGTAGTTTAGTAACTCCAAATTTTAAATGCCAGAATCATCAATCTTCTATGTTCTGTTCATATTTTACATTGCAATTTACATTCAGCTCAAGAGTCTTTTCATTTAATTTAATTTTTTTTTTCTTTTCACCATCAGGCTAATGATTTACGGTAACATATTTTTTGGTTTATGATTTCTAAATAATTAAAATTCATCATTTTTTGAGTAATGTACCGGTAACTAATATTTTTCAGCATACTAGCTTCTTTTGAATAGAGAGAAGACCCATAATTCTTTGTTTTCCTTCCAAATACCCTCATATCCATTAGTTGCAGTTCCAGAACCATCATTTATTCAGTTTACGGTTCTAATCAACATCTTGTCCGAAATATTATCCTTTTTTTTTGTTTTGTTATCGTCCTTAAGGTTTGAAGATTGAAACTTTGCAGACTGATTTTCTTCCTTTTTTATTAACTTTTAACACACAAGTTTAAGTCGATTGTAAAAATAAATATCTTACATTTTTATGGAAAATCATAGACACAGGATAAGAAGTATTTTGGAACCTGACGCCTCATATTCGACCTAGTTAATATAAAAATCTATTTTCTGTAACGGAAATTCGACTCCTGTTCCTATGTAAATATTTGTCCCTTAATCTAAACAGCAAGAAAGGAAGTCAGCATTTTCCTGTATACATAACCTGCTTGGAGGAGTTTGTTGTTATCCATGCGGAGGATTTGTGATATATTTCTTCTTCTTCTTCTTCTTCTTCTTCTTCTTCTTCTTCTTCTTCTGAAGGCACTACAACTTCAAAATTGAATGTCTTGGCCTTCTCAACAATTTTTTATCCTGATATTTGTCCGGCTATTTCTTGTTGAGAATTACGAGCAAGATTTTTTTCCAGGGGTAGGTTGTGATATATGTTTAAAATTAATGTCATTCAGTTGTGCGTTCGTGGACGCGGAACAGACGCATACACAATACATACGTAACTATCCAATATTGTTAAACTAGGAATTGTTTAAATTTTATTTTGAAAACTGTCTCAAGAATTTTGATGAAATAGGGTCAGTTTACGTTTTCGGGCGTGAGAAAGCCATTTAGCGTCTCAACAAAATACTACTACTAATAATAATAATAATAATAATATTATTATTATTATTATTATTATTATTATATCGGGAATTTTACTTGAAGCAAGTAAAGCGATAGGTTTGGAAGTAAATCCCGAAAAGACGAAGCATATGATTATGTCTCATGACCAGAATATTGTACGAACTGGAAATGGGGATTTATCCTTCGAAGAGGTGGAAAAATTTAAATATCTTACAGCAACAGTAACAAATATAAATGATACTCGGGAAGAAATTAAACGCAGAATAAATATGGGAAATGCGTGTTATTATTCGGTTGAGAAGCTTTTGTCATCTAGTCTGCTGCAAAAAATCTGAAAGTTAGAATTTATAAAACAGTTATATTACCGGTTTTTCTGTGTGGTTGTGAAACTTGGACTCTCACTTTGAGAGAGGAACATAGGTTAAGGGTGTTTGAGAATAATGTGCTCAGGAAAATATTTGGGGCTAAGAGGGATGAAGTTACAGGAGAATGGAGAAAGTTACACAACGCAGAACTTCACGCATTGTATTCTTCACGTGACATAATTAGGAACATTAAATCCAGACGTTTGAGATGGGCAGGGCATGTAGCACGTATGAGCGAATCGAGAAATGCATATAGAGTGTTAGTTGGGAGGCCGGAGGGAAAAAGGCCTTTGGGGAGGCCGAGACGTAGATGGGAGGACAATATTAAAATGGATTTGATGGGATATGATGATAGAGAGTGGATTAATCTTGGACAGGATAGGGACCGATGGCGGGCTTATGTGAGGGCAGCAATGAACCTTCGGGTTCCTTAAAAGCCATTTGTAAGTAAGTAAGTATTTTTATTATTATTATTATTATTATTATTATTATTATTATTATTATTATTATTATTATTATTATTATTATTATATAATTTTCCTTAAGTAGCCGTAATCGCGATTCCAACCTACGGCCGAGCACAGTCTAAGAATCTGAGTCACACTTGTTTCTGCTAGACATTATTCATGCTGTAACAGTCTATCGTGAGACGCAGTAGCGAGGCTATGCTGCGTGATGTCAAAGGATATACGAGTATGTCGCTTATAAATCCCTGGTGAAAGTAATTTGTTTCCACTCTGAATGTGACTTGAAAAAAATATTTTGTATGGAAACAGCTTCCCTAGAGTGACTATTACTTAGGCCTAGCTGTGATTACTGGAACGGGTTTAAAAAATGAAATATCCCATTGCAAAGCGGAAACGTTATCGCTTCACTACACTGCACATCGCGATCGTTTTTATAGCCGCAGTTTTATAAATGCAGCCTGTTGTGGACAGAATATGCGTCATATGTGCTAAAACAAAATTCGTCAATCCCAAATTTGTTTCGCTCCATAGCTCAATGACGTATTTCCGGTTCAGAACACACGCGTGTATAAAATACCAGAAACAACAAGTTATCTATGGCATATAATACTGGCTGTCAAAACTTTATCGTTGCTCCTATATGTCAAGTATGGCCGACCCTCCCTTGTCGAGACGCGAATTGCGATCTTCATTAATAACTGTCCATGAGTAGCTATGGAGTTTAAATTGAAGGGTGCTCTATAGGATAACTGTAAGCCACACGTCTGTCGAAATCGAGATTTCCCCGTAAATGTTTCAATAGGTTTATGTAACGATGCTGTATCATCTGAGCGGTTAACTAGAATCGGCGGGATTAGTGATGGCGATATTTTTTGGTGACTAGAGTCCAAGGATTCGCCATATCATTGTCTGACATTCGCCTTACAGTTGTAGAAAACTTCGGAAAGAACCCAGTTAGATAATCGAACCCACGCCCGACCAAGAGGTGTACTTATCGATATGGAAACCGTTATAATATCGATACAGAGGCGCCAACTATTACGGATTTCCGCTCATTACGACCAAAGGGAAAGCAAAATTATCATGGAAAAGGTTTAAGAAAATTAAAATAGAAGTAGAGCAGTGTAAATTATTGAACGAATTTTAGTTTTGTCCTTTAAATGTGCAGAAATTTGATGAGAACAAATTTAATTTTTCGTTCTGAAATAGTAATATACGCTACAAGAGCGGTATGTTGACGTTTTCATGTTCGAGGAAAAGATTGGAAAAGCGAAACGTAGTTGAGCTTTTTTAATTTCTGAGAACATGAAAACAAACGTACCGCTCGCGTATCGTACATTATTTTGTGCGAAGATCGTTTATTACATACCTGAAAGACGAATTTCTACTTAGTTGCAATGAAATCTCCATGTTGGTTTCTGTTTAATGACGGCAACTTCGGAAAACCATAATATCTTTCTTCAACATTGTTGCTATAAAATGTTTTCTGTGTTTACTATACTCCAGCAGGCCGTGATATACGTCTGTCTTTTTTTTTCCCCCCAGTCTATAAATGCGAACTTAAAACAAACGGTAAGGTTGTGTAATGATTTATATTTCATTTTAATATTTTAATAATATTATTTATATAACATATTGCAGTAATAACATCGGCATCTGGAATCTTGTTGATTTTTTCACGGCTTCCTTAATGTTACTTGTATCAGGAATGCAATAAGTTTCGTGGAATAGTAGACTTTACTTAATTTTTGCAAATATTTAAAAACAATAATTAACATTGCAATTTAGGTGAAATTGCAGTGGTAAGTTTCCAATTTATAATTATTACTATGTTAAACGTCTCTAAAAATAATATGTTAAAAGCCTAAAGCAGTAAAATGAATGTCGCGCTTAAGCGGTAAGAAGAGGGAAATTATTATGTGTGTTACGTTGGGAATACTGAATGTGGTATTTCACACTTACCGCGTATTGGTTCTGTGCGGAAAACAAGCAAATACGCACGATCTCGCACAAAGGAAATTTACAATGTGATATTTGTTCGGAAACATCTTCCACGTCACAAAGACCATCTTTCCAAAGTAGCCTAGGTCGACCAGTCATACGTCGAACTTTTGATTTATTTTATACAGCTATATAGTAGGCCTACAGTAAAGTGTAAAGCAATAGGCTTACATTTATTACAAACTTTATGGATTTTCTTTATTTTTAATGCTATAGGTGCAATATTGTAAATATTGTAATTCCATAGTTCTAATGCATAAAAGTAAGTCTTAAAAGAAGGTTCTTTAATTTTTCTAACCTCATCATTTTTTTTGCCTGTCCCGATTAAGCGGAGTCCAGCTTATGGGGGTCCGGATTAACGAGGTTTTACTGTATCACAGTAACATCCGACCGAGTGAATAACCGTTTCACATATTGATTCGTATGAATCCTCTGTCACTTTGTTTCTTTCCAGATCGTTAACACCAAATGAAACAAACAAAAAATATAGGTATAGATATAAGCTTCCCTTTCAGTTACACGAATTTTCAGTCGCTTATTTACAACTTATGTTCATAAATCAGCCACGCTTGAAGTTGTTTTGTTAGCTGTAAATTTTTTTCGTCGTGAAAGTGCCCATAATTTCGAGATAGCTTGTCATTTCATTATTGTTTAATCCACTTCGAAATTCGAATGTGCCCCACATTGGGATCCTGTATGACATCACATTCCTCCCGAGTTCCTTTAAATCGGATTACCAGTGCAAAAAATTGTTGAAGCGGACACACGCTGGGGACGTCGTTGTTAATCTCTGCATCCCAGTTATCGCATTAATTTTTATTTCGATCAACATATTTAACTATGCAGTCTCGTCAATTGAATGAAATTGTGATGATTAAGTCTATATTCAAAATATTTCCAACAAAAAGTCAATATCTTAAATACTGGCTGCAAGAGCTAAATGTATACAGTTTTACAGAATGTTATGCAAGTTTCAATTTTTTAATGTAGGTACTTGGAACTCTTTCATATTTTACATGGAAATATTTTGTATTTTAATTAACAATTCCCTTCCTTTCTGGGTAAGTAACCCTTGTAAGCAGGGCCGGTTGTAATAGGTGTGCCAATTTCCTAGGGCAGTCGAAAAAATAAATTTAATATATAATTTTAAAATAATTAATAATTTAGTGCTATACAAATTTTGCAAAGAGAAAACGTGAACTAATGTGCGCTAATTTGATATCAATTATTTCTTGACGGAACAATAAATAAATGTTTATCTTTAGCGGATTTGATTCACATTCGAATTTACTTTGAAAACAGAACGATGTGAAATGTGGACAGTTTGAATATTCAGCCAACAATCAAATCTCTTGTCGATCGCTTTCAACGTTTTCAGCCACTGCATAAAATTCGTTAGTATATCATAGTGAGCAATGTCGACAGGAATTTTCTGATTAGAATGAAATATAACAGATAGGCTTACGTATTTAGTGTTTTCATTGATTTATAAATTTATTTATTTATTTTCGTTTCATTTATGTTCAGCATAGATAACATTGTTCGGAGGAATCTGCACAGTAAACCTTGAGTTAAGTTTGCGTCATTACAACGTTTTAATTCATTTGAAAGAAGAAAAATATTTTGCGCTGTATAAGAAAATTATTATTATTATTATTATTATTATTATTATTATTATTATTATTATTATTATTATTATTATTATTATTATTATTATTATTATTATTATTATTATTGTAGCTGTTTTAAAATGTCGGGCAGAAAACTAAACGTCTCTTTGGTGTTTATTATCGGAAAAGGAAGAATGAAAGTGGTAAGGAAAAGGAAAGATTACGAGGTGCCATGCTTCAAGTTGTGTAGTAATTGTGCAGAATTGACGGCAGAATTTGATTTAGGAAATCCTAGTAGGCCTACGTAGTACCTGACCACCTATTGTTAATAATCGTTTATTAGAACTCATAATTCAGAAGAGACCTGTATAATCATTATTAGACTTCGTTGAATTGCTACACGCAGCATGCAATCAGGTTGCCGATGTACGGTAGTATAGAGGAGGTGGGCGACCGCCCGGTCTCGTATAAGCAGCTCATGTTAAGAGTTGTGACCGGTCCAAATAGATAGAGCAGCTACAGCTAATGTATACCTATGTAAGAACTTGTTTTTGCATTACTGTGGTTCGAATAGTCAAAGCTTAACATTTGTTTAGTGCAGACAAGAATTCAATTAAACATGCTACAATGAGAGTGTTTCTGTTCCAAATAATTGCCCCTCGAATACCTTTACCACCGCAGCCAGTCTTGACTCGTTGGGGAACGTGGTTGGATGCTGTTTTTTATTATGCAGAACATTACGGCAAAATAATGGAGGTAATTGATGCATTGGATAGCACAGACAGTTCCGTTGTTGCAGCTGTAAAATCATTGCCTTCTGAACAGCTATTGGAAGATATTCTGTTCAATGATTCTAATTTTAAAATCGTGCCCAAAAGCATCATCCTGTTAGAATCGTCTAAACTACAACTCTCAGAAGCCCTTAATATAGTGGATAAAGTACCACAAACCGTTATCCAAAGTAGCAATTCACTAATTTCAGAAAAAGTGAAATGTAAGTGAGAAACATTATTGCTAAAAATTCTGCCTATTCACAACTTCGTATTATAAATGACGTACCATGAGGTCACGAGAAGATATCTGAAGTTGGTATACCAAAAAGTAGTGACTTTCCGTTCTTCGAATGTGTACGTATTACATCGTGTGATGTTGAACGTACATTTTCCCAAAATAAAAACTGTTTAAGTGACCATCGGAGGAGGTTACTTTGCAGTCGCTCAAAATGTACGTAACTCTTCACTCCAATGCACATATTCAAGAATGATGTATCTTACATTAAATTTTAAGAGTTAATATATCTCACTATAAAATAATTGTGTATTTACATGTTTAGACATTTCCTACTTCAATGATCATTATATTTCTTGAATGCAGGATACAGGTTTTATTGTAACCGCAGTATACTGCTCAGTGTTTACATCAGAGGCATACTCCATCCTTTGCACGCCCCCTTCTCATACAGTCTATACCGCGTGCGCAGTAAACCTTGCGATTCTCGTGGCAATTCCACGAAGTCTAATCATTATACTTTAGCCTTTTCAATCATTTTCAAATTCATACAGGGAATGTCAGAGACACAAATTATTATAAAATTATTGTTATAGTATAAAAGACCATGTCAGTTAAAATAAACTATTATTATTATTATTATTATTATTATTATTATTATTATTATTATTATTATTATTATGTACATTTTGTCTTGTGAGCAGGATTGAGAAACGAGATCGCTGGCCGAGCGTAACAAACATGCGAGCAAAATAAAACCATTTTTATCATGATTGTCATAGGCCTACACTTTTTAGACAGCCGTTCGTCCATACTGGTATAGAACCAATTCCCATATCTCCACTGCTGTATTCTCCCTCACTGTAACTGTGAAATTTTATCACATTAGAAGCAGGCGCTGGTATAGCTCAGCGATAGAGAATTCGACTGCAGACCGAGAGCTCTGCGGTTCAGACCGGAGTACCCTCTAATTTTTTATTACATTTAATATTTAACTTCAAAAATTATGCTCAAGTTTCAAATGAATAAAGCTTTACGAAAATCTCAATATCTGACGTCACTGGCTTAGCATGAGTGTAACAGACAAATTTTTCCTATTAATGGAGTCTTTCCGTAGCCTCGAAGCGTTGAATGTTTCTTCATTTGTGTAGCGATGCAGAAGCCACGAGACTAAACCCTGTTAGTGTCTTAAATCTAGACGTTGGACATGCTTGTAACGGACATGTTAGAACCTAGTCCTAATTCGACAGTGTCCTCATTCAATTTATTAAAAAATTTAAAATACAAAGACAATATAATTAATACAGTATTAAAACACATTATTATATTGTCTTTGTATTTTAAATGTTTTAATCTTAAATCTAGCTTGATGTTGTTCATTACTTATGTTACGTATCTTGAACCCCTCGTAGAACCGACTATTTGTATGTTGACAAGCTAGCTCCTGAATATTTCATGAAGCCCATCTGCGCAGTTAATTGTATGTACTGAATTATACATTCACTATCGGCGAATTAAATTGGTGTAACGAAATACATTATGCACTTACATTTTATTAACGTACTCATTGGCGTGTTTAGATAGCTGATTTGTTACTGGATCTTCGATCTAATTTTTTTGTTATTGAACTCTGTCAAATATATCATATGATGTCAATTAATTGAATTTACTTAATTGATTAATTTGTACTTTTTTTATTTTTTCATTTTGTGCACCAGAGTTTAAACCAGCTACTGCCATCACAAATTATTCTATTTACTATATAAGTAAAAATTATTTTTGGTATTTTTTAATTTTCATGTTGTTTCAAGTTATAATGCAGTTGTTGATGTGTGTTTTCTTTTAATGCTAGTTTTAAGCTGCGCACAAATAGGCCGTTAAGTGTTGTTCATCCTCCCACCGTCCGAGAAACTATACGATGTAATATTTCGGTGCTAGATCGCTGTAAGGAAAGCAGCGTTTTGTTCATTCGTACTTCAGTTTCAGATGAAAAATATTTTGTAATACTATCATGCGAAAAGCAAGTTCAGGTGAAGATAATCAATTTATGAATGTGATGTCCAGGGCAGAGTTTAACTTAAGCCATAGTCGTAATTGTCGCTTTTTTCAAATCAACTTCTAAAAATGCAACAACTACATAGGTTGGATAAAAATAATGGCAACACTGCTGTCACGTGACGATGGTGCGTTCGAGAGCTGCCAGCTGTGTGGACATGAACAAGGACTGTTAGATGAGTTAGTGCAGCCAGTGGCGACAGCACTCTGTCAATCTACTGCAGTGTGTAGAACGTTGACTTTCATAGGGATAGTGCGAGCGCCCTAAGACCACGTTTCCAAAACTAGAGCAACGTTCCTGGATCAAAATTGAAGTGACACGAGGTCGTAGTGCACAAGAATGTTTTCAGGGAGTGCATGAAGCATATGCCGATGCAGCGTTGCCATATCGCACAGTGGCACGATAGGTTATAGCGTTCCGGGAAGGCAGGGATGCCGTTCAGGACAACCTCCGTACAGGACGACCCCGCGTGGAGGACAACACAGTTCAACTCCTTGCTTCTCTGTTGGATTCTGATCGCCTGGACTGCGCCGATGGACTGCGCAGCGGAAGTCTGAGTATGTCACAAAACTGTGCTCCACATTCTGTAAGACATTGGTGGTACAAAACCCCATCATTCTTCATGATAATGCAAGGAGTCACACCGCTGCTGCTGTCAAGGACCTCTTGCATCGCTGGCATAGGGAGATTCTGGAACATCCACCGTACTCACCCGATATGATCCATGCGATTACGATCTTTTCGCCAAAGTGAAAAAACCACTGCGAGGGGCCCAGTACAATACCAGAGATGAACTTATCCGTGCTATAGGGCGGTCAATACGGAACATCAACAAAGATGGACGAGCTGATGGTGTACGACGCCTTCCAAACATTTGGCAAAAGGTAATAAATAAGGGGAGCTACTATATAGAAGGTACGTAAATGTTGTACCTTTGTGAATAAAGCCATGTCAGAAATATCGAACTGTTGCCATTACTTTTTATCCAACCCATGTACATTTGACTCGAGCAAACTTAAACGGAGACGGTTATGGAGAAAATGAAATCAGACATGTGCATGAATGAATTAGTTCTGGAGAATCTAAATTTAAATGAAATGTTAATGGAATGGGCAACGTTCAAGAAGGCATTGAGTAATAGATGTTCAGGAATGAATTTCAAAGAGGTACAATTCATTCATCGGTTTACAAGCAAAACGAATTAAGTCGTAAATATTACTTCTGAGAAAAAAGCGTATAGGGTAAAGGTTGGTAATATTGTAATACAAATAATATTATTATAGTTATTTTTGAGAATTTTTTACAATTTTACTGAGCGAGAGAAGACCGATTTTGTTCAGAAACTTGTTCACGAACATTCCCTTAATACGTTGACGCTAAAAACCGACCTTCCTCTCGCTCAGCAAAATTGTAAAAAATTCTCAAAAAGAACTATCGTAATATTATTAGTATCACAATTTACCAACCTTTACCCTATAATGTACAAATTGTATGTGTATAAACTTGGAAAATTAATTACACATCAGCAGAAACAACTTACTAAAAATAATATTTTTAAGATTCAGTTTTGTCAAGATCTTTCAAAACTCTCTTTTCTCAGAGGTAATATTTTTTTACTTAATGTGTTTTGCTTGTTAACAAGTTAAGTGAACAATTTTGTCTAATTGATTTAGTTACACAGCTTGCTGCAACACTCCCTTTGCGTAGATAGTGTAAATTGTGAGCGAGAATTAAGTTGTATGCATCTTGTAAAAACTGAAATTAGGAACTACCTTTCTCTACTAACAATAAATCCTGAAGGGCCTATTCGTAAAGAATTTCATATCCCAAGTGTTTTTAATGTTTGGGATGCTCATAAAAATAAACGTATTTTAATGTGTTGTAAATTCAGCAGTAATTTATTCTAAATGTACCTACGTCTAATGATTTACTTAGGCATACCTAGAATATGGAACGTAAGATGGATTGATAATAATATACAGGGTGAACCTTAAGTTATGTCATTAATTTCAAGGGGATCAGTGTATTATGGTAGTAGATTATTGAAAGAATTTTAGTTTTGTCCTTTAAATGTGCAGAAATTTGATCCGAACAAATGTAACTTTTCGCTCTGCAAACTAATTTTAAAGTGTTATATTTGTTCGGATCAAATTTCTGCACACCCAAAATAAAATTCATTCAGTCATTTATTGTTATAATACACTGCTCTCTTAAATTGACTGAGCATTTGGGGAATTAAATCAATGGTTTTCCCAAAACATGCTATAACATGTGTCCTATAAAAGATTTCTTTTCTCGAAAAGGTGGCAAAAAACGAGCAAAATTTTATTAATCCTTTTTCTTTGAAGTATCTCAAAGAATAACCCCTTGAAATTAATGATATTACGGTTCAGCCTGTATCTTATAACTTCAAGAAGCAAATTACATAATTTTTTGTTTCTGCAAACCTTATTAATTTTATCTTTCTCTACAGAGTTTTAGAATGCTCTACAAGTTTTTCGCAATTTCCTGAAATGCAGTGTTTCATTTGTGCTTTTTTACGACAATTATTTATTTTCTAGCTTAAACCCTGGCCCAGAGTAAGATACATTTGTGTATGGAATGCATGTAAAACTGAATCATTTAAAAGAATATTTCACGACAAATTCTGTGACATAACCATTTTCAACAGGATCACAAGATTGCAAACAAAATAAAAAGTAGTGCATATGTTCTTAAATACGAGTAATAAAACGCTAACATCTGATGCTAGCGGAATATATAACTTTCAACTATGAGAGAATTTAAAGAACGAAGTTATAATTATAGTTCACCCAATAAAAATGAACGACATGGTCTTTACAGTTCAAAAGAAAAACAAGTCAAAATGTAAAGTTTTGAGAAAAATGTGTTTTGAAGTTTTATATTGCTTTGAAAAATCGAAGGATCGTCGAAATTACTCCAAATTCTGTTTTACAGTAAGTTTCAAATAAGCGGACTATAAAATAATCTTACTAATGATCTATAATATTAATAAACGGTTCGGTTTTCATTGGTGAATCTGAATTATTATTTTTTTTAAGTGTATGAACCGTAACTGTACTTGGTTTTAAAATTAGTTTTATTAAAACGAAGGATTAGAACGCAATTAAAAAGAGCGAGAGAACGAGATAAAGGGAACTAATAAGTCTCAGATGGCATTCTCAACACAGATTGGCCATGTTCCAATGTGTATCCTTATTAGTTGCAAACAACTAAAATATAACGGGCAAAATTGTAATTCGAAGGAACAAATGTCCTTGCAGTGCCTGTTCCACGATCGAAAACTAACGAGTTCCCGACTCGACGGAAAACAGTGACGAGTTACAAACCGAAAAGAAAAGAGCCTGGAAGAAAAACAGCGACTAGTTCCCTACCCGGTAGAAAACAGTGGCGAGCTGCATACAGAGTGAAAAGGTGACGATTTTCCGACTCTGGAAAACAGTGACGAGTTCTCAACTCAAAACACTGTGACGTTGGAAAATTAACTTGTCCCCGCCTTGATAGGAAACAATGACTAGTTCCCAACTCGATATAAAATAAATAGTTCTCGACTAATGTTAACACTGGCGCCACCTATGGAATTCACTTGTAAGGAGCTGATTTCATGATCCGAGATTTCGAATACCGGTACCTCTTGCGCTAACTACTTAGTTGGGTGTCTCCGGGCTTTCCGAAACTGTACGGCGAATCTAGGAGATATCTCGTCAAAATTCCATCTCGTTATCACCAACTCCACTGCGCCTAGATAACGTCGTAGTTGATATGGCGACATAAAATAACCGTGGCGAGTTCCTTATTCGATTGAAAACAATGACGAGTCCTATCTATGTCAGGATTATAAACAAGCGCCACAAGAAGAAGAAATAATTATATCTTTTGGACAAAATATGCAAATACATGATTTTTCGTGGCCTCTTTATTAAATGATATACAGTGTATTCTTTCTTAATGTTGTTACATTGATTTCAAGTGCTGCATAATGATTGCTATAGAGTACCCATTACGTCCTGTAAATTCCATTTGAATATAAATAAATATTTCAACATCTTTTAATGACCACTCGGTATAGTATTTCTGACGAAATCTCTCAGTAAACATTTAAATATTCTGTTTAAGATATTTATATAGAATAAATAAAGTCCTTCATTATTGTTCGATGAAGCCTGTGTTTGAATTCCATTCGGCCGGTTACCTGATCGGACTTTACTGAATTTTTTTCCAACTGTAAGGAGGATGTCAGGTAACTCCATGGCGAATCCTTATAAATACTTATTTCGCTGTTACCAATTCCATCGATGGTAAATAATCAGGCAGTCGATATAGCGTTGTTAATTAACAAATTTCAAAAGTCGTTCGTAGTCGTTAAAATTCAAAATCTTCCGGAATTAATGAAATATAAATGTGAATCGGCATCTTGACGTGCTGGCACTTGCAATTTTTGTGTAAATTTAGCATGAAAAGTCAAGAGTTCTTTGTTTAGTCTGTCATATACATTGAAATGTTGCCAAATGCAGTGATGTGGGATGATAGCATGGCAGAGCCCCGAGAAACCGTCAGCTGTGTTGTTTTAATAAAGTATTGATTGGGCGAGAATACAAGGGAGGGAGAGGTAACAGCGAATCCTCTGCATGGATTGAATTACCTTAACATACAGTGGCGATACTTAACAAAACTTGTTCATATTCCATAATGAATAAAATGGAATACATTCACACTTCATTGGCTATATCGGCTTGTATGTATTGCAGAACCGAACTAAAATGAATTTAGCCTACGTTCTACTTGTTCTTGGTTTTGTGGTAGTACTTAATGCAATTTCACTGGATGCTGGATGGAAAGCTTAGATGTTTTGAAACTGATTAATTAATATGTTCCGTTCTGCCTACTCATTTTTACTTTCTCGTTAAATTTACGAAGTGAGAAGACAAGGCATTGTGACGCTGCAAAAAAATCGATTTCGAAATTCTGACGGAAATTCAAGTTTTTGACTTCTCTGATGTTGAAAAGTGGATCTGAGCACTCATTCTTCCCCTGTTCTTGTTGTGTACGGCAGTTTATCCAGAACGAACTGGTACTTGGTAATTAAATTCGAAAATAACTCATAGTATTCATGTTCTTAAAGTAAAAGTTACACAGCACAGATTCAGTTAGAGGGAAAGTGGATCTAGGAATATATGAATAATAATAATAATAATAATAATAATAATAATAATAATAATAATAATAATAGTCGAAATATGATGGAAATAATTTAAAAATTTAAATAAAATTGTGTAAATAATAATTAACTGTATTAACTTATTTAAATTTCAAAGGAATAGGTTTGAAAATGAAAATAAAATGTATCAAGTTCTGTGAATACACAGAGAAACTTGTGTAGGCCTACATGACAAACATGCTATATTTTATAACTTACACAGAGAAAAGTATGAAAATGACAGATAATGTAATTACAAAATATGGGGTTGAGACTTCATGTGCATAACTTGACAACAAGAGCAGAAATTTTGGAATGAAAGTTAATAGTACGATTTATTTTCGATAGTTCGGCTAATTGGAGTTAGCATGATGATTTAAAAATAGAGGACAAGCAGAAAAGCATAGATTGCTTAGTTTACATGCATAATAATTTAATTGTAATTTATATTATATACAGTATAATAATAGTGTACTATAAGCAGTAACATGAGCTAGAGCCAGGAAGTAGTAAAAGTTACACAGCACAGATTCAGTTAGAGGGAAAGGGGATCTAGGAATATATGAATAATAATAATAATAATAATAATAATAATAATAATAATAATAATAATAATAATGTCTACTGGTGTAAGACAAGGACGTAGATTATCACCCATTCTCTTTATTATTCATATGAAACGCATAATTATTAAAGAATGGAAGCAAACTCGCCATGAATATATACAAATTAACAGACACCTAAAATTGGATTCAATTCTCTTTGCAGACGATTTGGTATTATTAGCACTTTCAGAAGACGACATCCAAAGATCAATATATAATTTGCAGCAAGTAGCAGCCACATACAATATGGAAATTTCAACAGATAAAACAAAAATTATGGCATTCTATGGGAAATACCCAATACAAAGTAAAATTTGCCTCAATGATAAAATATTAGAAAGATGTGATAGTTTTCCATATTTAGGTTACAATCTTTCCATTTTTGAAGAATTGGACATATCACAGAAAATTAAAAAATGCACAAGAACTATGGGCATTATAAATAGTGTGATGAAACCATCCTTGGTTCAGAAACACACCCGCATACGTCACATTGGCACGACCGATGCTCAGCTATGGCAGCGAATCATGGACACTGAGGAAAGCAGATAAAAGCAGAATAACGGCTTGTGAAATGAGATTCATGCGAAGAACAGCGGGATGTGAAAATAAATTGTGAAATTTTAAAGGAACTAAAAACTCAACCAGTTTTAGATTACATTGTTCAATATCAGTCTAATTGGAAACATCATTTGGAAAGAATGAGTAATAGTAGACTCCCAAAGGCAATTTATGATTATGTACCACATGGCCAAAGATCTGTGGGTCGTCCTGCTAAGAGATGGCGTGAAAATTTTATGTGAGACCGTAAGAGGCCTTGTGGCCTAACACTTGTCAGGCAGAAGAAGAAGAAGAAAACAATGTCTAAAATTAACACGTGCAATTATATTAGGTACTGGGTGTGCCAGTAAAGTGTAGTTTGACTTGTTTTTAGTGTTTTATATTTCGCAAAGTGAAGCCTCATGGCCTAGTGGTCAGAGATTCTGGCTATAGTTTATGAGGTCCCGGGTTCGACTTCCGTTGAGAGCACAGGAATTTTTCTTTAAAAGGGGTCTATTCTTGTGTTCGTTCATAGTCTGGAATTAGGGACGAGTCTAGATTTAAAAGCTCTTCCGATTATATATTCATAATATAAGCCACTGCCAAGAGAGAAAACCAGGAATATCGAAAAACAACTCGGTGGCATTGGGGAAAAAAACAATATTTTTCTTTGGTTTTCAGGTATCTGTTGTGCAGGCTCGATTTTAACTGCTCATTACACCATAGAGGACTGAAAATGTTGCATAGGCCACCAATTTAATTTGATGTGTAAACCAAGAGAAAGAAATTATATAAATAAAAATTTAAGTGTATTTCAAGAGTATCTTATTTTTAGATTAATAAATTATCATCAAATACAAGACAAAGAATTTACATGAAGATTGTCATTCATTGTGTTGTGACTAATAATTGGATTCCTGCGTTTGTTTATTTTGAATACAAGTTAGGTGTACAGTAGTAGCAAAAAAACCGGACCGACCCTTGTAGCTGATACAAAAGAATCCTGTGCTGTGTATTGTGTCAAACTGTAGTAATTTCAATATGGATAGTGAAGCCAGAGGTATGTACTGCTATTTAATGTAAAAATACGCAGTTATCTTTGCCGAATAGAGGTAGAAATGTAATATTGATGCCAGATGAAAATAAAACTCTCAAAGTTTTTTTGTCTGTAAGTTTGAGGCACTGAAGGAAACAAAAGACGGTAAGAATCGAACAAATGCAATAAATTTCATTGTTACAATTAATTATACAAGATGGATGTGTTTTTGAATAGCAAAATTTGAATCTGTGACTCTGAAATCAGCTACAAAGGGTCAGTCCAGTTTTTTGCCACTACTGTACATCAGTCATACTAGCTTCGTACGGAGAGCAAGATGCAAGTCAACAGTTCACGCTTCAGTGAACCAAGTAGTCTTCCCGCATGCACCGGTACTGCGTGTCTATATCTGTTTACTCGTGTACCTGTGTGTGTAAGTCGGTGAACAACAGGAATACTACTTGGATGTAGTAACAACAATAAGGAAGTATATGTATAAAGGCAGCTTATATGTAGTAAAAGTTGTTTACTAGGGATAGACGAAACTAAAGGAGAAAAGAAATTCAAGAGCCAACACCTTTGATTTCAGGAGCCACCACATTTCGTCCACACATGCAATGAGAAAACTATTAGAGCTAAGATAAATATACATTTATACTGAAACTAGTGGCTTGTGCACCAAATGCTGCAAACTAAGTTCATTAGACGTTCAAATAAACATTTTTTCAGATATATTTTCAATGAAGAATACCAGACATTCTGAAAGTTATTTGCTTCCATAATAATGAAAAATACTTTCTCTCTCGAGCCAATACTGAAGAGAACCACGCATATAAATATCTACATCACACCGCCATTAAATATATGAAAAAGACCCACCCCACTTGATTAATAACTATAAAAATACTTGATTTTTAATAATATTATTATCTTACGTAAGTTTTATAGCTTTCAGTAACGTATACTATATATACTATATAGCCGCCCTCAGTAAAATATAGAAATCAAAATCTAATTTAAGTTATTCCCTACATCTACTTACATAACCCCAAAACGTTTCACTGTCATATCATCCATATAGCATTAATATGTTAATTAATGAAAAATAAGTCACATCATGGCATTAACTACAATAATATTTCATTTCTAATGGTAATAATGTCATCAAACTACCTCAAGTTTTGTAGTTTTTAATATCCGATACACAGCTGTACCCAGAAAATTACACACCACAGAATCGAACCTGTATATTATTTTTAGAAAGTTAAGTTTTTAATAACCAATTTAATTTGGGCTCTAAATATGTCAGCATTCTTGCAGATCATGGCCTTCGTGTAATATTGTTTACTGTAGTTTGTGTTTTGTTTTATTCTGAAATGCAACACGACCGACTTGATGCTCGCTTCGCTTCTCCTTTATTGGCCTTGACAATTCATTTTGATCCCTGTATTAAAGCGAAGGGAACATCAAGTCGGCCGTGAATGCAATTAGCTAGTTCTCAAAACTGACGACAGATGGATTTTGGAAAATAGGAAAATTATGTTGAAAAATTGACATTTCACTGAAAACTACTATTTTTCCGAAAAACTTTGAGTTCCAAGCTTCAAAATGAGGGGTCATTTATTAAAATCCGTTCAGCCGTTTTCCCGTAATTTCCATTACCAGTTCAAATTATATATATATATATATATATATATATATATATATATATATATATATTAAACAATATTGAATATCTGCAGTGCAAACACACGCTCTCGGAAACGCTCTGAAGCTATGTAGGACAATATATTGAGATGCGCAACAAATGTAACTATATTAATTTAAAAAGCACATTCATATTATTTCTTCCTGCCGCTACTTTTGTTAACATTATGTATTAGTCGTAGTGACATAAATTTAAATCATTGTCTAGAGATTTTTTACACATAAAATATGTTTCTGGCACATCGTAGGCGCTTCATGTGTGATCGCTGCATTCCCCGGGCGAGAATAAAAAATTCCATGGTATCAGAGTTTACATCTGTACTGTTTGTTACATCCTACCAGCGGAATATGTGAAATTGATCAAGGAGAGAAAAGATCAATATCGTTCGTTTAATCATATCGAATCACTCTTCTCGTGAAGTCTAGTTTTCTAAGTCAATGGTGCGTAAAATTACGTGCGATATTGACGTTACGGACTTCATGCGTTGTGACAGCGTTTTATCTACTTTAATACTACTCACAAGATTTTCTCCAGAAGTATTCTTCCTACCATTAATATAAGACAATAAATTAACTTTTGAACCCTTTACTTCCTCATATTGTACATACTACATTACTATATTTTATAGCGTTAGTCCATTCAGAGGTAGAAAAGTCTTTCTTGGTTGAAATCCAGGAATTTTATTTAGAGTGTTAGTTAGGAGGGTGGAGGGAAAAATACTTTGGAGGAGACCGAGACGTACGAGTATATTTATTTAAATAGGTTATTTTACGACGCTGTATCAACATCTTTGGTTATTTAGCGTCTGAATGAGATGAAGGTGATAATGCTGGTGAAATGAGTCCGGGGTCCAGCACCGAAAGTTACCCAGCATTTGCTCAAATTTGATTGAGGGAAAACCCCTGAAAAACCTCAACCAGGTAACGTGTGCCGAGCGGGATTCGAACCCGGGCCACTGGTTTCGCGACCAGACGCTCTAACCGTTACTCCACAAGTGTGGACCCGAGACGTAGATGGGAGGATAATATTATAATGGATTTGAGGGAGGTGGGATATGATAATAGTAGGGACTGGACGAATCTCGCTCAGGATAGGGACCGATGGCGGGCTTATGTGAGGGCGGCAATGAACCTCCGGGTTCTTTAAGAGCCATTTTGCGGGCTCAGAATGACAAGGTACTATATGACAATTTTTAGCAAAATTGAGATTTTTGTTACATTGAATTCTGCTACTTCACAGCTATCTACCATATAAATTATATGTTGATATATCAATTATTGTTCGTGATAAAGTTAGTTTGAAAGGGTTCTTATCTGCATTAATTTTACTAACAACCACACTTTTAAAATGCTCTCCTGTAAAATTTACTAAACACTAGATAGAACCTTGTTACTCTGAACCCTCGATTTGTAAGTAAGTAAGTAAGTAATATTAAAGGAAAAAACAAATTTGATTAATAGTGGAAGTACGAATTACTCGTATAAATAATTTTCTGAAACAGGATTATTTCGAAAATTGAAAAAATAATGATACTGTTGTTCAGTCAACTGTCTAAAGACAGTCTGGACCCCAAAATTGATACCAGCAAGGCATCACTCATCAGGCAACTAGACCAGAAGAAGAAGATGATGATGATGATGATAATAATAATAATAATAATAATAATAATAATGATTTATTTAACCTGGCAGAGTTAAGGCCATACGGCCTTCTCTAACACTCAACCAGGAGTAAAACTGCGTTACAAAAAAACACTACAAATTTACAAAGTACACTACAATTTGACACACAAACCTGAATAAGATAATAATAATAATAATAATAATAATAATAATAATAATAATAATAATAATAATAATAATAATAAAATGTAAACAACAAGTAAGTAGAAATCAGACATAATATATAACATACAGAAAGAAAGGAAAAAGCATAATAAAATATGAACAACAGGTCAAAATAATGAGACTAAGTATAAAAAATTAGACAATTAATAATAGTAATAAAATAGTGCAGTATAAAACATACAATGAATACAATATTTTTAGGTGCACACAGTAAGGAAAATTATGATTATGTATAGCTCGACTTGTCACATTATAATAGGGTAGGGTGACCAGTTCCTTTCCTTCTCCATTACAAATATCGCTGATTACCTACATATTACATTAATCAAACTTCAGATGCATACAAACAATTGTTCTTCCTCTGACATATCGTCAAATGAGATGTAGTGCTTGATAATAGATGTACATATCAGCCAGAAGCTCCATTAGAGGTAAATTACACTGTATAGTTGTTTAATTACTCGTACCAACCTAGTATTTGATCATTCTATTTTACGATCATATGGAACACAAAACATTGATTTAAAAAAATGGGTTTGAAGTTGTTCAGTCCAAGTCAGTTACTACAGGAAAAGTACTAGCTTTGAAATTTTCAGACTGTGATTTGAAGGAAGAGGTACTAAGTGTTTTTTTTTTTGTGCTGCTGTTCTTTTTGTAGCTACATCATGACGCATTACTTTTAAGGCAAGATGAAGTTTTTCATAATTCAGATTACATTTCACAAATTAAATTACTGTATCTAAATGCATCTTATGTTGAATAATTTCAATTTATCACATGTTTTACTCTTTGAATTCACTTCTACCTGCAATGTATGGAATATTAATCTCCAAGTGTCTCATGTAAAAAAAAATCTGTCCGAATTAGAGAATTTCATTGTATTTCATTATCTTTCTTTTAACATATTAAACTTTTAACTAATCCATTACTGTGCATTCCACAAATAAATAGCCTATACTTGTTTCCACTGAGCTCTGAAGTACGTCATGGATGATCTTTATTCAAAGAGCAAGCGGTGTCTGTCATCTTGTTTCGTCTTTGTGTAAGACTTATTCTATAACTAATGGTAAGAACAGAACATGTTCAGGCTTACACTCCATCACTTATGTATAGACGTGTCCTTGACCCCGTCAACTGACTTCTGGACATGTGCACCGAAACTATCGACATGACCTTTGCACTGATTTTCGTCCGTTTGGCATGGCTGACCCAATAAAACAGCTGTCAAAATCCTGCGTCATCGTAAAGTGTAAATGTAACAATATCAATGATAAAGCTTTTACGTATCGAGAATAAATTCAGGAATTGAAGCATCGTTTTGTCATCTCTCCATTGTCGCTAGTAGATACTGTACATATGCATCTGGAGAGAAAGGGGATTGAAGTTGGAATGGAGTTATTTTTACTTCGCCTTAAGCAGACAATAAGGTTATAATTACTATTACACTTTTACTACGTCACACTACTTTTGACCAATAAAAGGATACGGAATGACGTGTTTCATGGCTGCTTATCCTACAACTTTTATCACCTCCCTAGCATTTGTTTTTGTCACCTCCCTAGCATTTGTTTCGTTTATCATCAATTATTTATTATTTATTTAGTAGATTTATTTCTACTGGCAGAGTTAAGGTCATAAAGCGCTCTCTTCCAAACAACCAGTATTGGAACAATAGCAAATATAAAATGGCAGAAATACAGGAACAATATAATAATAATAATAATAATAATAATAATAATAATAATAATAATAATAATATTTTAGTAGGTTATTTTACGACGCTTTATCAACATCTTAGGTTATTTAGCGTCTGAATGAGATGAAGGTGATAATGCCGGTGAAATGTATCCGGGGTCCAACACCGAAAGTTACCCAGCATTTGCTCATATTGGGTTGAGGTAAAACCCCGAAAAAAAACCTCAACCAGGTAACTTGCCCCGACCGGGAATCGAACCCGGGCCACCTGGTTTCGCGGCCAGACGCACTAACCGTTACTCCACAGGTGTGGACTAATAATAATAATAATAATAATAATAATAATAATAATAATAATAATAATATTTTAGTAGGTTATTTTAACGACGCTTTATCAAAATCCCTGGTTATTTAGCGTCTGAATGAGATGAAGGTTATAATGCCGGTGAAATGAATCCGGGGTCCAACACCGAAAGTTACCCAGCATTTGCTCGTATTGAGTTGAGGGAAAACCCCGGAAAAACCTCAACCAGGTAACTTGCCCCGACCGGAAATCGAACCCGGGCCATCTGATTTCGTGGCCAGACGCGCTAACCATTACTCTACAGATGTGGACTAATAATAATAATAATAATAATAATAATAATAACGACAAAATAAAAACAAATTTGGTTACATGTAATTCTAAAAATCAAACAATTATACTAATGATCGAAGTAATTATTGTTAAAATAATAAAGAAAATTTATATGTTAAAAATAAAAATCATATAGGTTATTAGAAAACATTATATTTCAGGGAAATCTCACAGTCTAAGCAGTCTATTTGACAATCGGGTTTTTAAATTAGTAAATGTCTGACCGCCCCTTAAGGTATGAGGTAGGGAGTTCCAATGACGAGAAATTGGAACGGTGAATGATGAGTATCGGGGAGTGTTATGATGAGGTATACTCAATGTACCGGTGATCTGCCGATGAAAATTATGATTATTCGTGGAATATAAGTATTGTAGTACAATACGTTGAAAATCACTGTAACATCAACACTTGTGCACTCAATAACTTCTCTATAGTTACAATTAAGTTCCTGAAAATGTTTTTGACGTATTTTTATTTAATTGTAAGGCTGATTGCTTGATTGTATAGGTTACATGTATGCGGAAAGGTAGGGCGTTAAAAATTTCGTGATTTGAAATGTTACCGCTCGAAAAATGGGAGTGGTCGATGGCTACATTGTACTTGATTAAAATGATACTCATTTACAGCAGTAAATTCTGCTCTAGTGTCTCGAGTGTCATTTGTTAGACGTCCTTCCTGTAACTAAAGAGAATATAAATGGTTATTTGGTGCGTTCACACAATTGCGAAGGGTGGGGAAACATTATGTCACCATGTTTTTCTGTCAGTCGGACCTTCCTTTTATACACTTTGCATCATGAAAAAACCATGTTCCTGCTGGGAGGTTTAGTATGAAACTTTACATCTGGCTAAGTTACGGCGTTTTATATTAATTTGGCTTTGAAATTGTGGATTACTGTTGATTTTTATTCAGCAATTTAGGGAATAGTAACTTGATCCAAATGAGCGTACTGAAAGTACAGTATTCTTTTATGTCTTCTTTAAATAAACGCAAATACTGAAGTTTTCTTGTCTCAGGGTTTCTGTAATGCGCCGTTTATCCTCAAGATACGGGCAGTAAGCGTAAATCTCTGCATCCACCCATCCCAGAATAGCATGCACTTCAGATCATTCATTTCTCCAGTATTAAGTCTTGAGATTTTGTGAGTTGATGCCTTATTGAAAATTGGATAACTTCCGAGAATTTTTAAACCGAAAATAATAAATTGTGGCGAACTGAATGCTTTAACAATATATTAAAATAAAACTTGCGTTCATTAATGGATATCAAACACGTTCATTTTCGGCCACTAGCTTCCACATGGAAGGGTATAGAAAGTGTGGAATAATAAAATGCTATTGTACAAAACTATCGAATTAGCTATTGGATAAGGGAAACAGTATAATAATAATAATGATAATAATAATAATAATAATAATAATAATAATAATAATAATAATAATGGGAGCAACAGTAACAAATATAAATGATACTCGGGAGGAAATTAAACGCAGAATAAATATGGGAAATGCCTGTTATTATTCGGTTGAGAAGCTTTTATCATCCAGTCTCCTGTCAAAAAATCTGAAAGTTAGAATTTATAAAACAGTTATATTACCGGTTATTCTTTATGGTTGTGAAGCTTATACTCTCACGTTGAGAGAGGAACATAGGTTAAGGGTATTTGAGAATAAGGTACTTAGGAAAATATTTGGGGCTAAGAGGGATGAAGTTACAGGAGAATGGAGAAAGTTACACAACACAGAACTGCACACATGGTATTCTTCACCTGACATAATTAGGAACATTAAATCCAAACGTTTGAGATGGGCAGGGCATGTAGCACGTATGGGCGAATCCAGAAATGCATATAGAGTGTTAGTTGGGAGGCCGCAGGGAATAAGACCTTTAGGGAGGCCGAGACGTAGATGGGAGGATAATATTAAAATGGATTTGAGGGAGGTGGGATATGATGATAGAGACTGGATTAATCTTGCTCAGGATAGGGACTAATGGCGGGCTTATGTGAGGGCGGCAATGAACCTCCGGGTTCCTTAAAAGCCAGTAAGTAAGTATTATTTTTATTATTATTATTATTATTATTATTATTATTATTATTATTATTATTGTGTCATTATTGACAATGTTTTGTTGAGTATATTTTATACAGTATAAATGGTCTTGCATCAAAATCATTGTTATATTCTTTACGACACCTTATTGAGATCGAACATTATCAGTTCATTTGCATCTCTACTTAGGCTATTCAGTTTGGTTTGAGATACAGTTTCCATTATGCGATTTATCTTGATTTTTTACGAAATAATTTGTCGTGGCATTCGGACTTGACATCATTGTCCACCACCAGTCATATTCTTAAAACTTTCGTTCCGTGTCTTGCAACCATTCCACGCCATCTATTGATTTTTACATCAAACGATCTTTGAATTATAATGGATTTCGAAATGACGTAAGTGAAGTTAATATTCTTCTGACGTGGCGTTCCCGCATGGTGTAGGCTACTGGGCAACTACTTTTTGTATGTTCTCAAAGGAAATAATCTCATCAACTCCAATGAGCTTGCAAGCCATGAACTGCTTGATGTTCATGACGCATATGTTAAGCGGTAGTGCTCTTAATTTCTGTCTTGGTGGCCCGGGTTCGATACTCTGTTTTGTCGTGACTGGAATTTGTAGTGGGCATTACAGATGGTTTTCTCGAGGTACTTCTTTTCCCTCTTTCATTCCACTACCACTCCATGTCCTCATTTGGTCTACAGTCTGATCTGTATGGGTCTGGATAATATTAATTTATTATTATAAAGCTATTGTGATAGTAGGAAAAGTTTCTTGCCTGTTTAAAAGATGGGACAATGCATAATCTGAAAGGACAAATGAAAATCGTAGATGATTAAAATGGCTACTACAAATAAACAGCGGGCACAATGTGTTTTTTGGTATGCTAAATTAAGAGAGTGAAAAGTGTTCAAAGGGAATTTCGACGTGAGTATGGTGTGCATAATGTACCTAAATACGATTCCATAATGTTGTGATATCGAACATTTGTGGAAACAGGTTCTTTATTTAAAAAAAACAAGCAGGAGGTCGCAGGCAAAACCCAGTACGAGAAGCATCTATCTCTTGGCTTGGTCCCCAAACTCCCCAGGTCTAACCCCTCCTGACTTCGTGTAGGGTTTTGTTGAAGACATTTTCTATTCACAGAAACGCAGGAACATTGACGATCTGAGAGTAAAAATTACTCAAGCTTTTCAACAAATCACCCCTCTTATGTTACAACGGACATGGGCTGAATTGCATCACCGTTATGAGTTGTGCAGGGTGCGCAATGGGGGTCATGTTGAGCTCTGAGGAATCTCCTATCTTTCAGTGTTGTATGCACAAAGTTTCAACAAATAAAGTTCAGTAGTAAATGTTTTACGGTGTTTTTATTTTATCAATACCCAAACGGATCACTGTATTATAGCGATGATTGTAGACTATACAACATGTAACTATAATGAATTCCAAGAGACGTCCCACACGAATCTAGACCATTAGGAAGACGAGACGTTGATAGACCAAAAAAGATATGGAGGGATCTGCTGTGAAATGGGAATAGACTATGTGAAATCGGAACAAGCTAATGCCTATCTCGGAGATGATGATGATGATGATGATGATGATGATGATGATGATGATGATGGTATAGTCCGACCATCAGATCTGTGCCCCCGTAAGATATGCGAACTGAACCTTAATTCCTTTTCAGCCTCGGCAATTCATTTCTCTCCCTGTATTCCTATTTCTCTCTTTTCTATCCCTCTCTCTTTCTCTCCCCCACTACTCACAATTTTGAGCCTTCTTGCGGGACAGTTTATTTGCACTTGCAGTCCAGTGTTGTCAACTCAACATGAATACTGTAGCACGGAGCGGTGAAAGAAATATTATTAAGCAAGTAATAGCATTTGGCATAAGTCAATCAGCGTCATTAGACCTACTTAAATTAAATTATGAATAAGTAGTAATTAACCTTACAGTATTTTAAGCAATATTCAAGAGACATGACACTGTTTGACGGAAGTTTAGCAACATCCCTATTCGGCAAGGTTGGTGGCCTGCTGTTTGACATAGTGGGAGAGAAAGGGGTGGAATGGGGTGAGTAGAGGCGTTAACTTTTCCAAGAACGACGACAGCGCTGAAGGGGCATAGATCCGATGGTGCGACAATATGTAGGCTAATAATAATAATAATAATAATAATAATAATAATAATAATAATAATGTGGCGCTACAACCCATGAAGGGCCAAGACCCACCAACCGACTGCTGGCCTCACGGCCACATGCCTAAGCAGAGGTGAACGATCATCCAACCAGAATGGAGGTATCGTGTGGTTAGCACGATGAGCCCCCCAGGCGTTATAGCTGGTTTGCGTAATCGGATTTCACTAACTATCGTAGCTCCCCAAGTATATCACGATGCTGGGTGGTCACCGGTCCCATACACTGGCCAAAATTTCGTGAAAAAATCTCTTCCCCCATGAGGACTCCGTAACGTGAGTTCTAGGTAGGATGCCTTAGACCGCGACCTGGGACAATGATGGTATGTAGTAGTTTAAAATAGGCTGAGGTGAAGTCATCTGTAGTAAGGTTTCAAATATCTCATGGAATAACCCCCTGGAATTAATGGCATTACTTACAGTTCACCGTGAATACACATACATACATACATACATACATACATACATACATACATACATACATACTACATCGTAGTGTAGGTTTGTTTATTAATTTGTCATTGTGTATGTATGTATGTATGTATGTATGTATGTATTTCATCTTTTTTCTATTTATATAAAGGAGATAATATTAATACGTAACAAATTTTTAACAGAACACAATGAATGTCTTCGAAATTTTAGTAAGGAAAATCCGGGGGTCATATCTTCTATCCTTAGTGCGTCGTCCATCCTGCACTTGGAGGAGGAATGAGGAACTGTAGCATACACACTATGAAAAACGTCCAAATATCTATTTTAATTGTTTGTGTTTTGGAAACAAATTATTATTGTACAATATTCTCTTATTCGCTTTGATTTATTTTTCTTGGACACTGAATGTGTAGAAATGTGTGTTTCTTTTCTATTTTACCTTACATTAATGTTATTTTCTCACATTAAATAGGATGTCATCTAAAGATTAATGTAGCTGCTTGCCAATAAGAAATTTCTCCGATTATAGTATGCAGTCTATTCATAAGTGACAGTTTGTTAGTCGGAAGGCGTAGAAATTGATTCCCTTTCCTAGTATTGTAACTTTAATTACATCACAGTCTACTATATACAGTCACGAAGCTTGAGTTTTGAGGGTGCTAGAAACAATAGACTGTGACGGTACTATTTTGCATTGCCTGTAATGAGGCGATATTAGCGATCCTAGTGGTGAGCAACTATCTAATGTTTGTATATTTACTACGAATTGAGCTTCGTGACTGTATATACTAGACTGTGATTACATATTACCTGTATGTGCTTATCGCGTAGCAAACGGGAAGGTTTCAGCAGTTTCGGCAATTCCGCTACAACGTTATAACATACAAAAGGGCAAAAGGCATCTCTACAGTTACAGATATCTTTATCCTCTTCTGTGACACATGTTAAATTTTTTCATATTTTTGTCGGGAAGTAGAAGACTAATGGTTCTGGTTTTATAAAAGCTCTTTGAAATTCGTTAAAACAGTCGTTACCAATAACTAAATCAATTTTTCATTACGTTGGTACACTCGATCGTGCGCACTCTCTGTGTGATCCATTGCAAACGAGAATTAATTAATTTGTAATTAAGCTGCCAGTTTTCAGTCTTTGTAATGGATAATTTCTATAACAAGTACCATGCTCAAAGTACATATTTGGCTTCAGCAATCACCGCCAGGTATGTTGAGTGGGATACATTAATAATTGGAAAATATAGCAGTGTTCTGTTCCGCCTACAACTACACAGGCATTGCCAGAATTGTTATGTTTCGCTGCGTTTCATGTACACGGACAATAACACATGGTTAATATGAATTTTAAGCGCTGTGTAAGCGAATCGGAAAAGTAAATCATTGCACTGGACGTGGTGGCGGTCTGTCTTTCTGTCAGACTTACAATCTCGGTACAGCGGACCTCTAGACGCAGAGGTTGTTATAAATTCCCACAAAAACTCCCGAGGGCCTCTTAAACATCATAACAGAGATAATGTTAGTTTCTGATAGCCTAATACAGTTTAGTTGGCCATATGACGAGAGCGTCAAGCTAACAGTTGAGATTTGCTTATTTAGCATCATTAATTTTTGTGCGAGATCGTGCGTATTTGCTTGGTTTCCGCACAAACCAATCCGCGGAAAGTCTAAAATTCCACATTCAGTATTCCCAACCTAACACACACAACAATTTCCCTCTTCCTACCGCTTAAGTGACATATTGATTTTACTGCTTTAGGCTTTTAACATATTATTTTTAGAGACGTTCAATATAGTAATAATTATAAATTGGAAACTTACCACTGCAATTTCACCTATATTGCACTATTTATTATTGTTTTTAAATAGTTTCAAAAATTAAGTAAACTCTACAACTCCACTAAAGTTACTGCATTCGTGATGCAAGTAACATTAAGGAAGTCGTGAAAAAATCAACAAGATCATCATAGACTGGGGGGGAAAAAAGACAGACGTATATCACGGCCTGCTGGAGTATAGTAAACACAGAAAACATTTTAAAGCAACAATGTTGAAGATAGATATTTTTGTTTTGCAAATTTGCCGTCATTGAACAGAAACCAAGATGGAGATTTCATTGCAACTAATTAGAAATTCCTCTTTCAGGTATGTAATAAACGATCTTCGCACAAAATAATGTACGATACACGAGCAGTATGTTTTCTTTAAATTCTCGGAAATTAAAAAAGCTCAACTACGTTTCGCTTTTTCAAACTTTTCCTCGAACATGAAAACTTCAACATACCGCTCTTGTAACCCATATTACTATTATCGTGCCATTATCAATAGACTACAGCTAAATTCTTTTTAATTTGGTTTTTCGTAAATGCAATTTACAGAACGATATTGTTATTATTCCTTATGATAAGCATGTAACCAGTGGCGACTCGTGATAAAATATTATGTGTGTTCACAATTTTGTGTTCCAAAATCAAAGAGAATTGGAAATCGTACGTTTTTAGCCTAATATGAAATGTCATGATTCCAATGTTTCACTGTCGAAAAAATTCAAAACAACATATAATAATAATAATAATAATAATAATAATAATAATAATAATAATAATAATAATAATAATGATTATTAAACCTAGTCTTTTTATTTCCAATTTTTCTTGGAAAGCCAGTTTACTCAGTTCTCTACTCTTCAAAATTACTTGAACAGAGTTCATTGTTTACGTTTGTTAAAAATTAATACATAACACAATTTACAAAACCGTGTGTTCAGTAATATATTTTGATTCACAACACACCGATACGCTATAGCCTATACCAATACTGTAATCCCATTCGCATAGATTGATTACTATAAATACATGCCAGTAAATATTATTCTTAAATAATATACCACCATACAGATATTTAAATTCATACCACCATCACATTCAGCCAGCACGTCTTTGAAAGCCAAACTATGCTATATGCCGACACTGAAGTATAGTAATTCACAAACTACACTCTCTTAGCAGCACTGTACACACATCCACATAAAGTAAACGTTCCGACAGTGAGATGCTGACACCTGCAGGCTAAAATAAAGACTAATTAAATTTCCTTCTCGAGATATAGCACGTAAACGATAGGCATCGATGCACCTGACATCTGTAGGATAGATTCACTGTTCACTTAATGCTTTGTGCTCTTGACGAGTCATAAGCGGCCAGCGAAAGACAATTTTCTCCCGCGCATGCGTGAAATTTCTGTAACCTTCTTGAAAAGAACACGGCTTGTACGTGAACGGATGTTGCCAAGTTTACATAAGAAGTTTATGCAAGATGCAGGAAGTTTAAAATACTCGATCCTGATATTATACATCCTCATTACGCCAATACGGTATTAAATAATAAAACTAATCGTGTATTAATGGAAACAAGGTGTTCACATGTTCTTGTGCTCTTATTGACGCACCGCCACTGCATGTAACAGTCGTCATTTCATTTCATTTATTGTATTCCACAGATCTTACTTTAGCATTGAAGCTGTAAGGTGTGGAACAAGTCAAAATTTTACAAGACTACAATTTTTTATGAGAAACCTGGGAAAAAACCCAACCAGCTAATCAAACCAATCGGGGATCTTAGTATTAGTATTTATTTATTTAACCTGGTAGAGATAAGGCCATCAGGCCTTCTCTGCTCCTCTACCAGGAGATTACAACTATAATATGAAGAATAAAATTACAATTAATATTAAATTTACAATTACAATTACAATAAAAATTAAAGTACGACAAGATTACCTGATTAATGAAAGCTAGACAATTTATCATAGAAGTTAAGAACAAAGTATATTTTTGTATTTAGTGAATTACAAATTAAACCTAGAAAAACAAAATTCTATAGTGATGAAATTACCATATATTGAGATATTTTGTGATAGATTAAGAGAACTATTTACAAGAAACCATGTCTGAACGAGTCTCAATTACTGGCCAAGTGCGTAGTAAGTTTGGGTTTGAATTCAATTTTATTTCGACAGTCCCTGATGCTAGCAGGTAACGAATTCCAGAGTCTTGGCAGGGCTATTGTGAAAGAGGATGAATATGAGGAGGTGCGATGGGATGGTATTGTTAGTATTGTTTCATGGCGAGAGCGTGTGTTCAGATTGTGGTGGGAAGAAAGGTAAGTGAAGCGAGACGACAGGTACGAAGGAATAGAAGAGTTCAGGATTTTAAGCCAACCTATTGTTTCCAGGGATGGAGTAATATGATCATATTTACGAACATTGCTTACAAAACGTACACACAAATTATAAGCACGTTGAAGCTTCGTTTTGTTGTCGCTGGAGAGGTCAGTCAGTAAAATGTCAGCATAGTCAAAATAGGGAAATACCATCGTCTGCACAAGGGACTTTTTTAAGCAAGAGGGAAGATTAACATTTATCCTTTTTAGCAAATGGATAATAGAATATACTTTTCTGCAGGATCTAACCCAAACTCGAGTGCAGCTCCGGATCAACAGGCTAGCGAATCTGCCGACTAAGCTACATTGGTGGCTCTACAAAAAATATACAGTACATAGCAATCACATGAATCAATTTACAAACCTAAATATTTATTCATCAGTTGAGCTATAAAATATAATACATAGCAAGTAAGTTAATTCATTTAAAAGCATAAACAGTTGAATCAGTTGAGATACACAAAAATTGATTATATATCATGCAAATTACTTCAAATTAGAAGCATAAACAATTCATCAGTTGAGCCATATAGATTACTATTCAGTTTAAAGGATATATATTTCATCAGTTAAGCTATACAAAAATATACAATACATAGTAAACAGATTAATTCAATTTACAAGCATACTTTCGCTAAGCTATACAAAATTGTACAATTCATATCAAGTAGTTTTAATTCAATTTATAAGCATAAATTCATCATATGATGAAAAATGAGTGGAACGGAGAAAAATTCTCTCCAGCACCAGGATTTGAACGCGGGTTTTCAGCTCTACGTGCTGACGCTCTATCCACTAAGGCACACCGGATTCCTATCCCGATTTAAGTTCCACCTCTTGGGTTCCCTCTAGTGGCCTACCCTCATGCACTGCTTCATAGATGTATGACAGTGGGACCATGTCCACACACATGTGCAGAGGTGCACTCGTTATGTCGTTATGAGTGACTAAGTGGCCGGGATCCCACGGAATAAGCGCCGTCTTAAATCACTAAGTGATTATTCGCATATCGGGCAGGGAATCCGGTGTGGCTTAATGGAGAGAGCATCAGCACGTAGAGCTGAAAACCCGGTTTAAAATCCCGGTGCCGGACAGAATTTTTCTCCGTTCCACTCATCTTTCATCATATGATGACGCACAATATCTGCACGGAAATATCGTATGTACTTCGGTATATCATAATAATATATAAATTCATCAGTTGAGCTATACATACTACTATTCAATTTACAGTATATACAATTCATCACGTAAGCTATACAAAAATAAAAATGAAAATAATTCTTAATACAATGAATATGAAATGGAGGAGATAAAATTTCAGATTGAAGTCCTTATTAAATCCTACTGGAAACAAGATTATACAGCTGCTTCCGCGGCTCGAATATGTGAAGTCGAATGTGGAGGTGTCGTTAGTGACTCTGCAGTACAACTATGGTTTTAGTATATATCAATAATGGAGAAGGACACATTAAAGATTTACTATGTCCTGGAAGAAAACAAAACGTTTCATGCTGACTATACACACATTACACTTTATAAAACACTATTCAGAATGTTAAAGTAGCTAATAACTAACTGTAAAATAATATCAAAGTTGCATTTTTTTTACAACCGTAAAGCATTTGCATAATAAAATATACAATTAATTAAATATCTACATGATTCTTTTACCGAAATGTTTTAAAGACCTACATCAACAAGATAGTATGGGATCTTTTACCTATTTCTTCAGGAAATATTTTTTTAAATAAAAAATTTCAGAAAATTTAATATTGAAGGTAATGATTAAGACAAAATATATTTCTATATAGGTTTGCTATAATATATTATATGAGTACATGTATATGATTAAAAAATACAGGCTTAGTGTAGGACTTGAAATATTCTTTTTTACAGGATGGTAGCCCATGCAAAACAACATATATCAGGTAATAAGTCAAATTCGGTAAATTTTGAACTTGCGATGTTTATCAATTCAGTTCTTCAATTAAGGAGCAATAGAATTGGATTTTGAGTGAATTTTTTTATTTTTTTATTCTTCCAATATTTTATTTGGTTTCCCCTCCTTAACGTGATTATCATATATGATTATACTCACTATATCTATTTTAATTTTACGATTTTCTGAAAAGTGTGCAAATTTTAATTTTAACACTGTCTTAATAAATTTACGGATTTTGGGCTGAAAACTATATGTTTGTATTTCATTTTTTATTTTTTCTTTGATTGTCCTCTTTAAAATGTTTTTGTGAAGAGGAGGCGTAGTATATCAGTTTTATTTAAACTTTTATTTTTCGTTATTATATTTTTTCCATATAAAACAAACCTTTTCTCATGATTAAATTACATAAGTTAGGTCAGATGCAACAGTGTTCATGAGTAGGATAGTTATATACAATAAAAGTGATTTAATACAGTTATATGAACACTTTTTAATGATTGAATAAAATTAATAAAATCGGTTAAAAACCATACATGTTTCGGAGGAATGCTCCTTCATCTTCAGTGGTAGTACCACGACGCTGGTATGGATGTTCGACCGCGTAACGTAGCTTAAGGAAGACTCAGGAAGCTATGTTACGCGGTCGAACATCCATACCAGCGTCGTGGTACTACCACTGAAGATGGAGGAGCATTCCTCCGAAACATGTATGGTTTTTAACCGATTTTATTAATTTTATTCAATCATTAAAAAGTGTTCATATAACTGTATTAAATCACTTTTATTGTATATAACAAACCTTTTCTCTGTTTATGTTTATTATTATAAAGCATAAATTTTCAGTAATTCTTTATTTGAGTGTTTTACATGTACTGAAACAATGTTTTTGGAATTGTTGTTTTCTCAGTAAGAAAATAAATCAAAATGGAATCAGTGAGGTGCAATCCGATATGCCTTTCTGGGGAGATGGTACCAAAATTGGGAGTGTCTTGATTTTCTTGATTTTGCAAAATAAAGCCATTAGAATCCTATGTCAGTCAAACTATCTTAAACATTGTCGACCACTTTCCATACAAGCACATAAATTTGTATTTATACGACCTAGTCCTTTACACTCGACATAATAAAGGCAATTACTCATTAGTAGATAATATACATGATCATGAAATTGGAAATAGTGAACAAATTAATATTCCATATTGTAGATTACATAAAACTAGTATAAATTTTTCTGTCATGGGAATGAAATTATATAATAAGCTTCCCAGTCAATATAATAAGTTACCAAGCAATAGTTTCAAAACTATATTTTATAATTTGCTTTTAATTCATCCTTTCTACTCTGTAGATGAGTTTTTTTAACATAAATTCATATTAAATTGTTTTTAATGAATGCAATTATTTACATTTAGTTACAGATAATACCTCAAGAGTTAAACGTTTTAATTAATTTTTAGACTTTCAAAATATTTTGTGTTTTCATTGTTCTAATTAAACTTTGTTATTTTCAATTATATATGTATTTTCAAATGTATATGTTTTTTTTTTCCTTTCTGTATTTGTGACAAAGTCTATCACTGTATGACTAATGGCTTAACAAATTGAATTGAATTGATAAAGGAAACTTTCTACTTTTTGGTCATTTCAAACTGAGATAGCAGTTTTATTCTTTAACACAAGCTCTATCGGTATAAATAAGGAAAATATTCCACGTTTTGACTCTGTTAAAATCAGCTGTGAAAGTTCCAATGACATGTAGAAGGAAACGATTCCAATAATGTTTTCATTTCTGCACTCATTAGTCCCTTATGATAACATCATACGAAATACAAAGAAGAACGAACCAGCCTTTGAAGTGAGATCTGTAGAAGCTCAGCCGATAATCAACTACAAGAAGTGTTGACCTATATTCAAGAGACAAACAAAAAGTCTTCGACATCGAAATGATTTCCGATAAGTCTTTTTTTCTGCTCAGTACTTCCTTTAAAATAAATAGACACTTTAAAATATTATTCCGACACCTTTTTGAATGTTTGATTGTGACAGTTGTGATATTTATTGAAAATATTTAATGTATTGTTCTTACGAAAGTCGGTGAGATGCAAATGGAAAACATTCAATGCACTTTGGGCTTTGATTATGAGATAATAATAAACCTTATGTTAAGGGGAATTGTGAAAGATATTAATCTCAACTAGTTCTATAAACCACCAATACTTACTTACTGGCTTTTAAGGAACCCGGAGGTTCATTGCCGCCTTCACATAAGCCCGCCATTGGTCCCTATCCTGAGCAAGATTAATCCCACCTGCCTCAAATCCATTTTAATATTATCCTCCCATCTACGTCTCGGCCTCCCCAAAGGTCTTTTTCCCTCCGGCCTCCCAACGAACATTCTATATGCATTTCTGGATTCGCCCATACGCGCTACATGCCCTGTTCATCTTAAACGTCTGGATTTAATGTTGCTAATTATGTCAGGTGAAGAATACAATGCGTGCAGTTCTGTGTTGTGTAACTTTCTCCATTCTCCTATAACTTCATCCCTCTTAGCCCCAAATATTTTCCTAAGAACCTTATTCTCAAACACCCTTAATCTCTGTTCCTCTCTCAAAGTGAGAGTCCAAGTTTCACAGTCATACAGAACAACCGGTAATATAACTGTTTTATAAATTCTAACTTTCAGGTTTTTTGACAGCAGACTGGATGACAAAAGCTTCTCAACCGAATAATAACAGGCATTTCCCATCTTTATTCTGTGTTTAATTTCCTCCCGGCTATACACCACCAATAGTGAATTTTTTTCTGAAGTGTATCAGCGGTCCTCAAAACAGTTTTTTTTTTTTCTCTTAAAATCGCGTTATATGGAATATTTTCCTTTCGCATCTCACCGATTCAATTATGTGTTCATGGGCTGTAAGAAAATCGATTTTCTAGCTTCAGTAGCTTTTTTGAGAAAAAGTTCTTTACGCAAGACATAATTTAACAGTGCCAAGATAGGCAATTCCGTGTCTCCTTCACATCGCTTCTTTGTGTGTTAAACGTTTCACAATTACTAGTTAAAATTATACAACTATACATTTGAAAGAATGAAATACATAGTTGTAAAATGACGCAATGTAACGTTCTGTTTATGAATGTTCTGCCTGTGACACATCGTATGCTATCTATTTAGTTCTACTGCTGCCTACAGTAAAAACAACTAATAGCTCTGATACACCATGGAACTAATTCACGAATTGTTACTGCTGTCAATATAGCTTCCAGGGGTATCGTACGCTAACACAGATATCATTAAAGCCCGATATATAAACTTTACTCCCATTTCAGCGGAATAACTGGTATCGATGTAATTTCACACACTTCTCTGCTATCTCGCTCTTCATTGAGGACGATTTTTTTTACGTTCTTCACCTCAGCAATGTCATGATGTGAATATGATTGGAATTCCTGAGGTTTCTACTTTTTAATTTAGCTTGCGGTCGGCTCAAGCCTGATGGAATGTCACAGAGTTCAGTGTAATGCTAAACGTGTTTTAGTGTTTACTGAAATATGAACGAAACAATGTTGACCATTCGTGTCGCGTTGGATATGAGAGAGCGCCCTGGTACACGTGTAATGGAGGTCTCCATGTCGCGTCAAGTACAGTCAGAGTACGTCAGTGTGGCGACCCTCCTTCAATTCTTAATAGCCTGACGTTTAAATGTGATTGTGTGTGACGTCACTTTGCAATATTAATGCTGTGACTGGCAGTCTTAACTGAGATCCTCGCTGGTCTTAGCCGTGCTTATAATTAAGGGTTTACTAACGAGATATGTATTGGTAATACAGATCTCTTGTTGGTAAGGTATTCTTAGAGCTTTCAGATAACAATTATGATCAGAAGTAGGCCTATAAGTTTTTAAGTTCTTCTGTTTCTTCTTTCTACAGTAGTTTATAAATAGAGTCCTGCGTTTGGTTACTTTGAATACAAGTTAGGTGTACATCGATCATACTAGCTAGGTTCGTAAGGAGTTCACGCTTCAGTGAATCAAGCAGTCTTCCCTCATGCGACGGTTCTGTATGTCTACGTACGCATATTTCGCACCCTGAAGAAACTTAAACTATATTAAAATCATCTTTTTTTTTAAGTATTGTAACGTTTATTCTGCTCTTAACCACCACACCTGTTAACGATTCACCCTACAACAATGGGTATTCCACTCAACACAGCAACACAGTAGTCGTTATTGCACTCCACACAGCGACAATGACAATACACGTGTATTATTGAGAAGAACAACAATGTACTCCTAATTTCAACTAATGTTCACAATGCACTATGTGCAGAAAAAACTGTCAGCTCACAATTCGTTCGCCTTGGCTAGTTCTTCTAGCTCGCTCAGGTTCACTGTACGTCGAACCCAAGCCTTCCAGATACAGTTCACTACACATCGAACCCAAGCCTTCCAGATGCGGTTCCCTGCACTTCGAACCCAAGCCTCCGGATACGTCGCATTCGCCTGGATACTACCACAGTTACGGACTCATTCAAGTTCACTGCACGTGGAACTCAGATCCTCTGGATACGTCGCCGCTGTCCAAGACTTGAAGACTGACTGGATACTAACTCACTCGCGATTGACTGACTTACGAAGACTCACTCGTGCTTTTATTTATTAGATCACACTTTCTGGAATCTTCGATTCGCGTGGCTTACGGAAACGTCGAGAGGATTAAGGCTGGTTCACAATAAATCGGGAACGGAAACGAGAACGAGAACGGAAATATTGTTAAAATAAATGTATTTAAATGTGAGTATTCACAATTAGCTATTGTGAATGCTCACATTTAAAAACATTTATTTTAACATTATTTTAGTTCTCGTTCTCGTTATCGTTTCCGTTCTCGGTTTGTTGTGAACCAGCCTTTACGCTTCTAAAGGCTTACCCTGCTCTCTCCGCTCCGCGCCGTCCCGTAGTTTTCTTTCCCCTCGCTCCGTGCCGCGCTGCAGCGCCTACCGAAGCTCGAGTTACGCTTGCCCGCGCCTTCCTTCTCGCTGGATGCGCGCGCACACTCCCGAGGCAACCAGAATCTTGCGGCACGGCGCCACAATATTATTCAAATAATCGCCTTGAAACTAACAGAAAATTGTTTGCATCATTAATTAAATTCATAATTCAATTTCATTCGACTATGAGGGGGTGATACCACTGTTTTTTTTATCTCACGAAGGCAGTTGTTGCAGGAAAGAGAAATGACCTTTATCTGCTTGCGATGCTCCCTGGAAGTAGTCCCTGAAACTAAGCTTATATCGTTTCCAGATGTCCATGCATGTAATGCTGAACGGCCAAGTATGTAGAAGTGTTCATGCATATTTTATAACGAAAATTTTCATGTTTTATTTGAAACAAAGAGTCATTTTTCGTGCGAATTCTTTATTTTTTCTTGTTGTTGAGAATATAATAATAATAATAATAATAATAATAATAATAATAATAATAATAATAATAATAATTTATTTTAGCAGGCAGAATTAAGGCCGTAAGGCCTTCTCTTCCACTCAACCAGCAAAAAGTGTATATACATATGCATGAACTTACAAAGAATTCAACAATTTGATTTAGATGAGAGTTACATGTATACAAGAGTTATTTACGAATTAAACAACAAAATACTATGAACTATTAATTAAAAACTGAAATAAACTGTGTAGCAGAATTAAACTAAAATACATAGAATGTTAATATATTTCAAATGATATTAGATAATAGAAAGAGATTATTATGAGACAATTTTAAAAATACAGCACAATCAGGATGATGTCTAAAGAAAAAAGTAACAATGTAGTCAGTGATAGTTTAAGTCAGTATGATTGGAGTGAAATGCTAATAAGGTTATCTTTTAAGCTGTTCTTAAAGGTGTTTGTTGTCTTACAGCCCGTAATACTTTGTGACAAGGAATTCCATTGACGCGAGGTGGATATTGTAAAAGATTATTAATAACAAGATGTTCTATGAAGAGGTAGGCTATACTTAGCGTGCCACAGATAAGTGATCTGGTATTTATGTCGTGGTTAGAGTATAGATAAGAGAAACGAGACGAAAGGTAATTTGGTGTTAAGGTGTGCAGAATTCGAAAGAGTAAAGACAAAGAGTGTAAAGTTCTGCGTTCTTTAAGTCGGAGCCACGAGAGACTTGCGAAGGACGGTGATATGTAATCATATCGTCCGATGTTGCACACGTATCTGACGCACATATTCTGAGCTCGCTGTAAATTGACTGACAGTTCAGAACTTAGGTTACTTAACAAAACGTCACAATAATCGAAGTGCGGCATTACTAGGGTTTGTACTAGGGTAAGTTTTAGTTGCTGGGGCAAGAAGTTTCTCAAGCGACTCAAACAGTGAATAGAGGAACAGATTTTTTATCGTTTTTTTTTTAACTTGCAAATTCCAACTTAGATTATTATCAAAAAAGAAGCCAAGATTTTTTACGACAGATGAATAAGGGATAATTATGAAGTAATTTCGTGAGTTTCTATCAATTTATCGAAAATTCGCTGATATATTTCACTTAATTTTGGAATTTTTATTAAGAGATTTGCGTTTTCCATGCATAAGAAATTTTTTTACACATTTGTTATATATCGTTAATACCAAAAATCACACCCCTAATAATTATTATTAGTGGTTTGCAGAATGTTGCTAATTCATAATTCTATTAGAATATTTTCACATCTCATATGGTCATTAAATTTGAAGTATAGCCTTCTAAAGGTCTCAGTGGCTACATTTCTACTGCGACGATTCTTTGTCTTTGTTGAGTTGTTAACACTCAGTTTTCGTTTGTATAGACAAATATTGGTTGTGTATCTGCTTGCTGAAATATGTTTTGTTCATCTCAGAGTTTTCAGACGCAGATAGTCTAGGATCTTTTACCTATTCCTTCAGGAAATAGCCTACTTTTTTTTCTTAATAAAAATATTAGAACATTTAATGTTGAAGGTAACGATTAAGAACAAAAATATTTCTTGAAGAAATAAGTAAAAGATCCTAGACTATGTTGTTTATGTAGGTCTTTAAAACATTCCAGTAAAAGAATCATGCAGATATTTAATTAATTTTATATTTTGTGTAAATGCTTTACGGTTGTAAAAAAATATGCAACATTGATTATTATATTTACAGGTAATTATTAGCGATTTTAATATTCTGAATAGTGTTTTATGAAGGGTAATATGTGTATATTAAGCATGAAAAGTTTTAATATTTGAGGAGAAAAATTCGAAACGGCTCCGGGGATCGAACCCGAGTCCTTGATTCTACGTACCAAGCGCTCTGACCACTGAGCTACGCCGAATTCAATCCACAGCATCGGATCGAACCTTCCTCCTTCAGTGTTTCCCTTTGTGGCCTGACTCCAAGTTAGGCATATATGTTGACGTATATGTCTAGTTTCAACTGCTATTATACTAGGAGCGCACTCAGTTAAGTGACTTATTTGGCCGTGATTCCGCAGTGCTGCTAGCTATGAGAATATTATGGATTTTATTAATTTGTCCTACAGAATATCTCTGTAATGTTGACAATTAATATTTGAGGAGAAAAATTCGATCCGGCGCCAGGGATCGAACCCGGGTCCTTGGTTCTACGTACCAAGCGCTCTGACCACTGAGCTACGCCGAATTCAATCCACAGCACCGGATCGAACCTTCCTCCTTCAATGTTTCCCTTTGTGGCCTGACTCCAAGTTAAGCTTATATGTTGACGTATAGTGTATGTCTAGTGTCAGCTGTCATTATACTAGGAGCGCACTCAGTCGAGTGACTTATTTGGCCGGGATTCCGCAGTTATGATGCACTGCTAGCTATGAGAATATTATGGATTTTATTAATTTGTCCTACATAATAATCTCTGTAATGTTGACAATTAATATTTGAGGAGAAAAATTTACCCGGGTCCTTGGTTGTACGTACCAAGCGCTCTGACCACTGAGCTACGCCGAATTCAATCCACAGCACCGGATCGGACCTTCCTCCTTCAGTGTTTACCTTTGTAGCCTGACTCCAAGTTAAGCTTATATGTTGACGTATACAGTATGTCTAGTGTCAACTGCCATTATACTAGGAGCGCACACAGTTGAGTGACTTATTTGGCCGAGATTCCGCAGTTATGATGCACTGCTAGCTATGAGAATATTATAGATTTTATTAATTTGTCCTACAGAATAATGTCTGTAATGTTGACAATTAATATTTGAATTCGGCGTAGCTCAGTGGTCAGAGCGCTTGGTACGTAGAACCAAGGACCCGGGTCCGATTCCCGGCGCCGGATCGAATTTTTCTCCTCAAATATTAATTGTCAATATTACAGAGATTATTCTGTAGGACGAATTAATAAAATCCATAATATTACGAAAAGTTTTGTTAATTTAGCTTTTATAATAGGTGAGATATAAAAAGTGAATTTCACTAAATTTTTGCAGGCCAATGTTGTACCTCCCTCTTAAATATAAATTAAATAATAGGCTACAGATATTGTATTATTATTATTATTATCATTATTATTATTATTATTATTATTATTATTATTATTATTATTATTATTATTTGTTGCAGGTATGTGTAATGCTCTTCCCAATTGTACATTTTGTGTTGATGCTGCTTTCTGTCAGAATGCTCGTAACTACAAGTAAGTGACACTATGTACATATCTTCTATTATAAGTGTTTAATTTGTCGTCGTCTACACAATACGTATATTATTTCTATGTTGAAACTACATACCTGCTTCGTACTGTGAATGAAAAAACTTGTATCGATGTGAGAGGTACGTAAATGTTTTATGCCGCCATGTGAACGCATTCTTCTTTCATATCGTTTTCCCCCAATCCCCCAGTGAATAACTCTGTGTTTTCCGGATTACCTTAAAAGTCAATTTTTCGTTTTCAACTGTAATACATTCACCATTTTTCCCCATTTCAATCGCAATTAAATATTCTTGCTTCCCACTGTCATTTTCCTCCTGATCATACATGAATAAATGATAGCTTTGTATGATGGCGTTGAACTTGGCAATGTTCCAGTTTGCAGCATCGCATAAGTGGTTCCATTAGTCAGAGTAGTCAGTGCAGTAAGACCATTACTAATGGCTTCCTAGTCATTGCTTGAAACCTAGCTTACGAGGTATTAGCGAGGGGAGACGTGGGTCAAATGACTTTGTGCTTCATTCTGTCACAGGTGGGCATGTTTGTGACATTAAATTTTAATATCATGCAGATGATGCCATTATTATCGTTAGAGTTATTTCCTATACATCTTTGCATTTGTATTTAATATATTTATTAATTCAATTTCACATAGCGTTCTATTCGGAGTTTATTATTTATTATTTAAATTTAAATATACAGAATACAGAATATAATTACAACTATAGAAATAGATAAATAATACAATCAATATAAAAAAGGAGATACAGTAATATTAACAAAATTTGAGGACCGAATGAGCAGCGCTCGTGTTCGGTCGCAGTTCAGATATAATAATAATAATAATAATAATAATAATAATAATAATAATAATGATTTATTTTAGCTGGCAGAGTTAAGGCCGTAAGGCCTTCTCTTCCACTCAACCAGCAAAAAGTGTATATACATATGCATGAACTTACAAAGAATTCAACAATTTGATTTAGATGAGAGTTACATGTATACAAGAGTTATTTACGAATTAAACAACAAAATACTATGAACTATTAATTAAACACTGAATAAACTGTGTAGCAGAATTAAGCTAAAATACATAGAATGTTGTTAATATATTTCAAATAATATTAGATAATAGAAAGAGATTATTATGAGACAATTTTGAAAATACAGCACAATCAGGATGATATATAAAAGAAAGAAGTAACAATGTAGGCAGTGATAGTTTAAATCAATATGATTGGAGTGAAATGCTAATAAGGTTATCTTTTAAGCTGTTCTTAAAGGTGTTTATTGTCTTGCAGCCCCTAATACTTTGTGACAAGGAATTCCATTGACGCGAGATGGATACTGTAAAAGATGATGAATAACAAGATGTTCTATGAAGAGGTATACTTAGCGCGCCACAGATAAGTGATCTGGTATTTACGTCGTGGTTAGAGTATAGATAAAAGAAACGAGACGAAAGGTAATTTGGTGTTAAGGTGTGCAGAATTCGAAAGAGTAAAGACAAAGAAGGTAAAGTTCTGCGTTCTTTAAGTCGGAGCCACGAAAGACTTGCGAAGGACGGTGATATGTGGTCATATCGTCGGATGTTGCACACGTATCTGACGCACATATTCTGAGCTCGCTGTAACTTGACTGACAGTTCAGAACTTAGATCACTTAACAAAACGTCACAATAATCGAAGTGCGGCATTACTAGGGTTTGTACTAGGGTAAATTTTAATTGCTGTGGCAAGAAGTTTCTCAAGCGACTCAAACAGTGAATGGAGGAACAGATTTTTTTTATCGTTTCTTTAACTTGAAAATTCCAACTTAGATTATTATCAAAAAAGAAGCCAAGATTTTTTACGACAGATGGGCTAAGCTACCTCAGAAAGGTCTTGGCGTAGAGCTATACAGCGAGTTTACTCCGGCGAATTCCTGGGATACGACATCGTGAACGCCCAACCTCTAGCGAGTGGCGCGAAGCTATTAAAATGACTGCACACGTGTCTTCCGTACATTCCCTTCCGGGCAGGACTCGGGACAACATCCTCTGTCGGCGATGCCACAGAGCCAGAAACACTTGCACATGTCCTGGGCTCTTGTCCGCACGGTGAAGTACTCCGTCACTCACGACACCATAGAATTCGTTCGATGATCGCCAAGCAGTTTAGATCAATAAATTTTCAAGTGTTCGAAGAAGTTCACGGACTGGCAGACAATGGCAGTACAAGAATAATAGACATGATTGCCATCCCGCCAAATAACAACAATGGCTACATCATCGATCCCACCGTTAGATTTGAAAAACAAAAGAGCCAACCTGAAGATGTAAATAGGGAAAAAAAACGACACCTATGTACGTACCGTTCCATATTTCATGGACAAATACGGTCTACAACAAAATGAAGTAATAGGCCTTATGGTTGGAGCGCGCGGAACTATTCCCGGTTTCTTCTTCCAGTCCTGGCAACGTTTCGGCCTACAGAGGAAGGCAATTGATGACATCGTTCTTGCAGCTCTGAGAGGATCAATATTTATACTCCGCAAACTCTCTACGGTCAACAATGATCTTCAACTAATTAATTAGTAGCTACTTATTTATTCAGTCATTTCTTGTCGTTGTTGTAAGACTCCCTTCAACTTAAACATATGTATGTTACTTATACTTTCAACTGCCTATTGCACAATATGCTCTGTCTCTGTGGCAGCCTGTTAATACAGGGAGCTGTTATCTTTTAGATAAATAAATAAAAAAAAATAATAGATATATAAGAGAATATACAAAATAAAATAAAATAGGAACTGAAATTAAAATTACAGCTATAGTGAAATTATATAATATAATAGGCCTATATTAATATAAGAGTAATATAGAAAATGAAATAAAATAAAATAGGAAATCAAGATTAAAATAACAGCGACTATGAATTTATATAATATAATATTAACATAGAGAAGAATAATATCGTACGTGAATAAAGTAGGACAATTTATAAAAAAAAATATATAAATTCCAAAATTATAGAATACAAATATAATATAGGCTGATTAATTCATACACATAGGCTATAAATTTATTTAATCAAATTGAAGACATTAACACGTTTCTAATTTTCTTGTTATATTTTAGTGGGTTACATGTTAGAAGTTCTGGGTGTAATTTAGCTAAAGAACTATACAAACGAGGGCCAAAATTAATGCTATGCTTTAGACCAGCAGATGTCAAACATTTAGGTTCTACTAATGTTGAATTATTATTTCGTCTTGTGTCATGAATATGTGCCTGTAATATAAACTTATTACGATTTTTATGATACAATTTTAACAGAGCATATTTATAAATTTGTTCAGTATTAAATACATTAAATTCAGAATAAATTAATTTAGTTGGATTATCAAAACGTTTCTTCAAACAAATTTTAATTATATATTTTGTAGTAAATGTAACTAAGATTAATTTTTGTACTTCCACCCCAAACAATAATACCATATTGAATGATAGACTGAAAAATGGACAAATAAACATTTCGTAGAACTCGTAATTCTTTCGTTAGTTACTCTGAATCTATACTTTTAATATTACAGCTTTCGACATTCAAGTTTGGGACAAAGAATGCGAAAACCCCAAAAAGTTTCACTTTCATATCATCAATATAGCATTAATATGTATTTTTATTTATATTTTAGTGACAAATACATAATTGCATTAACTATAATAATATTTCATTTTTAATGGTAATAATGTCATCAAACATTCTCAAGTTTTGTACTTCTTAATATCCAATACACAGCTGTACTCAGAAAACTACAGACCAGAGAATCAGACCTGTAAGTCTTGAAGTTTTTATACGATACCAATAAGTTACACAAATGAAGATCGACATATCGGCATTATGATGTCAGAGAATCTGAGCTATCTGAACTCATGGCCTTCGTGTAATATTGTTTATTGTAGTGTGTTTTTTGTTTTATTCTGAAAACTGGCGAAAGATGTATTTTGAAAAATAGGAAAATTATGTAGGAAAACTAACACTTCACTGAAAGTTACTATTTTTCTGAAAATCTTTGGACGCCAAGCTTCAAAATGACGGGTCATTAATTAAAATCTGTTCAGCCGTTTTCCCGTAATTTCCATTACAAGTTCATTTTATATATGATAACAATAACATTTAATCTTCCTCAACTTGGTAAAGTTGTCAAACACAAATAATGTTAAACGGTAACATTTAAGATGACATTAAAAATGTCTTACAAGAAATTTGTTTCCAATAAACTAACATTTACACTAGATAATATTTCACATAATGAAAATTTGTAGTAAAATAAAAATAAAAAATACTAATTAAAAAAATAGAATGAGACAATTCAACTGTAATTTGAATTGAAATACAAGTGTCGCCGTAAAATCTGCAGAGAACCCTTCAAAGCTGTCATAGAAATTTCCTTAATTGTTGTTTGTTGGGACTCCTAATTTATGACAGTATAACACGAATTGTTTTGTTATGGTCCCTCTAGCGCCTACCATTAATCCGATGACTTCTATACCCCTTCGATTTGTCGTACTATAATATTTAATACATCATTGCTGTCATAGCAACATATTTTTCTTTCATAGACCATGATATCAAACTACTTATCATTACAAATTTGATGTTATACCTTTATTAATTGTTTTATAATGCTGTCGTACAAAAAAAATAACTCCTGAAACACACTGCATTCGTCAAAATTAGAAACGAGCGTATGAACCTATTTGTCGTCCAATAACATTTAGTACATCATTGTTGTCATAGCAACACCTTTTTCTTTCATAGACCATGGTATCAAACTACCTGTCATTACAAATTTGATGTTATTTCTTTATTAATTGTTTTATAATGCTGTCGTACAAAAAATAACATATGAAACACGTTTTTAATGTTATACAATTATTTCATTCGTCAAAATTAGGAAACTCGCTTCAGTTATTTCCTAAACATTGACTCATACAATAAAGTATAACTGTTTCATAATATACTGTTATGACATAAGTTATGCCGTATAACAGACGTCATTACGTTTTAGTTGACATAGTAATATTTTACGGTACTGGAGCAGTAATATGGTATATTGTGCATGATTTTGACTAACGATAAATACTTTTTATAGGTAATGGTGGTGTACAAAAAAATATTTTATGCATTACTGGTATCTAAACCAGAGTATATAGACCTAACTTACTGTGAGAAAGATATATATATATATATATATATATATATATATATATATATATAATTTGAACTGGTAATGGAAATTACGGGAAAACGGCTGAACGGATTTTAATAAATGAACCCTCATTTTGAAGCTTGGAACCCAAAGTTTTTTTTCGGAAAAATAGTAGTTTTCAGTGAATTGTCAATTTTCCTACATAATTTTCCTATTTTCCAAAATCCATCTGTCGTCAGATTTGAGAACTAGCTAATTGCATTCAGGAGAGGCGAAGCGAGTATCAAGTCGGCCGTGTTCCATTTCAGAATAAAACAAAACACACACTACAGTAAACAATATTACACGAAGGCCATGACATATTTAGAATTCTGACATTCAAATTAAATTGGTTATTAAAAACTTAACTTACTAAAAATAATTTACAGGTTCGATTCTGTGGTGTGTAATTTTTTGGGTACAGCTGTGTATTTGATATTAAAAACTACAAAACTTGAGGTGGTTTGATGACATCATTACCATTACAAATGAAATATTATTGTAGTTAATGCCGTGATGTGACTATTTTTAATTAATTATATATATTAATGCTATATTGATGATATGAAAGTGAAACGTTTTGGGGTTATATAACTAGATGTAGAGAATAACTTAAATTAGATTTTGATTTCTATATTTTACTGAGTGGCGGCTATATAGTATATATTACTGAAAGCTATAAAACTTACGTAAGATAATAATATTATTAAAAATCGAATATTTTTATAGTCATTAATCAAGTGCGGTTGGATCTTTTTCATATATTTAATGGCGGTGTGGTGCAGATATTTATATGCTTGGTTCTCTTCAGTATTGGCTCGAGAGGGAGTATCTTTCATTATTATGGAAGCAAATAACTTTCAGAATGTCTGGTATTCTTCATTGAAAATAAATCTGAAAAATGTATATTTCAACGTCTAATAAACTTCGTTTGCAACATGTGCTGCACAAGCCACTAGTTTAATTCTAATTTCATTTTAATTTAAAATTGAAGGCCTATTCTTGGCAATGTATTATTGTCTGTGAAGGAGTGATCCGCCAATCAGTGTTTCGATTTTATTGTTGATAATGTCTTAGTTGTCAAGGAAAGAGTAAGTAATTTAAAATTGTCAGTATTGAATTAAGGCCCAATTGTATAAAACTCCCTGACTAAAGATCAACTTTGATCGAAGATCGAAAAGTAAACCGAGTTCAGACACTTCTTCTATTGTATAAAACTTTTCTGCGATCAAATTACCTTGGTTCAAATGCAATCTAAGTTCACGTGAAAAGGATTTGGCAACATCGCATAAACAGGTGAAATACGTGATGCGCGGACCATGTTATACAGGTTTGTTCAGTGTTGCCAATCTAGCGATTTTAACTCTTTTTCAACAAAAATTTCTTTTAACTTTTATATTGCTTAAATAGGGATTTAGTGATCTTTTTAGCACCCCATAGTGACAAAATTTAATCTTTTTTTGTTGATAATGAGAAATCTAGCGACTTTACAACTACTTTTTGGCGACTTCCCGTATTACACTCTGTTGGAGACACTGTTTTTTTTTTCAATGTAAATAATGGCGGACAATAAGAAGAAGGTTGACTGTTCTCCAAGTTGTTATCATGTTGTGGTGTTTGATACTGCTAAACATAATAAAGCTTTATAAAACGACAATTTTCGTTTAGTAATACAATTAATTGAACATTTATGAATGTACCTATCATATCCATTAATAATTAATGGTTGTTATAAACATAATATAATTATAGGTTATGTTATTTGATACTGCTGAACACGATAGAGCCTTATAAAATATAAGAATGTTTGTGTATTAAGGCAAGAAATTGAAAGAAATATATATAAATGTACCTAACATATCTATTAATATTAATAATAATGGATATTTTATTAGCACAATCTGTCACTCGTATATTTCAAACAGAAAAGAAATAACTGAACTTGGTTCATCTAACTTAATCGGAGAAATTTCTTCAGTCAAAGTTGACATTAGTTTGAGACAAATTAATCTCAGATTAGACTTTATACAACACAAAATTCCAAATTCAGCTGAAACAAGGATCAATTTAACCTCTGATCTAAGATTAAATGGTTTATACAATCGGGACTAAGACTTCTAATACACTGCTATGGATAAAGTCATTGTTTAGATTGTCAAAGACGACGAAATAAAGAACAGTTTAGATACCAGGAGTGTATAATAGTGTTTTTTTATATTTTTCTAACAAGTTTGGAAAAAAAATAACATGAAGGTTGGAATATTTTTGATTACCATTAGACCTGAAAGCTGCATGACTTCAAGTGGATTTCTAACTTTCTGATTTTCCGAAACATTGGCAAAACGTTTTCACATTTAAAGCTTACAGGCAGTTATATACGTACGGTATGAAATATATGACAAAAACGGAAATAGTTATCATCATAGATGGAAAATAATAAAAACAGCATAAATAAACGATTCTATATAATACACAAATTGCACAGCACCCTTATTAGTTCGCATTTAGTGGTAGGTCGGAATTTAAATTGTTAACATGATTGCATGTGGTTTTGTGTCCTAGAGAGATAATTGATTGTTTCATAACTTCGCTTCCAATTTCCATGTAATTCATCAACTTAGCAAAAAGCTAGCATTGCATTAACCACACGTGAATGTTGTCTAAGTATATCTGAAACCAATTATTAGAATTCATTTAGCGACAAATTTTTATAGTCATCGTTAAGGAGCGGATTTCTACGTAATTAAATATTATTTTTGCGTGTGATAAAACACAGTTAACAAAGTTAAAAATTCCGAACATGAAGCTTCAAGTTTAATACCCGAATTTTATTTCACATAAAAACATATTTTCACAAAAAAATTATGTAAATACATATTTTCGGGAAATCTATTATAAACGCATGAATCTTGGAGTTTTTTTTTACTTAAATTTTTTTACAAGAACTTTTAAAATTTTTAAAACTAAATCAATTATGTCACTCAGAAGTACGTTATCTTTTTAAGAATGCTTGGTTGCTTCGTGTTTCTAAGCGCTGTGTGGTGTATCCGTGATCCATTTTTGTAATAATATAGCCTCAAGTTCTGAGAACTGCTAGGCAGCTTATCAATGTTATTATTAGAGAATAAATTAACGTGGACAAGGAGGAGAGATCTTGCAACACATAATTAGGAATGTTTATTGTTGCTGAATATTATTTCATTCCACGCTTTGTTTGTGAAACACAACAGATAAGAGCTCGGGTATGAACATTACTTAATTTAAACAAATCTCTCGCTCATGTCCATCAAGTAAGGCAATACGTCTTGTTGTGATTCCCTGTTATCGGGCTTCGTCAATCGATATCCTTCAAGATATACTGAAAGATGTTTAAAAAACGATTTGGCTTTCCTATTAGCAAATCTGAGATTTTTGTGTGACACCATACAAAAAACTCGAAAGATCCAAAAACCGTTTTCTGAAACAGGGAGGTACGTGCCGTGAAAATTAAACTACACTCGCTACCAGGTTCAGAAGTACAAGTACTAAGGGACAAATTCCAGAATGTGTTTGGGAAAAACAGTGGATATAAAAAAATGTGTAAAGTTGCTCAAGTATTGGAGGGTGTGCCTGTAGGTGAAATTGACGGTGTTTGTGTTTGTGACATTCTTCTCTTTAAATATGCACGTCTTACGTCCTGTGATGTGAGAAGATCGTTTTCACAGAGATAATCGGCATGTATTTGTGATGGAGAATTTGGAGATGACCTTTGTTGTTCACTGCAATTCTCGGCCAAGTACTAGCACTCTAGTGTGGTTGGTGAGTACCTAGTAAATTTTTTTTTCCCAAGCTAAGTAAGGTATTTTTGTCATATTAAAAAAAATAATATTTTTTTTTTATTTTTAGCAAATATTTTCGTACTTTTTAGCACATAAAAATAAATACATTTAAATTTTTTAGCACATAAAAATCCGCTGCTTAGTCATCATCAGTTCCGTTCCATTTTCATTGAAGTACCCTTAAGCTTTAAGAGAAAATATTTTATGCAATATAATAATGTAATATTGCTTAAAAAGGTTTCTATGTCGATTTGGATTTAGATTCATTTATTGTAACTACAGCACGTAGGCTATAAATACAGGGTGGAAGTGAATTAACCTTACAGATTGAAAGGGACGATAGGGTACACTGAAATGAATAAAAAACCTATATTACGTTTTGTGATTAAATGCACGATTAATTCGAAAATTAAGTTTGAAGTTTCAGCAGTACGACAACATCGCCGCGAACACACGCTTCTCGTGATACGGATGTAAGAGGTCAGCGAACTCGGTAACTCGGTGTGTCTCGCTAGATGAGCTGTTTTCTGGCGCTGTGTTGCAACCAACTCTCATACACACAGATATGTTTCCCGTTGTGCCTAACCAGTTTCTGTTATGACCAATTGGACGGAATTACGCAATACTAGACCAACCGCCAAAAACCTGTTTTTCGAGATACTGGCCATTGAAATATATCTAGTTTTTATAAAACATTTTATACAAGAAGTATTGTAATATTCTTACTTACTTACTTACTTGCTTTTAAGGAACCCGGAGGTTCATTGCCGCCCTCACATAAGCCCGCCATTGGTCCCTATCCTGAGCAAGATTAATCCAGTCTCTATCATCATATCCCACCTCCCTCAAATCCATTTTAATATTATCTTCCCATCTACGTCTCGGCCTCCCTAAAGGTCTTTTTCCCTCCGGCCTCGCAACTAACACTCTATATGCATTTCTGGATTCGCCCATACGTGCTACATGCCCTGCCCATCTCAAACGTCTGGATTTAATGTTGCTAATTATGTCAGGTGAAGAATACAATGCGTGCAGTTCTGTGTTGTGTAACTTTCTCTATTCTCCTGTAACTTCATCCCTCTTAGCCCCAAATATTTTCCTAAGCACCTTATTCTCAAACACCCTTAATCTCTGTTCCTCTCTCAAAGTGAGAGTCCAAGTTTCACAGCCATACAGAACAACCGGTAATATAACTGTTTTATAAATTCTAACTTTCAGATTTTTCGACAGCAGACTGGATGATAAGATTTTCTCAACCGAATAATAACAGGCATTTCCCATATTTATTCTGTGTTTAATTTCCTCCTGAGTATCATTTATATTAGTTACTGTTGCTCCCAGATATTTGAACTTCTCCACCGCTTCAAAAGATAAATTTCCAATTTTTATATTTCCATTTCGTAATAGCACGAATAATATAAAAAAAAAGTCTGACCGGTTTTTAATAACAGACCAAATGTTGGATTAATATTGCAAGGCAAAATAAATTAATTTTATGCAATAAACGAGTTTTGCTTATAAATAGCACAAAAATGTAGATATCGAATAATTCTTGATTTTTTCCGAGTTAAATAATCCAGGCAAGAACAGATCTGTGCAAATATATCAATTTTTTCAAATTGTCGGTTGGTCTGTTATTACGTAACTGCGTCCAATTGTACCCAGCACAACTTTACATTTTATAGGGGGTGTTACGGGCATTTTGGTTCACTCAGTTTATTATGTCCTTTGTATGTAAGCCAGAAAGCAAACATTCGTCTTACTTAAGTATTAAACTATATTATCATTTAGAACAGGTATATTTTTAGAGTAATAATTCAAGAAAATAAACTCTAAACGGATATATCATTTGTATCATAATAAAATTGTTGCGAAACAAGTAAAACGTGATGAGAAGGTATGTCACTTCATTGTATTCTTTACGTAAAAATTTGATTTCAGTCATAATCAAGAGTAATATGTAAGGGGATTCCACATAAGAGAATTAACCTAATTGTGTTCTTAAATTAATTTTATTTTAACTACACGAAATAGCATTATAATTTGTCTATAAAAGACTTGGTTTAGTAGATAGTATTCGAGGAAACTGAAGTCATTTTGGAAGTTCACGCACGACAGATCAAAGTTTGAGAATAGGCCTACTGAAGCAACTTATTGTATTCTGAGGTTCCGTCAGAATGCTTTTCTCCTGTAAGTTTCGGCAACTTCTCTGACTTCTGTGTGTAAGATACTGCCTAAACATAACAGCTGAAGGGGAAGTGCTTTTGTGTAAGGCTATTCGAGATTACGTCTGAATTTAACATTTTTGAAAGTCATACCAGATAACGCATAACACAAAACGCAGGGTAGGACTTCTGTAGTGGTCTACACTGAACGGTAATTATAAAAAGGAAATAAAATTCACTTACAAATAAAACAAAGTAGCACTAAATAACGTATAATTCTCATTCGATTGTTCCAGTAGCTGTGGAACATCTGTTTCCGTTTACGCTAACAGACTTCCGCAGTTCGTTTTTAATGTGAGTTGCTTGAATATTGTAATACAACTTTGTATTCACTTCTGAATTTTATAACTTCATTATTATGGTAATGAGCATCATTGCAGGAACTAGGACTAAGTTGTCAGTAATAAATTCATACTTAATGTTATAAATTACAAGTTTTGCAAAAGTTCGTCCACAGTAACATATCTCTCACGCCCTAACTGAACACCTACAGTGACTCCCCTTCCACACTAAAAAAACAGTTGAGTCACGTACACTTTTAAGGGTAAAAAATGTGATTATTTTTATTTTCCTATTTGAAAGGATGAGAGTGAGACAGTCCAAAGCCACACTTTTAATAAACATAATTTTGTGCGAGATCGTGCGTATGTGCTTGGTTTCCGAACAAACCCAATCCGCGGAATGTCTAAAATTCCACATTCAGCATTCCCAACCTAACACACATAACAATTTCCCTCTTCTTACCGCTTACGTGACATATTGATTTTACTACTTTAGGCTTTTAACATATTATTTTTAGAGACGTTGAATATAGTAATAATTATAAATTGGAAACTTACCACTGCAATTTCACCTAAATTGCACTGTTAATTATTGTTTTTAAATATTTGCAAAAATTAAGTAAACTCTAAATCATTACATAACCTTACCGTTTGTTTTAAGTTCGCATTTATAGACTGGGGGGAAAAAAAGACAGACGTATATCACGGCCTGCTGGAGTATAGTAAACACAGAAAACATTTTAAAGCAACAATGTTGAAGATAGATATTTATGTTTTGCAAATTTGCCGTTTTTGAACAGAAACCAAGATGGAGATTTCATTGCAACTAATTAGAAATTCCTCTTTCAGGTATGTAATAAACGATCTTCGCACAAAATAATGTCCGATACACGAGCGGTATGTTTTCCTTCAATTCTCGGATATTAAGAAAGCTCAACTACGTTTCGCTTTTTCAGACTTTTCCTCGAACATGAAAACTTCAACATACCGCTCTTGTAACGCATATTACTATTTTGTGTGTCTTTATTTCTTACACACATGGGGAAGCTACTAGAAAATATTATAATTTTTTTTTGTTTAACGATGGTGCGGTATGTTCTATTTACCGTTGCTGCTTCAATGTTTGTAAGTTGATCTTAAGGGGTTAGGTACAGCTTACAGCAGTAAAATTTTGGAAATATTCAAAAATTTTTTCCTCCATTACCGTACCTTGTACAATAATGAAAATTAGTATGTGTAAAACACTGTCCTTCTGCTATATGAAAAAAAATATTTTTACGATTTAAAAAAAATTACATTTTTTTTAATTCAGTTCATTGTGGAGTGATGAAGCTTTTCCCACATACCTCAAAAGCTATCCGGCATTCTGTGATGAAATTTTTTATGTGTATGTATGCATATTATATCTACAGTATGATGCAAGATCACTCCTTACCTTCGATAGATTGTCTGATAAAAATAAATTCATTTTAAAAATGGTCGAATATCAGTATTTTCTTATAACACAAAATAAAAAATATATATTATTTATTAAGGAATGTAGTTGAAAGAACATGATATTGTAAACATGAGTATCAGCAATAAAATAAAAGAGAGAGAACATGAAAAACTTAACAGGTTTATGTGTTATGAGGGAAAGGCTTCACCACTGCACAGTGAACTATCACCATTATGAATTTTGAAATATATATATATTTTTTTTAATCGTAAAAATATTTTATTCATATAGCAGAAGGACAGTGTTTTACACACATCAATTTACAAGATACAGCAATGGAGGGAAAAAATGTTGAATATTTCCAAACATTTTACTGCCGTAAGCTGTACCTAACCCCTTAAGGCATTCGAGTGGTTGATATGGTAACAAGAGTGCTGTAAGTAAAAGAGTGTGGCAAATAAATTTGTGCAGTAAGTGAAATTGGTATGGATTATTAATTTTATTCTCTATTTAGAACTAAATGCAATGTAGAATTAAAACGTATTCAAATTACTGCTGACATAAAATATTAATTTCAACTTTCTATATCCAAACAATGTCAAGGTTCCAACAGAAATAAAAGACATTTGAAGATCAGCACGAATCAAGTCAGTTCCGGAGGCCATGACCTCGTACACATTATACGTGCAATCCATAGTTCAATTAAAATCATTAAATGTAATATACTTCGTGCAAAAAGTAGTATGCAATACATATTACCTCAAGTAATTCTTCCACATCCCAATAATCTGACACTTCACGTCCATACTCCTGAATTTCGATCTATTTTCACTTTTTTTTTTTTTCAAGGAAGAAATCTAACCTTTCTATACCTGTAGCAACTGCCACAACTGTTTACTAAAATGGAAGGAATTTCAAACTCAAGAGCATTTTAGAAAATGACGATAAAGAAAATAAAGAAAAAAAATCTGGATGTTAATTCGTGAACGAGATGTCACGTCAGAAATGCATATTATTGTATGCCACTCAGTGTATTTATAATTACCATGTTAAACTATTTTATTATGTGTGATATCTTTAATCTCACTCTGCAATTTGTATCAGAGGAAGAACAATATTGTTGCAATCATCTCAAGTCTGAAGATTAGTAAACTATGTTACTAAACGACATTTCATACAAGTTGAGAGGATGCGAAGACATTTCTTCCCCCTTCTACTTGCCCTGAGTCCGTCAGTAACAGAACGGTAGCTGTTACCTCTTATGCCTGCACCCCCCAAGTTTTACACACAAGAAAATAAAATATTGAATAAATTACATAAGTGGATATAAAATACAGTGACATAGATGTTTGACAATTACATGTTTCAGTATACGGTATTTTAGTGTCGTTTCTTACAATATTTTCAACTAATTATTAATTAAGTAAAGAGATGTTAGTTTGTATTGTGAAGTCAGGGGGGGAGGACACAGTGCAGATTGCCCCGTTGTGTATGCTTAGAGTAGCAACTAGCGGTGGAGAAAACATTTTATCTTCTGCTTTCAGTAGCTTTTTAATGTGCCAGTTGATATAAACAACAATCAAATGAAACACAAACGCTTACTATAGATTTTCGAAATATAGATTCCCGGTAAACATTTTCAATAATAAGAATTTTCACTATGTTCAAAGTCAAATAGTCGAACGTTAGTAAGATAGACAGTAGCATCTTCCCCTTCACGGATGGTAAGGAGTGTGAGTAGAGGGGAAAGCCTATCAACCAAACTGAAATGAGGATTAGTCAATGATGTATGCAATGGAGAGGGAAAGGAACTGGTCACCCTGGTTCATTATCTCCTGGCTTAGTTGCCTCATGAGTGTGGCCTTATTGGTGTCATGAGGTTCTAACCAGTCTTCGGACTGCTCACTAAACATACCTTTATTTTTCGGGTATGGGTTCAATTCCTGCTTGGGCTGAATACTTGGTTAGGTTTTTTCCCCGAGGTTTTTCCCAACCGTAAGACTAATGTCAGGTAATCTATGGCGAATCCTCTGCCTCATCCTCATCTCGCTATCACAAATCTAATCGACGCTAAATAACCGAATAATTGATAGCCAACTTAAAAAAAAAACTTTATTTTTATGTCCATAACAATCATTTGAAAATCTACTCTAGATTGGTTAGAGTTGACCTCAGTGTGTTCGCATATGGTAAGGGGTTCTTTGTTATAATTATTATGAAGTCGGTCATCCATTTCCAAGACAATCGTTTTGTCTTATGTTGCTTTTTCATTCTGTATTTTTTTTTTTTTCATGTTGATTAGTTTTGTACATTTAACTTCTCTCATTTCATATCGTAGGATCTTGCCCAGTCTCGAGATAATTTAATTTCGTTTCTTAGTTTTCCTCTGCTGATTCGATTTGTGTGCAAACCATTTTCATCTGTCTCTATGTACAGTATCAGGTTTCGTTTTGACCTACTTTGCAGAAGCATTGCTAATTAAGCTATTCTCTCCTCGTAGACAAAAAGAAGCGTTCATATAAACTCCCACACAATACAGCAGATTCGATAAGAAACTGAAGGAACATGGAGATAGCCGTAATGGTGCAATTTAATTTGTTATATGCCTTAGGATTTATATCGTTTAAATGTAAAATTTATTGCGTACCTATTTTATTTGTCTTCATTAATAGAAGACTTCATTTAGAACTTTTCTCCAATTGTTAAAGAAAGGAGATTCTATTAAAAAAACTTTGGTTTGTTTTCCGGTTTCAACAGGTTGACAAGTAAATCATCGAAATCAATATGAAAGACGGAACAAAGATGTTGGGGATGTGGCAGGCAGATCCTTGCACTTAGGTTTACTTTGTCCCATCGTGCACCCTGTATAAGCAATGACTGTTCCAAGACCGACAAGTCGCATTTGTGAAGCCGACGCTGACAAGTGGCCATCCTGCCTCAGTCTTGCTAAATCAAGATCCATCCCCAGACGAGCACCTGTTAAGTTCCAGGGCCCGTACCAGCAAGCTCTTCCTATATCAGGATCGAAAACCCGTACTGTCCCCAGACTTCACCTGAGCCTATTTTTACTATTGTGGATGATAGATGAAATGAGGGAAACTTGAGAGTATTGGTGAAATGAAAGAGGAAAGCGTGAGTATCCAAAGAAGTTGAATTGTGCCCCATTTTAGATATTTGAGTAGATTCTATATGCACGAATTTTTCAACATGTTTATAATACAATTGATATAAATCAGCATGGATTTTACACCCATAGGTCTACTAATCAGACGTCAGATGCATACATTGTCCTTCCTCTGACACATATCGTCAAGTGAGATGTACTGCCTGATAATAGATGTAGGTAGGCTACATATCAGCCATAATCTCAATCAGAGGTATAAATCAGTACCGGTATGTAGTTGAAATAAATGACTGAAGCATCGTTCTCTCATTCTTCTCAACTACTGACCTCTGCATGTTGGTGGTGAAGTTCGTTACGAGGAGTTCAGAATGGTATAATGTCAAACATTCACATAGTATTCAGTTCTTCTTGAATTTTATTCATGAAGAAGTGAACTTTTACGTGCAGTAAATACAGGTACATCATTTTATTTTACATCAATTTTTATTCTACCTGAATTTTTTAATGTACTTCACTCCCACGCCCTCTACTAGTAAACTTCCAACCGTCCATCACACAGAAACAAGGCCGCGTATGCAGTCAAAGTCGCCTTTCGGTCATAGTAAATAGTACTGAGTGAGTATAGTACGTTCCAGAAATAATGTTCGCGTTTTCCAGTGACGAAAGAGCTTTCAATATTGAATCATATTTTCGCACGGGTACTCTCGTCCGTTTACCTACGTCGCATCCTGGTTTCCTCCACCCACTTCTGCTCGCCCCTCTGTAAAGGCTAGTGGCTGGGCTGGATTAGCTCTTTTCTGAAAACATTAATTTCTGTTAGGAATTGGACGTCTACGTAATATTATACAACTGTTTAAAATAACAAATAAAAGGTCCTGGTTAAGTAATTAACTGCCGTGTGATTTTCTCCCTTTCTACGACCCTGCGACAAAACCACTTGGATGGACAGTAGATAGCGTGTCTGAGTAATTTTATCTTTTCGGATCGGGTAGAAGTGAAGATTGAATGTTGTGCAATGTATTCCACACATATCATAGAATATTAAAAAAAGGAGAGTTTTTGAAAATGTACTCTTTTTTACCAAAAAATACCGTCCTCTCTCCTTAAGAACAGCTCGACAGTGGTACGAAATGAAACGAATTTATCCCCAGGCGATCGGTTTCAGATATTCGTTGAGTACATCCTCTTCAAGTACGTTTAGTAAGTCAGAGAGTTTTTGAAATGTTGGTAGCACTATGTGAGCGGTGCCTTTTGATAGAGAACATGAGCGTTATATATTTGCAATGACGGCAGTGGGAGGAGTAATTACTGTCGCCACCACCAGTCATGGCGAATCGAAATGGCGCTGTCACTCAGTTTTGGTGGACGTGTAGATCAGACCCATTGTCAGTTTGAAGCCTCGACCAAGAAGCACTCCATACATAAACTAGGCTACATCCAAAAATTATTACTTCATCCAGTTAAAGTATCTAATTTACAACTTGCGTTATATAGTTCCGCTTTGTTCAGAAGAAATGCTATTGAATAGATTTTCTAGGCTACGAATATTTGTCCTGTTATGATTCACACTAATAAAATGCTTCCACCCATTGCTCAAATCAATCACTTCAGATAATACAGGCCTAATGTTCAGTATCTTAAAATTCATCTTAGACTTACTGTAAACGTGAAACTTTAAATCAACTTAAACAATATAAAATTTCTGATGCAACGATTGATGCCATAGGATCTCACGTGTTAAAATCATCCTTAGCTATAATTGGTAATCATTTGTACCCAACAAAATTTTTATTGTAAATGATTTCCTACGTTTTCTTATCTTAATGTTTTTTTCTTTTTCTTTCCAAGTGTCACAAAATTGTTTTGTTTACTTATTATTCTTTATGAATTGATTAGTAGGCCGATCTATCGAACCCTTATTTAGGGCGGCTTTTGTTTCTACAAATTATCACTATACCTGCAATGATTCTGTTCTGAGGTCATCCATATTAGTTGATAATTACGGCACAAAAACAGTCTTCGACGCTTCTCCACAAGAAGTGTTCGCTTGGTGTCATGTCTGGGGACTTTGGGGGCCAAGAGTGTAGTGCTAAGTCTTCGGGCCCCGTATGGCTATCCAGCGTTGAGGCAGTGTGACATTTAGAAACTATCGAACCTGCCGTTGCTAATGTGGTGGTGCTCCGTCTTACTGGAAAATGAAGTCATTAAAAACATTTATTCTCAATTCATTGAAAATTCCTGTATAACTGCAGTCAGTTAATTTAGCGGTCCTTGTTGCGTTCGGCTATTCGGCTATTGTTGCGTTGGGAGAGACATCTAGCGTTGTTCGTTAGAAGCTCTATGATGTGCCATTTCAATTGATATGCATGCCATTCACGGGAGACTCTTGATTGCAGTGATATAGGGCTTTGAAATTGGGTCCATCTCTTTGATATACTATGCATTATTCTTTCTATCAACATTGGCAACATGTTTCTCTTCAATTTGAAATTACTATACCTATATATTATCTTAGTTATTACATTATTGTTATTAACTTTATCAATATCGTCTTTATTTACTTCTAAAGAAACTCATTCTGGTGTTTAAATGTTACTCCACAAATTATTTACACAGTATTTGTGAATTATATATGATTTTATCTCTCTACTCATCTTAAGAGTTTGATCCTAGTACGTATAATTTGTGTAAATTAACTTATCAAAACGGAACTGTCTCCGAACACAAGCTTTGTTCTTTCGGAGTTCTTTTATGTAGCGAATTATGTTGACTTTTTATTGTTAAAGAAATACATAAAATAATATTTCACTAAAAAAATTATGTAGTTTGCGGCCTCCGAACGTGGTCGAATGAAACTCGCCTGTTCCCTGCTGTTCCCGCGCTGCCAGTTTTACTTTTGAAGTGGAGACAATAAGTCACAATTTATTAATAGGTATATCTTATGCGAAGTTTTACCGCTAGATGGCAGGAACGTTCCATGCGGCGCAACATGTTGTAGGGCTATGTTATGTCATATGCTACAGTTGATTACGTTTTCCCGCTTGTTGGTTTTCTGTGCGTGTCAAAATTATATTTACAATTATTTTGCACAACCTAGTATAATTTAATATAATTCAGTATCTTCTTACCTCATAATTTAATTTAATTTACAATAAATAATAACGTAAACCTGTATAATATTGAGCGATTCTCCGAGATGGGTGGGGAAATCTGCAGTATGCAGAATATAGATACGAGTAAATTGAATGTTCATGAACCTAAACGAGAACTCTGAGAACGAGGTGCACGAATAAAAAAAATAGGAACTACCGGGATGTCGAAGGTGAATATTGCCCTCTTTAATCATTAATATTTAAGAACCGCACGCTAAAAACAGGATATGCAACCACCAATGTGTGTTTTTTTATAGGGAGGGGACTATCAAGATTGAATTCCTTGCATTTTTTTCTGTAGTTGCAGAAAGATCAAATGAAATTTTTAAGGGATGATATAATATGATCGCAGTAGTCGTGCGTTTTGTAGGTTAAGGACATGCATTTTTGAATACTATGTAGGATGATTTTGAAAATTTGAAGTTAAAACATTGTTTTAATAATTAGGGTACCGTATATTAAAAACATTATTCACGAAATAGATTTCACTACGGATCGTCCTGGATAATAAACATCCCAGTTTATTGAGAGTTTACTACAGGCGTCAACTTCGAGACTTCTACAACTACTGCATATAATCTAAGCTAACACAGCTCGCTGTCGAGGTTGCATATCGTTTTATTAATTTTTCTTTTTCCTCTTCCAAAATGAAACTATAGTCAACAATTCCTTAATTGAAGTAGTTACTTTTATTTAATAGCTAGCACTTTCGAGGCCCAATTTAATTACTTATATTTTTTAAGGTTTAAAGCATATATTCAGAATATTTCGGGACCTTTCTGAAGACAAAAAGCTTTCCCTGGTGTTTACACATAGGAACATAACAAAAATTTGCCATTTTTAGTTGTTTTTAAGAGTATTTAATATACTAATACACTATGTATATCCTCAATGTTTATATACCGAAAAAACAAATGCACACGCAAAGCGCATCCCTCAAAGTACACGTGCGCTGTCTGTTGGTGCTAGTTCAGGATATCCCTATTTGAATGACGAGATTGTAGCGAAGGTGAAGATAGGCGTTTATGAATTGTGATGTCGTGAAATGATCGTTAAAATTGTCGTGCTATTCTCAGAGTACAATGCTGTACTTTCTTCTTGAAATAAGACATATTGAAGATTTTTTCTCTACTAGAAATTCTCCGTTCTAGACCCAATTCGAACCCTCCAACGTCAGATCAGACCGATCGTTATCTGTCGATTACAGAGGACGAATGATTGTGTAAATAGTTAAACTTTTTGGATTACGTCAGAAAAGAGCATTTTAGCATACCGACTGTCATCTTAGCCTGCACAAACACTAAGACCTTCGTACTGAAGCAATTAAAAATTACAAGGACAGGAAAAAGAAATTACTGTTAATCATAGTCAAAGCGTGCTGCTTTGAAATGGCGTACTTGAAGCAGAGTAAAAGTTGCTAATGTTGTTTCATTTGTAATACAGCACGGCGAAAAAATTACTCGTAACAAATGAAATAGCGGCGTATTTACTAATGCAGCTGATCACAGGGTAAGGCAGGAGGAAGTGGAGAAGGACACAACGGGTGCTTGTAATTCCTAATTCCTTCAAAGCCTCTGTGAAGAGTGGTGTAATTGAAATTGCAATTTACTAAAGAATTCAGGGATTTTCCATTGCTTTATAGACACAATGGGCGGCAGAGTAGCTCAGTTGGTAGAGCAGCTGGCTATGGACTGGAAGGTCCGGGGTTCGATCGCAAGTGGTGACGGGATTTTTCTCGTTGCCAAACTTCAGAACGGCCCCGAGGTTCACTCAGCCTCCTATAAAATTGAGTACCGGGTCCTTCTCGAGGGTAAAAGGTGGTCGGAGCGTGGTGCCGACCACACCACCTCATGCTAGTGCCGAGGTCATGGAAAGCATGGGGCTCTACCTCCATTCCCTCCAAATGCCTTCATGGCGTGTGACGGGGATACTTTACCTTTTCTTTATAGACACAATTTGTATGGTATATACATTAAGATATTTAATTCTGCGTTTATCACTATTATAATAGATTTAGAGTAATATTTTTCCCCAAGTCTGGGGAGTTTTATTTATTGGTGTAATCTGTGGGAATGAAATGTTGTAGGGCTCAAATGAAACGTATTTTAAAACAATTAAAATTTAACTTTCCGATTGCAGGTAGGCCATCTGACTGGGATTTCTCATGATTTCCCTGTCACAAAATCAAATATCGAATTGGATATTTATACAGGTTGATTCAGGACCTCTGCAACAAACTCTGGAGATCGATAGATCTCGCAATGAGGATCATTTTTCGTAAAACAACTCATGTTCTCCGATGCCTCGTGTAGGAGCTATATACGCGACATCGCAAAAAAAAAAAAAAAACAGGCTTTAGTGATATTTACAATTAGTTATGAAATGAATTATTCATTTATTTCTTCAAGTACCGTTTCCGTTTTGAATAGAGATCTCTTCGGAACACGCTTCCGCTGCTCATGGAGGATGTACCCTTCGCGATGTCAAGGGACATATGATTCAACATAACGTCCCATTGTACTTCAGCCTACTTGTACGAGCACATCTGAACAGCATCTAAGGGGAGCAATGGATAAGGAGAGCCGCTCCTTTGCATGGCCAGCGTGATCACCCGATTTCACGCCCTTGATTTTTTTTCTTTTGGGACGTGAAATAAAACACCACTCTAATTGACACCAGAGAGGAACCGACTATGCTAGTATTAGCTGCTTTTCATCAAATTCGACGCAGGCCGATAATCACTGCTACGACGGTGTAATGAAAGTAATCAGGTTTAGGATAGACACTTTGAACACCTATAATTTTTCAGCAAACATAGTTGGAAAATAATTCATTTCATAATTGTTAATTCACTAAAACCTGTCTTTATTTCAATGTCGCTTAGCTCCTAAACGAAGCATCGGAGAACATTGTTCTTTTACATCACCCTGTATATATACCACGATTCATCACCGCCTCACTCACCAAATATCATAAACATTAATTAAGATCTAAAATCAATTACACGAACATAAGCCATCTGTATACTGATGACACTACATTCTTATGTTATAGCTCTGCTCTGAATGAATTACATGATCTAACCAACAATATTCTATTATAGATGGTTTTGTGGTTTGAATCTAATGGTTTTTTGCTTAATCAAGAAAAGACTATTAATATAACTTTCAGCCTAAATCATTTAATAAAAAAGGACAACATACAAAACTATACCATATTTCTAGGAATTTTTATAGACTCCAGTTCAACATGGATTGAATACATATGCACAAAGTTATCAAGAGTTATATATTTATTAAAGAAATTAGTGACTTGCGTTTCTCAAAATTATTTAAAATGTGCCAACTTTTCGTTCTTTCAGTTGATAATCCGATATGCCTTAATTTTCTGGGGAAATGGAACCAAAATTGGGAGTGGGAGTGTCTTGATATTACAAAAGATAACCGTTAGAATTCTATGTCAATCAAACTATCTTGAACATTGTCGACCACTTTTCAATCACGGACGTTGACATTCAATATATAACCTAGTCCTTTACACTCGACATAATATAGACAATTATTCATTAGTAGCCAATATACAGGATCATGCAATTAGAAATAATGAACAAATTAATATTCCATATTATAGTTTACATAAAACTAGTACAAATTTTTCTGTCATGTGGATGAAATTATATAATAAGCTTCCCAGTCAATATTAGCCTACAAGTTACCAACCAATAGTTTCAAAACTATACAAAGTATATGATTATGTCTCGTGACGAGAATATTGTTACGAAATGGAACTATAAAAATTGGAGATTTATCCTTCGAAGAGGTGGAAAAATTCAGATATCTTGGAGCAACAGTAACAAATATAAATGACACCCGGGAGGAAATTAAACACAGAATAAATATGGGAAATGCGTGTTATTATTCGGTTGAGAAGCTTTCGTCATCTAGTCTGCTGTCAAAAAAATTTGAAAGTTAGAATTTATAAAACAGTTATATTACCGGTTGTTCTGTATGGCTGTGAAACTTGGACTCTCACTTTGTGAGAGGAACATAAGTTAAGGGTGTTTGAGAATATGGTTCTTAGGAAAATATTTGGGGCTAAGAGGGATGAGGTTACAGGAGAATGGAGAAAGTTAGACAACGCAGAGCTGCACGCATTGTATTCTTCACCTGACAATTAGGAACATTAAATCCAGACGTTTGAGATGGGCAGGGCATGTAGCACGTATGGGCGAATCCAGAAATGCATATAGAGTGTTAGTTGGGAGGCCGGAGGGAAAAATACCTTTGGGGATGCCGAGACGTAGATGGGAAGATAATATTAAAATGAATTTGAGGGAGGTGGGATATGATGGTAGAGACTGGATTGATCTTGCTCAGGATAGGGACCGATGGCGGGCTTATGTGAGGGCGGCAATGAATATCCGTGTTCCTTAAAAGCCAGTAAGTAAGTAAGTTTCAAAACTATATTTTATAATTGGTTTTTAATCAAACCGTTCTACTCTGTAGATAAGTTTTTTAACATAAATTCATTTGAAATTGTTTTTTAATAAATAAAGTTATTTACATTTAGTTACAAATAATACATTAAGAGTGAAGCGTTTTTAATTAATATTTAGAGTTTCAAAATATTTTGTTTTTTCACTGTTCTAATTAAACTTTACTGTTTTCATTTAAATGTGTATTTTCAAATGTATGTTTTTTTTCTTCTTCTGTATTTTTGACTAAGCCTATCACTGTATGTCTAATGGCTTAATAAATTGAATTGAATTGAACACACGACAATAGAAACAGAACTCAACAATAGCTAGTAAAAACGGCCTACTGATATACACAAAGATCCTACACACGCGTTATGACTACAGTTTATAAAATATAAGCTTAAAAATATTCACAGAATCACATCCCTACGAATGATTTATTTTTTAAAATAGTTACAGCACTTGTAATTCCTATCGACGTGTTGTTTTTCTCTCATTTCGACTACTTAAAATATTGAACAGGAAGCTTTGTCACACTGAGTGAAATAGTAACTGTTCGCCTTTTAAAACGGCGCGGCGCGGCGTAGTAGAGAGAAAAGAGTATTGACAGTAGCATTTAATTCTGGATCCGTGGCGGTATCGGATCGTGGAGACCACTCGGCACAGTCACTTCATTGCCTGAGAGTCTCATCCGTGAGTGGAGTTGTCAATCAGTGTGGAAACTATACCAGAAGAGGACGTTTCAGTCGATTGCAATTAGCATTATTGCTAGGCGCTTGCTAGTAGTTGAATGTACACAGGACGGCCTTAATTTCATTTGTCATGACTGTTTTTATTGAGAACTCGAGCAGTTCGGGTCGCCGTAACGAGTCTGGTTCGTATTTTTGACAAAGGATTGTGATTTGCAGCGCTGTCGTTACATACAAGCCACCATCTCTTTCTTCTACATAAATCTCTCACTCTGTTAACAACACTATTAGGCTATGTTAAGTGTTTAAAAATGAGTGTCACAAATATGACAGTTCTTTCTCCTTCGCAATAACTCAATTCGTTTATCATGTTACGAATTACATGTTCAGATTACCGTTCATAATAATTTTACCTCAACTGCCACGGGAACTCAGCGCTGACGCATTGGGATTATAAGTCACAGGTCCCTGGTTCAAATCCCGATCCGCCCTGAATTTACAGTGTTGGGCAAGTCCGTGCTCCAGAAAATTATAAGTTCTAGAGTTGAACAACGATCGAGAAATCAAGACTAACAGCGCCCGCAAAGCCGAAAACCCGCACGACAATACTGCCTACATCGTTGGCTGCTTGTAATGAACGATCAAGACATCGGGAATAGTCAACTCTCGAACGTCAAGCAGCCTTGAATCGTCACAGTTGTTTATACCTGACTGAACTTTTGTGTTTTGGCAGCTGTTATAATATATAATAATAATAATAATAATAATAATAATAATAATAATAATAATAATAATAATGGCTTTATTTAACCTGGCAGAGTTAAGGCCGTAAGGCCTTCTCTTAGCCTACACTCAACCAGGATTAAAACTTGCTTCACAGTTGAACATAAAACTGGATCGGAATTAAGTAATTACATACTGATACAATTTAGGTACATAATGAGATCAAAAGAGGTAGTTACATAAAATTTACCTCATAAAATAAAAATAAACATAGTGAAATACATATTAATGTTGTTAGAATCAAATACGAATCACATAAAAACAGAAGCCGATAATTCAATAAAAAAAATGTACACAGTAGACTAAAAATAAAAATAAACACAATATTATACATATTAGTATTAGATTACAATTAAGTAGGATTTACATAATTAAACCACAAACCGACAATTAAATAAAATGTACATAAAAATAGATTAATAAAAATAACAACACAGTGGGATACATATTGGCGTTAAGTGATAAATAAACACGATTTAGATAATAAAAATAAGAAACAAAAATAAAAATAAATACAGTGGAACACATTCCATTAAATATTTGCAACGCGTTAGGTCTGGCAACTCGTCATAAGATATTTTTCCAATTTACATTTAAAGGAAATTAAATATACGTAGCTTATTTGAAACATCATCTCTACCTTTCAGTATATAATAATCCGTTCCCCAATCTCTATTTAATTACTAGGCCCTCATTAAAAGACTAGGATTTTTTTTTTTGGTATGTTTGAGATCAAGTGTACAATCTCAAGTGCAAACATATTATCGCTTTATTTAACGTTACGTTTTATGTTTCTTAGAAATGCAAATTTATTTGATTTTTTTTTCTATTTGTGACACCATAGGTAATATCTGATAATAGAACCAGAATATTTTGATAACTATGATACTTAACATATTCATTATATATGAGGTCTCTCTCACCTCATTGAATATTACACGACTACCATGAAGTAGCCAATGTGTATTATCACCATTTAATTCGAGAAAAATTCGTTCCGGCACCGGGAATCGAACCCGGGACCTCTCAGCTCTACGCGCTGAATGTTCTTTCCAACTGAGCTATGCCGGGACACGATCCACGGCGCCGGACGAACTCCTCTCGTAATGTTTTACGGCCTTACTACCTGCACTTTAGACAATGTAAGTCATACATGCAGGAGCGCATATTTAAATGACTTTATGGGCATATTCAACATCACATGAATATGTGATGTATTAACTGTTAACAGTTGTCACAAACTGTGCAGGTAGTAAGACCGTAAAAACATTACGAGAGGAGTTCGTCAGGCGCCGTGGATCGTGTCCCGGCATAGCTCAGTTGGAAAGAGCACTTAGCGATTAGAGCAGAGAGGTCCCGGGTTTGATTCCCTGTGCAGGAACGAATTTTTCTCGAATTAAATGGTGATAACTATGATACTCCATTGTTTTATCTTTTTGTATAAATTAAACATCTCTAGTATTATTTATTTCAATGATGTATCCCACGCCGACCAATTGCTGTTTCGAGAATGATGAGCAAGACTCGAAGCGCACGAGAGTTACGAGACGAGACTCGAAAGACAAGTGCAACGAAAACAGCGAGCGAGAGCGGCAGTTAGTTTTGTTAATCTCTGTTCAGCTAACAGTGCACGAGTCTTAAGGTTTAAATTTCTTATGGACCACAAGGATTCGAACCCGGGTTGCTAGCTAGCTAGTCGGCTAACAGTGCACTAGTCTTAAGGTTTAAATTCCTTATGGACCACAAGGATTCGAACCCGGGTTGCTAGCTAGCTAGTCGGCTAACAGTGCACTACTCTTAAGGTTTAAATTCCTTATGGACCACAAGGATTCGAATCCGGGTTGCTAGCTAGCTAGTCGGCAAACAGTGCACTAGTCTTAAGGTTTAAATTCCTTATGGACCACAAGGATTCGAACCCGGGTTGCCAGCTAGCTAGTCGGCAAACAGTGCACTAGTCTTAAGGTTTAAATTCCTTATGGTCCACAAGGATTCGATCCCGGGTTGCTAGCTAGCTAGTCGGCTAACAGTGCACTAGTCTTAAGGTTTAAATTCCTTATGGACCACAAGGATTCGAACCCGGGTTGCTAGCTAGCTAGTCGGCTAACAGTGCACTAGTCTTAAGGTTTAAATTCCTTATGGACCACAAGGATTCCAACCCGGGTTGCTAGCTAGCTAGTCGGCAAACAGTGCACTAGTCTTAAGGTTTAAATTCCTAATAGACCACAAGGATTCGAACCCGGGTTGCCAGCTAGCTAGTCGGCAAACAGTGCACTAGTCTTAAGGTTTAAATTCCTTATGGACCACAAGGATTCGAACTCAGGTTGCCAGTTAGCTAGTCGGCTAACAGTGCACTAGTCTTAAGGTTTAAATTCCTTATGGACCACAAGGATTCGAACCCGGGTTGCTAGCTAGCTAGTCGGCTAACAGTGCACTAGTCTTAAGGTTTAAATTCCTTGTGGACCACAAGGATTCGAACCCAGGTTGCTAGCTAGCTAGTCGGCTAACAGTGCACTAGTCTTAAGGTTTAAATTCCTTATGGACCACAAGGATTCGAACCCGGGTTGCTAGCTAGCTAGTCGGCTAACAGTGCACTAGTCTTAAGGTTTAAATTCCTTGTGGACCACAAGGATTCGAACCCAGGTTGCTAGCTAGCTAGTCGGCTAACAGTGCACTAGTCTTAAGGTTTAAATTCCTTATGGACCACAAGGATTCGAACCCGGGTTGCTAGCTAGCTAGTCGGCTAACAGTGCACTAGTCTTAAGGTTTAAATTCCTTGTGGACCACAAGGATTCGAACCCAGGTTGCTAGCTAGCTAGTCGGCTAACAGTGCACTAGTCTTAAGGTTTAAATTCCTTATGGACCACAAGGATTCCAATCCGGGTTGCCAGCTAGCTAGTCGGCAAACAGTGCACTAGTCTTAAGGTTTAAATTCCTAATAGACCACAAGGATTCGAACCCGGGTTGCCAGCTAGCTAGTCGGCAAACAGTGCACTAGTCTTAAGGTTTAAATTCCTTATGGACCACAAGGATTCGAACTCAGGTTGCCAGTTAGCTAGTCGGCTAACAGTGCACTAGTCTTAAGGTTTAAATTCCTAATGGACCACAAGGATTCGAACCCGGGTTGCCAGCTAGCTAGTCGGCAAACAGTGCACTAGTCTTAAGGTTTAAATTCCTAATGGACCACAAGGATTCGAACCCGGGTTGCCAGCTAGCTAGTCGGCAAACAGTGCACTAATCTTAAGGTTTAAATTCCTAATGGACCACAAGGATTCGAACTCAGGTTGCCAGTTAGCTAGTCGGCTAACAGTACACTAGTCTTAAGGTTTAAATTCCTTATGGACCACAAGGATTCCAACCCGGGTTGCTAGCTAGCTAGTCGGCAAACAGTGCACTAGTCTTAAGGTTTAAATTCCTAATGGACCACAAGGATTCGAACCCTGGTTGCCAGCTAGCTAGTCGGCAAACAGTGCACTAGTCTTAAGGTTTAAATTCCTAATGGACCACAAGGATTCGAACCCGGGTTGCCAGCTAGCTAGTCGGCAAACAGTGCACTAATCTTAAGGTTTAAATTCCTAATGGACCACAAGGATTCGAACTCAGGTTGCCAGTTAGCTAGTCGGCTAACAGTACACTAGTCTTAAGGTTTAAATTCCTTATGGACCACAAGGATTCCAACCCGGGTTGCTAGCTAGCTAGTCGGCAAACAGTGCACTAGTCTTAAGGTTTAAATTCCTAATGGACCACAAGGATTCGAACCCTGGTTGCCAGCTAGCTAGTCGGCAAACAGTGCACTAGTCTTAAGGTTTAAATTCCTAATGGACCACAAGGATTCGAACCCAGGTTACCAGCTAGCTAGTCGGCAAACAGTACACTAGTCTTAAGGTTTAAATTCCTTGTGGACCACAAGGATTCGAACCCAGGTTACCAGCTAGCTAGTCGGCAAACAGTACACTAGTCTTAAGGTTTAAATTCCTAATGGACCACAAGGATTCGAACTCAGGTTGCCAGTTAGCTAGTCGGCTAACAGTGCACTAGACTTAAGGTTTAAATTCCTAATGGACCACAAGGATTCGAACCCAGGTTGCCAGCCGGCTAGTCGGCTAACAGTGCACTAGTCTTAAGGTTTAAATTCCTTATGGACCACAAGGATTCGAACCCAGGTTGCCAGCTAGCTAGTCGGCTAACAGTGCACTAGTCTTAAGGTTTAAATTCTTTATGTACCACAAGGATTCGAACCCAGGTTGCCAGCTAGCTAGTCGGCTAACAGTGCACTAGTTTTAAGGTTTGAATTCCCTGTGGACCACAAGGATTCGAACCCGGGTTGCCAGCGTAGAAGGCCGATACTCTTGCTAGTCGGCTAACAGTGCACTAGAATTAAGATAGCTATCTTAGTAATAATTCCTACCAAAATCTGTTGAAGAACATTCGAACCGCAATTCTTCGATAATAATTTCAGCCGTTGTTGTTTTAACACGCAAGTTATTAGGTATTCAGACTTTTATTATTTGACTGGTGGCCTCAGAAAGTTTCTGGGGTCAGAATATGTATAACTCACGATTGTGTATTTCCTAGACGCGAGGCATTTCATTAGCCGTGAAGGAAGTCAACATGGCTTTCTCTGCAGATGACTAAGTGCGGAATTTCTTGTTTCCTGTGACGAGAATGACGTCGCATTGCTTTTTAGTAGTAGCTTCCGGTTCAGAGTTGTGAACTTCGGCGCCAGTCACACACCTCTCCAGGAATCCATCGTCTCTATCCTCATATCTGCATAAAATTTCCTAGTACGTGTCGAACAGTTGTATACTTTCCGTTCTTGAGTCAAAAGGCTCGGAGCACCTGGCAGAGCTCGTTGGGTGTGCTGAATACTGACTCACGGGCAGAGTGCAACCACTTATACTACCGTTACACAATGATTTTACCTCACGATATGTTCAGTTTCTGCATTTCCTTGTGGTAACTGAGTCTATGACAGAACCCAATAGTAATATGCGTTACAAGAGCGGTATGTTGACGTTTTCATGTTCGAGGAAAAGATTGAAAAAGCGAAACGTAGTTGAGCTTTTTTAATTTCCGAGAACATGAAAACAAACATACCGCTCATGTATCGTACATTATTTTGTGCGAAGATCGTTTATTACATACCTGAAAGACGAATTTCTAATTAGTTGCAATGAAATCTCCATGTTGGTTTCTGTTTAATGACGCCAACTTCGGAAAACCAAAATATCTTTCTTCTACATTGTTGCTATAAAATGTTTTCTGTGTTTACTATACTCCAGCAAGCCGTGATATACGTCTGTCTTTTTTTTCCCCTAGTCTATAAATGCGAACTTAAAACAAACGGTAAGGTTATGTAATGATTTATTTTTCATTTTAATATTTTAACAATATTATTTATATAACATATTGCAGTAATAACATCGGCATCTGGAATCTCGTTTATTTTTTCACGGCTTCCTTAATGTTACTTGTATCAGGAATGCAGTAAGTTTCGTGGAGTAGTAGACTTTCCTTAATTTTTGCAAATATTTAAAAACAATAATTAACATTGCAATTTAGGTGAAATTGCAGTGGTAAGTTTTCAATTTATAATTATTACTATGTTAAACGTCTCTAAAAATAATATGTTAAAAGCCTAAAGCAGTAAAATGAATGTCGCGCTTAAGCGGTAAGAAGAGGGAAATTGTTGTGTGTGTTACGTTGGGAATACTGAATGTGGTATTTCACACTTACCGCGTATTGGTTCTGTGCAGAAAACAAGCAAATACGCACGATCTCGCACAAAATGTCATTGAACTTGTAGGCCATAGGCCTACATTCTGCACTAATAGTTATTTATTTATTCATTCATAGTTTTCTGCCCAATGACAGGTCTTTCACTGCGAACCCCGCATTTTCCAGTATTTTCTATTTTCTGCTTTCCTTTTAGTCTCCGCATACTATCCACATATCTTAATGTCGTCTATCATCTGATATTATCTTCTTCCCCGAACTTTTCTCCCGTTCACCATTTCTTCTAGCGCATCCTTCAGTACGTAGTTTCTTCTTAGCAAGTGACCCAGCAATTTCCTTTTTCTCGTCCTGATCAGTTTTAGCATTATTCTTTCTTCACCCACTCTTTCTAGCACAGCTTCATTTCTTATTCTGTCTGTCCATTTCACACGCTCCATTCTTCTCCAAATGCACATTTCAAAAGCCTCCAGTCGTTTCCGCCCCCATGCAGTGCCACACTCCACACAGAGGACTTCACTAGTTTGTTTCTTGGTTCTTTTCCCAGAGGTCCGCAGAAGATGCTGTATTAAAAGCTTCCTTTTCCATTGCTATCCTCCTTTTGACTTCCTGCCAGCAGTACCGCATTTAAACATTATCACGATGAATTTCAACAGTTTGCAAGTCTCTACAGTATACTTTACCAATCACAATGGAGGAATGTCAATTCTGTCGGTTGTCAAAGAGATTACTTTTCATTTCGTCGAAATTTATATTTTTTAACATTCGTCAAGTCGATAGTCAAATTTCAAGATAGGATTTTGATCCATCAACTGCATTTAGTATAGAATAATCCTTGACTATGTATGTATGCATGTATGCATGTATGTATGTATGTATGTATTTTTTTTAATACTGTATGCACCGTTACATCGTAACACTACATACAATTCTTGGTCTACTTTAAACTATTTGAATTACAATTAAGGAATGAACTATTTCGATTACAATTATCATTACAATTCCTCTAGTTATAATTAAAACTAGTAATGTCATTTTGCCTTAAAGTTTGTCAAAGAGAATTCTGGTTGTATGTGTGTATGTGTGTATGAATGTATGTATGTATGTAACCCGTCATTCCGATGCCGGAACATAAATGCCTTCTGACAGGTTTCAGTACCTACAAGGAATTTAGTTCCACTTATTTGCCGACAGGGGCAGAGGGAAAAGTGGTAAGCTCATCGCCTCGAACGCATTGTTTCAGTTACATACTCACTTTCCGTAAGAACCTAAACATTATATTGATGCTCAAAATGACATTTTGAACGACCTAATTAAATTTGTCCAAGATTTGACGATACCCGTGTGCGTATTGTTTAATGTTGTTACGAGAGAAGCAGTTTTTGGAATACCACATAAGTTGTGTTTGATTGTTAAGCTTTTTTTATAATTATATTTTATTTAAATCTTGTAAGTGTACCGTAGTATTTTAATAGTTTTTTCCTCTGTGGTTCCTTTATTTTCTAAGATTATTGAAACTGTCTTGGACGATGCTCCCAGCTTTTCCTCTTTCCTCCATGCTATGGATTTTATAGCCCTTTTAAACCCATCAATGTTTTCCCCGGGTGTGAACCCGCGAGCTTTGGGTTCAGTGGCCAGCGTCATAACCGCTATACCACCGAGGACGACGTTCAGATTTAATTTCCATTATGTGATATGGACTTTTTTTTTTTTGTAGTTCACCTTTTTGGAAAGGAGAAGTGAAGTAATTGTTGTTATCAATCGGTAGGCCAACATTGAACCTTTCTGTCAGATAAGCTCAGTATCGTGCCCGCAACTGGATTTAATTTGTCTTCCCAGGCATGAAAGTGTCTTTCATCGATCCGTCTTCTTTTCCCTTACACTTCCGTATTCATTAAGGTATTTATAAACAGAGGACATACAGGTCGGACCTTTCCAGGATAGTCAAACCGTTTATAAGGACACTCGCTGTATTTTTTACCCTATCGGTCAGTAAAACGAGGGACCTTGAAGTAATAACGACCCATCTTCTCACGCTTTGTAGAAGACCTATAATATTTACAAGGGTCAAGGCACAGTTTGAGAGAGCGGATACCTGCCTACAAAAAGTACAGGCCTCGCGGCGTTGTCATTATGGCTTTCCTTTTTGCGTACCTTGGGTGGTAATATGCAGTATTGTTTGTCAGTAGTGAGGATGTCTGTTAGCCTTTAGGTAACTTTGTAATCAAATCAAAATACTGCACTGATTTTTTTAGAAAAACAAAATGCGGCCTCGTGGTAATATACTTTACTTTCTGCTGGTATACCGAAGATGTCTGTCGTCTTGGTGACTTAGTTGACAGAACAATATTATCATTTCAAGTCTACCGTTATGGAGTAACGGTTAGAATGTCTGACCGTGAAACGAGCGGGCCCGGTTTCAAATCCTGGTTGGCACAAGTTGCCTGGTTGAGTTTTTTTTTTTCGGAGTTTTCCCTCAATCCAGAGCAAATGTTGGTAACTTTCGACGTTGGACACTGGACTCATTTCGCTGGCATTATCACCTTCTCATTTAGACGCTATGTAGCCATTTATCGAATCCTTATCTTGGCTCCTGCTCAACGATCGCAGAACTTTGCACTGTCTTTCTCTTCTATTTCGAATTCTGCGCACCTCATCCCCAAGTTATCTGTCGTCTCGTCTTGTGTATTTATGCTCCAACCATAACGTAAATACTGGATCTCAGATCGCCGGTACACTGAGTATACCTCACCATAACACTTCCCGATACTCATCATTCACCGTTTCAATTTCTCGTCATTGGAACTCCTTGTCTCATACCTTAAGTGGCTGTCAGACATTTACTAATTTCAAAACTCGGTTGTCAAATAGACTGCTTAGACTGTGAGCTTTTCTAAACTATAATTTTTTATATATGATTTTTATTTTTAACATAAATTTTCTGTATTATTTTAACAATTCGATTCACATTACTATAATTCGTTTGATTTTTATCGTTTTTTTCGTTTTATTATTATTATTATTATTATTATTATTATTATTATTATTATTATTATTATTATTATTATTATTATTATTATTATTTGTTTGAATAAGAGAATTGAAGAAAATCAAGTTCAGTGGAAGGAACATATATCCCGGATGCCGGATGAAAGATTAGTAAAACAGGTTCTGCAATATCGCCCAACAGGGGTGCGTGATATCGGCAGACCTAGGCGTCGTTGGGAAGACAACTTCTGAGACGAAACAGGCCAAATGGCCTATCTTGTTGATGATGATGATGATGATGATGATGATGATGATGATGATGATGATGATGATTGATGATGATGATGATGATTATTATTATTATTACCGTTATTATTACCGTAATTGTGTATTGTCCCTGTATTTTTGCAATTGTATTGCTATTGTTGTAATACTGGTTGAGTGGAAGAGAAGGCTTTATGGCCTTAACTCTGCCAGTAGAAATAAATCTATTACTACTACTATAACTATAGCAGTTGATAAAGCGTCGTAAAATAACCAATTAAAATTATTATTTCAATAATATTTACGTAAAATGTTGCGGCGTGATATAGTATTGTAACTGGCCTACAGATGGCATTAGTCTCTAGAGGCGTAGTACGCTCTTAGGAGAGGGTAGGACGAGAATACCCTATAGAGTTTGCATATATTTATAGCCTATATTTGTTTGTTTGATTTACATTTTATTTTACTATCTATTATATTTCGTTGGGGTGGTGGAATCGAACTCGGGTCGCTACGGTGGAAGGCAGAGAGGTCAGCCGCGAGCGACGTACATTCCTCCGTCAACAGCTCTGGTTTGTAAATGTTTCTCGATGTTTGTTAACAGTATTACTTTCCCGCCTCGTTCGTGAACAAAATTTTGTTAACGTTATCAATTTTTTCCATTAACTTTTCGTTTGTTTATCAACTTCTACAATTTGTCCATGTGCGTTGCGATAACAAAGGTGACCTCGTGCATGCCAAAGTTAATCGATCAGTGATTGTTCCTATCGATTGTTTATTTTCTCCAGCGAGGTTCAGCCGTGCCGTTTCATGATTTCAAGCGTGCGCAGGCTGTTAGAACACAATGTTATTGTTGTTTACTCGTGAAATGGGGCAATCAGAAAGTGATTCAATTACCGAAATCATATCAAAACTGAGTTGTTTTGTGGGTATGTATGATGTATGTATGTATGTATGCATGTATGTATGTATGTGTGTCGTCGTCCTCATCATCATCATCATCTTCATCATCATCATCATCTTCATCATCATCATCATCATCATCATCATCATCAACAACAACAACAACTATCAAGGTTTGGACCATTGGTCCTTGACTCCATCTCTTACAAGGTCGTTCTCGAGATCTTCTTCCTCTAGGGATGTAACTTAACTCTTAAATTCGCAAAGTATCCTATATGATACAACAAGTTAATGGACTATATGCTATAATTTTAATAGAACAATAGAAAAAAATTGGTAGGAAAATTAAAATTTCACAATACTATAATATTGTACAACATTATAAAATATGACATTGCGATACTTGTTTTCTTTGCAGTCCGACACGGTTTAATAATTAACTAGTGTGAGAAATGAAGTTTTCACAATTTAAGGGGTAGGATTTTTAAAGGTAACATAGAAAAATTTAATTACATAAATGGAACCATAAGAAGAACCCTGAAATCAAAAGCTAGAAAAGATACATTGTTCAAATTTTTTAAGATGATGTCAGTGCCCAGTTTACTATTTAAGCGAAACATGGGTTATGAAAAAGAAAGATACCTCTAGATTACAAACAAATGATATGAAATTTTTGAGAAGCGTAGCAGGTTACAGGAAAAGAGAACATAAAAAAACGAAGAAATAAGAGAAGAACTTGAGATAATATATGAATTAAACAACAAAATAGAAGAATATAGAAGTACATGGATATCTCACATTTCAAGGATGCAGGAGGACAGGATACCATATAAGTTTTGGAAATATAAACCTCGGGGAAGAAGAAATATTGGAAGACCAGCCAAAAGATGGATGGAGCAATTTCAGTAGCTGCTACAGGAATCAATTTCCTAATGCATGAAGGATGATGATGATGATGATTTTTAAAGGTGTTCTTTCATTATCCAGTATACAGTAAATGTTCATACCATTTTAGCCTGTATTCTTGTATTTTTTCTATCAGACTGTAAATCTGCAACTCTTTACGAATATCCTCATTACGTCTTTTATCCATAATCGTGTAGCCGGCAATAAATCTTAAAAACCTCATTTCTGCGGCTGCTAGTCTTCTTTTCATTTGCTTAGTTACAGTCCATGATGCACAGTCATATAGGATTGCAGGTACCGCCAACACTTTATAAAATTCCAGTATTGTGTCTTTTCTCACTTTCTTGTGTAATGCGCAATGCATTTAATGTATGTACTATACGTACGTAGGCTTACGCTGCAGGCCTAATGTAGCCTACTTCACTTTTATTAACATTTCAAAATCAGGTAGAAAAAAATCGTAACAAAATACGAAAATCTGCTGAGTCATTAATAGCCTTGCGATAGATAATTTTTCAAACTAAATTCTGTCCATCTTTTCAGAATATTGACTTGGCTAACTTTTCAACAGACTTTATTTTTACTTATCATGTTGCAGAGACTAATGTATGCTGCGTTTGGTACTGTTCCCTTACCTTACCTTCGTGTTACAAATGTTCCTAACATATGATTTTGGTCTGGTTGGTAATTTTCAGAAGTTGTCACGAGTGAAGACAAAAATACGTAAGATGAGAAAATACTTTTTGTGAGTATTACGTTCTGAGCTTTCAAGCAGACTTTGCGTTTGGTTTACAAAGTTTTTTCTGCACCTAATCTAAGAGGGAAGAATCCACTTTCTCTTCAACACCCCTCTTGCGATGCAGGTCACTAGCACAGACTTCGACAATACCCTCAGAGGGGGCGGAATTACCTGCCTTTGCTGTTTGTGTAGGTACCAAGAGTTAAAATTACTGGTGCTGCATTTTTTCCTCTGAACACTATCAACTATATCTATGTCAGTGTCTCTTTCTTAGAAGAACAGTCATGTGAAAAGAATCGATATATGCATACATGATGTAAGGAGTATCGTGCAAATATTTTAGAAGTAGTCAGTGATAATATGTAGATCCACATTATGCAGAAAAATTATAAATTTTCGTAGTTATTTTAGACATGAAAAAGTATCATGTTTTTAGGTTCGTTAATATTTCCAGGAGGAAGAGATTCTGTATCCCAGAGTCTTTGGTGTAAAGCAACGAACATTCATTTTTTTTTTTCGACTTTCTAGCTTTAAATTATCTACGTGCCCCATGAACTACAGGGACATCATTTTATTTTTACTTCAATTTTTATTGTACCTGAGTTTTTGAATGTACTTCACTCCCACCCCTTTTACTAATGAAGTTCAGCCGTCCTCCACACAGATCCAGGACCGCATATACAGTCATAGTAGCCTTACGGTCATAGTAAACAGTACGTTCCAAAAATATGTTCGCATTTTCCAGTGACGAAAGAGCTTTCAATATTGAATCATTTTCGTACAGGTACTGTCGTCCATTTGCCTACGTCGTATCCCGGTTTCCTCCACCAGCTTTTATTCGCCAGCTAGTGGCTGGGCTGTCTTAGCTCTTTTCTGAGAACATTAATTTCTGTTAGGAATTAGACATCTACGTAATATTATACAACTGTTTAAAATAACTTAAATAAAAGGGCATCGTTAAGTAATTAACTGTCACGTGATTTCCTCCCTTTCTACGACCCTACGACATAACCACTTGGACGGACAGTACATAGTATGTCTGAGTAATTTTATATTTTCGGATCGGGCAGAAGTGAAGATTGAATTTACAGTACGTAAGGTACTCTTTTATAGAGTAGGTACAGAATTATTTCAACATGAGTTACTAGTACGAAGAACGAAACTGGTAATTGGGATTAGGTACAGTAGTCTATAGTGCAATAATATTGTGACAGCGACGTGAGAATCGAACTCACGACCAGCGTCCCGCATGAAAGCAGATCGCACAGGCTCCACGGAACATTGAGTGACGTCGCGCGGTGGAGAGAAGAGAGAGGGTGTATTACGTCACGCGACGAGTTTGCGCGCGCATCTGGTGCTGGTAGAGAGGAGATGGCCCTGGATTTCTCTGGAATGTCATCTCTAGAGACGGGTCGAACTTTCCAGGCTACGTCGCTGTAGTTATAAATTACGGTCGCGAAGGAACGACAGCAGTTTCAGTTTCAGTTTCTGAGTTTTCAGTCAGCCAGTCAGTGAGAAAGCCAGAGCAAGCAAGCCAGTCTTGTGTACCGGAGTTCGACTCGAGTGTGCGTCCGCATCTGCGTCAGCATCCGAAGGCCTGAGTTCGAGTGCAGTGGACCGCAGTTGGAGGGACCTGAGTTCGAGTGCAGTGGACCGCAGTTGGAGGGACCCGAGTTCGAGTACAGTGAACTGTCTCTGAAGGTCTGTGGTTCGAGATACTGTGAACTCGAGTGACTGAGATAGAAGAACTGTGAACTGAGAACTGGTAGTTGTGATTTGTAAATAGTGCTTTGTAAATATTAGTTAAGATTAACAGTTTATTGTTGTGCGTAATAGTCCAAGTAAATTGTCATTGTCGTCGGTGGAGTGCTATAACGAATACTGTGTTGAGTGAAGATCCAATTGTTGACGAGAGCGTTTAAGGTGAATTGTAGAAAGGAATTATTGTTGTGGCGAATAAATTACATTGTTGTAACTAATAAAATTCACAATATACACATTAGAACTGAAGCCTGTATCGAAATGAACTGCCACCATTTTAAAAAAGGTGTTTAAATATACATATTATGATTATTTTTCAATTTAACTTCATTCTATATATTGTACGCTAATGTGTTGTAGACAGTATAATATACACTGCATAATGAATACGTCCGCATGGACAGCTCAGTTCGTGAGTAAAAACACTCATTGTTAATACTGTACTGTATTTTGATTAAACAAAAACCTAATGAAAATGATCAAACTCAAAAGCGCAATATTTTCTCGTTTACGTAAATGGATGAACTACTTTTCTTGCCTCCTATACCTAGGAAAGTGATTTTTTTTGTATATTACGCCAGTATCATCGAACTCCAGTCGTGGAAGGGGGTAGCAAACGGCGTTGATCCAGAGGTATAGGCAAGTTAATATTAAAAATGTTAGTAAAAATAAAATGTTGTCCCTGTACATATATACACAAAAATTATCTACAGACGTGGACAAATTATTAGACTAAAACGTTTTCTTGGAAACATAATATAATTCGTCATATCAACTATCAGTATAATTCACAGAGTCTCTATTGTTGTAAATATGATTGTTTACATCTTCTGGTATATTTTTCCAATGGTTGAGTATATTTTTTTCTGGATATGTTGGTACTACTGGTATTTTAATTATATACTGCAGAAGATATTCTCCCATGGCCTGCAAGAAGACCGGACATGAACGAAATTGAAAATCTGTGATGTATACTGAAGAAGAAAGTGAACAAAAAGAGGCTTACAACAAAACATGGACTCATTTAAGCACTGTTTGATATCTGGCTAAATGATGCTGATATTCAAAGAAAGTGTCAAACTGTGGTTTCTAGCATCCCTGACAAAATCAACGTGTTAATAAAGTATAAGGGAATGTTCACAAAATGTTATTAACCTCCAGACTCAATTTTCTGTTCATTATTTCTACCGATAAGTACAGCTTCGTTGCACATATAATTAATTTAGTCTAATAATTTGTCCACGTCTGTAAATGTGTACTTACATATAAAATAAAAAATGGTGTAATCATGATTAACATAACATACAACTAATATTTTACTTCAGTTTATAATGCAAATAAAATATCGGTACTGAATAAATATGGCATATCATAGTACATAAACTTTCTCATAGTTGTTGCTGCATACGTGACCCCACTGCATGCTGGTCTGAGCTTGTATCTGCCTCTTTGTAGTCTCTGTTTTGCGAAGTACATTCTCAGGTTAGCGTTTATACAGCAATGGTGTTCAGCCGGCAGTAAAAAACTATACCTGGAATCTGCGTTCAGCATATTTAATGGAAATAGTTGGAAGTTAACTCTATCGCACGCAGTGGTTCTTCCTCATTACGAACGAGGCTGTAATTTCCTGCACATAAGAGGCAGGCGCTATAAAATTGTTCCAAGTTTAGAAAACAATGTTTTGTTCAACAGTTCGCCTTTGTACGTACTGTATATAGTTACAGCCGGGCCTTCAGAACGAATAAAAAATGGCTGAAAGTTGAACACAGTTGCGTTTAATAACTATTGTTATTTGAGTATAATTACATTAACAATTACATTTATTATTAAATTAATGTTTTTGTAAATAAGAATGCTTCTTGTATATGCGGATGACGTGAATATGTAAGGAGAAAATTCACAAACGATTAGGGAAAACACGGGAATTTTACTTGAAGCAAGTAAAGCGATAGGTTTGGAAGTAAATCCCGAAAAGACAAAGTATATGATTATGTCTCGCGACCAGAATATTGTACGAAATGGAAATATAAAAATTTGAGATTTATGCTTCGAAGAGGTGGAAAAATTCAAATATCTTTGAGCAACAGTAAGAAATATAAATGGCACTCGGGAGGAAATTAAACACAGAATAAATATGGAAAATGCGTGTTATTATTCGGTTGAGAAGCTTTTGTCATCTAGTCTGCTGTCAAAAAATCTTGAAATTAGAACGATTAGGGAAAACACGGGAATTTTACTTGAAGCAAGTAAAGCGATAGGTTTGGAAGTAAATCCCGAAAAGACAAAGTATATGATTATGTCTCGCGACCAGAATATTGTACGAAATGGAAATATAAAAATTTGAGATTTATGCTTCGAAGAGGTGGAAAAATTCAAATATCTTTGAGCAACAGTAAGAAATATAAATGACACTCGGGAGGAAATTAAACACAGAATAAATATGGAAAATGCGTGTTATTATTCGGTTGAGAAGCTTTTGTCATCTAGTCTGCTGTCAAAAAATCTTGAAATTAGAATTTATAAAAAAAGTTATATTACCAGTTGTCCTGTATGGTTGTGAAACTTGGACTCTTACTTTGAGAGAGGAACAGAGGTTAAGGGTGTTTAGAATAAGGTGCGTAGGAAAATATTTGGGGCTAAGAGGGATGAAGTTACAGGAGAATGGAGAAAGTTACACAACGCAGAACTTCACGCATTGTATTCTTCACGTGACATAATTAGGAACATTAAATCCAGACGTTTGAGATGGGCAGGGCATGTAGCACGTATGGGCGAATCCAGAAATGCATATATGAACAAATTTATAAGTATACGGTGTTAAAATTTTATCATAAAAATCGTAATAAGTTTGTATTACAGACACACAATTATGACACAAGACGAAATATTAATTCAACATTAGTAGAACCTAAATGTCTCACATCTGCTGGTCTAAAGCATAGCATAAATTTTGGCCCTCGGTTGTACAATGCTTTAACTAAATTACACCCAGAACTTCTAACATGTAACCCACTAACATATAACAAGAAATTTCTTCAATTTGATTAAATAAATTTATAGCCTATGTGTATGAATTAATCAACCTATATTATATTTGTATTCTATAATTTTGAAATATATATTACTCCTACTTTTCACGTGCGATATTATTCTTCTATAGTGTTAATATTATATTATATAATTCCATTGCCGCTGTAATTATATTTTAGTTCCTATTTTATTTTACTTATTTATTTATATTATTATTATTTTTTATTTTAATATTATATCTGAACTGCGACCGAGCACGAGCGCTGCTCATTCGGTCTCAAATTTTGTTAATACTACTGTATCTTCTTTTTATATTGCTTGTATTATTTTATTTGTATTTCTCTTTGTTTGTTTTCTAATTACATTTCTTTATTCTGTATATTTGAAATAAATAAAATTGAAAATGAAATATAGAGTGTTAGTTGGGAGGCCGGCGGGAAAAAGACCTTTGGGGAGGCCGAGACGTAGATGGGAGGATAATATGCAAATGGATTTGAGGGAGGTGGGATATGATGATAGAGAGTAGATTTATCTTGCACAGGATAGGGACCGATGGCAGGCTTATGTGAGGGCGGCAATGAACCTTCGGGTTCCTTAAAAGCCATTTGTAAGTAAGTAAGAATGCATTCTTAGAACGTACGTCACAGAATTTTGTTGCTCATGGTTCGACTCGTACTCTGCCTAAGAAGTATCACTTCAATTATAACACCCAACTTCAAGACAAGCGTGAATGAGACCTCTGTCATTGGTTCGATAGCAATTATACTTCTCTCCTGCTCTGCCGGCAGTGTTTACGTCGTTGTCGGACATTATGGAACGAAGTAGGTATAAGAATATATATGCCTAATATGGGGAAACGGGAGAACTCCGAGAAAATCACCAACTGCGACCTCGTCCGTCGTGTCACTAAGGATTTTTCAGTGAAAAATGCCAGGTCTGACCGGGACTTGAACCGGAACCGCCTACGTGACAGGCTGAAGATCTGACCGCTCATCCGCAGGGGACTACTTTTACTGGGACTTCACCAACAGTTTGATTTTACAATATCCAGGCAGAAGCTATGCCTCGGCAAAATAGCGTCTAACCGGAATTCATCTTCCCTATAGCATATCTTCAAGTGAGGTCCTGACCGGATGATATTTTGAAGTTATATACAGGGCTCCTACAAAAGATCTTTCCGGTTTCGAACACAAGTTATTTACGTTCTAAGAATTTGAGGTGCATGAAAATAGTACCAATAGAAAGAGAAACAAAAAATTTTAGTTCCTTACCTTAAAGATGTTCAATGTGTCTCCCCTTGGTAACACGGCACATATCAAGCCTGTAGTCAAGTTCCACGTAGGTACGCGGATTTTCCGACCCCCAGATTCTGAGGTTATGTCTGTTCGCTTTACCAGAAAGATGAAAAGTGGCTTCGTCAGAAAACACCACGGAACGAATGAATTCATCATAGTTTTCAATTAATATATGCATACTTATGCAGAAATTTCTTCGTAGCACTTTTTCCTCTGGTTTTAGGGCTTCCAGAAACTGTAGTCGGTTCGGATGAAATCGCAACCGCTTGCGAAGAATCTTGCCTTAAAATCAGTATACCATTTACGGACTATAGGCCCACTGGGTGGATCTGCACCAAACTTTGTTCAGTAATGCCCTTGCATGCGCTATTATGAGACATTGTTACCAACTGGGAAAACAATATTGTCACAACTAAACTTTTTGAATTTCTCTTTCCATTGATGCTATTTTCATGCATTTCAGATTCATAGAACTTAAATTACATATGTTCGAAACCGGAAAGGTCTTTTGTAGGAGCCCTGTATTGTCAACTGAACAAAATGAAGAAAAGAAATAATATAGCTGTCTTTTAAAGTGATATTGAATATGAACAGTTCGCGATATACGTAAGAAGACGTGAAATATTCAAAACAAAAAGAAATGGTTACGAAATTTTGGACTACCAAGAGTTTTTCAAGCGATTCCATTTGACAGAACCTTCAGTATTCTTATTTCTTGGTCTTATTCAAGAAGAGATTCGTAATAAGACGAAGAGGTAAGTTCTCATTGCATGATATTAGTTATTTGTTATTCTTCTTATATACTTACTGTTTTCTATTATTTAATAGTTAATTAAATTCGAATATCTGGCCGTTTGGTGCCACTTACAGCCTCAAATCCTTCACTTACTTCATGTCACGCTTTTATTTTTCTACTCCCACATCACAACATTTGTTTTCTTATTTTCAATAATGTTCCGATTCTCATTAATAATTTTCAGTAATATTTTCCCTTCCGTTGAAGAAAAATTGCTCAGTCTTTATCTCTTTTTGATGTTGGACATATTCCGAGTAATTATGCGGATTTATATCAACTGTCGCAGATAATAATAAAAAATAATGACTATAGAACGTATGTGCCAACATCAGCTATAAATTTTGCATCAATATACAAGGTGAGTCAAAAGTCGCTTTCCCCAAACACTTCCTTACATTTAATTACATTAAATGTACATTTGAGTACACATTCCTTCATAGATTTTGTTCAAAATGGAGGCCCTGTTTCTCGTTATACAATTCACAACGTTTAGACACTGATTTACAGATGGCAGAACATAACTCATGATTTTCATAGATTTTCATGAATGACTGTTCGATCATCTGTTGCAACTGATGCAGATGCTTCGGTTTCTGAGCAAAAACATCATTTTTCAGGATTCCCCACAGCGAAAAATCACATGGTGTCAGGTCGCATGATCTGGGTGGCCATTCTGTTTTGCCACGACGACCAATCCATTCATGGAATTGCTGGTTCAAGAAGTCCCTCACTCCTACACCAAAATGAGGTGGTGCTCCAGCCTGTTGCCATACAGAGTCTGTGGACATCCACGGACTCTGTTGCCATATTAACTCCATTTCAACAAACGAGGTCTGTTTTCAAGACATGACAACAGAAAAACAGTTGACGCACGAACATGGTTGTCAACCCACCACTTATTACACTAGCTATTCGTGTATTCAAGTTATGACATCTGTATGTATGTATGCATGTTTGTATGTATGTATGTATGTATGTATGTATGTATGTATGTATTTACACTGCAAGTGGCAAGCACCCGGTGGCAGTGGTATACACAATATAAACAACATACAATAAAATGATAAACAATACACAATAAAATCATAAGCAATACACAATAAAATTTACAATACACAATATAATTATATACACAATACAATAAGAATACACAATACAATTTAACACAATAATTACAATTAATAATAAAACATAAAGTACCTAATTTTACAATACAACCTACATATGTATAGGCCCTACATAAGTTTCAATAGTCTTTCACTTTACTCTCATCTCACTGACTGTAGTGGCACTATGACGCATTTCACTGACACTTTAGGACACATTTCACTGACACTATAGAACACATTTCATTGACGCTATAAATTATCACTGATCGGAACTATTCACTGCACTGTAAAACCATAACTTCACTGACTCACCTCGCTTCACTGATACAACAGTTTAAATAAGTCAAATAATTACATCCTTAGGTATACTTACAAACAGAACTACATTTAAACTAAACGTTTCTAATCTAAGGCCCTCTTACACGCTATTTTAAATAATATACAATTCAAACCAAGGAAGTAACTCGTCAGGCTAAATAAAAACATGTCACCTTAAAAAAATAAATGATAAATGTCACCGTAATTTTAATTTGCACTTTATACACAACGTTTTAAGTTATTCTTGAATCTCCTTAAGGAAGGACAGCCCTCGAAGACCGCTGCAGGTAGGTCATTCTAATCATTTATAGTTCTATTTAAAAATGAGAATTTACCTACGACCATTTTCTGTTTCCTACATTTGATTTTAAAATCATGATCGTTCCTATCATAGTACGTTGGCTTTTCTAACCGAGCCGTTATGTCTACCCATGCTTTCTGACCTAGATGTGCTCTATACAAGCTCTATATATGTGTACATGTATGAAATTTAAGAAATAATATTGGGGAAAGCGACTTTTGACCCACATTGTATTAACCGGGAGTAAACGTTAACTAGAAAATGATAAGAACGGAGCAATATTCCTGGCCGTAGAATTAAATGTAGGTTAGCTTTACTCCTACTTAACTATAGGCCTACATTGTAAGAACGGTCCCAAGATGCATTAACATCAAGAAATAAAAGTTGTCATTGTGCGTAGAGCATAATTTTGTAAACAGAGTGCAACCTAGTATTAGAATGCTAACGAAAATGGGCACGTTAGCCGATTAAAAAAAACTCGTTTAGTCTTCTCGGCACACCCAGTAACCATACGAAAATTACATCGCAGACAGAAATGGAAGGACGGCTCCCTATACCTACGAAGCATTTCCGTCGCTACTTCTGTGGTAAGTCACATTATTATCAGCTCCTCTTTCTTCCTTTCTATGTTGCAGTCTATGTGCGTCTCTCTTTCGCCATTCAGTTCGTTTTATAAAAAGTAAAAGAAGAAAAACCCCACACATTTTCCCTTAACGCCCGACGTTGAGGGGAATTGTGAGCTCTCTCTTCTGTCTTCAAAACCCTCCTCCCCCTTCGGGGTTTTAGCTGTCCCTTCCCAAGAACCCCCATTCCAGATCCGACCATGACCCCAAATATCTTATCTCACACACGGAAAACGTAAAAATTCAAACCTTGACAGTAAGGCAAACACGATTCATAATGTCTTCTGCTATACAAACATCGGAGCAGTGACGTTGCACAGAGGCGGCTCATCACGCGACGCGAGACCGGGAGTACTCACAGAGAGGTCATTTATTTTTGCTCTTATCAAGATTCTCGGCAGCTCTTTCTTCTCATGCAAGACCTCCAACTCTGAACTGAGCTTCTCTTACTTGCGGACTAGATACTGTACGTATAGCGATTTATTTCTCCGGTTTTTAATGGTGAATCAGCTTTAAACTCTTTGACTCAATAGATAAAACATAAGTGAGAGCGGAGATCGTTTTAAATACGAAGTTTATTAAGCAGGTTCTTTTTTTTTATTGGGTTATTTTACGACGCTTTATCAACACCTAGGTTATTTAGCGTCTGAATGATATGAAGGTGATAATGCCGGTGAAATGAGTACGGTGTCCAACACCGAAAGTTACCCAGCATTTGCTCGTATTGGGTTGAGGGAAAACCCCGAAAAAAAAAAAACCTCAACCAGATAACTTGCCCCGACCGGTTTTCGAACCCAGGCCACCTGGTTTCGCGGCCAGACTCGCTAGCCGGTACTCCACAGGTGTGGACATTAAGCAGATTCAGCTTGTCAGTTTTTATGTGGTATATCATGGTTATGATTTAATTATTAGATTACCGACGTAGTTCGGGCGGCCGATATGCCTGCTGATCCGTGGGTGCATTTTGGGCGTGGATTCGATTCTCGCTTGGGCTGATTCCTGATTGCAGACGTACAAACCTTTGAAGTCGGTTATCCTTAATCCCATCGTATTCACCTTCCCTGTTCGAAAAAAGTCAGATCTCAACTGTATTGTAATATAACTGGATGTTACCTGTCAGTTCTTCTGCAATAAAACATTCTTCGCTCGTCACAGGCAATAGGAAAACTAACTGCCGCTCTCGCTCGCTGTTTTCGTTGCATTTGTCTTTCAAGTCTCGTCTCGTAACTCTCGTGCGCTTCGAGTCTCGGTCATCATTCTCGAAATATCATTTGGTCGGCTTGGAAAGATTTCCTAGCTTTGAGTAACATACATAATTGAAATAGTCCACACCTGTGGAGTAACGGTCAGCGCGTCTGGCTGCAAACCAGGTGGCCCGGGTTCGAATCCCGGTCGGGACAGGTTACCTGGTTGAGGTTTTCCCTCAACCCAATACGAGCAAATGCTGGGTAACTTTCGGTGCTGGACCCCGGACTCATTTCACCGGCATTATCACCTCCATTTCATTCAGACGCTAAATAACCTAGATGTTGATACAGCGTCGTAAAATAACCCAATAAAATAAAAAATAATAATTGAAATAAATAACATAGGAAATGTTTAATTGGGACAAAAAGACAAAAGAAAGCAGTACCTTAGTTATCAAAATGTTCTGGTTCTATTATCTGATAATATTACCTATGGTTATATAAATAGAAAAAAAAATCTCAAACAAATTTGCATTTCTAACAAACATAAAACATAACGTTACATAAGACGTTAATATTTTTTTACTCGAGATTGTACACTTGATCTCAAACATACGAAAATAATTGCTTAGTAAATAAAGATTGGGGAACGGATTATTATACACTGAAAGGTAGAGTTTCCAAAGTAGATAAAAGTTAGTCTGGTATAAACAACTGTGGCGATCCAAGGCTGCTTGACGTTCGAGAGTTGATCGCTCCCGAAGTCCCGATGTCTTGAAACACTCACAAGCAGTCTTTACGACAACGACGCGACGTAGGAAATACTATCGGCTTTGCGGGCGCTGTTAGTCTTGCTTTCTCGATCGTTATTCAACTCTAGTCGTAACACCACGAGTGTAATAGATCTATATGTGCACTTGTCTGCCCTGTTGATATTATTAACTATACTTCGTTCCATAATATCTGACTGGAGATGTAAACATTGTCGGTAGAAGAGGAAAGAAGTATAATTGCTATTCAACCAATGATAGAGGTCTCAGTCCACGCTTATCTTGAAATTGGGCGGTCTGAAGCGTTCTACTCCTGCCAAACTTCAAGATAAGCTTGGAATGAGACCTCTGCTATTGGTTGAATAGCAATTATAGGCCTACTTCTCTCCTCCGCTGTCGGCAATATTTACTTCTTCTGTCAGACATTATGAAACTAAGTATAGACATCTGTGTTATAAGAAAAATATATTTGTTATTGTAAACGAGCGTTCTTTATTAACGAGTATTCCAGTAAGATTTTGATTAATTTCATCACAGCACTATATTTTATTAAACAAATTATTAATGCATTTATGTAAATAATTTGCTGGCGCAGGAAATACTTTTAAAATGCCTTTGGAAATCACATAAATACAGTTCGTGGGAAATGTTTACACACCAAGTTAGCAACGCAGACATAAAAAATTAAACATATCATATCTTAAACATACAATTGAAACAAACTTTGTTACCAACGCATTGGCATATGGGAAGATATTTCAGCTGCGGCAGAAACATTTCTAAAAACCATTCTGAAAAAACGGTTATGTGCACACATTGTGTTCGTGTTGGTGACGGTGCTTTAAAATTCTAATATTCTAATTAGCCTAATAACTGACAACGTTGTACCGACAACTCATTCGTATAATTAATTACAAAACTAAAGCACGTTAAAGTATGTGTTATTATGTATTATTTTTTAATATTAATTTAATTCACGTAGCATATTGTCTGAAATCATTAACAATCTCTTTTGTTGTTACAAAATCCTGAAATAAGTTAAAAGCTTTGTTTTTCTAACATAACAAAAAATATATGTCTGCTATAAAAACAGGAAATTTCTTCTCGTCATTAGTTTTTGTAGGTTTCAGTGTATATAGAGTTTAAACCCAAGTCATTCTGCAAATTGGTAGGCCTACCTTCGTGATGAGATAGTTAAAAAAATGAAGCGTTTTACTTTTCTTAGTTGGAGAAGCAAAAATCTCGCCTCATAATTTTTTTTTTCAGAGTAAAAGGAGAATTTGCGTCATGAACGAAATAAAATTTTACCTGGATAATATAACAAGCTTCTTAGAAGTGGGTATGAAAGATTACGCCTTAGCAAAACAGAGTGTCGGTTTTTCATGCCCGAATCAATCGAATCCAAATGAAATTTGTGGTGAGTAAAGACGGTGTTGGCAGGTTTTTGTCTGGATACTACTATTTCCCAACCCATATTACAATTTCTCCTTTCACTGTCATTCGTAGAATGAACACTGGGCTAAGACGTAAACATAACATAAACATAAAAGCTACACGTTATGTAATAATAATAATAATAATAATAATAATAATAATAATAATAATAATAATAATGCTTTATTTGCCAGAGACCAGTACATGAGAAGCTAAAAATGACCTGGAACCGTTCACAATGAAACACGGAAACATAGACTTAAACATTAACATAGAAGTTTGCAAGCTACCAAGCTTCTGCTTTTACGGTAATGCGAAATGTAAGACATCAGCCAATCAGAGAGCGCTGCTGTTGTTTGCAGTTTTACAATGGCGTCGATTAATTGCGATTTACGAGACGTATCTCTGTTTGTATGACAAGGAAATCAAGTCATACAAAGATGCAGCGTTAAAAGATAATGTATGAGAATCAATTTCACGTGAATTTAATTGTCAAAGTAATTAAAAATGTTTTATATTAATGTTAATTAATTACATTGATGTACGAACATAACCTATTTCGTTTTGTAATGTTTTAATTATTAACATTTATTGTTGCGTCTATGATAAATATGGAATCAGAAAATACTTTGAATTTGTGATTTTTATTTTATAAATTCTTCATTATGTTACAGTTGATGTTTGTCAGTCAAGAATGAAACTGTTACGAGAACGACACAAGCAACCATTTCGAGTCAGCTATCCTTTCACTTGTTCTGTTTTCTGATTGACTGATACGTTTGCGTCTTTCATTGTGGATCCTGTAGTGAGAATCACGTAAATGTAGTTCGTAGTTTAAATTGCCGACTCTTCAGTGTTGCCAACTAATACCTGATATCACGAAAGATGGTAAAATCATAATGCTACGTACTATAATAATAATAATAATAATAATAATAATAATAATAATAATAATAATAATAATAGGTATCCCCGTAACATGCCATGAAGGCACTTGGGGGGCATGGAGGTAGAGCCCCATGCTTTCCATGACCTCGGCACTAGAATGAGGTGGTGTGGTCGGCACCACGCTCTGACCGCCTTTTACCCCCGGGAAAGACCCGGTACTCAATTTTATAGGAGGCTGAGTGAACCTCGGGGCCGTTCTGAAAGTTTGGCAACGAGAAAAAATCCTGTCACCGCCTGGGATCGAATAATAATAATAATAATAATAATAATAATAATAATAATAATAATAATAATAATAATAATAATATTAACAATAACAATGCCTTCCTTTTTATTTATTTTGATGTACCGAAGTACATATGATATTTCCATGCAGATATTCTGCGTCATCAGATGATGAAAGAGAGATGGAACGGAGAAAAATTCTCTCCGGCGCCGGGATTTGAACCCGGGTTTTCAGCTCTACGTGCTGATGCTTTATCCACTAAGCCACGCCGGATACAATCCCGACGCCGTTTAGAATCGTCTCAGATTAAGCTCCATCTCTTGGGTTCCCTCTGGTGGCCGCCCTCTGCACTACGTCATAAATATGATATGCGTAATAAATCACTTTGTGATTTAAGACGGCGCCCATACCGTCGGATCCCGGCCAATCAGTCACTCATCTGAGTGCACCTCTACACATGTATGGACTTCGGTCCTGCGTTCATAGACATCTATGACGTAGTGCAGAGGGCGGCCACCAGAGGGAACCCAAGAGATGGAGCTTAATCTGAGACGATTCTAAACGGCGTCGGGATTGTATCCGGCGTGGCTTAGTGGATAAAGCATCAGCACGTAGAGCTGAAAACCCGGGTTCAAATCCCGGCGCCGGAGAGAATTTTTCTCCGTTCCATCTCTCTTTCATCATCTGATGACGCAGAATATCTGCATGGAAATATCATATGTACTTCGGTACATCAAAATAAATATGATATGCGTAATAAATCACTTTGTGATTTAAGACGGCGCCCATACCGTCGGATCCCGGCCAATCAGTCACTCATCTGAGTGCACCTCTACACATGTATGGACTTCGGTCCTGCGTTCATAGACATCTATGACGTAGTGCAGAGGGCGGCCACCAGAGGGAACCCAAGAGATGGAGCTTAATCTGAGACGATTCTAAACGGCGTCGGGATTGTATCCGGCGTGGCTTAGTGGATAAAGCATCAGCACGTAGAGCTGAAAACCCGGGTTCAAATCCCGGCGCCGGAGAGAATTTTTCTCCGTTCCATCTCTCTTTCATCATGCCTTCCTTATTTACCACAACTCATCTTTATGTTGCGAGGTGTTTCCTAAATGGTTCAATAATTTATTAAACTGTATATTTTCCTCCTGGACTTCTCGCATATTATGTTGGTAATATAGTATTGTGATCTAATATTAAAATTTATTTTGTCTGGCAAGATGAAATTCATTGCATTGACTAAACAGTTTACGATTGATGAGACAACCTAAAAAATGTATTTACTTACTTGCATTTTCAACAGTTCCCTTCACTGCAAACCGAAATTACAACAACATAACAATTAGAAAATATCTGCCACTCAGTACCCGAAATTCGAAATGAAGTTGGTAAAAGTAAATTCAACCTGAGAGCTAGAAAATCATTATAATCCAGTAACATATGTCTTAATAGGGGAAAAATTGTTAGGTTTCACTCTTAAGGTATTAAGTAAGCTGATCCGGACTATACACGCCAGTAATTTTACTCATTTAAGTTTTAGGTTATTACGTTTACGTTTAATTTTCATTATGAATGGGCCTTTAGAGTTGCTTACGTGCTCAGCCTAATTGTACTTAGGAAAAGCTAGAAACATAATGTGTGTATGTCGTGTGTCCTTTTTTTTTTTTACGATATATTCAAAATGTTGGAAACACTGTTTGAATACGACAATATGTTAGAAGTGTACCAAACTTGAAGAAACAAAACAGTATTACCCTGTTTATAGTCCATGCGTAAGAGCTAATTCAGCCTTTCGGGTCAAGATAGGCCTAATGGTAACCCAGAATTATATTTCTGTTTCAGCATGCTTCTAAAAGTGTTTTTTTTAACAAGAGTAAACAAGCTTTATGTTCAGGAATTGCGTGAACTGTTAACGTAAATGTATTGTAACAATTATTATTATTATTATTATTATTATTATTATTATTATTATTATTATTATTATTATTATTATTATTATTATTATTAAATCCAGAAATGCATATAGAGTGTTAATTGGGAGGCCGGATGGAAAAAGACCTTTGGGGAGACCGAGACGTAGATGGGAAGATAATATTAAAATGGATTTGAGGGAGGTGGGATATGATGATAGAGACTGGATTAATCTTGCTCAGGATAGGGAGCAATGGCGGACTTATGTGAGGGTGGCAATGAACCTCCGGGTTCCTTAAAAACCAGTAAGTATTATTATTATTATTATTATTATTATTATTATTATTATTATTATTATTATTATTATAGAGAGATAGAAGGGAGTGGTATCTTGCAGTGCAATACATTTATCAGTGACTGTAAATTAATATTTGGCTGTCAGAAAATATCAAAAGGCATTGTAAACTGACTAATATTATTATTATTATTATTATTATTATTATTATTATTAAATTTATTTATGAGAAATTACAACCTAAGTTTATGCTGAAGACCAATTAATGGTTACCGTTATCTTGTCCTAAGGAAGTGTTGACTCATTCTTCGATCAGTGTCTTACTTCCTTTGCTCGGATAAAATCTACGAATTTCATTTACAATCCTGAACAGCATTTCTTTCAGACTAAACCTAATTTTTATTGTGGATGTCGATTCGTGGTTGCAGACAAATAATTATCGTATAGCTTAAAAAAAAAAAAAAAACAGTTTTTTTTTTTCAAAATGCCGCCACTGACTATTTCGGTAGCAAGTGCTCATCAGGTAGACAGACACAGGACAGGTAAAGTTTGGAAAGTGGGCCCGGTATAACCGCCCGTACAAGTACTGCACCTAGCAGGTCAGGTCACCTCATTGGCAATTCTTCTGAATAACTGGGACTCGTGTTTTTGTCGGCTTCCTCCAGGTGACCGAATCTTTCCCAGTTCCGCATTATTTAAGAGGGGTGGCACAAAGGAAAACAGAACAAATGATTTTCTATGAAACAAGTTGGACGCGCACATATTAAGCTAAACTTGTACACATTTACCCATAAGAAATTCAAACAAAAAATCGGTGACTGTTTGGTTCAAAAGTTCGACAACTAAAAAGTTTTAGTGTAAATTGCATTTACTTTCTCTTAATTTTACTCTGTAAACATTAAAATCGCAAAGAATATTCCAAATCAGTGGCGAAGGGTAACAAAAAGTATGGGTAGAAGCAAAATAACTAAATGATCCCGAAAACAATAATATATTTTCCCTTAAAACATTAATGACAGACTGAATCAAATAGTTCTGAATGTCTGGATATGTATCTTTAAAAACAGAACTGCTTTCAAGTTGGTCTTTCATGTAAGGCTTCTTCTATTGCCATTAAGTCTAGGGTTTCTAAATACTGTAACTGTATTTACTTATTGATTCTTGGGCTTCTTGAATTTATTCTTGCCGTCTGAGATGTCATACTACATCAACAAAGTCACCAAATATTCTATTCCGTGTCACATTTTCATTATGTATAACAGCTTCTAAGCATGATGTTTCCTCCAGTATTCTTTTGTTCCTTCCCAACGTGTGAAACATTTCTACATTTTTAATGTTTTCCCCCCCTGCATACTTTATACTGTATATAGCTTTTACGTCAAAGTTTTTTGCTGCGGAAATACTACTACAACTCCAAGTTTCTTCGCCTACTCAGAACCACATGCTACCTGTATTTAGTGTACCAAGTACTTCGAAATTTTCTAGTCACATTTCCGTCTTTCTAGGAAAAATTTAATTGAAGACTGTCTATTTATTTTAGACTTAAGTTCAGCTTCTGTTCAATGGTAAAGACAAGCAAGAATCGCTTTTAAGAAAACTAACAGAATCAGAAGTCACATTTTTGACGCCGATCATCATCTGATCTCTTTCCACGCGTGATAGAAATTGTTAAAACTGCAGCACAAGAAACAACAACCAGGGGAAAGAAACACTGTCGAATCGCTGTAGTGTACAGCGTTGGGGTACACTTTTTCCAAACCTTTTATTCCAAACTTCTAGTTGCAATCCATGGTACTCCCACGACACTTCTAGTTCCAAATTTTAGTTTCCCAACCCATTCTTCCCCACACATTTATTTCCAATTAGAAATAACAACGACACCTTTACTTCCAAATTATACTTTCTTACAATTTTGTATTTCTCAAATCTACATTTCTTGGTTGTTGCCAGTTTTCATGACTATTCAACATTCTTACTTAGCTGAAGTGACTGATTTTCGTGGCAGAGCAAGCTTTCTGCACAATTTCTTGTATTATAAACACTCTCAGAGGAAAGAAAAAAAACATATTCGAAATGTAAAAGAAAAGATGAATGTTCAACTGACACTATAACTAGGGGAGAGTTGGGTATTATCGGACATCGGGTAATATCGGACAGTGCGTTTCTTTCATCTACCACCAGATGGTAGTACCTGAATGACATGGTTATATTTCTGTATGCGACATCACAGAAACGTAACCATGTCATTCAGGTACTATCATCTGCTGGTAAATGAAAAAAACTCACTGTCCGATGTTACCCGATGTCCGATACTACCCAAGTCTCCCCTATAAGTAATGGAGCTAGAATTGTGTATTTGAAGGGTCCTACTGAGACTGTACACAATTGTGCGTATAATGTGGAAGAGGTAAAATGAGTTGTTGCTAACCTGAAAAGGATTGCTGCGGAACATTCCAAAATGCTACCTTCACGGGTTTTAGCAGTTTCACCAGATAGGCAGAATCTAAGGAAAAATGTCGCTCGAGAATGGCTTAAGGTTATTCCAGCCAATTCTCTCGAACGATCGAAGAACTGCATAACATCCCAAATAGATTTCGTAGAAGAGATTATTGAGCGACATTATTGAAGACGGAACAGGCCTTGCATAGGGCCTATGTCGTGAAGGTATTGATGGTAGATGACACAGTCGGAAAGCTTATTCAATACTAAGAAGTACCCTACACAGAGCTTGTAGCGTGATATTGTCATTATCTCAAGTTTAGGAAATTATTAATGTTATTCCATTGCCGATTTCTTCATTACAAGAAAGTAATTTACCGTGAGCTATTGTGGAAGTTACATAAATTTCGGACCCTTCACTTTTTAAATCTGACCTTGCCGACTGAAGAGGTGCAATTAATGACGGATTTCCTTGGTCTTCAGCATTCTCTTTAGTCATTGTCTCTCCCTCTTCTTTAATAGAAATTTATACAGTATGAAACAAGGGAGCAACCCGACCAGAAAGCCTGCCTCGTCAGTAGAGTGGGAAAAACCAATTGTTCACTATAATACACTCTGCATTCCAGTATTGCAACAGAGTAAGCTCTGTTGCCCTCGGAGTGTGGATGTGGTCATCTACTCTCATCCTATCAACAAGATGTGAATCCTTGCCTGCATCCATCATGGTGTGGTTCATAGGTACGAGGACACCTTTGCCTTCACCTTTAATTCTACTTTCTCGACCTTCAAGGTTAAGATCTGGAACTGCAGGCATCTCCGTCTCTCTCTCGCGTTCAGAATGGCCCGCTGTTTTCAGCTACCATGCTTATGTTCTGTGGCGTTTAGAAAGGAATATTGTTCTGATCGTAACAGTGTTGCAACGTGTAGTGGATCCTTACGGGCATGCTTCTCGACGTGCCATCTGCGTCCTCTCTCTCTCTACAATGCAGCTGAAGTCTGCACCAAATAATAATAATAATAATAATAATAATAATAATAATAATAATAATAATAATAATGGCCGATCGGGCACTTACGCAACATTCACTCTAAAATAATTCTTTGGTCGGCGGGAAAAGGCATATAAGTCAAAAAGAATAATTTTTCAGGAGAGACTTTCTTTTTAATTTACTCTTAACTGAATATAAATATAATAAATAAATAAATAAATTTAGCTTCCCTTATGAAAAGGTTGCCAGATTTGACAAAGCGTATTACATATAATTTGGAAACACACCTAAAAGGTAAAATTATACACATTAGAAACGGTTAGGGAATCAGATATGCATAATGTCAGAAAAATGTATACCTAAGTAGCGTTTGTGCTCATTTGCAGTTAAGAAAGGGGGGATATTATCAGATAGGTTAGAATGATTTGAATGCCGCGAGAAAAATAATAATATGGAGTGATTGGCATTGATATCTAAACCACAACAGCCATCGGTTAAGATAACTTGAAATTTCCATTATCACTCCCATACAAATGATCTCTCAATATCTGAATCGATCCTTTGAGGGCACTAATGGCTAGAGTAAGGCCCTTTTCAATTTAAAATGCAATACATTTTATTATTTCAAAAATTAGAAAAAAAATAGTAGACATTTATGTATGTATGTATGTATGTATGTATGTATGTATGTATGTATGTATTTACACTGCAAGTGGGCAAGCACCCTGTGGCAGTGGTATACATAATATAAACAATACACAATAAAATGATAAGCAATACACAATAAAATTATAAACAATACACAATAAAATTTACAATATACAATACAACTATACAGTGCACTATACATTAAGGATACACAATACAATTTAACACAATAATTACAATTAATAATAAAACATAAATAAAATACCTAATTTTACAATACAACCTACATATGTATAGTCCCTACATAAGTTTCAATAGTATTTCACTTTACTCTCATCTCACTCACTGTAGTGGCACTATGACGCATTTCACTGACACTTTAGGACACATTTCACTGACACTATATAACACATTTCACTGACACTATAGAACACATTTCGTTGACGCTATAAATTATCACTGATCGGAACTATTCACTGCACTGTAAAACCATAACTTCACTGACTCACCTCGCTTCACTGATACAACAGTTCAAATAAGTCAGATAATTACACCCTTATGCATACTTTTAAACAGAACTACATGTAATTAGGTACGTTAGAAAAATCGACTTTTTTTTACTTATGTGCCTTTTCCCGCCGACCAAAGAATTATTATTAACAGGAAAATGGAGAGAATATAACCTAGAAACACCTGTTGCTAGATTTAGAAAAACCCTTCGATAATCTAAATGGGCATGTGTTGTTTTTAGATTTAGAAGAAGTTTTCGATAACCTAGATTGGCAAAACTTGTTTGAAATCCTAGAATAAAGAAGCATTCTAGTCAAATTGTTACAGGCTAATATAATAATATAGAAAAGGTGATTTATGTATTTATTTATTTATTTATTTATTTATTTATTTATTTATTTATTTATTTATTTATTCTGGTGTAGTTAAGGTCATCAGGCCTTCTCTTCCACAAAACCAGGAATGCAAATACAATAATAGAAATAAACAGAAAAAAAAAATACACTATATACAAAGTAAAGCTACACAAGAAATAAAGGGAGAGCGAAAAAAATGTCTACATAGAAAACAATAGTAATAAAAATAAATAGGCTAGTAAACTCTCACTCTCTATCAACAATGATAAATCGTTATACTGAAGCATTTCTCTTTGTTTTGTACCGTATAGGCTATATACATTGAGATCACAAATTTGAATCAATGTTTACAAAACAATAGTTCGTGAATTGTAAAATATATCGATAATATTGAACAGCAACCTCGTAGGCCTATATAAAAAAATGAACAAAATGAGATTTCAACTATCAAAAATATCTTTTCGGACTATCTATAAAATATATATCTTATGTAAGATATTTGTTCGTTATCAAGATATTAAAATGTTTTTTCGCTGTCCTGTAAAATTGAATATTTTGACATACCAGATTGCTATTCGGCACCATTCATTGTATTGAAGTGAATTGAATTATTTATTTAATGTCATCAATATCGAACAGATATTATGGAGAAAGTCAAATTCATCAATAATAAATTAAAAACAATTTACAAAATAAATTTATTTAAAAAACCAAATTAATTACATAATAAAATCAAAACATTCCTGTTCATTACAAAAGAGGTTTGCAATTAATCCGCTCTTTAACACAATATTAAGTCTAATAAAATCAACCGAATGTGCATCGCTTGGTAATTTGTTAAACGTATTTAGAGCTATTGAATTAAACCAAATTTCATAGTTGTGCAATCTGGCATTGTGTGTAATGAGTACGCTTATGAACGTAGGTTTTCGAATAATCAAATTTCTTTTCACTTTCATTAAACAATTGAAAATACATAAATGTATAGTTGTTAATATTCTTCTTCTAAATAAAGACCTGTAGTGCGAATCATAGAAAGAACTGGTTACAATGCGTAAAGCTTTCTTTTGCAAAAGTACAATTTTAGAAACACTACAGCTATTGCCCCGAATGAATTCATCATATTGTACTCGAGATCTTAAAAAAATTAAAAAAAAAAATATGAAAATGAGTACATGGTGCCATTAAAAAAATAGACTCCTTGGCATGCCGTTTATAAATAGATAACATTGTTTTTAAGAACATGTTCAAAATATTCCTTTCTTCGCCCTCTATAACTTTAAGAAATTAAAAATATGAAAGCTACAAGCTATGTCCCATATTTTTTATTTACCTGGTAGGTGTAGAAGTTTTTAAACACTCTAAGTCTGGGATTGTCTGCAATATTCACATAAATACCGGAAGAAATCAATATTGACAACCGCAGATCCAAAGGAAAGAATGAGTCTTTAAAGTTGGAATCCAATGTTACAAATCTTGTTAACATGAAAATGAAAGGCAGGTAGTTAAAGTGTACCGAACACTAATCACTTCCGATTTTTTCCGACACTCCCTACGGCAGGTTTTTGTTTGCCAGTGAGAGAATGATCAATTCACATTCAGCGTCAAGAAATCATAGTATGACAGTTCAGTAATTCTAGTTTGTTAAAATTACGTCCACAGTTTTAGTATATCGTAATATAAAAATAAGTAGGCCTATTTATAATTTCAGTATCTAGTTTGGTTCACTTCGTCGTCAATTTATTTTATTGGGTTATTTTACGACGCTGTATCAACATCTAGGTTATTTAGCGTCTGAATGATATGAAGGTGATAATGCCGGTGAAATGAGTCCGGGGTCCAGCACCTAAAGTTACCCAGCATTTGCTCGTATTGGGTTGAGGGAAAACCCCGGAAAAAACCTCAACCAGATAACTTGCCCCGACCGGGAATCGAACCCGGGCCTCCTGGTTTCGCAGCCAGACGCGCTGACCGTTACTCCACAGGTGTGGACTTCGTCGTCAATCTTTTGGGAATTCATGAATGCGTATTACGAGGGAGAGTCAAAAAATAACCTTAATAATACTTACTTACTTGCAAATGGCTTTTAAGGCACCCGCAGGTTCAATGCCGCCCTCACATAAGCCCGCCATCGGTCCCTATCCTGTGCAAGATTAATCCAGTCTCTATCATCATGTCCCACTTCCCTCAAATACATCTTTATATTATCATCCCATCTACGTCTCGGCCTCCCCAAAGGTCTTTTTCCCTCCGGTCTCCCAATTAACACTCTATATGCATTTCTGGATTCGTCCATACGTGTTACATGCCTTGCCCATCTTAAACGTCCGAATTTAATGTTCCTAATTATGTCAGGTGAAGGATACAATGCATGCAGTTTTGCGTTGTGTAACTTTCTCCATTCTCCTGTAACTTCATCCCTCTTAGCCCCAAATATTTTCTTAAACACCTTATTCTCAAACACCCTTAATCTCTGTTCCTCTCTCAAAGTGAGAGTCCAAGTTTCACGACCATACAGAACAATATAACTTTTATAAATTCTAACTTCCAGATTTTTAGACAGCAGACTGGATGATAAAAGCTTCTCAACCGAATAATAACAGCATTTCCCATATTTATTCTGCGTTTAATTTCCTCCCGAGTGTCATTTATATTTGTTACTGTTGCTCCAAGATATTTGAAGTAACCTTAATAATTTTTCTATAATTAAATATGTGCTATAAGACTAGAAACACGTCATCACTTTTCAACATAGTCCTCACTATGTTCAATGCAAGTGTTCCTGTTATACTATGTTGAAAAGTGATGAAATGTTTGTAGTCTTATTGTACATATTCAATTAATAAAACAATTATTAAGGTTACGTTTTGACTCTCCCTCGTAGATGAACACAACTATCGGGCACTCCAACCATGTGATCACCATAACGCATACAACAAGAGATCCGCGGTAACAGAGAATTTACACTTAAAAGTAATGTGCACAGCTTATGAAAGCAGTGTTAGGGTAGTTCTGTAACTCTACAACTAAGTCAAGTCGCTGTTATTTCCGGCGTGACCCCTCCACTTTGCTTACGCCTTAAGAAGTGAAGGCTCTATAAAGTTTACGGTCCGTCCCAGGATTCTGTAGAGTAGAAAGACGGAACAAGACCTCTGCGCAAGTGGTATGTGGGAGGGCTAGGGCCAATGACCGCTCTGTGATTGAACGAAGCTATCAATCGCTGAACACACTACCACGAGCATCTTACCCCTTAGCGGCCTTGAGCTGATACTGCCCGCAATACATTCCGGCACGGATAGACTCCGCTCCTATATGCGCCAAGTCACTCTACACATTCTTGGGACGGACCATAGGTAAGTAGTATCGTTCGTGATTTTTGTTCTTTCTTTGCCGAGCTACCAGACGAGGAATCTATTTGCCGCACCGTTAAACATTATCATGTCGTAGCTGCTATGGTAATGAATTAAACGCACTGTAATTGAGCAAATAATTGAGCGGCAAATAACGTCGTGCGAACGCCAACGAAAGAACGAAAATGGCGGGCGATTATATTAAGTATTTATGGAGCCTTAAGAAGTGCATAACGTCATCAGCAGCGGATGACAAGTTTAAATGTACCCGACCTGCAACGTGACTGGCTGCCGGAAATAATAGCGACGGGACTATAGCATACAGTATAACGTCAGTCATAAGTTATGCAAAGGGACATACCCTAATAATAGTGTCCGTTTTTTTTCTTGTAATTTATGTCTTCAATGAGGGCCTACATAGACCAGAAAAAAGTATCGCGGACAGCACATCGAGTGTTTGCTTTCGGAAGTGGTTGAGAGGAAGGAACATCACTCATTTTGACACGCGTCTGAAGAGAGAGAAAGGCACAAAGGCCTAGCAGACAGATGTGTCTTTTCCAGTGCACCAGCGTAGCGAGAAGTTTTCTCTTTAATTTGCATCCATTCTATAGCCTACAAAAAAAATAAAACTTTGCTCTGTGGTCTGTTCCAGAAATCTGTGGAGTAGAAAGACGAAATAAAACCTGTGCGCAAGTGGTATGTGGGAGGGGCAGGACCAATGACCGCTCTGGGGGGAGGCATTGGTTGGACGAAACTACCAATCACTTGCAGAGAGGTAATCATTTCTATCTCGACACTCTATCATGAGCATCTTACCCCTTGCGGTCTCTAGATGATGCTACCAGCAATAAACTCCGGCACAGATAGACTCCGCCCACATGCGCCAAGTAACTCTACAGATTCCTGGGACGGACCATAGCTACTAGAATAATTCTAGTATTCTATAATTGCTAGTGGACTATTATCTATACTATACATGCTTAGAAAAACTTAACTAAATTTTGTGCATTTTGATTCATAAAGTTCATACTTTTATAAATGTTTCATGAAGATTCCTTTGCAGTCCACAGTCAAAATCTTTACTAAATTTATTTTTTTGAAAGATGGGACATGACAGGAGCGTTGCGATCGGAAAAACAACTGCATGTCACATAGCGTGACAGGTCTGTTGCTATGGTATCAACGGTTGAGTTGCCAAACTTACCGTTCCCCATGTGGCGAGTGCTTAATAGTTCTCTTGGTGACATTTATTGTGCACACAATATTAGCATTGGTACGTTTCGTCTTTGATTCTCTGTAGATTTTTGTATTGTTTTCTTACCTTCGCGTCAATTGTCAATGAATGTTTTAACGTCAGCCATCTTAACGTTAATTGCTAGCTTCCATCAGCTGACAGTGTTGTAGTCCATATTGGCAACATGGCACTGTAGTTCCAAGCTCGACCGCTTAACTGTCATGTCCCGTCTTTAAAAAAAAAAAACAAGTATAGCGAATTCTTTGTTTTGTCCTGTCCGCGTCCTAGCTCCGAAATCCTCTCACTGTGAGGATAAAATAAGCTACACATCTTAAAATCTTAATTTTAGCCCTCTCCACTGTTCTTCTGTCAGCGCTGTTCATGGCCCAGCTCTTCGATCTATACGTCAACATTGGCACTGCTATTACTTTGTAGTATTTGAGCGTTGTACCCCTTGGTATTATTCTTTATATTTCATAATTATCTTCATTTATCACAAGACCTGTTGGAAGTGACAGCTACAGGCATCGATGCAGGCGTGACAGACGCACCATATGTTAGCTCCAATATCGCTGGCCGTTACTTCCAAGAATTTTGTGATACACGAACAGAATGAGTAAATGTAAGAACTAATGTACTTACAACGCTGAAAAAATCTGATTTCGACTAATACACGATTTCTGTTATTTTAATGGCGTAATTTCTTAAACTGTCGCTTTCGGTCGGATAACTACGTTTTATAATTTATAGCATAGGTAGATATATACTATAAATGCATTTTTTTTTCTCCGGTACAGTACCTCACTGTCTGTTACACGCGCTTAATTACAATCTGAATGTATTTTGTTGATATTCTACAAAAGTAGAAAATAGTCAAAGAAACTGATTGAAGAAAGCATGTTTAGCTGCTTAAAGATTAAAATTTTTTGGCCTTACAGAATTATGTTATGGTTACCATTGGTTAGAGCACCCAGTGCGTAGAACTGGGGGTACCGGGTTCGATCCCCGGTGCCATAGCGAATTTTTATCCATTAATAACCAATGTTAAGCAGTGATATTCTTTGATTAGTACGATTTAGGAGACACTTTGCCTAAATCACACCATTTGCAGGCTTGCCAAACTTCTTCAGTTTGAAAATGATGTTGCTGCTAAAAAGATTATGAAAAAAACTACGTACTTAAGAAAGGAAAAAATACTGTAGTGTTTTGCAATGTAAAAACTTGCACACAATATCCATTATGTGAAAACTGGTGTTACATAGGAAAATATCGTACCCTTACAAAATAACGTCTGAATCAGATAAATATTGTTTTAGTAAAGTGTGCTGTCACATGATACTAATGAATTGATGGTACTCAAGTTATGTCACATGTTTAATTTTATTACTACTTAAATAATTTCTCTCATTTTAATCAGGGGAGAGAGAGAGAGAAGTTTCTTAAATTTTGAAACGTAGTTATACAGAGTGGTGTTTGAGAATAAGATTCTTAGGAAAATATTTGGGGCTAAGAGGGATGAAGTTACAGGAGAATGGAGAAAGTTACACAACGCAGAACTGCACGCATTGTATTCTTCACCTGACATAATTAGGAACATTAAATCCAGACGTTTGAGATGGGCAGGGCATGTAGCACGTATGGGCGAATCCAGAAATGCATATAGAGTGTTAGTTGGGAGGCCGGAAGGAAAAAGACCTTTGGGGAGGCCGAGACGTAGATGGGAAGATAATATTAAAATGGATTTGAGGGAGGTGGGATATGATGATAGAGAATGGATTAATCTTGCTTAGGATAGGGACCAATGGCGGGCTTATGTGAGGGCGGCAATGAACCTCTGGGTTCCTTAAAATCCAGTAAGTAAGTAAGTAAGTAAGTTATACAGAGTGAACCATAAGCGTTGCCATTAATTTCAGTGGATTATTTATTTATTTATTTATTTGTTTATAATTTTTTTATTTCAAACAAAAAAGTTTAATACAATTTTGCTCGTTTTTGCTTCCTTTCCGAGATCAAAATTGTTTTTATGAAACATTTCATATCGTGTTTTGGGAAAACCATTGATTTAATTTCCAATTTGCTCAGTCAATTTAATAGAGCAGTATATCATGATAATAAGTGATTGAAATAATTTTAGTTTTGTCCTTCAAAGATGCAGAAGTTTGATCCGAATAAATGCAAGTTTTCGTTCTGAAAAGGAGTTTAAGAATGTTACATTTGCTCCGCTCAAATTTCTGCATATGTAAAGGACAAAACTAAAACTGTTTCATTCATTTATTATTATGAAACACCGCTCTCTTAAAATTGACTGAGCATGTTGGGAATTAAATCAATGACTATCTCTCAAAACCACGCTATGAAATATTTTATTTAAAACCATTTTTATCTCGAAAAGGAAGCAAAAACGAGCAAAATTCTATATAAGTTTCTTTGTTGGAAATATCTCAAAGAATAACCCCTTGAAATTAATGACATTACTTAAGGTTCACCTGCATTAACAGACTCGCTCGGTATCGTCGCTGTTAAGGCGTAACGCTGCGAAGCCGGAAGGTTGAGGGTTCGTTTCCTGTCGGGGTCATGATTTTCTCCATTGATCTGTTCCCTGAGGTTTACTCGGCCTCTAACATAAATTAATGCCAGAAGAATTTTCTTTATGAAAGCGGCAGATACGTAGGACTGACATCTCTGTCATTAATATCGATTGGCTGTAAAGGTGGGAGCCTGTAATAGAGTGACCTTACCGTTATATTAATATGTCATATTTCCTATCAGAAGGACCTACTTCTGAGACTCAGAATATAATCCTTAAAATTTACATGCTTCCCTTTCTGCACGATAACCCATCGACTTCTCGTGTCTGAAGGACATTAAATGTTTTATCCAATGTCGTGTAGGGTTATTTATATGTAATGTAATGTAATTCTTAATGTATCGGAAGTTGTGCGGTCTGATTATAACATTCGTGATTAATGTATGCATAAACTAGATTCTTATAATGCCATGATCTCATTATATGACGTTATTCGGTCATTTAATTTTATGACACCCTGCTTTACGCCGCAGTGCGATTACTCACCAGTCTAACGAAAATCTGGAAGATCAAGTTCACCAGCATGTAATGGCTCTCTCGATTGACCTTGTGAAAAGTATGGCTGATCCAAAAATTGGATAACCTTGAAGCATTCACGTTTCGAAGAAAAGCGTTCTCTTCGATCATTGTGTTAGCATATGTAATTTATGCGCCCGTGTATCAGAACCAGAGCTATGTTGCCGATTTCGTCTCATCAAAGCGACCAGGATTCGATCATCCACATTTGTGTTGGCTAAAGCTGTTCCATAAAAAGTTGATTCCGATTACTCTATTTTCATTCTCAATATACCTATTCACACTTCCCGTATCATCATCTGACCGCTTGTGAATTGCGCCTGTAATTACTATACTTCTGTCATCTGTAAATAATATGGAATGACCTACATCTTTTGTTAGTGGGGGAGGCAAGATCATTATGAACACTAGAAAAGTAGGGGACCTAATATTGATCCTTGAGGAACTCCATTGGTTTGACTAACTTGATTTACAAGACCTAACATAAAAATGTATTTTGTTTGACCACATGACATTATTAGTACTAACTCCGAAAACGGAATATCACCATGAAATGTATGCTTACGAATACTTACTCCTAATAATTTTTCTATTCTAGTTATGATTGCCGTCTCCGTCAGCATAATTCCTTCTTCATTATCATCTTTCGGTTAAATCTGAAAGAACAAAACGCCAGTAGGGGAAATTATCCCCACTCTCGCAGCACGCTTTACGCTTTCTTGGTGGAGTCGCTGCCATACTTTTCTCTCTCTCTTTGACATTATTGTAATAAAAATCTAAACACGAAAGAAATTCATTAAAATGTGAAATGGTATTTATATCGATTACCTACCTGCATTATCACACCCAAGTATGTTATATTTATTTACACTTACCTGATTATAGTTTTCAATTGTAACCCCAACGCAACACATCAAATAACTATTATGTATTAATATTAATCATCATCATCATCATCAACTACAGGGATTAGGCCTATTGGCCTGTTCCGTCTTCAAAGTTTATGTCGTCTATCCATCTTGTTCTTGGTCTACCAACATTTCTGTGTCCTCTTGGTTCATAGTTCAGTATTACTTTAGGTAACCGGTCGTCATTCATTCTTCTTATATGTTGGTACCAATTATGTTTTTGTTGTTGTATTTTCTCAGTCAAATTAAACATATTTAGTTGTTCTCGTATATTTTGTTCTTTTGATGATCTAAAAGAGTGAGACCAGCAACACTTCGAAGGAATTTCATTTCGCTGGATTCAATTTTCTTTTTAGTTGTTCGGTTTATAGACCAATTTTCTGAACCATAGGTTAATAGTGGGACAGCTAACGTTGTATAAAATTTTAGTTGTGTTGAACGTTGTGTTTTATTTTTTAAGGTCCTTCGTATTGTTCCACACATCTGTTGAAATTTACTCATTTTATTTTTGACGTCTTGTTCTTTTACGTATGATATATTGCAGCCTAAATAGTTAAAGGAGGATACCTGTTCTATGATTTCATGATTTAAAACTATTTTACATCTTCTGTGATCAACTCCTTCAAATGCCATTGTTTTTGTTTTATGATTAGAAATTTTAAGATTATATTTTTCCATTATTAATTGTAGTTGATAAGCTGCCACCTGTAAGTCATCCTCCGATTCTGCCATCAAGATCTGATCGTCAGCAAAAAGCATGGACTTCATATTAATACTGATATTAATTAATTATTAGTATGTTCAAATTTCACTAGCTCCCAGTAACCGGCTCAGAAATCTAGTATAATTTTAATTTCTTGGAACTCCAGTCTGTCTCAGCTGCCAACATTAACAGTTACAAAATCACTACCATTTCTAGTAATTGTCAGTATCAAAGTTCAAAATGAAGTTGGCAAAAGAAAATTCAACCAGCAAACTAGAAAATCACCAAATCCACTAGCATGTGTAGTAATTGGGGAGAAATTGTTAGGTTTCACCCTTAAGGTATGAAGTAAGCTGACTCGGACTATAGCAAAGTTCTAATGTACCAGTACCTGCAAGACTGGAAATTGGAATATACAAACCAATTTTCCAAACACACTCCACAGGAAACGCAATCAGAAGGCGCGAAGACCACCGAGTTCTGATGATAGCCCACCGGCTGAACCTAGTCAACAAGGTAACCTAGTTAATTAACACGTGAAAGTATATATTTTTTATGATCGACCATGCCGAAATGTAGTAATTATACACCTAGTAGCAGTCCTTTAATACATGTCATTAAAGTACACCTATTCATTAAAGTTCAGGTTTTCGATTATTCTCGGATATGCAATCGAAAGACGAGGGAAACGTCACGGAGGCTGGAAATCCAATACTGTCGCAGAAGGTTATGTTCTGTTACTATAATAATTAGCATTAATTGTAAATAATATTCAAATAAATTCAATTTGTCATCTCGTTTTTCAATTCTAAATCAATTTCCAGGATATACATTCTCTGCATTACATCAAGGTCAATGACATTATTGTTCCTCGGAAAAAATCAATACTTTCGCGTCTGCGCACATCTCACAATTTCGAGCTATGAACTAAGTCACTTCCGATCTTCTGTCAGGTACAAATAAAATGAATATTTCTGAATAATTTCAAGTTAGAAATATGGTCGAGCATAAAAAGTCGTATGAAACTTGCCTATAATGGTAATTAAGACGCTCGTATGACGCTCGCTTGCGCTCGTTTCATAAACAAACATACTTGCGTCTTAATTATTATCATTATAGGCTCGTTGCATAATGTACTAATATTCCATTCTTTTTCGTTGTATAGTGGAGACTAGTTAATTCGACGTCGGATAATGCTTATTCAGTAATTCGAACTATTCATTATTTTCCTTGAAAATTCCTTTTTAAATCAATGTTCAAATTTAATATTCAGTTCGGCGACCATTTTGGTAATCTCTAGTGGAATTCTGAGGGTTAGTGAAAATAATTGGAAAGCCTGCGGTGTTTTCGTATAATTTTTCTTTTAGTCTTGTGAAGAATTTAGCATCTAATAGTCATTAAAGATATGGACGGAATTGTCCAATTTACGAAAATATCTACTACCCTATTATATATTTCCATCTCCAAGCTCTTTATCGCCACGGGTATGGTGCAGAAACAAACAACAACAAAATTGACAGTTTTTGTAATTCAGTATAATGTATACTGGTAGCTTAATTTATGTGAGAATATTTTTTTCGCCCGTTATTGGAGTCAGTAGTGTTTAGCGTAAGATGAATTCCATAATTATGGAACTGATTTTTGTGAAATTAAGTTTTTGGTTAATTGAAATTTTGAGTAGCCTAATTATTAGTATTATTTTTTTAAGATATCTCTTGGAATCAGATTCAAATATATCGTACTGTATATACTATACAGAAACTCATAAAATCATTGTTTAAGGAGTTGAGTAAGATAATTGCTACGTAACGACCTTCTCGTACTTTTTTTTTCTAAAGTTCAGGACCATCTCATAATTTCACTGAACCTAACAACCACTGCAATTGAAAGAGCTGATGATAGAGGTACGAGTATTTTATACCTGCTTCGGTGCATCAGCTATCGTTCCAGCTGCTGGAATGTTAAAAGGAAATATGCTTTCTACTCCAGCTCTTAGAAGTACATTTGAATTCAGATACATTTGTTGTAGTCTTTCTTGATTTTGATTCATGTTTTACTTTTCGCCGCCTTCATTTAGCAGGCCTACTTGTATTACTTCACATATCTCTTTATAATTTTCTGACGTCAATAAATTATTGTATTTTCGATTTTTTTAATCGCGATTTTATAGCCTTTGTAATAGGGATTGTATTTTTCATTATAGAATTACAGCAACTCTGCAGTGCTATACAAAATGTTCTGTTCTTTCGATAATTATATAGGATAGAAACTGCTTTTGGCTGGACTATGTCCATAGGTCCAATAAAATTAGTAATCTTTCGTACCAATCCAACTTTCTTCTAACGCCCTTTTAAACTCTGAAATACGAGTAGTACGTTCATTTCTTCTTTTTTTTTGACACTACATATGTGTTCCGCAAATTTGTCTTTATATTGTATCTTCGAACACGAAGTCTACTCATTCGGAAGGTAATACACTTATAATTAGCAATAATCTTATTCGCTTCCAGGACAATACTTACGGCGAAATAAAGCTAATAATAGTAATAGTAATAATAATAATAATAATAATAATAATAATAATAATAATAATAATAATAATTGTACCTTAGGCCTACTTGCTCAATTTTATAGGTTTACAGAACTCGGTTATCAGTTGTCTTAAAAAGAGTAATAGAATTCCGAAATAATTTGCCTCTCCTTTTTTTTTTTGCAACTAACATCCTCACATCTTAAAAATTAATATAGACCTACTGTATTTCTTTAGGATAATTTTAAAAATGCCCTTTTTCGCTTTGTCGCAAAAATATTTTTCTCGCAGAAATAGCCAATTTTTGCGAAAATTCACTGCTAATTTGTCATAACGGACCTTGGTTATAGATTTACTTAAGTTATTTACACATCTGTATATGTTTAAGTTACTAGTATTTTACTTCCATTTTTGTTACTACTTATATTTGTACGGTACTTGTAATGTCGATCTTCCACTAATCAATCCTAATGAGTCTTGAATGTATGTTAAATTAATCAAATGAATAAATGAATTATGGTTTTAAAATAATATTATTTAATTTAGCCTACTTATTTTAAAGCAGGTTTCATACGTAAATTTGTACATACGAACATGCATGCATACATACGTACATACATATATTAGTAGTATAGTATATATATTTATTTAACCTGGTAGAGATTAGGCCATGAGGCCTTCTCTTCCCCTCCACCAGAGGATTACAACTACAATATTAAGAAGACAATTACAATTATTATAATTACCGTTAATATTAAATTTACAAATACAATAAAAATCGAAGTCTTAAAAGATTACGGCTAGACAGTTTATTATAGAAGTTAAGAACAAAGAAAGATTTTTTTTACTTAAGTAAAAATTAAACGTAGAATAAAATTATATAATTAGTGATGAAGTTACCGGATATTGAAATATTTTTTTGCTAGAATAAGAGAACTGTTTACAAGAAGCCATGTCTGAACGAGTCTCAATTACTGACCAAGTGCCTAGTAAGTTTGCGTTTGAATTCAATTCTATTTCGACAGTCCTTGATGCTAGCAGGTAGCGAATTCCAGGTCTTGGCAGGGCTATTGTGAAAGAGGATGAGTATGAGGAAATGCAATGGGATGGTATTGTTAGTATTGTTTCATGGCGAGAGCGTATGTTTAGATTATACATACATACATACATACATACATACATACATACATACATACATACGTACGTACGTACGTACGTACGTACATACATACATAATATACTAAGAAACTTATATAATTTCTAAATAATATACCTTTTGAGAAAATGAGCCAGTTATAGAAAAAACACAAAACAAAAAAATAGAATTGTAAACAAAAATGTAAAATATAAATTGTAGAAATTGTAAATAATTGTAAAACTAAAGTATCATAAAAATAATTTTAGAATCTGCAGTAACATCACAGTCTAACAGTAGATTGTAAACTATGAACGTTAGATAGCTATAATTAATTGTGACCCTAGAAAATTTTTATAGAGAGAGAGAGAAAAAAAAGAGAAAATTGTGGAAACAAAATAATTAAATCAGATTGTAAATTTCAAATTGCACAAAATCAATGTAAATGCAGCATATATTTCGAGAGAAATAAGTGAATGGTAAAAACAAAAATCACCTAATCTTGAAATTAGATTGTAAACTTTGAATTATTATAGGTGATTGTAAATAATTGTAATATTATAAGAGAGCTCAGTGCATGTAGAATTACTCAGTGTAATGGAACATGCCGTTTTTAATAAATACATAAAAAATAAATACATACATACAAGTCACCTGCCTGGCTCAGTCGGTTAAGGCGCTTGCCTGCCGGTCTGAAGTTGCGCAGGTTCGATCCCCGCTTGGGCTAATTACCTGGTTGGGTTTTTTCCGGGGTTTTTCGCAACCGTAAGGTGAATGCCAGGTAATCTATGGCGAATCCTCTGCCTCATCTCGCCAAATACCATCTCACTATCACCAATCTCATCGACGCTAAATAACCTAGTAGTTGATACAGCGTCGTTAAATAACCAACTATACATACATACATACATACATACATACATACATACATACATACATACATACATAGGGGAGAGTTGAGTAGTATCGGACATCGGGTAATATCGGACAGTGAGTTTCTTTCATCTACCACCAGAATGACATGGTTACGTTTCTGTGATGTCGCATACAGAAACGTAACTATGTTATTCAGCAAATCAAGATTTTCAGGTATAACTCCCTGTAAAGTTGATTTGAATAATTTCGAGGGAAAAATTGTTCCGGAGCCGGGTATCGAACCCGGGACCTTTGGTTTAACGTACCAACGCTCTACCACTGAGCTACTCGGGAACTCTAACCGACACCGATCCAATTTTTCCCTCTATATCCACAGACCTCAAAGTGGGCTGACAACCGTCAAGCAACCAACTTCGAGTGCACACTAACTCCGTGTGACTTAAATTGTGGTTTTCTGTTAACGAACAGTGACGTGTATTATGCAAATCAAGATTTTCAGGTATAACTCCCTGTAAAGTTGATTTGAATAATTTCGAGGGAAAAATTGTTCCGGAGCCGGGTATCGAACCCGGGACCTTTGGTTTAACGTACCAACGCTCTACCACTGAGCTACTCGGGAACTCTAACCGACACCGATCCAATTTATTCAGGTACTACCATCTGGTGGTAGATGAAAGAAACGCACTGTCCGATACTACCCAACTCTCCCCTACATACATACATACATACATACATACATACATACATACATACATACATACATACATACATACATACATACATACATACATTCATATGGGAGAGTTGGGTAGTATCGGACATCGGGTAATATCGGACAGTGAGTTTCTTTCATCTACCACCAGATGATAGTACCTGATTGACATGGTTACGTCTCTGTGATGTCGCATACAGAAACGTAACTATGTTATTCAGGTACTACCATCTGGTGGTGGATGAAAGAAACGCACTGTCCGATACTGCCCAACTCTCCCCTAGATACATACATGCATACATACATACATACATACATACATACATACATACATACATACATACATAGGGGAAAGTTTGGTAGTATCGGACATCGGGTAATATCGGACAGTGAGTTTATTTCATCTATCACCAGATGATAGGACCTGAATGACATGGTTACGTTTCTGTGATGTCGCATACAGAAACGTAACCATGTTATTCAGGTACTACCATCTGGTGGTAGATGAAAGAAACGCGCAGTCCAATACTACCCAACTCTCCCCTACATACATACATACATACATACATACATACATACACTAGTGGAAAGGTTGCTAATTTGGTCATGCTTAGCTATTTTTACAAATTTGTGGTCGCTGCATGAGTGTGTGACTGTAATAAAGACTAATTGAAGCATTAATTATCCTTACTGCTCGCTACGGTGCAGCTGGCGATATTCTAGTATGAGGAAAGTCTGCCGAGGATGACGGCACTGCAGTAAGTCTAAAACCGCCTTGCAGATATTTCATTGTATTTGTATTTCTGCTAGAAGATGATACTTTTAAATTGCAGTGCTTTTGTATACAATCGTACTAATTTGGAGAAACATAGTGCTTTGAGTATCCCTCTTCAATGTGTTTTTTTTTTTTCATTACGTGGAGGTACAGGTTAAACACAATTTCTATGTTTTTTTTTATTTCATTTGCATATAGGCCTATAGGTACACGATTGATGTGTTAAGGATTGATTTGAGAATTATTGAACCCTTAACGCCAAGACATTGTCTTCTTTTTCGTAGGTGAAGCAACGAGAACAGTGCGTGGGATTATATGGCATTTTTTCTTCATAAAATTTCTGCTGTTCGTCTTGCTGTCTTTGGGCACACAATTATTTATTTTCTCTCCAGGAGAAGTTGTCTACATTTTCAACATTTTGATATGAAACTGACTGAAAAATTCACAATTCTCTCTCAGTCTGTCACTAAGTAAGTTTTATTACATTTTTGTGCTCTCATATTCAGAATCCTTTAACTTTTACATGCGTAAAGACTTGTCAAGTGGATCCAGGTAACCACTCACGCGTGGACAGTTTGTCCTGTTTCATGTACAGGTCATGCCGTCGGCTACTTGTTCGTCGTTCAGAGTTCCGGTGATCTCATGAATTAAGTATTTTATTTAATTCTTGTCATTATAAAACTTCTAGTTATGTACCTGCTTCTGTCTGTAGCTGTTGATTTGGTCTAACTTGGAGCGAATTGATTTCTAGTTCTAGTCCGATATCAAATATTTGGGAATCACTTTTCATGATGAAATTAAATTTAATCCTAATATTCAAGATTGGAATGTCATTGGACTTATGTTTGGTGCGCGAGGAACAATTCCCAAATTTACATTGGAGATCCTCAGAAAATTAAAGGTTCCTGATAAAACACTTCAGACAATTGCATCAGTCATTTTAAAATCTTCATTGAACATCATCAATCACCATCTCTATTCATCTTTATAATATTCAGTGTATATTATTTATTTTCAATAAATTTTTATCGTTTTGATAGCTAACAAATCTTGTCGCAGAATATTCTTTTTTAAAATTTCATTATATATTTTTTTAACATTCATTTACATTTTCTTTTTTGTTCATTTGAATTGATTAGGATGCGGATATTTTAAATCCAAGATTTGGACGGCTATCATTTCGATGATATTCTCTCTCAGTCTTGTTTAGTCCTTCACTGATCTAAAATGCATAATCTTTGCTTCTGTTAAAGATTGAGAGTGTAGGACTATTCGATTTAGGATCCTCTTTTCATAGCCATAACTTTAATATTTTTCTCATTGATGTCTTTCCTCAAATTGTAACTTTCAAGTGATTTTAATATTAAATCCAAAATATTGTATAAAACAAATCCTATTCTAAATATTTGTATATGTCAAAAGAAGGATAGCAATGGCAAAGGAAGCTTTTAATAGAAAAAGGGGAATCTTCTGCAGGCCTCTGGAAAAAGAACTAAGGAAGAACTAGTAAATTGCTTTGTGTGGAGTTTAGCATTGTATGGGGCAGATACATGGACATTACGAGGAAGTGAAAAGCAGTGACTAGAAGTATTTGAAATGTGGATTTGGAGAAGAATGGAGCGTGTGAAATGGACAGACAGAATAAGAAACGAGGCTGTGTTGCAAAGAGTGGGTGAAGAAAGAATGATATTGAAACTGGCTGAGAAGAAACTGCGTATTGAAGGATGCACTGGAAGGAATAGTGAACGGGAGAAGAGTTCGGAGCAGAAGAACATATCAAATAATAGTCTATACGACATTATTATATGGATCATATGCAGAGACTAAGAGGAAAGACTGGAGAATGCTGGGTTTGCAGTGAACGATCTGACCTTGGGCAGAACACTATGAACGAATGACATGATGTCTAATTTTTTACCGTTTTATTGATCTACATTAACTACAATATAACATTATTGTTATAATAATAATAATAATAATAATAATAATAATAATAATAATAGTCAAACTTATCTAATTCGAACTTTTCGTGCGATCCCTTGACATTTTTGTAGGCTACAATATAACGTTAAAAAAATCTCTTCAGCAATCCGATTCCTTTTTTGATAATACGAAGTGAAATCCAACGAAAATCATTCCGAAATTAAGAAAATCAGCCCGCAATATATTGCGAACAGACTGTCGCCCTGTCTTCAGATGAAGAAGAGCCAGAACATCCCGACAAAACCATTGCCTACAATCGCCCATACCATGGACTACATCAGGAATTAAAGTGCTATGTTTAAGGACAACAATTTCCCAATCGCTCAATAAACTCGAAGAATTTTGCATGGTTCAAAGATTAAATGCTAAAAGACAAACGAAAATATCAATTTTTGTTTTTCTTTTCCAAACTTCGAATGTGCTGTGTTTCACAAAATCTTGAATAATTAGTTTTGTTCTCACTGTGATTTTTATGCAAGAGTTTCTGGCTATGATTTCTATTGGGGCTCTATAAATTTAGTTGATTGATTTGTATCGTCTGTGTCGAAAAACTTTGATATATTTCAGTCAAAATGCCTCTGGCACAGAGATAAGAAAACAATTGAAAATTATCTAATTCGTAATCTTGGACACTTCGATTTTTTTAACGGTCCCTTCAACTTCGAATTAACCAAGTTCGACTGTGATGATGATGATAATTATTTAATTAATTAATTAATTAATTTATTTATTTATATTTATGTGCTGGACAACAGCCATTGGCCAATGAAACTTTTATTGTAAATGATTTCTATGTTGTCTTATCATTTATCTTAATGTTTTTTTTTTTTTCAAATTGTCACATAATTTGTTTAATGATAGTTTTTTGTGAATTGATTACTAGGGCGATCTATCGAACCCTTATTTAGGGCGGCTTTGTTAATACAAATTTATTACAATAAAATGAACAACTATGGTACAAATTAAATAACTGAGAAAACAACAAAATGAAGAACATAGATTACAATGATTATTTTACAAGAATTAATACTATCTTATTTTATGGAAAGGAGTTGCTTCTTGCAAAGTATTACCAATTTGTGTATAAGGATTATGCAAATAATATTAGCAAAGACACTGCCATATTCTAATATTTCTATACTTTGAATGGATCCAAATCGCCTACATGTACGTTAGCATTTTTAATACATCTGGAGACCGGCGAGGTAGATTTAGAATTTCTGATATAGAAGAGTTTGTGATGTCTCATGTCCTTCATAGGAATACGAAGGCTGACACTGTTTAAGAAAGATTGACAATTAATGTCACCTTTAAGGACCTTACATAAGAATAGGTAATCGAGATCATGACGTCTAGCATACAAGCTTCGACATTTAAAGTGCGCACATTTTTTATCATAGTTATACCCGGAGTTATTAGGCAGAAATCTGTACGAACATAATGAAATAAATGTTCTTTGAATATTTTCCAGTTTTGCCGAATGAGTACTAGCAATAGAGTTCCAAACTGCAGATGCATATTCGAGTTTCGATCTCACTAATGTACGGTATAGTATTAGAAGAGAGTCAGGTGTTGAAAAAGAATAAGCAGTTGACCGAATTATTCCTAACATTCTTATTGCATGGTTATTATTATTATTATTATTATTATTATTATTATTATTATTATTATTATTATTATTACCTTGATTCCTTTCTGATTGTACGTAGAGCGTTAGGATTTAAACAATAAAACTGCATGCTGTTATTGAATAGAGAAGAATCTTTCTTTTATGGTTTAAAAAATCTGTATAGGGCTGTATCTCACAAGCCTAAAAATGTCTATGCCGTTTGTAAATGACTACAATTGTACAGATCTATTTTTATAACGTAACTCTTTTGTAATAAAACATTCCTTTTGAACTGTGTTGTGCAAATGATTTATTTCCAGATATAGTAATTATTTTACGAACTGTAGTGATTAAAAAACACACGAGTGTTTATAATAATAATAATAATAATAATAATAATAATAATAATAATAATAATAATTTATTTTAGCTGGCAGAGTTAGGGCCGTAAGGCCTTCTCTTCCACTCAACCAGCAAAAAGTGTATATACATATGCATGAACTTACAAAGAAATCAACATTTTGATTTAGATGAGAGTTACATGTATACAAGAGTTATTTACGAATTAAACAACAAAATACTATGAACTATTAATTAAACACTGAAATAAACTGTGTAGCAGAATTAAACTAAAATACATAGAATGTTAATATATTTCAAATGATATTAGAGAATAGAAAGAGAGTATTATGAGACAATTTTGAAAATGCAGCACAATCAGGATGATGTCTAAAGAAAAAAGCAACAGTGTAGTCAGTAATATTTTAAATCAGTATGATTGGAGTGAAATGCTAATAAGGTTATCTTTTAAGCTGTTCTTAAAGGTGTTTGTTGTCTTGCAGCCCCTAATACTTTGTGACAAGGAATTCCATTGTTTATATAGATAGTCTGAGGATCGCATTATTTTATTTTCTACCACTCTGACACAATGTTTACTCTGATATTTCGACCAAAGCCATTAGCAATCTGTTAAGTTACAGACCGCGTAGAAGCTTTATTTTGTGTTACAAAGAAGTGTCGTAACTTTGTTCTTTTACCTCAACGCTATTTCATCCATCTTTCTAAGGAAACATTTAATTCGTTACTTCGAACTTCCGTTGCGGTAAAGGTATATAGAAGTATGTCCCTCGGATCGTGGAGCCTTCTTTCCCAGGTGTTCGGGCCAGGTATAAAGAGAGCTTCGGGAATGTCCAGGAATCGAACAATTGGGGAGCAGTGTTGCTGCCGTTCTGATGGAGGTTACCTTGGATTCGGTCATCGGTTTCGGTTTGAGAAGGGAATGCCGGAGGGTTTTGTTGGTCAGGTTGAAGGTCAGTCTGCTTCAAGATCGCTATAATGCTCGCCAGATCTCTTCGTGTGGTGTACCTACCTACCTGCTTGCCCTTATCTTATTATTAGTCTTTTTTACCTCGGAGCCCAGCTAAAGACTATGGATATATCCTTCCCGGCCGGATTTTTGTTAGGCACGAAATGGCAGCAACAGAATGTGTGGAGTGTCGGTGCATGTGGTAGCACAGCACAACTCCTACGGTTCCACGGTTTTAAAAGCCATTGACGTTCAATGACGGTTAAATACGATATTATTAGATGTACAAACTGCAGAACAAAGAATAGGTTTTTGGTTTTGAGGGTAGTAGTAATGTTTTTACATCTTGATTACACAACTTTTAACACTGTATCACTTCGGAATATGTATGATAAGAACTTTCTTGTGTTAAATATTAACGTACCTTGTTAACAAAACAAAACCACAAAAAACAGAAGAATACAACACAAACACAAGAACACAAAAAATACATCACAATAACATACGGAAACAAAAACACACATAAAATTGCAACCTCATTAAAAAAATTAAACTACAACATCGCATACAGAACAAATAGCACTCTACAAAAACATCTCAACACACAAACAACACAAACAAACAAATGCAACCACACAGGCGTATACAAACTCAAATGTAACACTTGCAACAACTTCTACATAGGACAGACAGGCAGATCATTTCAAACACGTTACAAAGAACACATCACAGCCATAACAACATTACAAAACACCTCCACATATGCAGAACACATCACAAATGCCAACCACACCTACAGAGACATAAACACAGACATGGCAATACTGCACATCCAACCAAAAAGCCAGAAACTCAACACACTAGAACAATATGAAATATACAGACACACGAAAACACACCCCAACGATATTCTCAACACACAACTCAACTTCAAAACACATACACTCTTTGACTCTACACTACGAACGCACCCACACAGGAAACAAGAGGCGCCATGTCCAACAACGACCAGTTCCGAAGATGACCGAAAATAGGTCGAAACAAGTTAACAGGGTACGTTAATATTTAACACAAGAAATTTCTTATCATACATATTCCGAAGCAATGTTTTATTTTCACTTTATTGGCGCTACTGTTTTTATTTATACTTCTTAAAATTCACGCAATTATAGGGATTTCATTTTTTCACTTTTACACGCATTATAAAATGCACAGTTCGTGTGAAAGAAAAATGAATTCAATAAATACAGAAGTATTTCTCCTTTTCTTGGCAATAATTTTAGTTTGAATTGTTACCCTTTCCAGCTACGTGACTGCGCAGATATGGAAGGACCCTTCATTATTAAAGAATTAATGGCCACTAGTTCTAATCCCATCTTGCTATATGAGTATGTGAGTGCATTTACGCAAAAGAATAAATTAGTATTAATAAACCGCCAGTACGCTTACATAATCTACTTAAACGGCGCGGTTTTAAAATTGTCAAATATTTTTGGGATTGTAAATAGATTAGGGCGTAGGCCTATACGGTTACCTATCATTTTCGTCTCAGGTTATTTCCATGGGATTTTGGTTTTAAGTAGGTAGATTTAGGAACGTTTGACTTTCTCATTCGACGTAATATTTAATTACATTTAAACAATAATAATAATAATAATAATAATAATAATAATAATAAATGTAGGAATTGATTCTTCGCTACAAGAATTTGGTACCAGATAAGGGAAACTTTTCTCCATTTTTTTTTATCTACTTGAAATATCCGGTTCTGAATCTTGATAATTTATTGAGTTTGTTTATTCTAGTTTGGTTTGTACTTACAGACTTCGCAAGTCCTGTGTCATTGTACTAGGCCTATAGGCCTACCAGATTTTTGTCTATGCAGATGAAGTGAATAAGTTAGGAGAAAATCCACAAACGATTAGGGAAAACACGGAAATTTTACTTGAAGCAAGTAAGGCGATAAGTTTGGAAGTAAGCCCCAAAAAGACGAAGTATATGATTATGTCTCGTGACAAGAATATTCTACGAAATGGAAATATAAAAATTAGAGATTTATCCTTCGAAGAGGTGGAAAAATTCAATTATCTTGGACCAACAGTAATAAATATAAATGACATTCGAGAGGAAATTAAACGCAGAATAAATATGGGAAATGCCTGTTATTATTCGGTTGAGAAGCTTTTGTCATCCAGTCTGCTGTCAAAAAATCTGCAAGTTAGAATTTATAAAACAGTTATATTACCGGTTGTTCTGTATGGCTGTGAAACTTGGACTCTTAATTTGAGAGAGGAACAGAGATTAAGGATGTTTGAGAATAAGGTTCTCAGGAATATATTTGGGGCTAAAAGGGATGAAGTTACAGGAGAGAGGAGAAAGTTACACAACACAGAACTGCACGCATTGTATTCTTCACCTGACATAATTAGGAACATTAAATCCAGACGTTTGAGATGGGCAGGACATTTAGCACGTATGGGCGAATGCAGAAATGCATAGGATAAAGTGTTAGTTAGGAGGCCGGAGGGAAGAAGACCTTTGGGGAGGCCGAGACGTAGATGGGAGGATAATATAAAAATGGATTTGAGGGAGGTGGGATATAATAATGGAGACTGGATTAATCTTGCACAGGATAGGGACCGATGGCGGGCTTATGTGAGGGCGGCAATGAACCTCCCAGTTCCTTAAAAGCCATTTGTAAGTAATGCTACTATTCCACTACCAGTGTCTCATCCATACTGTCATCTGTATACATTTGATTAATTATTATGAATCTGCCGTATCCTTTCTAGTATTGTTCAGAAAAACAGGATTTTCTGTATAAGCAATGGCATTTCGTGGTATAATTTATAGGTGGTTACAATTAGCGTCTCTCGCCGTGAAGTCGTGGTCTAGGCATTCCGTCTAGCAGTCATTTTACGAAATGCACGTTGGTTCGGATCCCAAGGAGGGAAGAAATTTTTTCATTAAATTGCGGCCAGTGTATGGAACCGGTTCCCACCGAGCATCGTGATGCATTTAGGGAGTTACGATTCTTATTGAATGATCGTCCACCTTTACCCGGCATGTGGACGTGAAGTCAGGAGCCGGCTGGTCGATGTGGGCCCTTCAAGAGCTGTGGCGCCACGGATTATTATCATTATTAAACTTGAAAATTCTAAATAAGGCAGTGGAGCAAGTGGACAGCTTTATATACTTTGGGTGTACTGGAGTACTATAAGCAGTAACATGAACTGCTGCCAGGAAGTCAAAAGGAGGATAGCAATCCAAGAAAACTTTTAATACAAAAAAGAGCATCTGCGGACCTCTGAAATAATACCCAAGGAAGAGACTAGTGAGGTGCTTCGTATGGAGTATGGCATTGTATGGGACAGAAAAATGGACATTACGACGAAGTGAAGAGAAGCGATCGTGTGAAGTGAACAGACAGAATAAGAAATTAGGCTGTGTTGAAAGAGTGGGTGAAGAAAGAATGATGCTCAAGCTGATCAGGAAGAGGAAAAGGATTTGGATGGGTCACTGATTGAGAAGAAACTGTCTCCTGAAGGATGCAAAAAAAGGAATGGTGAACAGGAGAAGAGGTCGAGGCAGAAGAAGATATCAGATGATAGACGACATTAAGATACATCGATCATACGGGGAAACAAAGAGGAAGGCAGAAAATAGGAAAAATTGGAGGACGCTTGGTTTGCAATGAAAGATCTGCCCTTGGGCACAACACTGAATGAATATGAATAATTATTGTTGTTGTTGTTATTATTATTATTATTATTATTATTATTATTATTATTATTATTATTAGGTTGCAATTAACGAATGCTTTTGATTTCTGGAGATAACGAAAGACCTATACATACATACATACATACATACATACATACATACATACATACCACACCTGTGGAGTCGCGGTTAGCGCGTCTGGCCGCGAAACCAGGTGGCCCGGGTTCGATTCCCGGTTGGGGCAAGTTACCTAGTTGAGGTTTTTTTCCGGAGTTTTCTCTCAACGCAATATGAGCAAATGCTGGGTAACTTACGCTGCTGGACCCCGGACTCATTTCACTGGCGTTATCACCTTCATCTCATTCAGACGCTAAATAACCTAAGATGCTGATAAAGCGTTGTAAAATAACCTACTAAAATAAAATAAAAAATACATACATACAACGAGCAAATGCTGGGTAACTTTCGGTGCTGGATCCCGGACTCATTTCACCGGCATTATCACCTTCATATCATTCAGACGCTAAATAACCTAGATGTTGATACAGCGTCGTAAAATAACCCAATAAAATAAAAATACATACATACATACATACATACATACATACATACATACATACAGGACAGATTTTGAAAGGAAGGAATGTACTGCTCAGAAAAGGCCCTCAAGTCAGATTGTTCATGGTCTCTCGTTAGAACATGGAATATAAAACACTGGAATATAAAACGAACTGTGAGTCTTATCTGTGGAATAAGTGCTGTCGAATGCAGTGCGGCGATGATTCAAGGTATCGCATGACGGTACGAAGGAAAAGCCATGGCCTTAACCGCCAGAACCTGTGATTGTCAGGCTGAACTCAAGGCCCGCCGCGCCGCGCCGCACGCCTCATGCGGGGATTTAAAAGTTGTCAAGGCGAACTCTAGGCGTGGTGTGTAGTGTATAGCCTAGCACTCATAACTTGTTTGATCCGAGGCATAACAGGACTCTGTGTCACTCGTCACATCCAACAACGCTGTTTTTTAACACTTTGAAGCAAGCCGAATTTTAAAGTGCGTCATTCACGGATATTGACACGACACACAAGTACAGTAGGCCTATTAACTTCTCTGACAAACTGTTCTTTATGCTATTGCCGTGTTAACTTCGACTTGAAATGTAAGTTGTGTATATCCAACTGTTGTTATGAATAAACATCAAATTTTACTGTACAAATGATGTTTTAGGCGTCTTGATTTTATACATTATCAAGATAAATGGCACTAAGTTTAGGATTAAAAGACATTAAAATAGTGCCCAATGTGTACGGAAATATAAATAATCGGATAAACTCCAGAACATGGATTGCATTATTTCCCTCTTACTTGAAAATTCCAACCTTGTGCACACAAAATAAATTATTGGCACTGAAAAGTGCCTTTTCGTAAATATAATGATGCTCATTCGACAAACGCAGACAGATCTGCTCTTTTTAGTATTCTAAGACATAATTTGGTAGGTGCAATCCGTGTTCTAAAATTTTCCCAAATAATCATCATAATTTTCCTCGATGCAGTAAATGGAACATAGGGCCACAGCGGAACTTCGCCTTCGAACTCTCTTCCTAGCCATCACCTTTGCTTCCCCACTTGAAATTATAAATACCAGAAGTGAAATGAAGGACTGACAAGTTTGAAAAAGAACACAAAGAGAACTTAGGATTAAATGTGTTAAACATAATACAATTAATGAATACGATACTAAGGGATATGCTACTGGAGCTAAACGACAGCTGTCAGCAGTATGGGATAAAGATAAATGCAAACAAGACGAAGACCATGGTTGTCGGAAGAAAAATAAAGAAGGTAAAATTGCAAATTCTAAATGAGGCAGTAAGGCAAGTAGACAGCTTCAAATATAAATGTAGTATAAACAGTAACATAAGCTTCTGTCAGGAAGTCAAAAGAAGGATAACAATGACAAAGGAAGCTTTTAATAGAAAAAGGAGTGTCTTCTGCGAACTAAGGAAGAGACTATTGAAGTGCTGTGTATGGAGTGTGACATTGTATGGGGCAGAAACATTGACATTACGACGAAGTGAAGAGAAGCGAATTGGAGCATTGAAATATGTGGGCCTATGTGGAGAAGAATGGAGCGTGTGAAATGGGCAGACAGAATAAGAAACGAAACTAAGTGAAGAAAGAATGTATGCTGAAACAGATCAGAAAGAGAAAAAGGAATTGGTTAGGTCACTGCCTGAGAAGAAACTGCCTACTGAAGAATGCACTGAAAGGAATGGTAAACGTGAGAAGAATTCGAGACAGAAGACAAAATGATAGACGACATTAAAACTCGCAACAGCCGAGATTATACCAGCGTCGTCGGTGTGCCGGAATTTTGTTCAGCAGGAGTTCTTTTACATGCTAGTAAATCTACTGACATGAGTCTGACGCATTTAAGCACACTTAAATGCCATCGACCTGGGCCGGGATCGAACCCACAATCTGGAGCATAGAAGGCCAGCGCTATACCGACTGTGCTACCTAGGCCGACTAGTTTCTTTTTTTTTAATTGGTTATTTAACGACGCTGTATCAACTACTAGGTTATGTAGCGTGGAAAAAAAATGGTTTATTTAACGACGCTCGTAACTGCAGAGGTTATATCAGCGTCGCCGGTGTGCCAAAATTTTGTCTCGCAGGAATCCTGTTATATGCCAGTATAAATCTACTGACATGAGCCTGTCTCATTTAAACACACTTAAATGCCATCGACGTGGGTTGGGATCGAACCCGCAACCTCGAACATACAAGGCCAGCGTTATACCAAGCACGCTACCGAGGTCGACTTTAGTGTCGATGAGATTGGTGATAGCGAGATGGTATTTGGCGAGATGAGGCCGAGGATTATAATAATAATAATAATAATAATAATAATAATAATGATAATAATAATAATGATTTATTTTAGCTGGCAGATTTAAGGCTGTAAGGCCTTCTCTTCCACTCAACCAGCAAAAAGGATTCGCCATAGATTACCTAGTATTCACCTTACGATTGGGGAAAACCTCGTAAAAACCCAACCATGTAATCAGTCCAAGCGGGGATCGAACCCGTGCCCGAACGCAACTTCAGACCGGCAGGCAAGCGCCTTAACCGACTGAGCCACGCCGGTGGCTACTTGTTTTTTAAATGGTGGAAATTAATGTAATAGTAGTTTACTGGAACTAAGTTGTAGGGATCAAAATCTAAATGTAAAATATATCGATATAATGAAAATTTAATAGCGTATGTCCCTAAACGAAATTCCTAGACGTGTTGTCCTTATCAGAAAGAAATGTGGTGCTTTATTGCGATCTAAAGTAGCCTACTCTTCAATATTAGCACTTCGAATCTGATTTATTGCATGCACAAAAGACAGCTTGAATACTAACAAAATTCAATTTGTCTGTGATGCGGAAGATAAACACGTTTTGCATGAAACAGAATAGATGATAAAGAAGCGGCTTTGAACAGCATCCATGATGCTCCTTTACTGCGTCGCCAGAAACCCGAAATATCAGACAACACAGACATAACAAGATCAGGGAATTGCTGTACAATGCGGTGCTGGAAGCTGTCATTTTAACATCTGGAAACGTGAGCGCGGGTCACTACCTGTTACTGGGGTGGACCGAGGAATCCAGCAGTCTGTTGCAGTCTGCTATACTTTCTGAAGGACTGAAACCTCCAAGCACCATAGTACATATTAGAACTTCAATTTATTTTTGTTCTGAAGTAAACATAATTTGAGTCTCTGTGTTGTAGGACTGTATGACATTTCCATTATTGTAAAAAAATATAATAATAAAATTTTTGTGAAAAGTAAGGAAGGAAGGTCCTGAACACTGAAGTAGAAAGGGGTGGGTATAGTTAGCCTTATGAACTTCGTTATAAACAAAAACGAAAGTGGTTACAATGGGGAAAAGTATGTTGTTGATAAATAGTTACTCCATGTTGAGTCATCCCACGAGGAGTAGGGGAGACTGTTGTACCTTTAAACACTTTTCACGTTTTATTTATTTTAATTTTGACAAATTAAATTTCTTAAATGAAAAAATGCTTGAAATAATCATTGAACATTCCTTTACAACTTCCTGTGTGTATTTACCTGTTTTGCAGATCTATTAAGGATGGAAAAAATAAAATGAAGGGAGATGTAATGTGTTCAAATTTGACTATAATTATGTATGTGTGTTCCGCCTTTGCTTATGATACAATTAAATACAGAAACTAATAAATCATATTTTCATTAACGTTTTCGGTACTTATGTACCATCTTCAGATGCATGTATATAATGCTAATTGTTAACCAAGCCTCTAGGTGCATGTGTCGTAAACTTAAATAATCAGTGTTTTTGTGCGTACTGTACTATATCGATGAAATGTTGCCATGATTGAATAAATAATTACCTAGCTCTTATATACTATTTGTTGGTACAACATACTATCAAAATTAAAAATTAAAAATTAAATGTTTCAGTCAATGTTTAAAACACTATTTAAAACACTATTTAAAACTGTTTAAAAACACATAGTTTTTGCATCACTTTAAATATATGAAGTTAGTGATCACTTGTTGTGCGGTGTTTGCCGATGTGAAGTTGAATGAGGCAGTTGTGGTGATCTTGTTTTTTAGCGCAACAAGTGATCACTAACTTCATATATTTAAAGTGATGCAAAAACTATGTGTTTTTAAACAGTTTTAAATAGTGTTTTAAATAGTGTTTTAAACATTGACTGAAACATTTAATTTTTAATTTTTAATTTTGATAGTATGTTGTACCAACAAATAGTATATAAGAGCTAGGTAATTATTTATTCAATCATGGCAACATTTCATCGATATAGTACAGTACGCACAAAAACACTGATTATTTAAGTTTACGACACATGCACCTAGAGGCTTGGTTAACAATTAGCATTATATACATACATCTGAAGATGGTACATAAGTACCGAAAACGTTAATGAAAATATGATTTATTAGTTTCTCTATTTAATTGTATCATAAGCAAAGGCGGAACACACATACATAATTATAGTCAAATTGTGATAGCTTATCGGTATACCTTCAATATGAAATGTGTTCAAAGGTACAACAGGTTCATGTACCTTGGAACATACCCTCTTGTGAGTTGTAACACATAGAATATAGGTGGAAATATAGCTGTAAAAACTGACAATCATATTTAAAATGTATTTGCCATCATAAACCAGAGCAGGCTTCTCTGATTAAGATTTCATTTCCTGGAGGAGCAATAACTGCTTCAACAGCTTTCTTCAAGGCATCCGGATCAATTGGAGGCCTCTTAACTCCAGACTTACTTCGTAACATAATCTTAAAATAAAAGAAAAACAAAAACCGATAGTATCGTGTACTTTGGAACATGCTCCATGGTACAAGATGTTTTGTGTTCAAAGGTACAAGAGGGTGCACGTTTACACAAATATGGCTTCCAAAACTAGAGATTCGAATAAGTCATGGAAATTAAAATAAGTTATTACTGAAGAGATGACAGGGAACACACTGTACTTGAAAGATAGTAACAAATAGATTCTGGTTTTGTGTTAGAAAAAATATACCAATGAACGAAATGTTTACTTTTGGTACTAAAAAAAGCTTCTTTGTCCACGAAACTCACACTTTGCAGTAAATCAAACTGAAACTACGACCAGAGCTACTTAGCGGCTTTCTCTACAATCGACTTCAGTTTGAGTCCTCTAGGTAGCACCAAAAAAAAAAAAATGTTCAAAGGTACACTATGTTCAAGTTACAACAGTCTCCCCTATAATATTTCATAAAAGTTTTAAATTTGAGAGAAGTTGGAATTTTTATTTTAACCATTGTCTACACCAGTGGTGACCAAAACTCGAACGGCAGTAATTACACGCGAGAGATAGTTTAGAAGTAAGGAGATAGGGGAGAGGTACATGGCATGAAAACTACAATCAGTGGTGGTTCGTGCACTAACATTGATTTCTTCATCAACCCCGCGAATAAAAATATCAAGCTTTGCTGTATCAGTAATGTCACTACTGTCATCAAGAACCAATAAAAAAGATATACAAATATTCTTGCTTTTTTTTTTTTTTTTTTTAAATATTCCTCAATGAATACAATCAGAAATTTCCTGAATTCTCTTCTGGATATTTAGTCGAGAAATGCGCAGTTTTTCAACATTAATTAACAAGTTTCATTGGACAAATTATTTCAGCCACCTTGATCATTACGCTTTTATAAAACTCTCCTTCGTTGGACGGCTTAAGAGAACGAGCTATTTCGTTCGCCACTAGATAGCTGGCTTCATTACATTTATTTATGACATCTTTCTCTTCATGACGATGGTTGAAGGCTGATTTCAGTTCTTGGGGTTTAATAGTTCACTTCATTACTACACTAGCACATAATATTCAATCAGTTTCTCTATAATAATAATAATAATAATAATAATAATAATAATAATTATTATTATTATTATTATTATTATTATTATAACCGGATTCCAGTTCCGATGCAGATCGAATCCCCTCAGTTTAAGTTGTATCTCTCAGTTTTCCCTTTGGTGGCCTACCCTTATGTACTGTATTACAGAATATGTGACACAATGTCCAATGCACTATGTACAGAGGTGCACTCATTACGAGTGACTAAAAATATTACTAAGGTTGGATAAAAAGTAATGGCAACAGTTCGATATTTCTGATATGGCTTTATTCAGAGAGGTACAACATTTACGTACCTTCTATATAATCGCCCCCCTTATTTATTACCATTTGCCAAATGTTTGGAAGGCGTCGTACACCATCAGCGCGTCATCTTTGTTGATGTTCCGTATTGACCGCCCTAAAGCACGGATAAGTTCATCTCTGGTATTGTACCGGGTCCCTCGCAGTGGTTCTTTCATTTTGGTGAAAAGATCGTAATCGCATGGATCATATCGGGTGAGTACGGTGGATCCAACAGGGAAGAAAGGAGTTGAACTGTGTTGTCCTCCACGCGGAGTCGTCCTGTACGGAGGTTGTTCTGAACGGCATCCCTGCCTTCCCGGTACGCTTTAACCCATCGTGCCACTGGGCAACGCTGCATCGGCGCATGCTTCACGCAGTCTCTGAAAACATTCTTGTGCACTACGATCTCGTGTCACTTCAATTTTGATCCAGGAACTTTGCTCTAGTTTTGTAAACGTGGTCTTAGGGAATTCGCACTATTCCTATGAAAGTCAACGTTCTACACACTGCAGTAGATTGACAGAGTACTGTCGCCGCTGGCTGCACTATCTAACAGTCCTTTTTCATGTCCACACAGCTGGCAACTCTCGAACGCACCATCGTCACGTGACAGCAATGTTGCCATTACTTTTTATCCAACCTATGTATTTTTAATGCTGAAAATGATTGTTGGACATCACATGAGGTTACTGAACAAAATTTTAGTGCACATATTGTGAATTTGTAAGTTCCAGGTTCAAGCAAACCATATTTTCTTGGTACAGAACATTCTTTACTTTGAGCACAGTGCTGTAACCAGGGTTTTTTGATAGCATTATGTCTGCTAGTGGGCCTTTGTGCGTTAGAATTGTGTTCTGTTAGGGATTATATTGCTTTCAGTAAGTTTGAAGAAGGCGATACGAACGAACACACACAAAATATAACAAAATCAGATGAATCTCAAATGAAATGTAGAGACCAGAAAAAGTAATGAATCCGGTACTTTTGTAACACATATTGGCTCCTGCTAACACGGCACGTGTGTTTCCATGCATAAATTGGGCGGCATTCAGCACCGTTATGATGCTTTGTACATGAGAAGGCATAACTCATGCTAATTTTATTCTGCAGTATTGTTAACAGCTATACTGTAAAATACTTCCGTTTTATTGCTTACCTCAGACTTATTTCCTTTTCGCATAAACATTCCAATATCCGTCACACTCATTAAGCGAACTGAAGGAAGACTGACAAATTTTCACCCCCATCAGCGACCCTAATTGTTTTGCTACGGCGTGTCAAACTTTGAAGCATCACGTCATTCCAAACGACTTGTACAAATCATTAAACTGAGTCAAATTTATGGACTACATGTTCTAGGAAAGGGAATAAGACACATGGAGAGGCTATTACAGTGGTTCCCAAAGTGTAGGTCGCGACCCTCTGGGGGGTCCTATGAAGAACAGGGAGGGGGGCCCGCGACATGTTTTACAAAAAAAAAAAAAAAAAAAACAAACAAAACAAAAAAACACCTTATTAATAGCACATTTATTTTGTACTTAGAAACGTAAAAAATGTTGAACATGAAAATAAAAAGACTTTCAGAAGCTGTGTAAAAAATAATTAATGCGATAATTATGCCTGTTTTTAAGATGGTAGCTTCTCAAAGTATATATAGTCGCGACACTGTTATTCCCGGCGTGACTCCTCCTCTTTGCTTACGTCTTATAATCTTTTCGCTGTAAGAAAAATCCTAATGTAAACAATAGCACGTGACTGAAGTGAGGCTTCATTGGCCACTGTTTGGCGCCATAGATTCTCAGTACGTGTTCCCACCTACTGTTGTACATTCTGTTTCATGTTAAACATTTCCCGTTAATCGTCAAGTAGGCCTAACCTCACTACTATTCATTCATTTGTTTAGGAAACATTTACTTTATAATTACTACAATTAAATTATTTTTAAGTCTTATGTCTTCACAATGGACAGTTGAGGATACAGAAGCCATACTTCAATATTAGCTTATGTGAACAACTACAAGCTCAAGTGACGCCAGCTTGCTACAAGAACAGACTACCTCGGTATTACTGTTGGTATTCATCCGCGTTCATAGTACATAAAAAAATATAAAAGTAGCTTTTCTTTTACATAGCGTTTTACACATGAGTGAAGTTAAATGTTTCATCGTATTTAACAACTAGAATTCAACTTTTTATTTTCAAATAATACAAGATTGTGGTTTCCAAATACGAACTATATTTTCCTGCGTCATGTGAGTGTTTCGACTGGGAACCAATCACGAGTATGACAGCAACGTGCTTATGTTTACATTAGGATTTTTCTTACAGCGAAAACAGTATAGAAAGTGAAGCTCTATAAAGTCTAGGTAGGTAGTATCGTTCGCCATTTTTGTTCTTTCGTTGCCGAGCTACCATACGAGGAATCTATTTGCCACACCGTTAAACATTGTCATGTCGTAGCTCCCATGATAATAAATCAAACGCACTGTAATTCAGCAAATAATTGAGCGGCAAATAACGTCTTGGTGTGCTTTCTGTGAACGCCAACGAAAGAGCCAAAATGGCGGGCTATTATATTAAGTGTTTATCGAGCTTTAAGAAATGAATAACATCTTCATGAGCGAATCACAAGATGCACACGTTTAAATGTAGCCGACCTCCAACGGGATTGGCTACCGGAAATTAAAGCGATGGGACTATAGTATTCAATACACACACACACACACACACACACACACACACACACACACACACACACTGGTAGCGTTTTCAATTTTAAGGACTTTTCGCTTCTATTACGATGACAATTATGGCGTGAAACTTAATTTGCATGAATACGAGTTTGCAAATGCTATAAAAAATTCAAAAACTTCTTTTAATCTCGAGGTATTCTTACATTCTTTTGATCCAAAACTGGTTAAAGCTCATCGAAAAAGAAAAAAGTATACTTTGACTATTCCATCAGTAGGTACATATTTCAGTGAGTCTTTCCTTAATACTGAATTTCAGCTAATTAAGTGCAATTGAAGGGTACACGGGAAAAACGAACAATATCACAATGCTGTTAAGGGTGATGTCATTATCTAATTCACTGTATTACTACAAACTTTAGGGTTGTTTTTACCAAAAGTGGTAAAGGAGAATTAAAACCACGGATACATTCATCATTTCCTTCATTTCAAGTAGAAACACCAATATATTTAGCAGTAATATACTGAAATAGATCAATATCTCAACCTTAATGGAAATGTGACATTGTTCGTTTTTCCCGTGTACCCTTCAATTGTCTAAAAACAAATTCAGTATCCATCTATGACTGTTGTATTTATTTCGTATTATTATATAAAAAACTTTTATTTGCAACTGGCAAACTTAACTGTGTGCACGCAAAAAGAAACTCAGTATTTGTTGTAAAATGTAAAGTAAAAGTAAATCCATGGCGCTACAGCCCATGAAGGGCCAAGACCGACCAGCCGGCTGCTGGCCTCATGTCCACATGCCGAAGCAGAGGTGGGCGATCATCCAACCAGAATGGAGGTATTGTGTGGTTAACACGATGATCATCCCAGGCGTTATAGCTGGTTTGCGAAACCGGATTTTCGCCACCTATCGTAACTCTCCAAGTGCATCACAATGCTGGGTGGGCACCAGTCACATTTACTGGCCGAAATTTCATGAGAAAATTTCTTCCTCCATGAGGACTCGAACCAGCGCGCATTCCGTAACGCGAGTCCTAGGCAGCATGCCTAAGGCCACAGCGCGAGACCAGTATTTCTTATAGCCTACACAAATTTCGTATGAGTTCTTTAATACACTGGAATGAATAAAATTTCTTTTTGTGAAGTGATGACCAAAATCCAAGCGTCCTTATAAATCACTCGATTATATCTCTGGCTGTTATTATGTCAACATCTTGGCCTTGCAAACCACTGTTCAGAGTGGTTTAAGTGTTCGAAAAATATATCAGCAAGGAAGGCCAGTGTAAGAAGGCAAAGATAAATGGAAAATAGTTTTGCATATTCCAATTTCTCGTTTTGCATTTATCGGTACATTAGAAATTGGGTGGTATCCACTGGTTTTGAGTAATAACTGGTATTTTTGAAACTGATGAGATGACTACATTCTCAAAGAGAGGCTGTACTTAATAGGTTAAAAAAAAGAGTATTTGTTTACCATTACACTATAATTTTATCAAAATAGAAGTATATGTGAGTTTATTTTTCACAAAAAGGGTCGTTTAAGATTAAAAAAATAAATAAATAATAATAATAATAAAAAATAAAATTTTAAAAAATAACAGAGGATACAGTTAATTTACAAATTATGATACAACTGACCAAAAATGTATTAGTTATGATATTTGTAATACAACGTAAATAATAATTAAAAAAAAAAAAGATCTTGTAGCATAATATATATTTAAAAAAAAATTGTCACTTTATATCTAACAAAGCTATTGAATAATTTTTTTCACTCTCTACTGTAAATTTCAGCCTTTCGTGTAATTTATTAAGCAAGTGTACAATTGTATTATCTATTGATTTATTTTCATAAATTATAAGTGTGTCATCTACATATCAATGAAAGTCTTTTATGTTATGGTTATTTAGGATGTCACTGATAGTATTATCTTCTATGTTTTGTAGGAAGATATCGGTTTGAATTCCAGATAATGGATTACCCAGTGCTAGGCCAACATTCTGTTTATATAATTTTTGATCGAAGTGAAGTAATTTTGTGAAGTAACAGTATTTATTAGATTTAATTTTTGTTGGAATTTATTCAATGGTATTTGAAGGTTAATTAATTTTGCTTCGATAATATTTATAGTTTCTTGAAGTATGATATTTGTATATAAGTTTTCTATGTCAAGGGACATCAGTTCTGAATTTGGGTTAATATTCAGTTTGACTAGATTATCTATTATAAGTCTCGTGTTTTTTATTGTATATTGATTTTGTAATTGTAAGGTTTGTTTTAACCATTTGTTAAGAGAAAATAAATTAAAAAAAGTAAAATTGTCGTTTTCGATTTTACTGAGATTTTTGTTTTTTGAATGGAATTAAATGACATTGGAGTGGGTGGTCGTAAACAAATGTCTTACTCAAAAGTGGATCGCACCTTGAAAAAGTTTTGAAACCACAAAGCTACTGTAATTTTTACAGTACTAACGCTTCCGAATTCTTCATATAGAAATAAGTTTTTACCGACACGTCAGAGATATTAACTTTATTGAGTTGACCCATAAATGAAGTGGGTCGACGGTAAAGTTAACGTTTGCCTACTGAAGAATGCACTGGAATGAATGACGAACGGGAGGAAGTTCGGGCTGAAGAAGATATCAGATGATAGACAACATTTAGGTATAATTATGGATCGTATGCGAGAAATAGGGAAGATTGGAGAATGCAGGATGTACCCTTTCTGTTGTATGAATCGGAATTCTGGATGCCTATGAAACCGACTACTGCGGTACATATAGGCTTCTGTATAAATAAAATAGCGACAGCAAGCGAGAAATGTCTGCTGATTGCACAAAAGAAGTTAAAATGAATACAAAAATTAGACAGAGAATGTGACTTCTCGAGTGCTATGTTGGTAATTATATCTAGTGGGGAGGAAGCTATAAAAATGTGTTATAAGATTTAATTGTAATTCATTAGAAATTTAACTATAACCACAAAATCCTCTTTCTTCATATGGGGAGTCAGGCCCAGACAGTTTACTAGCAAACTTAGGTTTAGCATAATAATGTGTGGAAAGTTGATATACTCGTACATGGTTGTGTGCTGACATTGTTTCCGTATAACTGTTTTTCTTGTAAATTCAATACATGACTACTTTATGCAAGTAAACGACCTTTATTAGAAGAATTTGGCCGATTACTGTCATATAAAATACCTTGAAATACCACTGTTATTATTAAATCTAACAATACCATCCCATCGCACCTCCTCATACTCATCCTCTTTCACAATAGCCCTGCCAAGACTCTGGAATTCGTTACCTGCTAGCATCAGGGACTGTCGAAATAAAATTCAATTCAAACGCAAACTTACTAGGCACTTGGTCAGTAATTGAGACTCGTTCAGACATGGTTTCTTGTAAATAGTTCTTTTAATCTACCACAAAATATCTCAATATCCGGTAATTTCATCACTATAGAATTTTGTTATTGTAGGTTTAATTTGTAATTTAGTAAATACAAAAATATTCTTTGTTCTTAACTTCTATGATAAAATGTCTAGCTTTCATTAATCAGGTATTCTTGTCGTACTTTAATTTTTATTGTAATTGTAATTGTAAATTTAATATTAATTGTAATCTTATTGTTCATGTTATAGTTGTAACCCCTGGTAGAGGGGCAGAGAAGGCCTGACGACCTTATCTCTACCAGGTTAAATAAATAAATCTTTAATCTTAATCTTAAATCTGGCATGACAATACGCGGTGAGATGACGGCTGATGCTAGCGCGGTAACACGCAAGAACTTACAATTTTCGCCACTCAGAGCGCGGCGGTGCATTTGTCCCTGCAACGCACGGAGCCTATAGACATAAATGGATAAAATATCGAAACATAATGAAATTAAAAATATTTCGTAAAGAAATTTTATAGTATAAACAAAATGGAAGACGTGACATAGGCAAACGTAGAAAGAGATGTGCTAAGGTCGGAACAGACCGAACGACCAAATGGAAGAAGACGGAGAAGAAGAAGAAGAAGAAGAAGAAGAAGAAGAAGAAGAAGAAGAAGAAGAAGAAGAAGAAGAAGAAGAAGTAATATTCTGAACGTGATAAAGGAACTGAATTGTTTCGAAACTTGTAAAACGTATAATGAGACAGTGTGTGTCAACTTTGTGACACTCGTTTTTGTAGTATGTAGTTGCACATGACTCGTTTGTGTACTCGTAGATGTGGCGGTAATAAAACCTTGATGTTGGATAAGCTGCGCTTATCATCGACATGTGCAGTTTCTCTTGCACCTGAACAAGCACACCGTGCTAGCAGGCAGTCATGCGACATGGCAGAATTTATAGTCTATCGCAATAAGTCTATACAGAAAATATGTTTTATTGAAGAAAAAAATTCGCTGTGAACATGGATAATTCTTCGGATATCATATATTTCAAGTCATAATAGCCTTATTTATTATAGGAAACCCATATTAGTAGAAGGCCAAGACAGAAGAAGTATTTATATATTTCCCAATTTACACTCTTACATACTCTGTTTTTCTTATAAATTAAAGCGTGCCACAAGGTACTGTTATAGGGTCATTTTAATTTTTTATATAATAAGTTATATAAATTACTTGTTATAAGTGGATTTAGAAAAATTTAGTGACACTCTATACTCACATACTGATGAAGTGATGACACATTTGTAATTTTTATTGGTTCAACCTGGACTAACTGAAAATGCCAATGTTTGTATAAATGCTGCTGTTATTAAAAATTACTATAATAGTGATTTTCTTTCATTAAATGTTTCCAATACTACTTTGATTCCATTTACCTTAAATATCAATGGTTTACAACAATTAAAATCTTGTGATAAATCAAATATACATAATAATTTTATTCATAATGCTGGTTGTTCAATTAATGATGATAGCAAATGTCCTAGAGAATAAATATGGGAAATGCCTGTTATTATTCGGTTGAGAAGCTTTTGTCATCCAGTCTGCTATCAAAAAAGTTGAAAATTAGAATTTATAAAACAATTATTATATTACCGGTTCTTCCGTATGATTGTGAAACTTGGACTCTCACTTTGTGAGAGAAACAAAGGTTAAGAATGTTTGAGAATAAGATGTTTAGGAAAATATTTGTTTTTTTTTTTTTTTTTTTAATTTTATTGTGTTATTTTACGACGCTGTATCAACATCTAGGTTATTTAGCGTCTGAATGATATGAAGGTGACAATGCCGGTGAAATGAGTCCGGAGTCCAGCACCGAAAGTTACCCAGCATTTGCTCGTATTGGGTTGAGGGAAACCCCGGAAAAAACCTCAACCAGGTAACGTGCCCCGCCCGGGATTCGAACCCGGGCCACCTGGTTTCGCAGCCAGAAAAATATTTGTTAAGAGGGATGAAGTTACAGGGGAATGGAGAAAGTTACACAACACAGAACTGCACGAATTGTATTTTTCACCGGACATAATTAGGAACATTAAATCCAGACGTTTTTTGAGATGGGCAGGGCATGTAGCACGTAAGGACGAATCTAGAAATGCATATAGAGTGTTAGTTGGGAAGTCGAAGGGAAAAATACCTTTGGGGAGGCCGAGGCGTAGATGGGAGGATAATATTAAAATGGGTTTGAGGAAGGTGGGATATGATGGTAGATACTGGATTATTCTTGCTCAGGATAGGGACCGATGGCGGGCTTATGTGACGGCGACAGTGAACATCCGGGTTCCTTTAAAGCCGTAAGCAAGTAAATATCTTATATTGAAAGAATCTACGCAAGTGAAGTGCTCAGGAATTAGGCTATTATTTACCAGCATTTAAGGTGGAATGAACATGTTTTTTCTTTATGTAATAGGCTTCGGAAAATAATTTATAACTTTGTTATTCTTCGCTCTTACGTACCTACGAATATTCTGCGATTAGTTTTTCTAAGTTTGGTTTAATTTTTCAACCAGTATGATATAATCAAATAGTCAGCAACAAGAAAATCTATACTTTCTCCACTGCTATTACTTCCAAAAGAGGGTAATAAAAATTAATATAAAGAAGTCAATTGCTTACCCAACAAATTTGATTTGTTCCGATTTTAATGTTTTCCCAACTGAACAAATATATAAATACTAGTGGCTTGTGCAGCAACTGCTGCAAACTAAGTTCATTAGACGTTCAAATAAACATTTTTCAGATTTATTTTCAATGAAGAATAACAGACATTTTGAAAGTTATTTGCTTCCATAATAATGAAAGATACCGGTACTCTCTCTCGAGCCAATACTGAAGAGAACCACGCATATAAATATCTACACCACACCGCCATTAAATATATGAAAAAGACCCAACCCCACTTGATTAATAACTATAAAAATATTTGATTTTTAATAATATTATTATCTTACGTAAGTTTTATAGCTTTCAGTAACATATACTATATATAAGTACTGTATAGCCGCCACTCAGTAAAATATAGAAATCAAAATCTAATTTAAGTTATTCCTTACATAACCCCAAAACGTTTCACTTTCATATCACCAATATAGGATTAATATGTATAATTAATGAAAAATAGTCACATCGTGGCATTAACCAGAATAATATTTTATTTCTAATGGTAATAATGTCATCAAACCACCTCAAGTTTTGTAGTTTTTAATGTCCAATACACAGCTGTACCCAGAAAATTACACACCACAGAATTGAACCTGTAAATTATTTTTAGTAAGTTAAGTTTTTAATAACCAATTTAATTTGAGCCCTAAATATGTCAGCATTCTTGCATATCATGGCCTTCGTGTAATATTGTTTACTGTAGTGTGTGTTTTATTTTATTCTGAAATGCAACATGGCCGCTTTTAGCGAAGCGAGCATCAAGTAGGCCGTGAATGCAATTAGCTAGTTCTCAAAACTGACGACAGATGGATTTTGGAAAATAGGAAAATTATGTTGAAAAATTGACATTTCACTGAAAACTACTATTTTTCCGAAAAACTTTGAGTTCCAAGCTTCAAAATGATGGGTCATTCATTAAAATGCGTTCAGCCGTTTTCCCGTAATTTCCATTACCAGTTCAAATTATATATATAGACATGTTATTAAAATAAGTATATTATCATGAAAATTGCCAAATTATAAAGAAGAACTACATGTGTATAATCCGTTTATGTTTCTGTTTGTGATTTTCGTGACAATTACCCTAAATTTTCAATTCATATGATTTTATTTGTCACTACATGGAAAAATGGCGCCTTCTAGCGAGTACACTCATGACCAAATCGACTGTAGCATCAGGAAAAGTTCCTGGTGGTATAGATGTGAAACATATTATGTAAAATCATCAGAAATTTTCAATTTTCTGAGTGATGAGTTGCTTATGAAAGACTCTGTATTTGTTTTAAATTAATATGTCTATATATAATGAGACTACCTTTCTATATTTTTAAGGGAGTGTAAAATAACCTGTTACTAAATATAATACAGATGCAAGATCTCACAAGATTTTGTGCAAAATTGTGTATTATAATGTTTTTTCTCTTTTTTTTTCAGGTATAGACCTATTGGCCTGTTACTGTCTCGTGTCACCGATTATTTGGTCTTCCCACTGATTTCTTTCCAATAGGTGTGTATTTTAAAATTTGTTTGGAGATTTTACATCTATTCATTTGGAATAGCGTTTCTTCCAGTTTTGTCTTACATTCTCTTTTCTATGTAAGTTACCCTATACTGTTATGTTATTTATAAATCAGATATTTTATGAAAGCGAGTTTCATTGTCTGTAAAATAGAATATCTCAATCATACACAATTTTTTTTATTACATTCCATTTGTTGTATTCTTCCTTACGTTTTCCCTATTAACTATTTGTGTCGAGTTATTTTTATTATATTCCAATCTTTAGATCTATATTTTACTTTCTTTTTTCTGTTGTGGTATTATTTTCATGTTGTTTAGTGTCGATTTTGTTATGCTATTATTTTTTTTGTAATATGTTAGTATTCTGTTCTTTAAGTTTTTGTTAAATTTTCACTGCTTGTATACTTTGGACCTGGTAGAGTGTAAGAGAAGGCCCTATGGCCTTAAAACTCTGCCGGTATAAATAAATAAATAAATTTATTATTATTATTATTATTTTTATTATTATTATTATTATTATTATTATTATTATTATTATTATTATTATTATTATTCTTTATATGAAAGTGTTTGCATTTAAATATCCTAACATTCTTACAAGTTTTCGAGTTACATTAACTAAATAAATATTTTGAAGTGCTCTTTGTCAATGCAAACCTTCAACGACTAGGTACCCTACTCTCCCCTTTTTCAACCCAAAACGAAGATCTGGTCCGTCCCGGAAATCTGAGGAGTAACTTCAGACTTTTGGGGGCGGAGTTTATCTGTGCCGGAGTGTATTGCGGGCAGCATCAGTCGAGGCCGCTAAGGGGTAAGATGCTCGTGGTAGAAGGTAGAGTAGAGTTGAGATAGAAATTATCCAATCCCTGCAAGCGATTGCTAGCTTCGTTCAACCGACACCTCCCTCCAGAGCGATAATTGGCCCTAGCCCTCCCACATACCACTTGCGCAGAGCTCTTGTTTCGACTTTCTACTTCACAGATTTTTGGGACGGACCATAGATCCAACCTACCAGATGTTAAGAGTTGTTATGTACTTCACTAGCAATGGAATAAGTCCAAGCTACGCCTCTTCTGAATGAATTGACATGATAGACGACTTCGTTGCTACCATAGACATTTGCACTGTGTTGTACAACTCAACTTTTTATAGATAGGTTTTACCTACCACTGCAACTGTTACTATCAAAATATTGCACAAACATATGTACAGGCCACTTTAAGCACAAGCATGTTTCTTCTAGTAAATGACGCGGAATTTTGTAGATGACTTCCCTCCTCAGTTGTTCAGTTCAGTGCCATAGTGTTTCTGTGCAGTTTAAGGATATTTTGTTTTTGGAGCTCTTATTCCGAATTTGATATAGCCTTACTAGCTTGATCATTAGCGTAAATATATTGTTTTCATGTATTTATTGTTACCTAAATTTATTAATTTTTATTGATTTATTTTACGACGCTTTAACAACTGAGATGTTTACCTAGCGTCTGATTGAAATGAAAGTGTTAACGCCAGCGAAATGAGTCCAAGGTCCAGCGCCGAAAAGCTACCGAGCATATGAGGTGAGGAAAAACCCCGGAAAAAACCTCAACCAGATAACTTGTTCCAACCATGATTTGAAGCTGGACCCGTTCGTTTCCTAGTCGGGATCAGACATCCTGTTACTTCACAGCTGTGGACTACTAAAATTCTATTCCTCCATTGTTAATTTATTCCATTCTTATATTTTTTAATTACACAATAATTTTAAATAAAGCTGAGAAAACACTGAAATTTAGTTTCACCCCTTCTTGATTAGATTTCACTTAATTTTTACTTAATTTATTCCCTGTTTTCAGAACGAAAGTTATGTTCTTATAAAACTTCTGAATTCATTTTTACATTTTGCATTTGTATCCTTCTTTCAATTTTCTCGCCATGTAAGAAGCAGTATGTATAGGATAGGCCTATGTATTACTTTATCATGAACGAAAAGTGAAAGAAGGTTCATCCAAGTCCGGTGAAATGCGTGAAACGTTTACGTTGTTCGTGATTGTTATTGTGAGCTTGGTTGGTATTGTACAGTGTCTGAGTTTTTAAATAAAACTGTGATATTTCTTTTCATTTCTTCTTTATATACCACTATTTGCATTTTAGTATATGAAAAAGCGGTCCTTTCTTGTTAATTACTTCTACATTCTATAGGACCTAGTTTCGATACAGTAATGCAATTGAATCAGTTGAATTGATAGTCGAAACGATTCACACACCAATATTTATTTAGTTATTTATTTACTAACTTATTTATTTATTTATTTATTTATTTATTTATTTATTTATTTATTTATTTATTTATGTCTATAACAAGCCAAAGCCCCAATTACAATAGGCAGTACAGATTTGTTAAAAAAAACACACAGAGAATTGCATATAACATGAAAAAAGAGATAAAACAGAAACAAATGCAAGATACAAGTGTAATTACAAATTAAAAATTAAAAAAAAAAAACAAATAGATACTACCTAAATAAAAGACACAGATATAGATATAAATGAAAAATACCAAATAAAAATAAATTAAAAAGAGTTAAGTATAGATACCATAGCCAAAAATGTAAAATGTAGCTATAGGCCTAATTGGCAAATTACAGAGTAAATATAACACTATGTTAATAAATTCAGTAGGCTATACAGTATTATATAGTAGGACTAATAGGCTTAATTAATTAATTTATTTATGACGCGAATGAGCTGTTTGAATTTTAATGAACAATAATATGTATTTAATCGGAAATTAATATTATAATTTAGTACTTTAGAATTAAACTATGTTAAATTAACTATTTCTGTCTTTATACTCCCCGCATTTATTAATCCCCCATTTGTTTATGAATAATTTTTTATTGATTTTTAAAATGTTAAATATTTCGTTAAGCTTTACACGTTAAAATGAATTCAATACGATGTTACATTCGTTTCTCCTTTATGTTTTATCACTTCTGGCTGGTTTGGAGACTACTTTGTTTTAAACACATCATAATTTCAGTTATCCAAGGAATACTGTAATTAATGACGTCACCGTATTAACAGAAAATCTGAGCTGATACCTCGAAAGTAAAGACCATGAATGTTTCACGCTAAACGTATCCTATAAGTACGAATTCTGTATTTATTATTAATAGCTCTACATTTTCAGTGCATTTAACTTGTTCGAATATTAAGTTTTTGTTAGTTAGGTACATATGCTTGAAGGGAGGTGTATGTACATGTTTCAAATTTAAAAAAAGTCTTAGTTAAATCTTTAATTCCCAAATGTTTCGCATTGAGTGTGACGGCCGGAAATAGGAAAGAGGAAGAGGCATGCGTGAATGGGGGCACTGCACGTGTTTCATATCATACTCAGGCGCCCTAGGAAAGTGGGGAAGGGGCTCGGCGTCCTTGTTTTGAGTGCGCCGCCGTATTTGGATATTATAACAGCTGTTAGTTCGCATTGTTTATTAAAACTATGCACGCCGAAAACACTAACCCCTCCCCACCTAGAACTTTGCACGTGTTAGAGTGGGGAAAAATAATCGATAGTAAAGCCAACTCCAGGCTGTGTGAAAACCTAGTTTTGCGCAATGTAAGGCGTGTAGTAACACAATGTAATGAAACGTTTGAAATCGATATTTGCGGTGGTTCATTTTGCTGTAAATTGAAATGCGCGGGGAGAGGGTTCGTTTAGTCTCTTCGGTGTGTAATTTATGACGTGATGCCAGATGGGTAGCGTTGTGTGTGATGTACCTAGTTGGTTATCACTCTGAATATGAGGAAAACAAGGGAATCAAAGACCAGAACTAGTTTACAAAGAAAGGCCTAAAAGCACGCCCCGTTAATAATGGAAGGATAATCTATAATGCATGTGGAAGGAAATGAACTCGAATTGTTTTTTATTTGTGTAATATGTTCCCAAAATGAGTGATGAATCGTTGCTGACGTGCGTAAGGATTTTATACGTAGTCCCGAGGGAATGTGGAAATGTTGAAACGAACATTAAAAAAATAAGGCCAGGTGGGTGAAGTTCGATTGTGTATAGAGTTACCAACCCTTCCGTATTTTCTGGGATCCGGATCCTATTTGCTCCTAATTTTTAAAAGACTCCCGATTCCCATATTTTTATTCTCTTCAAGGTTTTTCTCCCCTTATTTTTGGATAATGTAAAAATTTTTTAATCTAAACATTTGATTTTGCCGTGAATGATTGTTTATATGATGAATTTTGTTGTTCAAGAGATGCATTAAAATGTAATCTTTATAGAACGTAACGGTTGCCAGAAATGGGTTTTAGTGCTCACCTGGTTTAAAATCAAACGATGTTAATATTATACATTTAAAAAGAACTGTCTAGTTTTGTTCTAAGCACACCAGGTAGTAATGCTCATACGTACAAAGAGAATGTTTTTGTCTTATGAACAATGTTGTTGTTGTAGTTTTATTTAAAGACGCCCTACCCAACTTTGATGTGAGGGTATTAGCGTCTTTGTTAACAGTACATTAAGAAAAATAGGTATGAGTCAGAGATATCAGCATTCACTCATAGACAATAATTGAACAGATGTTCGAAACAGAAGCACGACACATCTAATCAAATCAGAGCTGCAAACTGTAGTCGACTTCAACTATTACGCGAGACAAAATCTGTCTCAAGAGAGCTTACTTTTAATTTTAAGTTTAGCTGACGAAATGTAGAATTAAGTTGTTTTTTAGCAACTGAACGAATAATTTGTCTATTTTCTATGTGAAATTTTGTCGATTCCTTAGTCTCCCGTGTTTTCTTCAAAAAAATAAAGTTGGCAACCCTAATTGTGGATAAAATAATTTTTGTTACGTGAATATTATGCTTTCACTACATTATGTGACTTTTTGATATGGGAAAATCGGCGTTGTGCTTCATCACAGTCTCATTTGAATATAACCCCACCCCCTTTAAACATCCATTCCGTCTATATTCATTTCTACCCCCGTATCACAATCTCCCCTAGTGACATGCAGCTTCACCCTCTGAGAATGAGTGCATGGAACGGCACGGAAAATGGATCAATACTTACTATTGGCTCTAATCATTACGCGGGCCTTTCAGCCAATGAGAGGTCGACTTTTGGGGAGTGTGTCAGTCCAATATCGGCGCGCGACTCAAACGCGTTCCGTGCGGAAGTTAGGCGCGCTGCCATTGGCTCGTGGGGATCCGGAGGTCCAATGGCGGCATTGGTTGCATAGCAGTGCGACCGTCTGGCCGTGTCGTGAAGGGCGGGAGGGTCCGGTCCGCGAGTGTGGAGACGGCTAGGCAGCGGAATAGGCGGACGGACGGCTGGCTGGTATGTGAGTGCGGGTACCGAGTCATGCCATCAGGCTCTTGTACTGTGTACTGGTTACCAAAGTTATCGTCTCCTCCACCGTCTCCTTCGGCATCCTCTTCTTGTGCACCGCCTCCGCAGCAGTCGTCGTCTCAGCCACCACCGCAGCACCCCTCGACGTCTTCATCCCGCTGGTGGTGGCCCCCAGCATCGTGTTACTATTGCTTCAGCCCGCATGTCGTTGGTTTCTGGACTCTCTATCCTCCCGCCACACTCTTACACCTACAGCTCTTCACCGCTAACATGGAGACCAGGTAAATCAGTGTCTGTAATTGTCTTTATTTCAAGTGAAGTGAACCCGTGGACTACGTGCGTGTTGTTTGTGCGGCCTGTGTTGTGTAGTAAAACGCTCTGATTATCTGTTAATTAGCAGTGGTGCATCCGGCGTCGATCCGCCTCTGCAGTGGTTGTGTGTTTCTTTGTCTGCATAGCCGGCTGGCCCAAAAACACGCTGTTTAAAGCATTGGAGAAAAAAAGACTGGGTCGGGAAAAGAAGGGAAGCCCTCGGAAGGGTGCTCGGAAAGTCCTCGTATCGCAGTTGGGGTGGAGTCTTTTTCCCTAGCCGGGTTCCGCTGGTTCGGGGGCAGGGGGAGGTTAGAATGAGAGAAGAGGTTTAGTGGAAAAGGAGAGCTAAAAAGGGATCGAGAGAATGAGAGAGGGATCGTAGAAAGAGAGAGCATGAATGCTTTGAGGCCTTTGTTCATCTCGGCGTTGCCAAAGCTTCTGGGACAGTGTTGCCCAATAAGATACCCCTGACGAAACAGCTGTGGAGGCCAACCAGATGTATGGTACTGTCGTTGTCGCATACATCGGTCACTTCATTTTTTATCTCACGTTGAAATAGTCGCTGCATTGTAAGTTCGAAGAACGAGACGAGTTCTTCGTCCTCTGTGCCTTTACTGTTTTTACTTATTGATCTAAAACTTAATTCGGCAATGCTCTCATTTCTTTGCACTCTATTGTTCTAAATGTCTGCAGTATTATAATTCGCATAAAGAATTACTATTATATCAGGAGTACCGAATCAAAATTCACTTAGTTCACACAAAAATACTTTTCAGAAGAGAGCAATATTTAAGTAATCAGTGTGGTACAATACAGTAGTGCTTTTGAACCAGACAGCGTATTTTGAGACGTATTTTAAGGCTCGTGAAACAAGGTGGAATCACTTTTTAAAGCAAACCAACAACACAGGTTGATTCATCGCCATAAAAGAGGTGGAATTTGTAAGAGATTGAAATGGACTCGTCACATTTTCATTCGACACTTATGTGTTCAGTGTTTATTTTCCAGTTAGTGATTTTTGTTCCTTGGTTCAGAAACTTACTTTTTTTTTTTTCCAACAGAAAATGAGTGTAATGTAAGAATGTTTCTATTAATTTCACGTCTAATGTATATCACGTAGCTCAATAAACAATCATAATACATAAATATTGCTGCCCGTTTTTCGATTCATGTATTGAGTTTCAAAATGCTTCAATTGCTACATAGCTAAGATCTTAATTACAAATATATTAAGTATGGATATATTTGTTTCATCTTAGGTTTATGTTTTTCCATAGGCTTGTATGTAATACTCGTTTTGCTATGTTAATTACTTAGTAAGGTCTTGCTGGAGAAAGTAAACATCACCTCTATGTTCGAAGCGCGTGATGAACCTGATCGTTTTCCTTTGTCTCGGTAGTGTCGGCCCCTCCAAGGACGTGCCAATTTCAAGCTTCATTCACAATAATTGAGAAGACGTCCGCCCGGATCGTGCTAACCTTAACATATGCTTGTACAGCAGTGAGATATCTTGATTGGCTTTTGTTTCAACCCACTTGCCAAAGAAGTTGTCACGGCAGATATTCGTATAAATCAACATGTACGCTCTAGAAATCTTAATTTTGGATGTGACACCAAGAATGTCAAGCAATTTGGAATTCGAACTGATGTAATGTTTGCACGCGTACCAAGTGAAAATATATTATTTGAAAACGTACATCATTTTTCAGAATAAAGAACGTTTCCATTTTTTATATTTAAATTAGCTACAATGTCCAGACAAGTAGAACCATTTCATTTTTTTCCATTCACTTTTTGTTAAATTATAATGTAGCCTGTGTAAAAGGGTTAAGCTAGGAGAGCCCACTGTGCCATGTCCGTTATTGAACTGGAGTAAACGCTATTTCTCTTGCTGTACTTCTTGTCTGCTGTGAGTAAAGTGAACAGTTGTCTGATTGGAACTTTATTTTCATAAAATTTGTGAGTGTGATTAATATGGACTTGTACTGAGATGTAATCGCACAAACGTCACCTCAACTGTACCCTTTATTTGAATTTTATTGATTGAATTTACTTCTAAAACGCGTAAATAAAATATTGTTTCCATCATGTTTCATGGAATATGATATTGTTTTTCCTTTTGTCACTTGACTTATCATAGTTCATCTCTCAACGAGGAAAGAAGAAACGTTTCATCTTGTTTTAGTATCTGTACAACACGATATTTAATCTTTGTGTTTTACGGGTTCAGATATGAAAATAATAATGGTAATGGTGGCAATAATGATGATGATTATAATAATAATAATAATAATAATAATAATAATAATATACATCTTCAGAAAACGTTAGGGGCCTACATGGCAATAGGTGCAGATTAAAAGGATTTAATTTTAGAAAACGGAAAAGGAAACATAAATCATTGTGATGAATACACATCTTATTCAAGAGTCGAAATAACTAAAAATGGAAATCACGAAGATGATGTAAATCGAAGAATTAACAAAGAGATATTAACAGTTTCAAAATTAAATATCATTCTATAGAATAAAGATATTACAAAAAAACGTAAGTATATAATGCAATTGTTACGGCCCAGAAACATGGCAGTTGAAGTTGAGAACAGTAGCAAAACTACATTCTGCAGAGATGGCTTCTGGCGGAGATCTGCAAGATTACCAAGGAAGGACAAAATTAGGAATACTGTTATAAGAGAAAAAAAAATAAAATGTAAGGATCGCTTGTAGATCGTATCAAAACATAGCAATTAGATTGCCGAATAACATGTATGACTGGATTCAACGGGGAAAAGAAAGAGGGGAAGATCAAAATTGACTTGGACATAAGGGGTAATTAAAACGAGAGAAAGAGAATTGGCAGATGTGGCATGGGAGAATAGAGAAGACTGAAAATGGGTGCAGAAAGATGTCCTACGACATTGTAAAACCTGATAGATAAATAAATAAATAATATAATACATAACGACACTATCAACTGCAGAGATTAATTTGTCCCGGTAAGCACGTGTCCAGGACTGTTATTTGGGGGGGGGGGTCCAAAATACAGGGGCTTCCACATAGTCTTAATATTGCCTTACCAAGTATATAGAGTAGTGATTAATCTACAAGGGGAGTGTTCATACACACTAGATATGTGCCTCGATGAAGTGATTTTTCCCTTCTTCGTACAAGATCTTTTTGTTAAATTGAAAGTCCCAAATGATATACTGTATTTGTTTAGTGTAGCTGTTAGCAGTTATTTTGTATACCGAGTGATTCAGTAAAAGCGTGCACAAATTACACAGGAATTAGGAGATATTCTACTGAGTGTTTTGAGACAGGAAAGTTGGGGTCTGCGAAGCCGGCAGATTGCGGTATTGCTCCATTGTGATTAACTCTTCGAATGGTATGAAAGGATCTGTCACAGCAAGTTTTATCATGTGACAAATGTAATAATGATAGAACCACTTTTGTGAATGATAGATCAAGAAACAAAACATGTTGTATTGCGTACATGTAAATAATAAACGTAAATATTAAATGTAAATACTATAGAATATTCCAGCTTAAGAAAAAAGCATTGATCTTATGGGTCTTGATTAGTACACTGTTGCCGCAAGATGCCCCCGTTAGAAGAAAGAGCGAGGTATAGTATCTCTATCTCACTCTCTTCCTAACACGTACAGCGTTCTAGCAAGTTTATCGCACAAGACAGGTACGTTCTAGACTTCGGACATTTAGGCCATTAACCAACTTTGTCACCTCAACTAGGATCCATAATGATCGAAAGTAGGCATTAAAATACAGTTTTAGGCACCTAAAATTTTACTGTAATTACAAATAATAGTACTAATAATAATAAAACTGTGTTAAACATCAATACGGTTATTTTATTGGGTTAAGAAGTGCTTATAATACAAATTTAGAATTATGCGCAGCACAATTTTTCCGTTGTTAACTTCACATTATAATCAAACAAGAACCTAAATTACATACCTAATGCCTTTGTTGTTTTGCTGACAGTTAAATTTTGTGTACTTTATGTAATAAGCGCAGACAATGTTGTACGTGTTTTAACAGTGTGAAAACTTAGCCTCAACTGTACCATCCGTACTTGTCTGTTAAATTTATCAGCGGGGATGTTTGGCAAGAAAGAGGAAGGCTATTCCACCAATTTAGCTGTTATCCCGTTATTCGTAAATTAAATATATGGTAATTTTAGAGGTGTAACACAATTTTAGCACATGAAATCGCTCTAGTTTTCAATGAGATTATGTTCTATCAATTAAAGGAAACTAATTAATTCCCAGTTCTCAAGAAAAATACTTATAAATAGTTGATGGAACAGCCCCCATATGTTCAACCGCTATTTTCTTAACGTGGAATCCTCTATAGTCTAACTCTTAATAATAAATTGAATATTAAATGCCACATGTTATCTGAAGTTTGTTTAGTGTAATATATTACTAGTCAGCGGTGTATGCAATGGAGGGGAAAAGGAACTGGCCGGCCTACCCTGGCTTAGTTGCCTCATGAATGATATTTTATTGGTGTCACTTATGAGGTTCAAACCTGCCTTTCAACAGTTGACCAAACAAACAACGTAGTACATGTTAATATGTTTAAGTAATAAATGAAATGAATATTGAAAACAGAATGGAATAGCCATACCTGTACTTATTTAAACTCACATTACCTTAATTTGGCTTCTCAGAACTAAAGTTCCTTATCTTACCATCAGCTGTGCCCTGTTTAATTCTTGCATGCTTTTACTCAGTCATCCGTATAAGAGTAGTCGACAAATTGCGCAATGATTGGCCGCTAGTATTAATTTGTAGAGAGTTGCAGGAGCGTATTCGGGAGGGGACAATGGGCATCATCATCATCACCATTATCATCTACAAGATGTAGGTCCATTGACCTGTTCCGTCTGCCAGGGTAGCTTAGTCGGTATAGCACTCGCCTTCTGTGCTCGAGGTTACGGGTTCGATCCCGGCCCAGGTCGATGTCATTTAATTGTGCATAAATGCGACAGGTTCATGTCAGTAGATTTACTGGCGTGTAAAAGAACTCTGCTGGACAAAATTCCGGCACACCGGCGACGCTGATATAGGCCTGCCTGTGCAGTTGCGAGCGTCGTTAAATAAACCATCATTTAATTTTTTGACCTGTTCCAATCTCAAGAGTAATGATTGTACATCTTGATTACACAACTTTTAACACTGTATCACTTCGGAATATGTATGATAAGTTTTTCTTGTGTTAAATTTTAACGTACCTTGTTTACATGTTTCGACCTATTTTGGGTCATCTTCAGAACTGGTCGTTGTTGGTGTTGGCGCCTCTTGTTTCCTGTGTGGGTGCGTTCGTAGTATAGAGTCAAAGAGTGTGTGTGTTTTGAAATTGAGTTGTATGTTGAGAATATCGTTGGGGTGTGTTTTCGCGTGTCTGTATATTTCATATTGTTCTAGTGTGTTGAGTTTCTGGCTTTTTGGTTGGATGTGCAGTATTCCCATGTCTGTGTTGATGTGCAGAACACATCATATGACATATGCAGAACACATTACAAATGTCAACCACACCTACAGAGACATCAACACAGACATGGAAATACTGCACATCCAACCAAAAGCCAGAAACTCAACACACTAGAACAATATGAAATATACAGACACAAGAAAACACACCCCAAAGATATTCTCAACACACAACTCAATTTCAAAACACATACACTCTTTGACTCTACACTACGAACGCACCCACACAGGAAACAAGAGGCGCCAACACCAACAACGACCAGTTCTGAAGATGACCCAAAATAGGTCGAAACATGTTAACAAGGCACGTTAAAATTTAACACAAGAAAGACTTATCATGCATATTCCGAAGTAATGATTGGCTTGGGTCTCTCCATGTTTTTGGTGGTGTTCGTGTTTTTATTTTTTCTTTTGACCAGTATTCGTAGGCCTATATATTAGGAGTAAGAATTCCTCGGATGATTCATGTGTGCGCATTTATATTTTCATATTTTCCCTTAGCCAAGAGCTCTTAGTTATAGAAAAAGAGCGCAATAAACTTTTCCCCCCCTTCTGTCCTCTCTCGCTCTCGATTTTCAGTTCGCAAGAGAGTTGAGATGTAATGTTTGCGGGGAAAGCAATGACTTTCTTTGTATATAAAAAACTCAAAACAAGGAACAAGTAAAGAAAAAACTTCAATGGCCGCAACGCCCCTCTGCGATGATAGTGGTGGGACATGGGTTGAGAGTGGGTCACCAAGATATTTGAAATATAACATAGCAAAATGCTTTTTATTAGTACGAAAACTTTTAAAAACATTTTAAACTTATACGACTTCTGGTGGACCATAATAATACGTTTTTCGGTCTATTGACGTACAGTACGTAGTACATGCACCCAGAATAAAGTAGCCTGCAATTGAGCAGAAGTCGGCAGCGAACCCTCTTTGACCCAGTTCTGTGTCCAACATAAAAGTTTTATAGTATTGCATGTAGTTTCCATATAGCTACTGTACAGTAATTTAGGTTTTGTGTGTGTTCCTGTATTATAATCATTTCTCCCTGTCTTACCTGGTGACCTTGGCTGGAAATTACCTTTTTCTTTACTTGGTTATTTAACGACGCTATATCAACTACTAGGTTATTTAGCATCGTTGGGATTGGTGATATCGAGATATTATTTGGCGAGATGAGGCCGAGAATTCGCCATAGATTACCTCACAATTGTCTTACGGTTGAGGAAAGCTTCGGGGAAAAAATCCATCCAGGTAATCAGCCCAAACGGGAATCGAACCCGCCCCCGAGCCCAAGTCTGGATCAACAGGCAAGCGTCTTAGCCGACTGAGCTACGCTGGTGTCGTAAATGATCTTTTCTCTCTTAATCAGATATTTCTTAGAGATTTAAGAGATTATGATGACGAAATGACTGAATTTTACTGGAATTATGACGGAAAATTATGTATAGACATATTAATATTCTTTTGAAAAATTAACATGTTTGTGATGTATCTGTAATTAGGAGTCTATGTTTTGCCTTTGTGTTAAAACATACATTTATTAAATATATCACAAACTGCTTCTAGGCATTATATTTATAAACCAAACTGAAGGTGTATTTTTTTTTCATGAAATAACGCAAAATCGAACATTAACGCCAATTTACCAAAGTATCAGCTGTGCTAATAATAGCGCGAAATGACGATGTTTGGTCGTTCTATTATTTTATTTATTTATTTATTTCGATTTTTGTAAAGTTTTCCCTAGCGCGAAATGACGATGTTTGGTCGTTCTATTATTTTATTTATTTATTTTTTTTTTTTTTCCGATTTTTGTAAAGTTTTCCCTACAAGTTATATTCAGCACTCGAAGTGTTAAGTCCAGTCCAATAATAATGTGGATACGACCTTGCTGCGAAAAGTGAAGTCTGGTCCTTTCTTTGGAAATCAAATCAAAATGATTTTAGTGATTATAAGAAGATACAGTCAGCTTCAAGAGCAAACCAATCGAGTTTTTTTTTGGGGGGGAGGGCATTTTTTTAGTGTAAACCTTGTAGGGCATATCACGTAGCGTGCTCCCTTCCTATTTTCTCAGAAATGGAATAGGCCTATTTTCCGTATCGTAAACTGGAGTAAACTTCGCCAAAGAAAGTTATAACCATGATATCAGATTCACTGTACAGTAGTGGCAAAAAAAAAAAAAAAAAAAAAAACACCAGACCGACCCTTGTAGCTGATCTCAGAGCCTTGTTCACTCCAGAGCACGATAGACTGATAACTAAGACTTTCGTGGTTCGAATCGTGCCTGGGAAGGAAATTTTTTCTTTTTGTTCCTCATTCAAATTTATTCCCAATACTTTTCCATTGCAGCGATATTTTACTACTTAATTAACTTATTATTCCCAAAACATGAATTTTACCAGCAATCGAAAAGTATTGGGAATAAATTTAAATAAGGAACAAAAAAAAGTTTTCTTCCCAAGCAGGATTCGAACCACAAAAGTCTTAGTCACCAGTCTATCGTGCTCTCGAGTGAACAAGGCTCTGAAATCAGCTACAAGGGTCGGTCCGGTTTTTTTGCCACTACTGTACATACTCGTATTTTAAAGTTCTTTTTTTCTTTCTTTCCATTTCTTAATTTTTTTTTATTTTAAGTCACAAATAGATATGATATGGTTTAAATATTTTTATTTTATGGTCAGATTGACTCTCACGTTATAGTACAGCCAGAAAAGAGTGCTCTGTCTTCTGGGATTTCGGTAGTATCAGCAGTAGTCTTCTTCATCGTCAGAAAAAAATATGGGTTCGAATCTAATTTGAGGTTGTTAGGTCCATGGAGTAAACCTCACCATGAAATTGTTTAAATATGAATAAAACGAAATTTTTTATATATACAAAATTTGACGATAATATGAAAATCAGAAAAGTGCCCTGGCGCCGCCCGTTGGCTCCACCAGGGCCAACCAGGCCCCAAGTACACCCCTGCGTTTTCCACATAGGCAGGCCTAGTTTTAACGTCTTTTCCTACTTTTACGATACGTAATTCACATGCATTTGCTGTTAATATGACGTAGGTGCGGACAAATGAACACAGATTTTGAGTGAGAAAGAAATTTTAATTTAAATTGACCCGAAAAAAAAGTAATTTTTATTTACAATGGGGAACACCCACTAAAGTACCAAAGTGTAACGCCTCGGTATCATTCGGATAGTCATCAACTGGCTCGTCTTTTGTTTCTTAAGCATTTATGAAATTGGAATGTTTTAATATTTAAAAGTATAATCCTTACTTTTTTCATTTACTAGTACTACTCGGTTACTAATTATATTTTTGTCTCAAACTCCCCAAATGACTCCTCTGCAGACAATGGTGACTTTTCTAGGACTTACTGCATAACTATCACTGCGATTTCGGGCCACCCCAATAAAAATCACAAAGGATAAACGTTTGTCCGAGTTGAGATTCGAAGTCACTACTGCAATTCTCACTATTTTAATATTCATATTATCTGTGGCGTACTGCATGGCAAGCGTTTAGTCGATGTAGTATGAAGATAATATTTATTTTTGTTACAATTTACGGAAAACAATTATTATTTCTAGCCATTGAAGCGTGAATGGGCCTTTATTACGCTTTAGTCTCTTTCTCTTTCTTCCCAGACTTCCCCCCTCCAGTCCTAGACTCATACTCTGTGACCTTCAAGTCAAGTTATTGTTAAAGTTGTATGTAAGGATCGACTTCCCACGTCTTTTCGTATCGATGTTAAAATGTAAGCTTCAACTATCTTAAAGTTGTTTGTTTTCAAATACGCAGAATGTTACACGAATGTACGCACGGATTTTGTTGTTCAAACAGTGTGTAAGAGTGAAGTGTTCTTGTTGCAATTTAAACGAATGTTATAAAACAATGTTACTAGTGAAACATATCATTCAGATACTTGCTGATAATCTTACTTATTAGTTTAGTCATAAATATGTAACGAATGAAATTGTCAATGATATATTTAGCTATAAAGACAAGTGTCAGCTGCTGCCTTATTCTTGTGTAACGTGCGAGGAGTTCGTTATTTAGATGGTAAAAAAACATGACTAAACCCATTTCTATTCTTAGAGGAAGAGAAAACAGGATAGCTTGCTTACTTACTTACAAATGAATTTTAAGGAATCCGGAGGTTCATTGTTGCCCTCACATAAACCGCCATTGGTCCTTATCCTGAGCAAGATTAATCCAGTCTCTACCATCATCTCTCACTTCCCTCAAATCCATTTGAATATTCTCCCATCTGCGTCTCAGCCTCCTCGAAGGTCTTTTTCCCTCCACCCTCACAGCTGGGATAAGTTTGCTTACAGTATAAAAATACCCAGATAGAATTCAGACGATTATGGGAGTGTGATGAATTGAATAACATTGATTAAAAAAAGTGAAGTTGCTTGGAGAATACTGACTCGCTCGTTTTCGTCATATCTCCAGAATTTCCAGGAGTTTAATATTGTGTCTTTGTTCAGAACTAGGTCTATTTTACATCGTGTGAGGCCAAAAGATCACAAAGTAATTTACTTGAAATCATTTACAAGGCGTTCCATAGTTTGATATAAATTATTATTATTATTATTATTATTATTATTATTATTATTATTATTATTATTATCACCATCGTCATAATCATTTCTTTACAAATGGCTTTTAGAGAATCTGGAGGTTCATTGCCGCCCTCACATAAGCCTGCCATATCCTGAGCAAAATTGGTCCAGTTCCTAGCATCATATCCCATCTTCCTCAGCTCTTTTAATATTATCCTCCCATCTACGTCTCAATCTCCCCAAAGGTATCCCTTAGGTCTTCCAACTAACAAACTATTCTACGGTATATGCATTTCTGGATTCGCCCATACACGCTACTTGCCCTGTCCATCTCAAATGTCTGGATTTAATGTTCCTCATAAAATTATGTTCGGTGAAGAATACAATGCGTGTAGTTCTGTGTTGTGTAACTTTTTGCATTATCCTGTAACTTCATCCCTCTTAGCCGCAAATATTTTCCTAAGCACCTTATTCTCTCAAAGTTAGTTTATTATTATTATTATTATTATTATTATTATTATTATTATTATTATTATTATTATTATTATAAGAAGTAAGAAACATTGAATGCAGTGCGTCCTAAAATTGTTTAATTCAAACCAGTATACTCAGGCCTATCTTATGCGATGCATGTCCGCTGCTATGGCTCAGTGGATAGCGAGTGAGCTTTCCAACCAAACGGTCCGAGGTTCGAATCTCGGCGTAGCAATTTATCTCCAATCCACGAGCCTTGTGTTTTTTTTTTGTGCTGTATATCTTCACCACCGTGGCCTTGAAAAATTCTAATTACATTGTCAAGGAGTCTCGCAATGTGTGAGTGTCTAGTGTTCGTACACAAAATGGGCTTGTAAGTATTTATAAATGGGGGAAATAAACTAGACAAGGAAGGAAAGAATTTGTGATACAAATGGATTTACTTTTATACATTAAGATTTGATATGTATTAAGCTCTTCAGCTGTACACAATTAAAAATGGTAGTATTGACGTAAAATATCTAATTTGAAAAACGCCGCAATTATTTCAGTAATTTGTGTACGCATTAATTTTAAAATAGTTCTTAGAAAAATATTTCGTCATATAATTCAAATTTTTCTTCGGACAGTTCACTTACCAACATGGCACAACATTTGCAGAGTCTTCCCAACGTAGTGTGTTGATTTGCGTAGTGAATGTTAGTTTATAATTATATTATTCTTAGGAAACTACTGTTGTTTAGTCAGCTGTCCGAAGACAGGTTTGAATCTCGTAAGTGATGTTAAAAAAAAGTATCACTCATGAGTAGGGCTAGGATTTTGATGACCTATAAATCATGAAAAAATGTCCTAAAAACAATGCATTTATGACTTAAAAATCTTTCAAAAATGCCCTTAAAATTGATCTTACATAATTGGCTTAGTAGGAAAAGAGATTTTGTACTATCTAATATTTAGACTAGTACAGTAATTAAATTGAATTTTAGTACTAACATTTAGGTTTATTTAATTTTATACAATTTTTTCTAAGTAGTACACTTTAATTAATTATTTTACCTGATGTAGTTTCCATGTAGTCCACCACAAGGCCACTTTTATCCGGAACTAGCAGGTATAGAGGAGTCTATATTGAAGGGGTACTTGGATTGATCCATTGCGTTAAAATGGCAATATTTGTGTAGAAAAACGATTAAAATAATATACAAAATAATGGTTATTAATGGACAAACTATGTAGACAAAATATCAAAGGAAATAACCATTATTTTACATTAATAATGGGGATTTATGGCCAAAATTAAATGAAAATGCCTAAAAAATGACCGAATAAAACAAAAAATGCTCTTATGAGCTGAAACAGGCAAAAAATGCAAAAAAAATGCCCTGACAAATGTGTCTTAAAACACTCAGTGTATCACCTAACATATAAATACTAAAGTAGCTATGTTTCTGGCTTAATAGAAAAAAAGACGCAATTTTATCAAAATCCTAGCCCTACTCATGAGGCAACAAAAACCAGGAGATAATGGTGTAGGATTTCCAGTTTTTTCCCCCCTTCATTGCATACATCGCTGACTAGCAACAGTTACACTAATCAGACTTAAGATATATACAAACAGTATTGTTCTTCTCTGACACATCCTCAAGAAACTGTCATAAAATATTTGGAATAAAATATGTTGCGAGGGCCAATTAAAATTGAACAAAAGGTATAAGAAATACCCTGCCCCTTATTTTAAGCACAATTTTCTAGCCATTATCGTGCCCAGGTCAAAATTCAGTTCAAGTTGTTACATATTCCTCTAATTAACTGTGGTTTGGTTCTTTAGTTTTTAAATGTAAATTGAACTGATACGCCGCAAAGTGAGTGAAGAGTATAGATTGCATGAATTAGTGTGTATGGACGTGACTTTTCATAATTCTCTAGAATTTCATCATTTCCAAGATGTGTGCCAATTCAGAGGAAATCCCAGCTTCGTAATCGCCCAGGTATATGGTTTGACCTTGAACTCGACGAGTTGCACATTCCCAGAAGTGGATTAGTCGTTTGGTACCCCCCGACAGTCAACTCCATCTCTTTCTAGTTCACGTTCGCACGTCCCATGCGACTTCTTTAATCCCAATTATCCCCTGATATTTGTTCCTGGAAATGAGGTACTATTTAGCAGGAGTGGCTTTGTGCATTGGTAATATGGATTTTTATGATATATGAGGTTTCGTGCGTTCACAATAAATTATTGTGTTCAGAAGTAGACTTCCACCGCGTGATTGAAATTAATTAACATTTCCAACATTTCGGAACTGCATACAGGTCTCATCTTTGGAACAGATTGGTACAGACCCAGAACTAAATTTGGACCACCTGAAGTTCTTACTGAGCATGCGCAGTGTGTTATAATTAGAGAGCGGAATTTAGGCAAAAACCTATTTTTTTTCCTTGATACATACAGGCTTGAGATTTAATATTTACATATTTCTTGCAAACATAGGTATAAGTAAAGGGGTTTTATAGTGCCTAAAATGCCTATTTCGACGTTAGTGCCTATTTTTATGTTTTTTAAATTTTTGCTTTTTTTTTTCGTAACTGTTTACTGTTTTTCTTAACATCCTGTACCGTTCATATTCTAAGGTGGATAACAACTCCTTTCTAGCAGTGAACAGCACAATACAGAAGTACGTCCGGGCCACCCCTTTTCATTCTTACAATATTTCAATTCTAAAATTCCAACTTTCAATCGGTCTGGGTGGTGTAGTCGGTATAGCGCTGGCCTTCTATGCTCGAGTTTGCAGGTTTGATCCCGGCCCAGGTCAGTGGCATTTAAGTGTGCTTAAATGCGACAGGCTCATGTCAGTAGATTTACTGGCATGTAAAAGAACTCCTGCGCGACAAATAATAATAATAATAATAATAATAATAATAATAATAATAATAATAATTATTATTATTATTATTATCATTATCATATCACCTTCCTCTGTCTGTCAGCAATTAAACACAGACTCGCTGGGTTGTATTCGAATAAGCATTCTCTTACATTTCAAGACAGATAACAACCCCTTCCTTTTTTCTCACCATTTGTAAGTACAGCAGTGAGCGACACAATAGCCACAATAAATGCTGATCATCTACTGTGAAGCAAACTATGGAAATGTGATTGGTGAATGAAAAACACTCTTGTATTAGTGACATTCTTTAACAAAAAAGCCTATTTTTTATTTTATAGAGCGTAAATAAAGGAGTGTAAGAGCCTATTTTAGGCGCCTAAAATGTCATTTTTAGATCCTAAAATTCCTCTCTCTAGTTACAACTGAAACTTGGAAAATTTAGGTTGCCCAAATTTTATTTCTGGGTCTGTACAATCTGAAGGGTCGCCTACTCTCTTCTGGGCCCATTTCTGCCCGGCCACTCCAAACAAATGTGCTGTTACGAATGGAATTGGTAGAAAGTTAAACAAAACTAACATAAAAAGTATTTCGGTACCTCAATAGAAAACAGGCAATTTCTTGAAACCCGTGATAGGGACAGGACAAAAAAAAAGTGACACGGGATTCTTAGGATCCATGTATAGTCCGGATGAAACCTAGGTCTACACGGTGATAAACGCGTCCTTGCAAGGGCTCTTGTAACTCCTGCATGGCTCAATGTGGTCTGTCTTTGCCGTCCACCCACTAAGAATGAGAAACAACTGGAATATTCAATAAACCGAACCTGAGACACTCCGCGAGATGGGAGAGCTTTGCATACTGACAATAGCGCCAGGCGTTCAATAGCAATATATAATTTCTGTTATTCGTAACTGGTTGTGCACGACTCTAGTTTTGACATTTTTAGCATGGTTAAAGAAAAAAAAAATAAATTTTTTATCTGTCCCTATGAGAACGTTTGCTTGTTAGCATAGATATGTAATATTTAAACAGAAAAGCGAAGCGAATATCTCGTCAACCTTTATGACCGAAAACTTTTGACTCGGAGTATGCGCAGTGTATCGTTCTTCGACTTAGAAAAAACTCTAGTCGCTCAACTATTATGTCCCTCATTGTACGTCGAAAGTGTTGCGAGTTGGTGACCTCGCGAAGCAGAAAACTCACTAATCGCAGTGACAGGTGGTGTCATCCCATTAATGTACCATTGAACTTGGACTGGATGTCAAGTATTGAGATCATCAATGAGCCGTTGAACTCGAGCTGAAGATGTCAACGTAATAAACGAGGTCCTCAGACTTGATGTCTCCAGTTTTGAGTGGATAGATAGGGCTAGTACTTTGTGGCTGTCTCTAATCCGAGCTAACAAGATTAGTGTCATGCTATAGTAAGACGATTACATATGAGAGGGGTGCGCTAAGCCTGTATTCTGTTTTGTAAGTTTGTGTTTACAGTCCGCGTCACCGTTTTTAGCGTGTGAAATAAGTAATGGGGACGTTAAGTGCGAGTATTTTACATTTGCTGCAGTCAGTCTGACAACTGTTTTTGGAAAATGGTTGATGTGACGTGTGTAGGAAGTGGTACCATTCTCAGCTGCACTAGCAACATGCTCACAAACTGCGCACTATATATCTAGGACACACGCCAAAAACGCTGGCGCCAGCTGTACTTTGGGCATAGGCCTATCTGTGGCTGTCATTGTAAAAAAAAAGAACTCCTAGATAAAGTGGTAGATGTGTATCTCGATTAAAATTACATCAGACTTGTCATTTCAAGACTATTACGTAAATGCGGACTAGATAAACGTGAACTGTAGTTACGTGAATTCATTGTAGGGTAAGTGAAAGTATTAACCCCCTCAATTAAAAAAATGGGTTACAACTAGGATTGCTAACCCTCCCGTATTTTCCGGGATCTTCCGTATTTGCCCCTAAATTTCAACAGTCTCTTGGCTCCCGTATTTTCCTTCTCTTATTTTTGCATAATGTAAAAATAATTATTCTGAACATCTAAACAATTGATTTTGCCGTGAATGATGATTGTTTATGTGATGAGTTTTGTTCAAGAGATGCATTTTAATATGTAGTCTTTATAGAAAGTAGTGCTTGCCAAGAATGGGTTTTAATGCTCGCCCGTTAAAATTAAACAGTGTTAATGTCATAAATTTGGAAAAATTGGCTAGTATTGTTCTAAGCCCACGAAGTAGTAATGCTCATAAAGACGGTGTTTCACCTCATGAACAATTGGACATATGTTCGAAACAGGAGCACCACACATCTAATCAAATCAGAGCTGAAAACTGCAGTTGACTTCAACTATTACGCGAGACAAAATCTGTCTCAAAATAGCCTTAATTTAAGCCTAGCTGCCGAAGTGTAGAATAAAGTTGTTTTTAGTAAATGAACAGATTAATTTGTCAATTTTATGTGTGAAATTTTGTTGATTCATGAATCTACCGTATTTTCTTCAAAAAGAGTTGGCAACCTTAGTTACAACTGACCAGAAATACGGACAACAATGAATTGTGGCCTTTCCTATGGAATGTACGTTTCAGAAATTGTAATTGTGACAAGGTTTTACAACAATACAAGTACATAAAAGTATGACGCATACTGGCGCTATTACCTGCAGTGAAGGTAACTTAATAAAGACACTTATTTTTTTTTAGAACAAAGAAACATGTTTATAAGCAAAAGTGACAAACGTAAGATTGTTATAGAATTAAAAAACTGTATAAATGATTAGGGACAACAAAAAGGTTTCAATACTTATTACCACGCAAAAAGGTATCCCCGTAACATCTCATGAAGGCGCTTGGGGGGCATGGAGGTAGAGCCCCATGCTTTCCACGACCTCGGCACTAGAATGAGGTGGTGTGGTCGGCACCACACTCTGACCGCCTTTTACCCCGTGAAAGATCCGGTACTCAATTTTATAGGAGGCTGGGTGAACCTCGGGGCTGTTCTGAAAGTTTGGCAACGATAAAAAAATCCTATTACCACCTGGGATCGAACCCCGGACCTTCCAGGCCGTAGCCAGCTGCTCTACCAACCGGCCGCCACTTATTACCACGTAACTTCAAAAATTCTACCAAGGCCACTGTCGTTGAGTAGGACTCAACCATCTTCACATAGTCAACATTCAACACCATTCCACAAAACTTAAGAACACATATAAACTAATTTCTCACAATATTTTATCACTCACGTTATTGAAATTCAGTCCGCCGAGTTAGCTCTCTGGTAGCGCATCTCCTCCAGACTAGCCCGGCGGGGTCAGAAATTTTCATGTAAAATTTCCACCTCGGAACTAGGAGAGATGGCGGTGCACAACTTCTAATCACTAAACTGTGCACCAGTATGCCAGGTTAAATCTCAAATATCTCCGCAATGCATATGAAGAGAAGGCATATGTCGTCCGTCGGATGGGGACGTTAAGCCTTCCGGACCCCTTGGTACTATTCGACAGGAGTATGCTACGTGCCGGCATGTTTGTGGGTATGACAATGGTGATGATTAGGGTTAGGATTGTGATGACCTATAAATCATAAAAAAATGCCCTAAAAACAATGCATTTATGACTTCAAAATCTTTCTAAAATGCCCTAAAAATTGATCTTACATTCTAAAATTGACTTAGTAGGAAAAGGAGTTTTGTGCTACTTAATATTTAGACTAGCAATTAAATTGAATTCTAGTACCAGCATTTAGGTTTATTTAATTTTACATAATTTTTCCTAAATGGTACACTTTAATTATTTTACCTGATGAAGTTTCCATGTAGTCCACCACAAACCACTCTTATACGGAATTAGCAAGTATAGAGGAGTCTATATTGAAGGGATGATTGGACTAATCCATTACATGGGGTGTACTATGTTAAAAGGGCAATATTTGTGTAGAAAAACGATAAAAATATTATACAAAATAATAGGTATTAGCCACCGGCGTAGCTCAGTCGGTTAAGGTGCTTTCCTGCCGATCCGGAGTTGCTTGGGCTGATTATCTGGTTTTTTCCGAGGTTTTTCCCAACCGTAAGGCAAATGTCAGGTGATCTATGGCGAATCCTCGGCCTCATCTCACCAAATATATCACTATCACCAACTCGATCGACGCTAAATAACCTCGTATTTGATACAGCATCGTTAAATAACCAAGTAAAAAATAAAGGATAGTAATGGACGAAATATGTAGACAAAATATCACAGGAAATAAACATTATTTTATATTAATAATGGGGATTTGTGGCCAAAATTAAATGAAAATGACTAAAAAATAACCGAATAACACAAAAGATGGTCTTATGAGTTGAAACAGACAAAAAATGCAAAAAAATGCCCTAACAAATATGTCTTAAAACACTCAGTTTATCACATAACATATAAATACTAAAGCGGCTATGTTTCTGGCTTACTAGAAAAAAAATGCAATTTCATCAAAATCCTAGCCCTAGTGATGATGTTAATCGCTTTCAAGTTCCAGATTCTCTTTAGTGCCTTGCCATATTTCTGTAGTACGTCGCTCTTTCTGAGCCATGCTTTACTAGCATTTCGTGCTGCTATATGAATTTGCTTCGCAGCGTTTAAGGTCCTCTTCGTCAGCCATCAGTCCATTATGGTCTGTGACAAGTTTTAACGCCCTTCCCTCATCCTCGTGCCAAAACTGACTGCAGCGCCTTGCAGTGACTTCGTTTCGCCAGCGTTGCCACATTGTGTTACTTTTGACACTAAAACACGTGTGTGCTAACAACGTTTAAAAAAGATATAAAAATGCCTTACTACAATAGTAATATACGTTACAAGAGCGGTATGTTGACGTTTTCATGGTCGAGGAAAAGATTGAAAAAGCGAAACGTAGTTGAGCTTTTTTAATTTCCGAGAACATGAAAACAAACATACCGCTCGTGTATCGTACATTATTTTGTGCGAAGATCGTTTATTAAATACCTGAAAGACGAATTTCTAATTAGTTGCAATGAAATCTCCATGTTGGTTTCTGTTTAATGACGGCACCTTAGGAAAACCAAAATATCTTTCTTCAACATTGTTGCTATAAAATGTTTTCTGTGTTTACTATACTCCAGCAGGCCGTGATATACGTCTGCCTTTTTTTCCCCCCCAGTCTATAAATGCGAACTTAAAACAAACGGTAAGGTTATGTAATGATTTATTTTTCATTTTAATATTTTAACAATATTATTTATATAACATATTGCAGTAATAACATCGGCATCTGGAATCTTGTTGATTTTTTCACGGCTTCCTTAATGTTACTTGTATCAGGGATGCAATAAGTTTCGTGGAGTAGTAGACTTTACTTAATTTTTGCAAATATTTAAAAACAATAATTAACATTGCAATTTAGGTGAAATTGCAGTGGTAAGTTTCCAATTTATAATTATTACTATGTTAAACGTCTCTAAAAATAATATGTTAAAAGCCTAAAGCAGTAAAATGAATGTCGCGCTTAAGCGGTAAGAAGAGGAAAATTGTTATGTGTGTTACGTTGGGAATACTGAATGTGATATTTCACACTTACCGCGTATTGGTTCTGTGCGGAAAACAAGCAAATACGCACGATCTCGCACAAAATAATTATAAAGTGAAATTTAAAATTTTAATAAAGATACCCTCTGACGCAATAGCTGTAACGAAGATCCAAATTATTCTTAAAATACCTACACTTATCTAGCCCCTTCTGATAACTATAGACATCTTCAATTGGCGAAATTTTCTCGACTGTTAGTTTCATTTCATTTCTTGTATTCTATACATCTTACATCAGGTAAGAAATTGTACAAAAATATGAAATGCATAGTAAGCATATTCAATTTATAAACATGGACAATTCATGAGGTGATTAGAATGTATGAGTATGAATAAATTTTATTAAATCCATTTAAACTTTTTCTCTTGGCCCTTAAAAGTAGGTAAGATAATTACATAGTGCATCGAAGAGACTGTAATATATGAATAGTGAACTCCTTTTTCGTAACACCTAACACGAACAGAGGGTATATGGAGATATTTTTTGTGTCTTATCTTAAAAATTATGATTATGATTAGTATTAAATTTAGGCCTATCTTGATTTTTAATATATTTCATTATCAGTGAAAGAATGTGCAGTAGTGGCAAAAAAACCGGACTGACCCTTGTAGCTGATTTCAGAGCTTTGTTCACTTCAGAGCACGATAGACTGGTAACTAAGACTTTCGTGGTTCGAATCCTGCCTGGGAAGGAAACTTTTTTGTTCCTTATTCAAATTTATTCCTAATACTTTTCGAGTGCTGGTAAAATTCATGTTCTGGGATTAATAAGTTAATTAAGTAGTAAAATATCGCTGCAATCGAAAAGTATTGGGAATAAATTCCTTAGCTCCTTTTTCTATTAAAAACTTCCTTGGTCATTGCTGTCCTCCTCCTGGTTTTTTTTAGCAGCAGCCCATGTTACTGCTTATAATACACCCCCAAATATTTGAAGCTGTCCACTTGCTGTACTGTTTCATTTAGAATTCGCAAGTTTATCTTCTGTATTTTTCTTCATATGACCATACTCTTCGTCCTATTGCATTTATATTCATCCCATACTGCTCACAGCTGTTATTTAGCTCCAGTAGCATATTCTTTAGTGTAATTTTGTCTTCTGCTAACAATGCAATATCATCAGCAAATCTTATGCACTTTATTTATCCTCCTACTACCACTCCTCCCATGATCTGAAAACAATTCTTCACTAAATCCATTATTATTATTATTATTATTATTATTATTATTATTATTATTATTATTATTATTATTATTATTATTATTATTATTTATATCCTGAAATTTGAAGATATTTCTGTTAAAGGGATTTGCTTTTAAGATTCAGTAGTACAGGAAGGATGTATTATTCTATTTTTTTCTTCAGGAACTTGGGTCAAAGCTGTTGCAGATATCTGTGCATTGTATTGATTTCCAAGCAGACACTCTAGAACTGGTAACATCTCGCTGTACCTCTACACACATTAGAGAGTTAAAAAGAAAGGATATAGCCTAGTTAGTCTGTAGATACGCGTATGTTTTTAAAATGCGGTTATAAAGATCGTGTTTCAGTGTGTATGTTTAATTAAAACTTAAACATTCGTGCTTACAGTCACCGTTCATGTCTCTGCTTACTTATTCATTACGGAAACGTGTCTTGCTAAATGTCATGTTCTGCGATAGATCTGTGACCTCGACGTGTTGAACTGGGCAATTTAATGTCCAGGTTCGGTCTTGCAGTCATTTTATTTGGTCTTTCGCTGTGACTTCAGTGGTGCCATATAATCTTACAAATTTAGAGACCTAGGTTCGATTGCCGGCTAGATTATGAAGATTTGTGTCATCCAATTCACTTCAGTTAAATCAAACTCTGTATCATGCTATATTACACTCCACTGTGGTATCCAATCCAGCAATTTATCCCGCCCTGTCAAATTCATCCCATATCATACTGCGCTATTCTATTTCATACTGTGCTGTGGTATCCTGGCCTAGCGTTCCTATAAACTGGTATACTGTTCTATATTATGCTCTACTGAACTATGCTATTCTGCCTTACCTTATTATATTATAGCCTACTGGAATGGACCATCTTGTCATGTCCTATTCTATTCTATACTTCGGCATGCTATTTTGTCCTATCCTATATTCATTAATTAATTCATTCCTAGTGTTCTGTCCAAGGGCAGGTCTTTCACTGCAAATCCAGCATTCTCCAGTGTTTCCTATTTTCTGCCTTCATCTTTTTCTCCTCATATGATCCATTTATATCTTAATGTCGTCTATCATCTGATATCTCCTGCCCGAACTCTTCTACCGTTCATCATTCCTTCCAGTGCATCCTTCAGTAGGCAGTTTCTTCCCAACCAGTGACCAAGCCAATTCCTTTTTCTCTTTCTGATCAGTTTCAGCATCGTTCTTTCTTCATCCATTCTTTCCAACACAGCTTTGTTTCTTACTCTGTCCATTTCACACGTTCCATCCTTCTCCATATCCACATTTCAAATGCTTCTATTCCCTTCTCTTCACTTCGTCGTAATGTCCATGTTTCTGCCCCATACAATGCTACTTACTTAGTTACTTACTTACAGTTGGTTTTTACGGAACCCGCAAGTTCATTGCCGCCCTCACACAAGCCCGCCATTGGTCCCTTTCTTGTGCAAGTTTAATCTAGTCTCTATCATCATATCCCACCTCCCTCAAATCCATTTTAATATTATCCTCCCATCTACGTCTTGGCCTCCCCAAAGGTCTTTTTTCCTCCGGTCTCACAACTAACACTATATGCATTTCTGGATTCGTCTATACGTGCTACATGCCCTGCCCAGCTCAAACGCCTGGATTTAATGTTCCTAGTTATGTTAGGTGAAGAATACAATGCGTGCAGTTCTGAGTTGTGTAAATTTCTCCATTCTCCTGTAGCCCCGAATATTTTCCTAAGAACCTTATTCTCAAACACCTTTAATCTCTGTTTCTCTCACAACCATACAGAACAACTGATAATATAACTGTTTTATAAATTATAATAACACACATTTCCCATATTTATTCTGCGTTTAATTTACTCCCGAGTGTCATTTATATTTGTTAATGTTGCTCCAAGATATTTGAATTTTTCCACCTCTTCGAAGGATAAATCTCCAATTTTTATGTTTCCATTTCGTGCAATATTTTGGTTACGAGACATAATCATATAAGCTTACTTTGTCTTTTCGGGATTTACTTCCAAACCTATCGCTTTACTTGCTTCAAATAAAATTTCCGTGTTTTCCCTAATCGTTTGTGGATTTTCTCCTAACATATACACGTCATCTGCATAGGCAAGAAGCTGATGTAACCCGTTCACTTCCAAACCCTGTCTGTTATCCTGAACTTTCCTACCATACAATGCTACACTCCACACAAACCACTTCACTACTCTCTTCCTTAATTCTTTCTCCAGAGGTCCGCAGAAGGTGTTCCTTTTTCTGTTAAAAGGTTCCTTTACCATTGTTATCCTCCTTTTGATTTCCTGACAGCAGCTCTTGTTACTGCTTATAGTACACCCCAAGTATCTGAAGCTGTCCACTTGCTCTATTGCTTCATTTAGAAATTGCAACTTTACCTCCTTTACTTTTCCAGTGACCATGGTCTTCGTCTTGTTGTCATTATAGACCTACGTTATTATGTACTACCCTATATATACTGTACTGTGCTATCCTATCCCATATTGTATGTATACTATGCTCATGATGACATATTTATTCTGAGTCATCCTATCCTGCCATATTCTATATTGCTGTCCCCTCCTATCCCATAGTGTGGTATGCTGTCCTAGCTTACGCTGTACTATAGAGATGGGCGATAGTCCTGTCGATAGTTATAATTAAAACTATCAGTACTATCGATAATCACTACCAGACATAGCATTTTGAGGACCGATGAGTTAAGTTGACTACAACACGAAGTACTGGGTGTTCATTTCAAAGTGTGTCATGACGTCACTGTTGATGAGTCAGCGATTTGAAGCGAGTTTCAGCTTTTGTGTCAGAGAAGTTGCCTATTAATCAAGACGCTCAATCTGAACTTGAGAACGTGAACTGTACAGGTATAACTTGAACGTCGTAGCAACAGATGGCGGTCTGTACGGACTATGTTTTGCGCGGCCAAGTCGTACGCAGGGTATTTGTTATCATCGGTTGCGTACGGCAACATTCCACAACACAAATCAAATGCTCCGTGTCCATGTTGACCGTCGAAGTTAATGTCAACAAATACGTAAGTAATCGTCTTAACCCTCTTCCCATATCCCGACAGTAAGAAAAAATTCACCTCACTACATGTTTCGAAACAGTTCACATTCCTGCCACTACCGGCGTTACCGTATGTATCGGTAAGTACTCTTCTGAATGAACGCCATACTTGCTAGGCAACTTCTCTGGCACATAAGTAATACACCTGCGGAAGTGTAGCAAAATTGAATTCTCTAGGCTCATCGACTAGCCACATGACGACATACAGCGAGCCATGACACAATTTGAACTGAACACTCAGTATACACTGAGGCTTCGTTGCTAGTGGCAGAAGATTGAGGTATACAGAAACATCAAAACTCTAGGAGCGTCGTTTACGTGCTGAATGTGTTGATCTTGTAGTTCAGAATCAGGCGCGGATCTTTGGGTTTTAATATTATACAACTATGTTGGTGGTCTAATGAACATGAACACTGCTTTCAAGGAACGTTGGGTTACATAAGACCATTTATGGGATTTTAAAGCCTGTGTGATGAATCTTGTCTCACTGTTAAAAGAGAGAGAGAGGAGATATGTCGTACCTCGTCTGTGTTGTTATTGCGATGGGGGGAGTGAAGCGATGCCAGTGGCGGAAGGGACTAGTTGTTACATTCTGTAGCGCAAAATAAAGTAACAAAATATCTCTCTTCGTACTGTGTAGTTCCGTCACTGACCTTCTCTTTCAAGAAACTGAGTTCCGGCAGCCTGTACAATAACAAGATTTTGAAAGGAATCCTGAAAATTTACAACCCTCCTATAATCTCCACCCTAATTTGAAGGGATTTGGTTTTATTGCTACTGAGACAAGATAAACCTTACCAGGTATAATGAAATCAAAACCTGCCTGCATCTAGTAGCATTGTGTAGCTACAATTAATGCGCGCTATATACTTAACTGTTACAGCAAATTATAACATTATCGTTGCATTTTTGTGCTGCTTTACTGCAGTTTGAGTGCAATCATCCCATCGGAATACATCTACAGAACATAGGCCTTGAGTGCAGTAACGGTCAGCTACACAGATCAGCGACCTCTGTCGTTACACGTCAACCCAATTAAATTTTCAGATGCATCATACCCCGAGCGAAATTCGAACCCGCGATCGCTGTATTTGAACGGGACAAGCCGCTACTCGGAGCGCGTGTCTACTCAAAATGAATTAAACTTGCACATACATGCAGGCCCCGAGCGGGATTCAAACCTGTACTCCATTCCGTGTTGCACGCGTTAAGCCCCCCGCACTATAAACCGATCACCTACGCTATGCGATACCGGCAACTAAATAAGCTCATAATTTCCTAATGGCGTAGCGTTTGCTTAGTAATTCAATTAGGATTTCAAATATGTATTGCATCTAGTGTTCGCTTGTATGCAGAGGCACTCAGTTGGCAATGTAGCTGATCCCAAGGTCGGCACTACACAGAATTGTTTATCTCTTAAATATGGACCTTTGCAGAGGAATTTTACATAAAATACAATTACGCTAATATTAGGTTCATCTTTGTTGTTTCAGTTAACAAGGTTTTGATTTCATTTCGTCGGTATGAAAATCACTAGCCTGTTACCACACTATTTTAATTGTTTGATGTACAGTACAGAAGCAGGCGGTATTGTAACATAGTCCCCAATACGTAAATTAACTCCAGTTTGTTCAGACCACAGTATAGAGAACATACAGTAAAGACACCTAAGCCATTTCGTGGGAACAAATTCTGAGTGCGCATGTCACGAAACCGGGTGTATTATCTGGAACCTCCACCAGATGGATCTCCATTACGACAGGCTGGCATAATTTAATATTAACTGAAAACATTCATTACTCATCTTTTAACAGTTTTAAAGACATGAGGGAAAGCATTGGCAATATAACCATAATAATAATTACTTCCGTATGAAATCATCATGAAAATATTCACTAATTGACGCTAACGTTCAAGTCACTGTTTGAGGCTTATGTTGGTAAAATTGATCCAAGTACAACATAATACATCATGGCGTCCGTTGCGGTGAAGTGCGAACATAAACGTGAACAATGGATATAAGTATTTTGACTTCCTAGCGACATAATATTAATGATAGATTATATATATATATATATATATATATATATATATATATATATATATACATACAAGATTATTCGTATTACTGACCAATAAAATAAATATTTTACTAATATTTTGATAGTGGTTTGATACTAGCGACATAGTTGGATTCATTGAGAACTAGACCTTACTGAGCTTGAATTTAGTACCAACAACATGAAAGATGCCGACAAGAGTTGCCCCTACTGATTCTTCTTATACTGTGTTCAGACTGTAATAAATATCAGGTGTCCGCCGGTTAGGTTGATGGGAAAGAGCCGAAACTGGTTGAATTGTTCCCAGCGAACTGAAGGTGGGCCGCCGCGAGTCATAACCGGTTTCATGCGAAGTTGAGTTTGAGTGTGGTGCTAGTTGGTGCGGTAACGTTTATTGCTTTGTGCTTGGATCATTGTGTAATATGATGTGAATTTGGTAATTTAGGTAAATACAATTCCATAAATGAGTGAGAGGCTTTGCCGTTCACATTCGGTGTACTGTGCCATTCATTATACCTTGCGATACCGTTAAACAATAAAAAAAGAAACGGTCTGTAACCTCGATGGCGTATAAGAGGTTAATTTATTTTGGTGAATATAATATAGTATAGTATAGCATAGTCAAACTGTGCAACTTTTTTTGGATACCTTAAATACCCTGACAGATTAAATTTTTCAGGAGAGCATTCTTTATTTTATTTTATTTTATTTTATTTTTTTATTTTTTACTTTAAACACTGCCAAGACTTCCATTTGTTGTACCTCTTCTTTACTTTTCACTCAACTACTTTGTTTTGTTTGAGTTGCTTATGTTACACGTATATTCCAGTCTTTAGATAGATTTTACTTCTTTTTCTATTATGTTATTTTCATTTTGTAGTGTCAATTTAGTTACGTTATTATTTTTTGTAATATGTGAGTACTTTGTTCTTTTTAATTTTTGTTAAATTCCACTGTGTGTATTTTATGACCTGGTGATGTGTAAGAGAAGGCCCTATGGATTTAACTCCGGCAGTATGAATAAATAATTTTATTAATGAAATAAATAATAAGAGTACTAATTAGCGTAACATATAGTGCAAGATACGTTTTTACAAAATATGCTTTTTTGCCATTCTGATTTACTAGAAAAATAATTCGCCTTATGACCTAACAGATGGCACCAAAAACAAAACAAACAAAAAGTGCAAACATGTTCTTCCTGTAGACTCTTCCTTATGTTTACCAAATACCGTTACTTCAAAACTTCACTATCTAAATATGTACGTGTTGTATTATATTTATTAACATTCTATGATCTATGGTATTCATACATCGCTTCACAGCTAGAATATGGAACAAGTCAAAAAACTTAATACTACTATAAAGTCTTTGTGTGCTATTCATAGACATTTCGCTAGCGCGGGCTATGAGCGTGCTAAACAGGATTCATATCTTATCATATCGCTGATACTGGTTTATGAATACGAAAAACGTTAGTTCGCTGATCATCCACAGAAAGCCCGCGCTAAGAATGTCTATGGATACGGCCCTTTATGTATAGTCATAGTCTAGTTGAAATATATACAGAAGAGGTTTACAATACTAAAGTCTACTAGTACAACACAAAGTTTTAGTAGCCTATCAATTTTATGAAGCGTTGTTGAATGTCATGAATTCACCTACAGAATAGAAGGCGTGAGAAATTAGGTACTTCTTTAATTTGACCCTAAATAATCTTATGTTTTGAGTTTAATTTTTTATATCCGTAGGGAGGGTATTAAACATTTTTACTGTCATATAACACTCCTTTTTGATAGCACGATAGATTTGCCGATGGAGTATGGAAGTCATTTTTGACGCGTATTTATGCTATGAACTGTTGAATTAGTTACAAAGTTTTCTCGATTACAAACGAAGAAGATTATTAATGAAAAAATATACGGACAAGCCATGGGCTTTATTTCTAGTTTTTTTTAAAAATAGTCCTACACGATTGCCTAGATTTGGTACCTACTATTATTCTAATTACTCTTTTTTTTTGTAGTAGGAATATACTGTTACTATCTGTGGAATTTCCCCAAAATATTATTCCAAAACTCATTACTGAGTGGAAGTATGCAAAGTATATTGTTTTTAAGGTGTTGATATTTACTGTCTTTTGCATAGATCTAATATCAAAACATGCTGAATTTAGTTTGGGGGTGATTTCTTTAATATGATTTTTCCAATTTAGCACATTATCGATTTTTAAGCCAAGAAATTTGGTTGTTGTTTCTGACAGGAACCTATTGTTAATTATTGCGCTTGAAATTTGCGAGTTTAAATTTGGACAGGATTTAAATTGAATTATGTTAGTTTTGTTACAATTTAATACTACAGTAATTTGACTGAGTACCAGTCACATACTTTGAAGGGAATTTCCTGTGTTGAGGATTGGAATGTGTTGGAGTTATTGACTGTTATTACTAAACTTGTGTTATCTGCAAATAATATGGGATGACCTACATCTTTTATTAGGGGAGTGGGCAAGATCATTTATGAAGACTATAAAAAGTAGGGTACCTAATATTCATCCTTGAGGAATTCCATTATTAATAGTTCCCCATGTCGAGGTAGATATCATAGTTGTATTGATTTCGACTTTGTTTCCTATCAATGAGATATGAGTGAAACCATTGGTGTGCAACGCCTTTAATTCCATAATAATCTAATTTGTATAGCTGGATTTTATGACTTTATACAGTCAAATGCTTATACATGCATGTAAGATGCATTTCTATATAACTTGAATGTTTTGTTCATGTGAATGATGGCCACATTTTGTGATACAAGCCTGTCTGTACTTAGACACTCCGATATTGACTAGAACTGTACTCTGTGTCCCTGCAGTGGCGTTAGGGACTACAACCCCGGCGAGGTGAGTGGAGAGTCATGTCGCACTCTTAAGTACTTTGTTCAAGGGGTGGCGTAGCTCCTGGCTGACCATATTTTTGGCTTGGAAGGAGACCGCAATAGCTCAGAGTTCATCCACTTTCGAGGGGGGGGGGAATTTAACAAACCGTTATTTTTCGAAGTATTCGCATACCACAGACTAACGAACACTCTCTGATTTCGGTAAGGAAATTCGACCTCATCACATTGACTACCTAATAATGGTGTTATTATTTTATTAATATTATTATGTTGACGATCTTCTTCAAAATAAAAAACAGTATGTATATATTTATTCACACTGCAAATGGGCATATACCCGGTGGCAGTAGTGACTAATTACACTCAATAATGACAATAATAAACACAACTAATAAAAAACAATAATAATTAATAAAAATGATAAATAATAATAGTAATAATAATAATAATAATAATATTATTATTATTATTATTATTATTATTATTATTATTATTATTATTATTATTATTATTAAGGAACATCCTAAATTAAATGAAGCACGATCACTTAAAATAACATTTAAAGTAAATAAGTTATACCTGCACAAGTACCTTTCGGCACTACACTTATTTCGCTATCAACTCCCTCACTGCACTGATTCTGTCCTGATTTCACTAACACTTCAAAACCATTTCATTGTTCAAATACTTTTGCACAACCACTATGAACTATAGAACTTCACTGACACAAACACACTTCACTTACACAATAGACTTCACTGACACTACACACTTCACACTTCGCTGACACAACACACTTCCTCACTGATACAACACTTCAAATAATAAAATATCAATTATACCCTTTAAATAGTGTGTATAATATACTACCTTCTATTGGTGAAGTCCTTAAGCCTATTTTTAAATAGTACATTTTTGGTTATTGGTAAAGCCTTTAGTAAGTTTGCAGGTAAAGCATTCCAGTCCCTGATAGTACGATTGAGAAAAGAAAACTTTCCAGTGTCCGTCCTCTGTCTTCTTTCCCTCCATTTATATGAGAGTAATTTGAAGGCTGCAACCTAGTAGGCTACGCACTAGCCCAATATGTGTCAATATAGTATGTATGGTGTTACAAACCTAGATGATTGGAGAAAATTATATAATTATTTAGAATTAAAACTTACGAAAGCTACACTAAAAATATACTGTCACATAATCACACAAGCCAAAGGAAAAGAGTTGGTGCTAAGCGATTCGAAATCTATAGAAGCATTCATGAGTTCAAGATTATAACCAGGGCGCGGATTTTGATGACGTCATCTTTTTTATTTACATTCTTTGCAACGCCCGTGGTATAAATCCTGGATACGAACTGCTGGTTACACAAAATGTGGAGTCTTTACGTCATTTTTCCTGTTTTTATGTTTTAGGTCATTTTTTTTTAATGTCCGCACACCATTTTCTGCCACTGGCCCAAAAGAAATGTCTCAGGAGCCTTCTTTCAAATATGCCAAGTTGCCTCTCCTCAGATTTCGATAATGTCTAAGTCTCGGCGTCATATGTTAATACTGGTCTTATTATTACTTCATACATCATGACTAGAATGCTGCGTAGGGTCACCGATTCGCGAGACTGAAGTTTGGAAAGCATGGAATATACATGACGTCATGACTCATGGGGTGGGATGGCTCCACACTCTGATACATACAGTTGCGCAACTCGTACTTATAAAATATGCCAACATTTGACAACTGGCGCTTCAGCGGTAGGCAAGTTAAATGCGTGTAGAGTTGGCTACATAACACAGCAGAGAAATGATACTGTGTAATTTATTTGATATTTTTATGCTATACAGTAACTGAGCAGTATTGAGTCCAAAATAGGGTGAGCAGTCCAGGGTTAAGAAAGTAAGAAAGAACTTTCTATTCAGATCATTTTCAATTTCTCGTTTTTGTTTTGTTTTTTTTTTTGTTTTTTTGTTTTGTTTTTTTTTTTTTGACAGTCATAGATGAGAAACTTATTTATGCACAAATATGAATCTGCAAATGCTATAAAATTTAATAGCTTCGTTTGCAAACTCGTACCTATTATTGCATTGTTTTGAGCCAAAACTGGTCTACGATCTGGGGAAAAGGTATAATTTCAGATTCCTCCAGTTCATGTTTCATAGAGTTTTTCCTTACTGTTTTTTTTTTTTTTGGAATTACCCTATAGCGCAACTGTCTAAAAGCAGATTCAGTATCTATCTATGACTACCATAATTGTTTTTCTTACAGAAAATAATCAATAAGCTCTTTTAAATTGTACAAATTTAATTGCATGTCCACAAAAAGAAAAAAAACAGTATTTATCGTATCCTACAATAAATAGCTAAAGTTTCCATGAGTTTCATAATGCACTGGAAATAAAGGGTCATATTCAGAGACATTTTTAGCGCGGGCTTCCGGTGGATGATCAGCGAACTTACGTTTTTCGTATTTGTAAACCATTGTTAGCGATATGATATGATATCCTGTACAACTAATCAGTCAATAGCCGGGGCTAGTTTAGCACGCTCGTAGCGCGGGCTAGCGAAATGTCTATGCATAGCACCCTAAGTTTCTTTATAAATCCGTCGATTTTATCTCTGGCTGTTATGTTAACATCTCGGCCTTCCAAAATTATTCTTCAAAGTGTTCTAAAAAAATATACCAGCAAGATAGGCTAGTCTAAGGAGCCAAAGTGAATTGCAAAATAGATTTGCAAAATCCGATTTCTGGACTTGCAGGTACCAGCACATTAGAAATTAGGTGATATCCGTTGGTTTTGAATAAAATTATCTGTTTTCGATTCCATAAGGACTTGTATTTTCCGAATGTGGATAAGTACCGATTCGATAGTGGAGGGTCGCAAAAAAGATCTCACCCACAAATTTGGGAACCACTGATTTAGAAGGATATAATATGCAACTTCAGCAGAAATAAATGAATTCATGTCTCAGTATCCTTACGTAGCTATAACAGGAAAAGCATCAATAACAGCAAATTGCTTAAAATCGAAAATGCTTTGTTCTTTTTTTTTAACAGTGCATATTGTATGTATGTATGTATTTATTAACACTACAATTGGGTATACACCCGGTGGCAGTGATATATAATATACAATAATACCATTACAATTATACAATAATTAGAGCAATAAAAGAAAAAAAATAAAATAAAATAAATCTGAATTTATTTCTTACTATAAATAAATAGATAGATGCAATAAATCTAGGACTATAAATAAAAACTATTCTATAATAACTCCTAACAATAACAAAAGTAAACCTAACTTGTAAGTACTTCTATTTCACCCAACTATTACCAATTTAAGTAATTACATATCACCTTAATTACAAATTAACTTAATTACATATCATCTTAATTACATATCACCTTAATTTATTTACGTATCAACTAAATTACATATCATCTTAATTAATTACGTATCAACTTAATTAATTACATGACACAACTTAGATAATTACACTGCACCTACAATTGCATTTTCAGTCTAATCTTCTCAACCTTTCCTTAAATGTATTGATTTTGAGAGGACCACCCTGAAAGATTGCCGCAAGTAAGCTGTTCCAATCTACTATTGTGCTGTTAACAAAGGAAAATTTTGCCACGTCCGTTCTTTGTTTTCTACATTTAAACTTCCTAATATGATCTACCCTGCCTAAGTATGATGGTGTTGCTAATCTAGCATTGATGTCGGTCCATGCTTTGTGTCCCATTTGTGCCTTAAACAATGCAGTGAGTCTGGTTTTTCTTCGCCTTGATTTGAGAGATTCCCACCCTAAGTCTTTTACTATCTCTTCACCATGTCCCTTTCCCATTTTGACATATTTAGCTGCCTTGCGTTGGACCTTTTCTATTGAATCGATTTGGTTTTGTCTGTACGGATCCCAACCTACTGCTCCATATTCCATAATTGTGCTATTTTTAGTGCATATATCCTAGTACAAACCCTAGTAATGCCGCACTTCGATTATTGTGATGTTTTGTTAAGTGACCTAAGTTCTGAACTGTCAGTCAAGTTACAGCGAGCTCAGAATATGTGCGTCAGATACGTGTGCAACATCCGACGATGTGATCACATATCACCGTCCTTCGCAAGTCTCTCGTGGCTCCGACTTAAAGAACCCAGAACTTTACACTCTTTGTCTTTACTCTTTCGAATTCTGCACACCTCAACACCAAATTACCTTTCGTCTCGTTTCTCTTATCTATACTCTAACCACGACGTAAATACCAGGTCATTTATCTGTGGCACGCTAAATATACCTCTTCATAGAACATCTTGTTATTCCTCATCTTTTACAATATCCACCTCGCGTCAATGGAATTCCTTGTCACAAAGTATTAGGGGCTGCAAGACAACAAACACCTTTAAGAACAGCTTAAAAGATAACCTTATTAGCATTTCACTCCAATCATACTGATTGTGCTGTATTTTCAAAATTGTCTCATAATAATCTCTTTCTATTATCTAATATCATTTGAAATATATTAACATTCTATGTATTTTAGTTTAATTCTGCTACACAGTTTATTTCAGTGTTTAATTAATAGTTCATAGTATTTTGTTGTTTAATTCGTAAATAACTCTTGTATACATGTAACTCTCATCTAAATCAAATTGTTGAATTCTTTGTAAGTTCATGCATATGTATATACACTTTTTGCTGGTTGAGTGGAAGAGAAGGCCTTACGGCCTTAACTCTGCCAGCTAAAATAAATCATTATTATTATTATTATTATTATTATTATTATTATTATTATTATCCTGGTTTTTAAGTGCTTACGTGCATGCATATTTTGCCGTTTTTGAGTTTATATGAATCCGGTCCCTAATGATGATATATCCTGGTGCATGTTTTTCTTGTAGTACAGACACCATCTCGACAGAATTTTAGTAATCGTAGTCTTGGTTATGTAACATGCAGTACAACAGCGTCATTATATGCACAGAACAGTAATAACAACGACCTCTCACTCGACCTCCAGCGTTAGTCGGCTGCTGCAAGTGGTAAGATAAAACTGAATCGTATGTTTATAAACATAAACTATCTGTACTCCAGCGTTGTGGGCAAGATTGAGTGCTGGCACATATGTTTCTTCTGTCACACCAGCGACATCAAAGTGCGTTTATGGTTCGTGTGTTTATTTTCTTGACTTAACAATGTAAACTAACAATAATATATCATACCCCTGATTATCCAGGCAGTCATTACTGCAACAGTAGCAGTATTGAATGATATGTTTGTGTTGGATGACGTGCTTTACATGTAGAATATATCCTCCTTGGGGTCAGAGGCTAGCATTGGATGCACAGTCAACAAAGATACTTCACTATGGATGGTACTATTCATTACTGCTAGTGCACAGTGATTTATGTGTATTTGCGGTGTTAACACAAACTGAACTCGCATGCTGAGAGCTGACACCTAAAAGTGTTAATGAGTGAGTGCGTGCAATGAAATTAAACCAGCTATAAGTCTGCTTACACACACGTTTGATACAAATCGCTGCATTGGAGTTATTGCCGGTAGTAACTTCTATAATTTTATTTTTAACGAGTAAATGTTAAACAATTCGTGTTATGGCAATACTACTAGGTATTTTGCTTTTATTTCGATTTCTGTGTGTAATTGCATGGTTGTTGGTTCCTGTTGTCATTGAAACTAAAGGATGCGGCAAAACATCCTCCCTAATTTAAAGTTTAAATAAAGAACAGATGGATCAAAATAAGGAAACTGCATTAATATAAGTTGTATCTAAACCGTGGGAAATTTAGGTTTACATGCGTTGCCATAGCGATATCAAATGACATGCGCAAAACAACAATAATTGAATAGGACATGAATACACGGAATTAACATACAATTAGTGCAAATTGTAATCTGTAACGAATTCCAACTATGACGTGGACGGGTTAAGAAGGTGCTTACGCTGTGGTATCGTTTCTGGTAAGTGGTAACTCCGTTGTCACTGCTCAGATGTTTACCGGACGCTTAATTTCTTCACGTGGCGACGTCCCCTGGCCAGCACGATCACCAGACCTTGCACCCAGCAATTTTTTTCTTTGATTTACGCACGCCCAGGAGCGGTCTTGTGTTCTGAAACAACGCGAAAATTGTATTGTATTAACGTTATAAAGACAACTTTTCAAAACACGGTCATAAGAAAATAATTGTATCATATCTGAAAGGTCTGTATATGCTGCAAAACAACCTTTATTTTAGACTAATTTAATTTAATATGTTAGTATTTTTAAATATGTATATTCATTAACGTTTTATCACAGTCTACTATATACAGTCACGAAGCTTGAGTTTTGAGGGTGCTAGAAACAATAGACTGTGACGGTACTATTTTGCATTGCCTGTAATCAGGCGATATTAGCGATCCTAGTGGTGAGCAACTATCTAATGTTTGCATATTTACTACGTATTGAGCTTCGCGACTGTATATACTGGACTGTGGTTTTATTTTGTATTTTATATTTTAATACAATATGGTTAATGTAACCCATTGCACATCATATAACAGTTCAATAGAGGTAACAGTGATCTGAAGATGGTTTACAAAACTGAAAACGTTCATCAAGTAGAATGAAATAAAAATATCACATTATTATGTAAGATAAGTTTATGACGGACTTTAAAAAAATATTGTTAACTTAACAAAACTTATCGGAACAAAAAATGGGTATTAAAAAAATGAAAATGTTTCTTTAAAAATTGGTTTGATTCCAACATATTTGTCTAAATCATTCTAAAACCACGGTTGTACCATTTTCGTTAACATCTGTTAAAATCTCCTGATTAGCTCTTGTTTTTAAAAATTCATACATCCAATTGTTCTCCTAATAGTTGTAACTGTCCTATTCTAAATGATTCTCCTCAAGTTAAGTATCTCGGAATAATAATCGACCAACATTTACGTTGGGATAAACATGTTCTTTTTCTGTGCAATAGGTTAAGAATGATTCACTATTTTGTCATCCTACGAAATTACTTGACTGTCCATACTTTACGACTGATTTATCTCGCATTAGTACAAGCTATATTACAATACGGGATTATAGGATGAGGTAGTGCTTATAGTACCTCCCTCATTATGCTACAGAAAAGAATAATAAAAATATGCCTTAATAAACGTCTTGATTATCCTTCAGAGTGCTGTATTCAGAATTTAAAGTATTTGACTTCCATCAAATTTATAGCAATGTATTACTGAATTTCGTACATAAAAACCGAAACATATTTAATTTATATTCACATAAATATAAAACCAAAAGATCAGACAACATATGCTTGACAGTTCCTAAATGTACTACAACTGTAGCATATAATCACAGTAACAACTTCGATCCAAAGCTTTATAACACTATAATAGATAAATTCCCAAACATACAATTTGCTAATGCTCCTTACTTTAAAAAAAATCTATTTAAAATTGCTGTTAACAGAGAAAATTTAAAGTTCAATTATTGTAATATGTGCTTTTTTTCTTCTTTTCTTTTATTACTTTTTACTCTGTTATTCAATAAAATGTCTTAACATTAACTTATGTGGAATGCCCCCTGAGCACGAATATGCAACTTACTCTTTCGGGGGGGGGGGGTGCTAGAGAGCTCTTATAATAAAAAAAAATCAATATGTATATTTGTTCTGGCAATAAAGTATTATTATTATTATTATTATTATTATTATTGTTATTATTATTATTATTATTATTATTATTATTATTATTATTATTATTATTATTATTATTATTATTTCCAAATAAAGTGCAGTATCATTCCCACGAATCTATAACCAATTTTTTCATTTATTCTTTAAAGACATCAGCTCAAAGAATTTGAGTGACCACAAGGGTCCTGAAACATGTACAATATGTTATATTTGAAACATTAAAAAAAAGTTAATTGTTGAAGGCATATATAAGTGAATTAATTGAAATAGAGATGATGATGTAATATTTGAAGAGAATCGAGGTTAGATTGGCTTTAATTTTGTTATCTTTTGTATTTTTAGTGGGTAGTTATAATTTAATAATGTTTTATGATTTTCAAGTTTATATTTGAATAATTTTTTTTACATTTCCTTTTGATATATTTATAAGAATAAAATTACATAATTAAAAGGGATGTGAAGTTTTTCAAGATAATTCCATGTGAATTTTGTAATAGAACCTCTACTCCCAAACAGCAAACCAATGACAAGACCACTGTTTAAGAGGGATGTTGTACTTTTGAGAAAGGTAAAGCAGACAAGGTTCATAAGTATATAGACTTATTCTCAATATCAACTTCGGTGGCCTGATTTAGGTTTTTTTCGAAACGGATAGTAGGGTCAAGAACAAGAGCCCGTTTTAAGCGTCCGTAATAACAATGTCTTCCCGTTTAAAAGAACCATCTGATGATACACAATGTACTTCCTCATGAATCTCCCAATTTAGAGTTGTTAACGATGTCCCCAAACCACGTCGTATAGTTCTCTCTTGCCATAGTATTTTTAGCGTTATTGCTTTCAAGTTTTAACTCATCTACAAATAACTTGTTTGCTTTTAATTTACATAGGAAATAATTAAATTAGACTCACTCATACTATGTTCACATTTCCCATTAGAGCTGTCTTTCGCAATTCTATGATACTGTAGCTCTCGGGGGAGATCTTCCAGATAATTTTCAATAAAGATTCTCTATGTATTCCAACTTAGGTTAGTACAAGTAATTAATTAGGCTTCTGTATGATATTTGCTTTAATGTTCCCATATACTTTGCAGTTCAGTCGTCTGATTCTTGTATTTCAAGATAGTTTCAGCTTTGTTTGTTAAAGTTTTAAATAATAATTATCATTATTATTATTGTTATTATTATTATTATTATTATTATTATTATTATTATTATTATGGTAAGGACTTTATTAATCTTGCTCAGGATAGGAACCGATGACGGACTTACGTGAGGGCGGCAGTGAACCTTCGAGTTCTCTAAAAACCTTTTGTAATTATTATTATTGTTATTATTATTATTATTATTATTATTAATATTATTATTATGATCTTTAAAAGTCACTGAAATTTGCTCCTGTACATAAACCTCCTCCCAGAAAACAATTGCGAGGCACTCTCATCTCATGGTTATCATGGTACAAGCCCTCCGGTTAATTCAACAAGAACAATGTAAGAAGCACTCAACTAAATTTGTATGTCGGCGTGATAAATCTTCTCTTCTTTCCAGACGTTGCAACCCGGGTCCTTTGAATTTATAGCTGAATATATTACCACTTTGTTCGGAGTAGTGATTAAATCCTTCTAGCAAAATATCCCCTCTTCTTCATTATAATTCTTTATTTTCCATTTCTTCTGTGAATTTTTCTCACTCAGACTATTTGGTTCCAGAGTTGTACACGAGATGGGCAAATGTTTTGTATTGTCGATAAACTTTTTATAAACACTTAACATTTAGTCAACAAAAGGAAACAACCCGTTTTGTTACAAACTCAACACAATTGAAATATATCACATATCTAATAAAAAAATGTCATCACATCAGAAACCCTAATTAGTTGAAATGTACTACATATTCAGTTCATACAAAGCAAGCAAAACAGTGTCATTAAAAAAAATTCAACTCCAAGAGGATGAAATAAAAGTGGGCCTGATAAAGACTCATAAATTTAAGCATTAAAAAAAACTCAAATAGTTTTCATTACAGTACCCAAGGAGATGCAATACATCACATACTTAAGTAATTAAGTCCTATCAAGAATTAAATCGTTATAATTTTATGACAAAATCAAACACAACAGTCTCATCCAACAAACCCAAACAGGTGAAATTCCACCACATACTTAAGTAATTACATCTCATGACAAAATTAAGCGTAACGAAATTCATTATCAGACCAAATAGGCCTATAACAATTCCCATTACAAAACTGAAGTAATATATATTTTAATACTCACTCAGACAAGTTGATATACACCACATATGCCCTACTTAAGTACGTATTTACTCGCATAATAGACGCCATCACATAATGTACGCACTCCAATTTTTGACAGTAATATGTAGGAGACAAAAAATCCCTACATAATGTACCCATCTCATTTTCATTGCTACCTGTGGTAATATACAATCGTAACCTAGTTTTTACTTTATTCGTATTTGTATTCAGTTAGTATAGGTCAGCGTTTCTCAAACTATGGTCCGCGGACCACCTGTGGTCCTCGAGGTCTGCCCTTGTGGTCCTTCAAAAAAGACAGAAGAAAAAATAAATTTCAAACAATTGCATATCACACTATAGCTTAAAAGCTCAGAGTATGGAAATGACATATGGCAATCGAATTTCTCTTTTTCTCTCAGTACTGCACTTTATGAAATTTATTACCCTACCCGTCTATCGACTTCCCATTCTACTCTCAACAGCAAAAGAGGGATTTAAAGCACTATATACGTGGTGTTTCTCGACATCTTTTCCCTGCACATCTGGCGCCGCGCCTGTAACCCAGCCACGGACCACCCGAATTCATAACAGACGACCAAAGTACCGAACCTTAATTCAATTTTAAAATATAAATATAGGCCTATTGGTATTAACATATGATACGAAAACGATAAATTTGCTTTCGAAGGGAACAAGAGTAAGGTGGTCCGGGAACTGTTCTGACTTTAAAAAGTGGTCCCCACTTCAAAAAAGTATGAGAAACGCTGGTATAGGTTATACTGTGCTACATATGTTTTATTCATTTCGTATGTTACGCACTTTACATTATTACTCCTCGAAAATATTTTATATATATCGATGATCTCGAAGTTGTACAATCGATAATTTTCAATATTACCTGAATGTCCGATGTCGAACTCACCTGTGATTATTACGTGGAATGTCAGGTAGTTATGATTTTCCCCCCTAAATTTTTTTCTCGCATATAATACGCACCCTGGATTTTTAATCCAAAAAATATGGAGAAAAGTGCGCCTATTATGCGAGTAAATACGATGGTAATTTTTTTAATACCAAACTAATAATACAACTTTTGATCCGGATTGTAAAGATAGTGTAATTTTTATAAATGTGCACGAGACAGTGGCAGAGTTCTGCTCGTTACGAGCGTTTTGCAGCGCAGTGGTCTATATGAATGTATCTTGCATGTACTTAGCGCTATTGCATGTTACGCGGAGTTAGATCAACTCCAGATTCCGTCTGTACTTAATTGTGGGGTCGCGTGTCCTTTCCGTGACCCCGGCGAGAACGCACGCGCGAGGACACTACGGAGGCCCACCCATAGCTCTCCCCCCCCCCCCAATCCATACTAGCAACATCATCATCCCTTCCTTCCACATCTGCGGCTTTACTGATAGCGATTTCCAATCTGATTTACCAACCCTCTATAACAATCCCGGTCATAACACAATTCAGGTTTAATGACTTGCTACACATTGACGGCGGGAAGCTCTCTTTTTGATGTGGATTTTAATGAGGTTCGGGGTTTGGTTTCGTGGTAACGCATCTATCTCATAAGCGAAAAGTCCGTGCGTCGTACCCAGAGATCGCCAATCCGTTGTGTTCTAATTGTTTGCCACAAACAAGCCGCATGTATTCAGGCAGCATCAAAAGGGCGATTTGCCCCGACCTGCTGTTTTCGTTACGTCACAGAAGAGTTGCCTGTATTCTGTTCGAAACTGGAAACGTCGATGAGTTGATAAATTCGACAAATAACCACCTCTAACCTTCAGTCTCTTGTAATTGCTGTTCATATAGGCCTACATCTAGTGTGCACGTTACACAGCGTGGATGTGTATTGCTATTGAGTTTCCACTCCATAAAGGCTAAAGAGAGACTACACTTTTTTTTAAACTATAATCGATTAATCGTACAGCGTCCTACCAGCAGGACAGGATGTCCTCATCGTCCTACCAAGTTCAAGTGATTATATAGGATTTCCTGCCTGCCGAGAAAATGTTCACCTAGACCGTTGACAAGAGCGTTTCTTTCTCTATTAGCGCAAAAAAAAAAAAAAATGTTGGTACGACATATTTTTGCTGAGATATGGCGGATTCTTTCAGTGACGGTGCGCGAGTTTTCGCTAAAGCAATTCTCTTTGATGAAGATGAAAATAACTTACTTACTGGCTTTTAAGGAACCCGGAGGTTCATTGCCGTCCTTACATAAGCCGCCATTGATCCCTATCCTGAGCAAAATTAATCCAGTCTCCATCATCATATCCCATCTCCCAAAAACCCATTTCAATATTATCTTCCCATCTACGTCTCGGCCTCCCCAAAGGTCTTATTCCCTTCGGCCTCCCAACTAACACTCTATATGCATTTCTGAATTCGCCCATACGTGCTACATGCCCTGCCCATCTCAAACGTCTGGATTTAATGTTCCTAATTATGTCAGGTGAAGAATACAATGCGTGCAGTTCTGTGTTGTGTAACTTTCTCCATTCTCCTGTAACTTCATCCCTCTTAGTCCCAAATATTTTCCTAAGCACCTTATTCTCAAACACCCTTAACCTATGTTCCTCTCAAAGTGAGAGTCCAAGTTTCACAACCATAAAGAACAACCGGTAATATAACTGTTTTATAAATTCTAACTTTCAGATTTTTTGACAACAGACTGGATGATAAAAGCTTCTCATCCTAATATTAACAGGCATTTCCCATATTTATTCTGTGTTTAATTTCCTCCCTAGTATCATTTATATTTGTTACTGTTGCTCCCAGGTATTTTAGTTTTTCCACCTCTTCAAAGGATAAATTTCCAATTTTTATATTTTCATTTCGTACAATATTCTCGTCACGAGACATAATCATATACTTAGTCTTTTCGGGATTTACTTCCAAACCAATTTCTTTACTTGCTTCAAGTAAAAGATGAAAATAACTCTTGGAGTAAATCTGTTTTTGGTCGTGCATGGTCTGAAAGTATGTGTGAAGGAACTGTATTGAAGGTACGTGGGAAACTTGTTAAAATAAAATGGAATTTTGATAACAAAATAACGTGGATTCGTGCCTCAGACATAACTAACATAGCCAACAGTGGCACTTCTTCTAACACCAATAATTCTTCAAAGTCTGACAAGAAACAATAAGAATCCAAAGAAAATGTATTTTTGCTCCAGAATTAGGAAAATACAACAAAAAGCTAGTTACTTTTGTGTTGTTTGTGGCCCAAAAGCGGTTATGTGTAGCCTCAAACTAAACGTGACTGTTTTGCATTTCACATTCAGAATGGAATTCCTGCATATTTCATGAAAGTTAGTATTCATTGGACTTAGTCAAATCATATAAATGACATTTTAAAATTACTTACTTTCAAATTTCTTTAAATAATCTCGAGTTATATCTGGCTTTGTATTCTATTTCACAAGCAAGTATTAAAAACGTGTTAAAAAAAATAAAATAAGAAAATGTTGTGATTCACACACATATATGTACGTTATTTACTTTCTTGATATGTTTTGAATAAAATTTTATTCATTCAGTTATCGTTCTGAAGATACGAATAAAACTAATGTAAATTTTATTGAAAATAATAAATAGAATTATTAGTTTACTACTTTTCTCTTTCTATTTACAAAGTTAATAAAACTAATGCAAACTGTATTGAAATAAATAAATAAAAGAAAATACAAAAGAAAAATAATACGTCCTTCTGGCAGGACAACAGGGTACTACCGACAGGACCCATAATTTTCGTACTGCGGTAGGACGTTACAGAAATACATTCTGCTAGAAGGACAGCATATGGAAAATATTGTTGAAGAATCTGTCCTACCGGAAGGACAACTTGCTATGTAAGTCCTTCTGGAAGCGCTTCGGGAAGGACATGACTGTGTACGATTAACCATTAATGAATGTGCACAGCTAAGCTTCAAGTAATCAAGTTCAAGCACGCAAAAAAAATCATTTTATCACTGTTAGTTTCACAAGCAATACAGAGATATCGAACTGCACAGATACTAAAATTCTCCTACTACAGTGAGTCCCAGGGAAGAGAACCTGAAGAAAGATTTAGTGCTAGGAGCCTGGAGATCTACACCAGCCATGAAACAGACTAAACTTCGTATTTGAGAACCAGAACCTGACTTAACTAAACAGCTGACTTTGGAAAGGAGAATTTTAAGGTGAATAACCTAACTTTTGATTGGACACTCGTCGAATAAGCACTGTAGGTAGGCTATATACAGTATGCGGCAAAATGAACAGCACTGAAATTATCGCTCATCTGCTGTCCATGTTTCTCCAGCATCCAAACGTTTATTTATTTTTAAAGTCTCTAGATTTAAGCAGATGATCAAGTAATAGGAGAAAATGTTGAAATTGTAACTTAGTGCCTCACGTTACATTGTACCGACTATAGAAACCACTCGTTGTTAGTTACATTTTGACATGCACGTGTTAGAAACCACACTGAATTACATGAATAATGAATTTCTGTCTTTTAAGATAACTCGTGACAATGTAACAGAACAATTTGGTTAAACTTTCGTTATCTGGTATCACAACTTTATCCATTACTCACGATTTCATAAAAAAAATTAGCTCAAAGAAAGTCGTGTTTCACTTATCTGCTGGAAGTGATGATTATGGTAATAGTATGCTAATTATTGTAGCATGCTTTAAATTCATGCTAAGTTTGGTAAATTTGCTTAATTTTTTTTTCCTCTTCACGGCACATTTTCGTGTCTTAATGATAAGTGAACGAAACATTCGTTGGAGGAGAGTGTTTCAAAAGCATTAGCTTAGTTTAAGCATAATACTCTTATAGCCTACAGATTTTAAAATGAAATAGCAATTCATACACATGCTGTGTACATAAAGATCTTAGATGCATCTGTAACGCTGCCTAGTAGTCACTGATGTGAATTGGAGGAGGGATGAAAACCACCTATACTTCGTTCCATAATGTTTGACAGGCGACGTAAATATTGCCGGCAGAAAGAGAAAGAAGGATAATTGCTGTTTAACCAATGGCAGAGGTCTCATTCAACGCTTGACTTGAAGTTAGGCGGTCTGAAGCGTTCTACCTCCGCCTAACTTCAAGACAAACGTGGATTGAGATCTTTGTCATTGGTTGAATAGCAATTACAGTAGAACCCCGATTATCCGTCACCCTATTAACCGATTGGCGGATTATTCGACTGTCTTTCTCTCGCTCCTTTTTTTTTTTTTTTTTTTTTTTGTTACGAACATATGAAGTAGATTCTATTGTACGTTATATTAGTATAGGCCTACGTTTTTTTTCTAGAGTGTGTTATTACAAGCATTTACACTTACACAGTTTGGTGCACTGTTAGAGTTGCCGTGCTCTACAACTTCTATATAAAATGTATTCCACGAGTGTCAAAAGAAAAGTGTTGTGCTAAGTATCGAACAAAATGCAAATAATTAAGTGGTTTGGGGAAAGAGAAACTGAGAGTCATCTCGCATCACAATATGAGACTAATGTTACAACTGTGAGCAATGGAATAAAAATCAAAGATAAAGTGTATACAGTATGTAAATCTACAACATGAGACCTCTACTATTTATATTTTTTCCGCTGACAGCCATTACAAGGAGTTTTCTTACCCCTTAAAACTACGTCGTTGACAACCGAATTTAAATTAATGAACTTCTGACTCGCTACCAAGCGTGTTAAATACAAGACCACGGAGGAAATGACGAAAATCCAAGTGTTATTCACTTAATTTACGAAAATATTTTATGGTACGGATTATCAGATTTTTTTCGATTAATCGTTCCGTCAACCCCCTTCATTACCACGGATAATAGAGGTTCTACTGTAGTGGCGGCTCGTGGGTATTGAATTAAGGGGGGCTGCATACAAAAATAAACCAAGCAACTTACTTTATTTAAAGATTAGTTCCATGCGCCTTATCTTGTAAGTTGTGTTTAAATGAGACAGGCTCATGTCAGTAGATTTACTGGCATTTAAAAGAATCCTGCGGACAAAATTCCGGCACACCGGCGACGCTGATATAACCCCTGCAGTTGCGAGTGTCGTTAAATGAACCATAATTTAATTTTTTATATGCAGATTTGGACCTTAGAAATATCTAACTGGCGATGTTGTAGTTGGTTGTATAATATATATACATGATACATCAATAAATGAAAAAAAAACTGAGCCAGAAATTGAATTCAGGATATTCAAGAGTACGCACCAGGACGCTTGCTTCATTTATTGTGATGTTAGATGTTTCAGATTCCATTATGGTTTGAAAACATTCTAGCAATGGCTCCTTCTTCTCATGAACAACATTTACTGTTCTTATTTTAAATCCATCTTGTTGCCCCAGCTGATGGAATTGTTAAAAAAATATGCGAGCCTTTGTATTCTGTTTAGCGGCTCTTTCCATTATGAGATTCAACTGATGGGCACTTAATTTCACATTTCCCCTGAATTGTTAAGGTACTGAACTGAATAGACTGTAAATATTGTACAGAATTAAACATTGTTGCACTTGTTATACTCACAACATTAAAGAAAACGTATTTAAAACTGCGCGCTACTGACAAACTGCTGCAAATTTTGCAGCGCCTGGAAACTCTGGATTCACGGCAAGGGGCAGCAGGAAGAAGGAGTAAAACTAACGCGCAAAGCATCCGAGACGAGACTGGCAGCTCCAGGGGAGAAAGTGGCTTCACCCTATAGTCCTTGTCTCTGGTTGCGCTCTGGCAGCACCAGGGGAGGAAGTGACTTCACTAACGATTGCGTGCATGTCATTGAGAGCGAAATTTTTTAAAAAATTCGAGCCACTAAAGAGAGATTGTAGGTTATAGTAAATGTATTTCACAACATAAAACGAGACAAGGGTCACAAATGTCTGGGGGTGCTGCAGCTCCGCAGCTCCCCTTCGAAAGCCGCCTCTGTTCTACTGTATAGTTCTCCTCTGCCGACAATGTGTATTTCTTCTGTCAGACATAATGGAACGAAATATAGGTTGATGAATAATTTCGGTTAAATAATTCACTTTTATTGAACCCTGTGTGCACTTAGCATAATCGTTGAGAATGTTAACTACTGCACTTCATTATGTAACGCTCAGCGGGTACACAAACGTTCTCAAGCTGTGGATTGCGAGCTTGTTCCGTCTGCTCCTGAGGAGCTGCTTCCTTGGGGCTTCATGAAATTCTCTTATCGATCGAGTACTACCACATTCTATTTTGAATAGCTAGTAGTTCCCCCCGATGTAATTTGCATTCGTAAACGTCGTTTTCTGGATAAATGACTTTGTGCATGCGCATTTCTATTCCGACAAGACAAAACTTACTTACAAGCAGGTAACTATTTCTACAACGATGTTACATTGAAACATCCTTAACTCTAAAGAGAAATTACAATTACTACTGTTACCACTACTTCAGCTGTTGCTGCTACTACTGCCATTACTGCTGCTACTAGTACTCATTGCTGTTGTAAGTTATACAGTGTATTTTAGGAGGAATAGTTAACATTTTAGGTGGTTATAATATGGGCTATTCAACTATTCAGGTAAAAAAGTTCCTGTTATGTCCTATTTTCAATGGATGTGAAGACGGTTCTTCGAATGTTATGCATATGAAACCTTACAAAACGTGTGAAGGAGAGATAAATGATTTATTGATTGCATTTATTAGTTTACTGAAAGCTTTACAAAGTGACTGAAGGGTAAACAAATAATTTTGGACAATTTTTTTTAATTATTTAAATGACATCAATAATTTTTAGTAGTTCAGAGTAATTATTTTAAAAAATCCCCAATTCTCTTAGCAATAGTACGTGTAGTTCTTGTGAGGCCGTCTTGCCGTTCTTTTATGAAGACAGCACTATTCATAATACTAGCGACCAATTCGTCTCTTGTATTTACTTTTTCTTCGTAGACTTCGCGTCATCCATACCCAGAAAAAATTTAAAAGACTAATGTCTGGGGACCTTGGTGGCCAATGAACGTAACTCGTATAGTATAACGAAATAAAAATGTCTATTTTCTTAACCGAAAAGTTAAACTTCCTTAACGATTCCGTTACGCACAATGTACGAGAAGGAAAAAAGTACATAAATCGTTGAAAATAACCTCAAAATTGTAACACAACAATCTAAAGATACAATGTGATTACTGCGAAAGCTATAAACTCACTCAACCCTTCCCAAGTGCCTTCGTTTCTTATATACCACATCGATAAGTTTACCATCATTGAAGAAAGCATTGGTTTGTTTTATGCTAGGCTGGAAATTCATATAGATTATCCATTCATTTGTAGAATGAGAAGTTCATAAGAGCACAGTTCTAAACATAGTATGACCTTTTTAATACACGTCTTTATAATTTAACAAATTATGTATGTATTTATTCACACTGCAAATGGGTAAGTGGTAACTAATTACACTCAATAATGACTTAATAATAACGAAAAATATTAACAAGTTCGGGCGCAGGTTCGATTTCCGCTTGAGCTGATTACCGAGTTGGGTTTTTTCCGAGGTTTTCCCCAACCATAAGGCAAATGTCAGGTAATCTATGGCGAATTCTCGACCCCATGTCGCCAAATATCTCGCTATCACCAATTCCACCGACGCTAAATAACCTTGTAGGTGATACAGCGTCGTTAAATAACGAAGTTATTTGAATTTCATAGTGATCACGTGATCATTAAATATCTATACTCGACGCATTTTAGTCCTAAACTAGCGGATCAAGGTCAAGCAATGGACTGCATTTGCCACGTGTGATTACTCCATTCCTGGACCATTCTTTTCAAGTAAAGTCGGCTGGGGCAGCCTGAATTACCAGTACTTCAGTTCAGTTTTCAGTTCAGTAATTTGTGCGTGGTTTGTACGTTTTTACGTACCTTGATCCGCCAATTCGAAATGCGGTGACAATATAGCTAATGTACTCGTATATCTACTGTGGTCCAAATGCCTCTGTTTGCTTTTTCATGCAGTTGTTTCTTTGTTTTCCTCATTTAGATTCCCTCTACCAATCACAGCTCACTATACTTCGTTCTATAATGTCTGACAGGAGATGTAAACATTACCGGGAGAGAAGTATAATTGCTATTTAACAATGCCAGAGGTCTCGTTCTACATTTTTCTTGACGTTGGGCGGTCTGAAGCGTTCTATCCCCGTCCAACTACAAGATGAGCTTACCCTAATACAAACCCTAGTAATGCCGCACTTCGATTATTGTGACGTTCTGTTAAGTGACCTGAATTCTGAACTGTCAGTCAAGTTACAGCGAGCTCAGAATATGTGCGTCAGATACGTGTGCAACATCCGACGATATGATCACATATCACCGTTCTTCGCAAGTCTTTCGTGACTCCGACTCAAAAAATCGTGGAACTTTACACCCTTTGTCTTTACTCTTTCGAATTCTGCACACCTCAACACCAAATTACCTTCCGTCTCGTTTCTCTTATCTATACCCAAACCACGACGTAAATACCAGATCGCTTATCTGTGGCTCACTAAGTATACCTTTTCATAGAACATCTTGTTATTCATCATCTTTTACAGTATCCACTCGCGACAATGAAATTCCTTGTCACAAAGTATTAGGAGCTGCAAGACAATAAACATTTTGAAAAGTAGCTTAAAGGATAACCTTCTTAGCAATTCACTCTAATTATACTGACAACGGTCACTGACTTCTTTCTTTAGACATGCATCCTGATAGGGCTGTATTTTCACATTTGTCTTTCAATAATCTCTTCTTATTACACTGGTCAACAAAATTAAACATATTTTTGTTAAAAGATAAAGAAAGAAACATTCTTATAGCATTTTTCATGCTAATTTCAGATCTGTTTTCAAAATTTTTTTACCACCTAGGGTTTTTGAGTTATTATATGAAATGTACTTCAGACTTTTCTAGTATTGATACCTTGTAATATTTATTTACCTATAATGTGTGTGAAATAGATTTTAGGCTATACTTCGCTTGAGAAACATCTCTTTTGAGTGTTTAACGGTAGGCTGATAGAATATTTTGGTTCCATTTTTCCATTTCAGAAAAATCCTGATGAAAGCGCTCCCCATGTTCGTCACTCACTATCCAAAGATTTTGAGGAAAGAAAAAATAGATGAAAATCCAAGAATCTCTGGAATCTTCTGATCTGTGGTTCCTAGAAAGTAACAGTCTGTTGAACGATCCTTAGATTCCCGGCATATCATTGGAACTGGAAAAGGGATATGACCGGATCCTTTTAATCAACCAGTTAGGCTAATAGAATTCATTGAGCACAACAGATTTCAGGGGCCCAGTTCCTGTCCTCATCTAATTTGCAATCAAAATAACACTCGAAAACTTAGGTTATGAAATTTTTATTTCATGATTGTAAATTCCAACTCAATTAAGAATTAACATTAACTTCTTATGAAGAATAAAATTCATTTTTATAAATTCTGACTTCATAAGCAACAGTGACCTAATAATAAACAATAAAATGAAATATTAGAATTTTTTCCCATTAGCATTTTAAGAACTGTATATAGCAAAAAAAATCAATTTTTCTAAAATTACAAACAAATGGTGACTTCATTTTTGGAATCAGCAGATGAAATTATATAAGAAACAGCAGAAATGGTACATTTAACAAAATCATTGTTGACCAGTGTTATCTAACATTATTTGAAGTATATTAACATTCTATGTATTTTAGTTTAATTCTGCTAAACAGTTTGTATTTCATTGTTTAATTAATAGTTCACAGTATTTTGCTGTTTAATTGATAAGTAACTCTTGCATACACGTAACTGTTATCTAAATCAAATTGTATTCTTTGTAGCTTGTAAGTTCATACATATGTATGTATACTTTTGCTGGTTCAGTGGAAGAGAAGGCCTTACGGCCTTAACTCTGCCACCTGAAATTATTATTATTATTATTATTATTATTATTATTATTATTATTATTATTATTATTATTATGGGACGACGTATATTCTCACAAGATGGCTTCCGAGCAACATGGCATCTCTTATCTTAGAAAGTGAGATTAACTGCGTTTCTACACTCCTACAGCTTACTGTACGAAATAAACCATACTAAAATCGGACCAGTGATTTTGAGACATGTAAGCCTGTATTTTTGCATCCGAAAATACTTGTAGAAACAAAAGGATCTATTATGCGTCTTTTATTTCTGTGCTGGTGCTACTGTATGAAAATGATTTTTATGTTTATTAAAAAGGTAGAAATGATAACTAAGATAGTGATACAGAATTGTGGAGCGATGCTGAAGCGAACTGCCTTATTCCGAGAAAATCTGTCTGCATTATATATTTTATTCATTACAGTCTGTTGGCAGGAGTCGGGGACGAAACACAGGTCACTCGAATGAAAGCACATTTGTCTGCCATGTTCTTTCGCTGCAGCTTCTGCGTATTACAGAGATCTGGTTCTGATTAGATTTTTAATTTAACCACAAATACGCTTGTACAGTATATCCAGCACGCTCGCCGATAAGACCAACCACGCAAATTTTGTCTCTCATATCCATTTTATAAAATTAGATATCTCCTTCCTCTTTCCATCTCAGGACATATACTCAAAGAACATTACTGAATGTCGGACAGAAAACAAGACGGATATAGTGAAAATGATGACAGTAAACGCGACGCCGATCCTTTATATAAAACAAAATTCCGTTGGCGAGAGCTATTTATATTGTAGGCTTGGTTGGAACTGGGACTATGACAACTTCTTCGCTCTCACATAGAAATAAGAGGTGTAGACTATATTTGATTTTTTCCATTGCTATTGGTGAAAAAGAAAATCACAACGTTTCGGGGATTGTCTATTTTCGTTTACAGATGAACAGATACTGTGTGAAAAGGGGTTCGTACTAGTTGGGGTCGCTACAAGCAGATCTCCTTGTCTGATCGACCAACTACTAGCGTATAGTCAGAAGAGTGAGGAGTTACTCGTACATAGACAAAGAAATGAAAGATCACATGGGGCTTCCAAGACAGAAATTCGCGGTTGGCCACTGGGTACGGATGAATTTTAAGTGGCACTATGACAGAATTTCAAAAATGTTTACTATTTTAATCTGATTTATTTCATTTTCAACTGTTTGTTAGATGCATTAGGAACAAGGGGTGTGTAAATTTTTAGCTCAATCGGACTGCTAGTTTCGGAGTTAATTTTATTTTAATTATTCAGATTAGTGATATAGGCCCCAATCAAAACACGATGAAAGAGTAGTGGAACGGAGAAAAATTCTCTCCGGCACCGGGATTTGAACCCGGGTGTCCGGGCCGGAGAGAATTTTTCTTCGTTCCACTACTTTTTCATCGTACGATGACGCATAATATCAGCATGGAAGCATAATATGTACTTCGGTACATTAATATAATATAATACCTAATCACAATGTTCCATGCGCATTACGCTCAAATGCAGCAATTTAATATTTTTTCATATGGACCGAGATTCACGGGAAATTTTTTAACGTTGAGATATTCATTATATCTAGTTCAGTTTGGGCACAATAAATGTTTGAAAATCAGACAGAATAGATAACGACTGGAGCTACGAAGTGAGAAGTAGAAGAAGAGTTTTAATCCCTTTTCTTAAAGCAGCACGAAAAAATGGACAATTCGCGAGACTTATAAAGGACAAAATTAAGATAAACAATTTGGTTTTTAGTGTAGAGGAGTGTCTAGAAACGTTGAAGGACCCATTGTAGATTGAGAAGATCTTCCGTTTTTGCCGATCTGGCTTTTCCTGAACGTGGATCATCATCCGTTGAAAGACGGCCACTTGTGAAGCGCTTGTGCCACTCATACACTGGGGTCCGAGACATTGCTTCTTCTCCATACGCTTGGCGCCAAAATCTCAGTAAATGTTTTACCGAGTTTAACACAAAATTTAATGTTACCTCTCTGCTCTTTCACGCTCATTTTACCACATACACCTACACGTCTTCACTAAACTAAGCGGAAAGCTGCACTGTATTTCGATTAGTTTCCGGCTACGTTAGTCTTCCCCATTCTTATGTACAGCCTGAAGAGTAGGTCACATACCACACGGAGAAGCCAGAGAAGTTGCCTATAGAGCATGGCGTTGCCACCCGAAGTTCCTATAATTTCTGACTCTATTAGTAGGACTTTAACAGATGCGTTGTGGATACATTTTCTGTTTCATATCCAGCGGTTAATTCATAGTCTATGTAAACTCATACTAAACGTTTATCTTTTGAAATTTTAAATTAATATTGTTTATGTGACTTAGTTAATTTAACTTGTATAAAAAATGTTGCAGTCGCCTCTTTTTTGCTTGCATTATAACATCATCACCATGTAATAAAAATGTTAAAAGTCATAATGTCGTTTGCCAATGTTGCTGTGGCTTTTATTTATTTAGTGGCTTTACGAAATTATGTGCATTATAAAGGAGAAGGTCTGAGTGTTGTATCACTAAATTTATTAACAAAATATCGTGCATTTGGAAGGTTATCCTTCTTTCTTTTCTCACCTACCTCCTTCATGTCTAAGCTTAGGATAATCCATGCATACAGTGTTTAATTCAGAATATTGCTGTAATTGTTTACTACGAAAATAACCTCGTTTGTTTTGTGTGTATATATAGTTAACGTATGCTAATATTCGATCTAACATTACTCATGTTTCTGATTTAATAGGCTGTTTTATCTGAACCACGTCTACGCCTATGAGCATTGTGTTCATAACTTGTTTACTACACCAACATAGCTGATAATGTGAGCTGAAAAGATAAACTCACTGTACTAATAAACCCGTTGTGCTAACGAAGTGCTGTTAATTATATTACAGTATCTCTTAAAATGGGATTTTGTTGTATTTTTTTCAGCAATGAATTTCTTGGCCCTCACTGCAGCATCGTGGTCTCATGCCTTGAACTAACGTTTCGAAATGAGCGCTGATTCGAGTCTTCATGAGAGAAGAAATTTTCTCATGAAATTTCGGCCTGTGTATGGGACCGGTGCCCAACCAGCATCGTGATGATTTTGGGAGCTACAGTAAGTAGCGAAATCAGGTTCCGCGAGGCAATTACACAGGTTGTAACTTTAATAATGGCAACTATTTATTTATTACGAAGTGATACAACTGTGAAACTTCTACAGTCCTTCATTGTAGTAACCAGCATTGTCTACAACTCGTTGCCAACGATGTGGAAGTCGTAGTATTTCTGTAGCAGCTCCTGTTCCGTTGATGTTTCTGATAGACCGCTCTACTACCTGGGGAATATCGGGAACAGTCCGGAATCAAACGTCACGAAGTGGTTCTTTCATCTTTGGGATTGAGTCATAATCACAGGGGCTTAAGTCCGGTGAACGTGATGGATGAAAAAGCACTTTCCACCCGCCAGAGACGGTACAAATCAACCACAGGGTGTGCCATGTGCGCTCTTGCGTTATCCTGCAAAATGATGGAAGTGTTCTGCAAAACATGTGGGCGCTTTCTTCGCAAAGCTGGTCTCAGATTATGCTCCAAAAATGACGGAAATACTGTGCTGTACCACACGGGCATATTGAATTTTCCTGCTTTGTAAACATGGCGGAACACAACCGGTTAGAGCTGTAACTAACAGGAGACCAACTTCAACTCTCCGCAGCACATACGCTGTGAGTCGGAAGAAAGAGTCCTTTTAGGAGGAAGGAGGGCAGACATTGACTAATATGTGGTAGAAGTGACAACAATTAACTCTCTCTCGTTTAGCTTTTACAGCAGTGTTGCCACTATTAAAGTTACACCCCACGTACAACTACTGGGGGCATAATCTTGCTAACCATTAGTTACCCCCGTACTGATTGGATGATAGTTCACCTCTGGTAAGGCATGTGGACATAAAGGCCAGCTGTCGGCTGGTAGGGGAGGGTCTTAGCCTTCTGTGAGCTGGCATACACTTATTGTTGTTGTTGTTGTTGTTGTTGTTATTATTATTAATATTATTATTATTATTATTATTATTATTATTATTATTATTATTATTATTTTCTTATTTTCTTACTTCCGTATTCTACACGTAGTTTACGCCCTCTCAATTAATTTGCTTGTTCAGCACATGCCACTGCAATCTGTTATGTAGTTCGACAGCAATTCTACTATGGATGTGCTGTTAGATCACTGCATGACGTTAAAAAATGAAACGTGTTTCCAGTTTGTATCCTTCAATACGTCAAAACCATATACCAGCCGTAGCGAAAATGTGACTCACGAGTACATTGTGGCTCGCAATGATAACTATGCGCTTCCTATCTCCCACAAGCCCCCTCACTCACTGGAGTCAAAGTCCGTTCCATTTGTATTTGCCTCTGACCTGCGTATCGTCGCAATGTCTCTCTCGAAACCATGCACCTCTACAAAAATGAAAGTTTCAAGTAGGATGGGAGGACTTATTTTTTTTGCTGCCAATATGGTGAGAATATTAAATGTATGATTTGTTCACAAGTATTACGAGGAAAACGGTTGTATAACAAAACGGCATTATACTACATGTTACTGATGAAACATTAAAAGGTTAAGTGTTATTATTATTATTATTATTATTATTATTATTATTATTATTATTATTATTATCATCATCATCATCATCATCATCATCATCATCTCTGTACGTCGATCCTTTTTCAGCAGATGTACAAATAATGCGGTTAGATCTTCAATTTAAACTCACAGATTTACAATGTGGTGTTAAATGAAGGCTAGATGTAAGGACTTGACAAATGTAGAACTTTTCAAATCTTTGCCAAAAAATAAATATCCAAAGCTTCGTTCTTTCGTTTGCTCTTTTGAAGCCATGTTCGCTACAACTTACGTTTGTGAAAAAATATTTTCAAGAATGAAAATAGTAAAAACCAAATTTAGATCACGACTGATAGACAAATACCTTCGTGATCAACTATGACTGGCAGTAAGTGACATAATTCCTGACAGTTCCTTGACTTCCCCTTCGGGTGTCCGCCTCCCTCCATAGGTGCTATGCACGTTGCAGGTTACACAGTGGCTCGGCGCACGATCAGATTTTCGCCGCGGCTGCCATATACCAAGATCTAATTTGGAGCATTATAAGTCCAAAATTAAATTTTTTTTTTCGAAGGAGATATTTAGCAACACTGTTTTCTTTGTATAATAATGCATGTAATATCAGTTTTAGAATATAAGAAAGAAGGATTTAAGGTGAATCTTCGATCACGTTACGCACAATATACGAGAGAAAAACTACATAAATCATTGAAAATAACTTCAAAATTTTAACACGCCAATCTAAAGACACAGATGTGATTACTCCGAAAGTTATAAACTCACCCAACCTTCCGAAGTATCTTTGTTTCTTACATACCCCATTGATAAGTTTATCATAATTGAAGAAAGCACTGGTTTGTTTTATGCTAGGCTGGAATTTCATGTAGATACATTCATTTGCATGTTAAGTTCAAAATAACACAGTTTCAAATGTAGTATGACCTACTTAAAATACTTCTTCATAATTTGCTTGTACATGAAGGAAACTTAGTTCTACTGTTCTTTTATTGATTTTCCCTTTTTAATGTTTACAGTAGGGGAAACGTTAGGCCTATCCAAAAGAGTTTGTTTTGCTGTAGAGAGAGACTAATAATTATTTTAAGATTTAAAAACCATTTGTCTCAAAGTTCAGAAAAAACAGTTTAACTTTAAATTTATTTGAGGTTACAATTTCATTGAAGTACTGTAATTCCATCATGACATACTGAAACAAACATCAGACAAAAATCTTCTGAAAATTTTACCAACTGTATAGGAGTTGAGACAGGAGAAAATGTCACTGAACTGAAGAAAATGCTATTTTTGATTCTCATTTTTGGCATAGAATACTTACGTATTTCCCCATGCCGAGTATGGACACACATTCCGGGATCCGTAGTCAGACAAAAATAAATACTGTATTTGAAATGCTTACTATAACAACTCTGCCACAGCCTAATGCTAATGTTTTAATAAGGCCATGAACCAGCGTAACTTGTGTGGCTACGACCAATGACGTCGTCTCCCCTTGCTACAAGCATGAGAGTGCCGAAGTTGAGTATAAAATTAGCCTCTCTCAGTAATATCTCGACATCAGGAGCAAGTACAGACCTGTGCGACGGCACCATTGATTTTTAATCGCTTGTTCTGCAATATTAAAGTGAACATAGACACGTGCGATACATTTTAAATGAGCCATAGTGAAAAACCAGATGCGAGCTACGACTAATTTCAAAATATCGCTTCATATGAATAGAAAAATATATTACATGACATTATTTAATTACTTATCATAGACCCATGTTTTCCATTTGTAAACGTTTTATTTTTTTTAACTAATGGCTGGTAGCCTCCTTCACTGTTCGCCATTCACCCATATGAAGTCAGTTGTGTGGACCAATTTATCGACAGTGTCGTAGCGTAGGGTGCGCCATAAGAGGCTCGTCTACGCTACACTCGAGACGAGATGATGATGATGATGATGATGATGATGATGATGATGATGATGATGATGATGATTTTGTTGGGATGCCACAGAGAACCGGAGCTCCCGAAGAAAGCCCCTGTGTGACCTGGACCACGAGCTTGCTCAATACAAGTTATAAATTGGGGGTACTCCGGGGATCGAATCCCAGTACTTCTGTTTGCAAACTCAAACAAAAACGAAACATTCAAATCAACACAACTGTAATTTCGTTCCGAAAATTGGGTGACGTATTCAACGTGCTGGTGTATTCCCCATACAGTGCAGATTTTTTGTCTGTGCTCCACACGCTATCTACAGTCAAACTAATCTGTATTTTATATAGAAGTACTTTCCATTTAGTAAGTATCGTTCACACTAGAAGTAAACAACACGACAGGATATATATATTCTTTGTAAATTTAGAGAAAGTACTGAGCATTTTGGATTACCGCCATAGCTAAGGAATTAGCGAACTTGTCTCGTGCTCCTTGACTGCTTCGGAAGTTGGATTCGAATCCAGCTTTGACAGATTACATTTTGGTTTTCGCCTCGATGTTTTTCTCGACTGTAAGGCGGATGTTAGATGATCTTGTGACAAACCGTCGGACTCTTATCGCTAGATATTAGCGTTTTATTATCGCCGACGCTAGGTAACCGTTCGTTTGATACAGCTATGTTAAATAACTGATTAGGAACTTAGTTCTTATGGCTGCATGATTGAAAATACCAGTTTGTGGCTGATTCTAGTAGTGTGTTCCGAAATTAATTCATAGTACAGGAGTGTTCAAAATGAAAGAGCAGATTTGAAATATTTATTTTCAACAAACTATAAACACTAAAACAATTTCCCGCACACCATTGGGTAGAGGAAGGTTTTAAGTTTTTAAAATCGTTTGGTTACACGAGATGTTCAGTCCGGGGCCTTAAGCATAGCGGAAATAGCAACGACCTATCTGCCTCAGTTACTCGCCACAGTGTCCGAATTTGGGGACTGAAAATCCTTGCATAATCAAACATGCAAGAGACTCACCGAAGGTGAATGTTTTTAGCGCCATTTCTGTAAAGAAAATGTGTGGAACTTTTTTGGAGCAAACTGTGAAATGAGTATCATACCTGGAAATGTTGTTTCCCCAACTCCAAGAAGATTCGGTTGACTTCAACTTCATGCAAGAAGGCACTTCATCTCATTTTCCTCATGCAGTCCGGCATTATCTGAACGACACCATTCCGGGGCGTTGGATTGGAAGAGGTGGAGAATAACATCATGTTCGTCTGTGACCCCCCAGGTTCCCTGACATTATCCCCTGTGATTTTTATCTGTGGGGGGTAAATAAAGGACAGAGTGTCTGTACCACCCCTGCTAGCTAGTCTTCAAGATCTGCGATATCGAATTGTTGAAGCCGTGAATTCTGTAACTATGGACCAGTTGATTCTGTGTGGCATGAAATAGACTACTGTTTTGATGTTTGGCGCGCATGTTGAGTGCCTGCAACTTCTTGGACCATAAAACGTTGAACCTTTTTCAATCCAATAGGTTCGTTCCAACAACAGTCAGGAACCGTCCGTAACCATTGTGAGCATGCGCAGTACAGAAAAAGCGTTCCAACACAATCCGAACCAGTCCTGCACCGGAAACATGTACTGCAGTCGGGCGTTCCAACAAGCTTTTGACACGGGTTCGGAACGGTCAGAAATAGTCCGCGGATTGAGGCATGTACGGAAGAGTACGCCAGACGCGCATGCGCATAAGCTCACCAACGTCTCCTGGATACTGAAGAAAGAAATGATCGACTGTTCATATCAATGAGGTTAAAGATGAAAAGTGACAGTACAGACGATTAATAAAACTAGACATTTAATTTAAATTTTCGCCAAAAATAAAGGGAATGGATATTATTTGCGTATTGAAATAGTTAATTACAATTTCAACATGCAGCTTTGATTAAAAGTATAATAAATAACGTACATACATTAATAATTAAAAAAGAACTATTTTTAGATGAGAGTCCCCCAGTACACGACATTGAATTAGCGGAATTCTTGCCTTCCATAAAATGTCATCCTTTTTACAGAAAATGATCGAAAATCTATTTTCTGCAATTAGAATTAGCTGCGAAACGATAATAATAAGCATCCCGTTCTTAGCAAAGATGATCACAGTTATAGCATCTCTGGATTTAGTACATAACGATCCGCGAAAGCGTTCCAACAGCGTCCAGTCCAGTTTCAATCCCATAGCAGATGCTCAACTAGCGCATGCGCATAAGATGGTACAGGAACCGTACATGAACTAATCCATGAACCGCTTGTTGGAACGAACCTAATGATGTGCGGCAAGTGTTTCTAGTGTTTATAGTTTGTTTAAAATAAATATTTGAAATCTGCTTTTTCTTTTTGAATAGCCCTGTATTACAATGTGAAGATTTTGACGCCTTGCAAGAGAGCAGTAACTGAAATACGAATTAGAAACTCCTTTGACTTGCTGAAATACACTGAAATGTAATTGATGTCGCGTCTCTGTGTGGTCACAAAGCCAGGTGGTAGTTTCATCTTCCGCGAAGAGACAGACTTCCACAAGAACACAGAGCGATAGGCCTAAGAGTATTAAAGACACATGCCTGTTCTGTTAAGCGACGAAACCCTCAGGATTTCAGGTGTCGCATTGATGTCGGCTTAAGGGTGTGAAACACATAAACCGTATTACGAGTTGGCCTTTGTATCGTCTTCTGTCCCATTGCGTACAATCATTAGTTCAACGTAAACATGGCCCTGGGAGAGTAGGTCGCGAAGCAAGGGAGTAGTCCTCTAAAGGTCTTTCTTACGTAACACAACCGTTTACTTTGTACCTGACGATCTTTATTCCACGAGGAGGGTCTTCTTACCTGAAATGCAGTTTGAATCCCCATAATGGAGACCATTTTGAAAGAAATGTCAGCGTTGTTGCAATATCTTCTTCAGTGGAGGAAGACAGTGTCGGATTGTGGGAAGCAATGTATCATTGCCTTTATAGCTTGGATGTCCTTCACACGCGACACTGGCAAGGACCTACATAGTCTACAGATGTAGGACAGTTCTTTAACCTATGAAATGTGACCTCTTGCCTATGAATTCTTTTTCCATGCTCGTTATGTGATCTCTTTTAGCACCGCTGGTTTCTGTTTCGTAAATAATGGTCAAATCGTTTTCCTACTGAGAGAGAGCCAGCAGTGTAGATAGAGCAAACACTGATACTGAAAAATCGATTTTGAAACTCTGACGTAAATACACATTTTGTGCGTTCATTATGTAAAATATATTTGTGCTACATTCTCTGTACTTGTCAGACCGTGTACGGTGTTTTATTCAGAAATAGTGAAATACATTTTGTTTTTATTCGGAGAATGGATTAGATCATGAAGAAATATGACGATAAAATATTAAAACAATATTTTACTTGAACAGATCTGAACGAAACTGCACTGTACTTATGTATAACATATTTGTGCTACATTCTCTGTACTTGTCAGATCGTGTACGGTGTTTTATTCAGAAATAGTGAAATACATTTTGTTTTTATTCGGAGAATGGATTAGATCATAAAGAAATATGATAAAATATTAAAATAATATTGTACTTGAACAGATCTGAACGAAACTGCACTGTACTTCGTTAAAGAATAAACTTACCAAGAATTGAAAAATTAAATAGAAAAGACTTGAAATATGCGTTTTCTTTTCTGATACAAAATAAATTGGAAGTTAGCGCTTTTTTTTTTTCTTCATATTTACAGGAAACCGCTTAATAACCCAACGTGGTGTTTTCAAGATTCCAAACATTATATGCAAAAACTTCTTGTAACTTACACCAAATATGTACAGCGTTAGACACAAAAAATGGCTGTTCTCTTGTAGCGTGAATTTGTCTAAGGTCACTTCCGGCAGCGCTTGGTTCGTACGTCGAGGGAAAGGATGTTCATTTTAAACCTAATTTACTCCATATATATATATATATATATATATATATATATATTTATTATATAGGGTAAAGTTGCCTATTTCCATGATACCCCTAATCCCGTGATACTTTTTTAAAAATTGAATGTCGGTCAAAGGTTTGTCGTTCGACCATAGCGCCAGACATATTTCGCCTACTTTTGAGACATCGATGAACTTACTAGCATTATACCCAACCCCGTGACATTCAGTGAAAAAAACGTATCACGGAATTAGGAGTATCACGGAATTGGGCAACTTTACCCTAGGCTATGATATAAACAGCTTCAAATACTTGGAGTGTACTATAAGCAGTAACATGAGCTGCTACCAAGAAGTCAAAAGGAGGATAGCAATGAAAAGGGAAGCTTTTAATAGAAAAAGGAGAATCTTCTGCAGATCTCTGGAGAAAGAACTAAGGAAGAAACTAATGAAGTGCTTTGTGTGGAGTGTAGCATTGTATGGAGCAGAAACGTGGACGTTACGACGAAGTGAAGAGAAGCGACTAGAAGCATTTGAAATGTGGATATGGAGAAGGATGGAGCGTGCGAAATGGACAGACATTAAGTAACGAAGCTGTGTTGGAAAGAGTGGGTGAAGAAACTGATCAGGAAGGGGAAAAGGAATTGGCTGGATCACTGGATGAGAAAAAAATTGCCTACTGAAGGAATGGTGAACGGGAGGAGAGTTCGGGGCAGAAGAAGATCTCAAGTAGTAGACGACATTAAGGTATATGTGGATCATATGCGGAGGCAAAGAGGAAGGCAGAAAATATGAAAGATAGGAGGATGGTGGGTTTGCAGTGAAAGACCTGCCCATGGGCACTTATATGTATGTATGTATGTATGTAGCAATTGGTAAATTGTCAACACAGATAGATGACCAATTTGTAAAATATTATAAGTATGTATGTAGCAATTGGTAAATTGTCAACATAGATAGATGACCAGTTAGTAAGATATTATAATAGTTAATAAGTTAATGGATTTTTAGACTTTCACGGTGCAATATTCACCCTATGAGGAGGAAATACACAGTAATATAAAACATGAACAGGTTTTATTGAAAAGGGAGAAGTTACGCTCAACAATCTTTTCTACAGCAGATGTCGGGATACGAACATAATATTGAAACTGGAGCAATATCATCATAAAATAAAGTAATCTGCTGTGAACAGAAGGAAAGGCGGTGGAACACCAAAAAATACGTTTCAGAGAGTTAAGTATTACATTTCCAGTTTTAGAAGTACAGAATTTCAGTCTCGAAGACCGTCAGTCAGTATTGCTTCTATTTGAAGGAATCTGCACTCCTCAGAGTAGGCTACATAAATTTGTGGTTTACCCCAAGTTAGCCCTTAGGTAAATGAATCGAGTGTGAGCGTCACACATCGTAGCAGTATATCACGTGAGGCCACAATCTTCTTGTGAGATTACCTCATCAATTTTGTCTTCCCCTGCCACCGCCCCATTTGTACAATAAAGATAGGTAGCTTTCATTCTCTACCAGTAAGAAAAAATTTGAATCATTATTCCACTGCGTGAATGTTAAACGGATAAGATTAGACTATATACTGGAGCTCCCTTTTTTAATCCTAAAGGATCTCTTCCAATTTCAGTGCGGTTTTTTTTTTTCATGTAATTAAAAGATAATTTCATAGTGGTTTTAGAGTTGGAATGCCACGGTATTATTGTCTGACACACCTTAAACCGAAAGGATAGAGTGTCAGATTTTCATGCTGGAGACCCGAGATTTAATTCCGGTCAGTCCAAACGTAATTTATGAATAAAGACGGCATTGCACAGGTTTTCTCGTAGTACTCTCATTTTCACTGTCGTCATTATACTGTTTTGTCTATTTCTCTATTATCCACGAAATTAAGAATACCTATTTGTTAAAATTACTGGGTGTTCGATAAATATAACTACGGTACCTCACAAGCAAACGTTCTGATGGGGGCAAATAAAAAAAGTTAACATTCTTACTTTCACCATGTTAATAATGTAAAAACTAGTGCTTATGCAAATTTTGGCCATTCGATCGCAATTACGAGGGTCGTAAAAAATTAAGTTCGCTAAGGGCGTTAACAGAAAGAAAACACAGTTTCATTTGAAAAATTTATTGAAACAGATCAGCAATTGTTGAGCTACTTTTCAACATATTCCTATCCAGAATTGAGACATTTGTCACATGGGGTCGACAGAGAGATGCAGACGGCTGTCAAATTCTGGTTCCGATCCCAGGCGGCTAACTTCTACGCACAAGGATACAAAGATGACAAATATAACAATTTTAGTGTGGGATATGTTGACAAATATCGCAACAATTGCTGTATCTGTTTAAATAAATCTTTTCATGCAGTTGTGCTTTTTTCTGTAAACGGCCCCAGGGAAAATCACTTTCTGGACAGCCTCGTAATTGTAGTCGAGTGGCCAAAATTTGTATAAATATTTCCTATGACTTCATTAACACTGTGGAAGGAAAAAATTCAACTTTCTTATCTACCCTCATCAGAATGGTTGCTTCTCAGCCAATTATAACAAGATTTGAAACTGGAAGTTGTCAAGCATAACAGCAGTTGTGGCCAAAGTTACTGTGTATTTGAATATCTTTATTAGTTTTAGAATAATGATTCAGTAAAATCAATTAAATATGCATAATTAATACCGAGGAACCAATATGTCTGAAAATACTAAAGCAATGGGCTTGAAACTTCTGTGTACATAATAAAACATATTTAGTAATAAATCAGTGCAATTTAAAGTTTCTGAGCAACAAAAAACCTAATTAATATCAATTGTTTTCATGTATGTTAATTTGCACAAAGCTTTCTTTCAATATTGACACATACTGACACAACTAAACATGCAAATATAATCATTATGCACTAAATTCTTTCTCAATTACTGGTATGTGCTTGTGGAAAATTTTCTAAATACTTCCTGAGATAGAAGTACCTTACTTACTTACAAATGGCTTTTAAGGAACCCGAAGGTTCATTGCCGCCCTCACATAAGCCCGCCAGCGGTCCCTATCCTGTGCAAGATTAATCCAGTCTCTATCATCATATCCCACCTCCCTCAAATCCATTTTAATATTATCCTCCCATCTACGTCTCGGCCTCCCTAAAGGTCTTTTTCCCTCCGGTCTCCCAACTAACACTCTATATGCATTTCTGGATTCGCCCATACGTGCTACATGCCCTGCCCATCTCAAACGTCTGGATTTAATGTTCCTAATTATGTCAGGTGAAGAATACAATGCGTGCAGTTCTGTGTTGTGTAACTTTCTCCATTCTCCTGTAACTTCATCCCGCTTAGCCCCAAATATTTTCCTAAGCACCTTATTCTCAAACACCCTGAACCTATGTTCCTCTCTCAGAGTGAGAGTCCAAGTTTCACAACCATACAGAAGAACCGGTAATATAACTGTTTTATAAATTCTAACTTTCAGATTTTTGGACAGCAGACTGGATGATAAGAGCTTCTCAACCGAATAATAACACGCATTTCCCATATTTATTCTGCGTTTGATTTCCTCCCGAGTGTCATTTATATTTGTTACTGTTGCTCCAAGATATTTGAATTTTTCCACCTCTTCGAAGGATAAATCTCCAATTTTTATATTTCCATTTCGTGATAGAAGTACCTTAAGTACAAAAAATGTAGTTTTGTGTAGCAAGTGCAAGTGAGTACACATAGTAACAATGTGACTTAAGTATTTGTTTAAGGATACCCATATTTTAAAATTGGCCAGAAATGGTTTTTCAGATTTTCATAAAATAATATTACCCATATAAATTCTGAACGGTTTTATATATTATAGGTTATATTTGCTCCCGACATTTTTAAATGACCCTGGTTGCTTTAAATAGCTGTGTGTCAAGGATCTTTAAATGACACGGCAGGTTAGTCGATCCGGAGCTCGAACCGCGGGCCTCCCGAACGCGAGTCCCATGCGAAACGCATGAGCCAGCTCGCTCGGTTTGCTTCCTTACAAGAGAACGGCTATCCTATATTTTTGGTTGCTTTCTGTGTTAAATTTGTGAATTGTACAGAAATAGTTGGATGGTGGCACAGGACTATGAAATAGGCCGCAGAAAATTTGTTTCAGCACAAATATTATCCCCCTCGGATTTGACAGGTTATGAACACGAGTTTCTTGCATGGAAAATGACACTACACACACTCGTCTGACGTCACTAAATAGTCGGGCTTGTGCATTCTTTCAGAGGTGTCAGATCAAAACGTTTGTTGCAGAATTCATTCCTCTGCGGATTTATAATGACTACATTTTGCGATATACCAGTTATCATACCGAACCACTGATAAGTTTAAAAATGTATCGATTCGTTTTTTTTTTTTATTTTCCATCAGAAATTCCATTTCAGTATACAAAGTGAAATAGGCGTTGTTATTTATATTTTTGTATGTAAAATCTAGAGACAATTTCCTGATAAAATTGCATAAAAGCTCGTAACAAACAAAAAAGGATTAACTGCATTTCCCTCTCCCTGTTCTCTACCAGATTCACGAAGCTGACAAACAAGCAAAATTATAACTGCGTCAGATTCGATACTTCAAAGCCGGTATCGGGCTCTGTGTATTTACAGCCCGATAAACAGCCATAATATAGAATTTCAACCAAATGTGTCAAACACCATCAGTGTGATCATACGGTGTGTGTATGTGGAGGGATAGGGTAGGGTAGGGGGTTGGAGGTGGAATATATGTACAAACCCTTTTGCCATGACTGAGGCCCCTCCTGTATTTATAGGCAGTGTATAATGGACTGAATACTGCTGCACTCTCCTATGTTGAAATGGTGTGTCTGTAATGAACCATTAGGACTGCAGATCCACTCTCTCTGTTAGCAGGAGATGACATAGCGCAATGGATATTAATGCGAGCAGTCGTATAGGTTGTTAAAATTCTCTATGAAATATGTCTAAACTAAAATATTGAACACTTCAGTATTCATAGCTTTGAATCTTGGTTGAATTTTTAGCCCTAATAATATCTGTTGATACGGAAGATTGAAACAAATTTAGAAACTAAAGAAGAAAGTCGTAATCAAACAATAAGTTTCTTTCTTTAGTTCTTCTACCGATATACTTGGAAACACGCCATTTTGAATCGAATACACTGATACACCAATAGTAAAAATAGTTCCGAAGTTTGTTCTAAGGTTTGAATCTCGATTGAAATTTTTAGCTCCAATAAGTCTGTTGATACGGAAGATGCAAACAAATTTAGAAACTAGAGAAAAAATTCGTAATCAAACAATACGTTTCATTCATTAGTTTTTCTACTGATATACTTGGGACGCGCCGCTTTGAATCTTGTTTGAATTTTTTAGGTCCAATAAGCCTGTTGATACGGAAGATAGGAACAAATTTAGAAACTAGAGAAAAAAGTCGTAATCAAACAATACGTTTCATTGTTTAGTTTTTCTGCTGATATACTTGGGAACACGCCGCTTTTAATCTTGAATTTTTTGGCCCTTATAAGTCTGTTGATACGGAAAATAGAAACAAATTTAGAAACTAGAGAAAACAGTCTTAATCAAACAATACGTTTCATTCTTTAGTTTTTCTACTGATATACTTGGGAACACGCCGCTTTTAATCTTGAATTTTTTTAGCCCCAATAAGTCTGTTGATACGGAAAATAGAAACAAATTTAGAAACTAGAGAAAAAAGTCGTAATCAAACAATACGTTTCATTCTTTAGTTTTTCTACTGATATACTTGAACACGCCGCTTTCAATCTTGTTTGAATTTTTCAGCTCCAATAAGTCTATTCATACGGAAGATACGAGTAGAAACAAATTTAGAAACTAGAGAAAAACATCGTAATCAAACAACACGTTTCATTCTTTAGTTTTTCTACTGATATACTTGGGAATACGCCGCTTTGAAACAGGTTTGAATTTTTTTATCTCCAATAAGTCTGTTGATACGGAAGAGGAAAACAAATTTAGAAACTAGAGAAAAAAGTCGTAATCAAACAACACATTTCATTCTTTAGTTTTTCTACTGATATACTTGGGAACACGCCGCTTTTAATCTTGTTTGAATTTTTTAGCCCCAATAAGTCTGTTGGTACGGAAGAGAGAAACAAATTTAGAAACTAGAGAGAAAATGTCGTAATCAAACAACACGTTTCATGCTTTAGTTTTTCAACTGATATACTTGGGAACGCGCCGCTTTGAATCTTGTTTGAATTTTTTAGCTCCAATAAGTCTGTTGATACGGAAGAGAGAAACTAATTTAGAAAATAGAGAAAAAAAGTCGTCATCAAACAACACGTTTCATTCTTTACTTTTTCTACTGATATACTTGGGAACGCGCCGCTTTGAATCTTGTTTGAATTTTTTTAGCTCCAATAAGTCTGTTGATACAGAAGAGAGAAACAAATTTTAGAAACTAGAGAAAAAAGTCGCAATCGAACAATAAGTTTCTCTCTTTAGTTCTTCTACTGATATAGTTGGAAACACGCCGCTTTTAATCTTGAATTTTTTAGCTCCAATAAGTCTATTGATACGGAAGATAGAAACAAATTTAGAAACTAGAGAAAAAAGTCGTAATCAAACAATAAGTTTCTCTCTTTAGTTCTTCTACTGATATAGTTGGAAACACGCCGCTTTTAATCTTGAATTTTTTAGCTCCAATAAGTCTATTGATACGGAAGATAGAAACAAATTTAGAAACTAGAGAAAAAAGTCGTAATCAAACAATAAGTTTCTCTCTTTAGTTCTTCTACTGATATAGTTGGAAACACGCCGCTTTTAATCTTGAATTTTTTAGCTCCAATAAGTCTATTGATACGGAAGATAGAAACAAATTTAGAAACTAGAGAAAAAAAGTCGTAATCAAACAATAAGTTTCTCTCTTTAGTTCTTCTACTGATATAGTTGGAAACACGCCGCTTTTAATCTTGAATTTTTTAGCTCCAATAAGTCTATTGATACGGAAGATAGAAACAAATTTAGAAACTAGAGAAAAAAGTCGTAATCAAACAATAAGTTTCTCTCTTTAGTTCTTCTACTGATATAGTTGGAAACACGCCGCTTTTAATCTTGAATTTTTTAGCTCCAATAAGTCTATTGATACGGAAGATAGAAACAAATTTAGAAACTAGAGAAAAAAGTCGTAATCAAACAATACGTTTCATTGTTTAGTTTTTCTACTGATATAGTTGGGAAGACGCCGCTTTTAATCTTGAATTTTTTAGCTCCAATAATTCTGTTGATACGGAAGATAGAAACAAATTTAGAAACTAGAGAAAACAGTCGTAATCACACAATAAGTTTCTCTCTTTAGTTCTTCTAGTGATATAGTTGGAAACACGCCGCTTTTAATCTTGAATTTTTTAGCTCCAATAAGTCTGTTGATACGAAAGATAGAAACAAATTTAGAAACTAGAGAACAAATTCGTAATCAAACAATAAGTTTCTCTCTTTAGTTCTTCTACTGATGTACTTGGGAACACGCTGCTTTTAATCTTGTTTGAATTTTTTTAGCTCCAATAAGTCTGTTGATACGGAAGATAGAAACAAAATTTACAAACTAGAGAAAACGGTATTCATAGCTTGAAATCTTTGTTGAATGTTTTTAGCCCCAATAATTCTATTGATACGGAAGAGAGAAACAAATTTAGAAACCAGGGGAAAAAAGTCGTAATCAAACAAGTTTCCTTCTTTAGTTCTTCTGCTGATATATTTAGAAACACGCCATTTTGAATCGATTACACTGATACACGAATAGTAGGTGTAGTAATAGTTCAGAAGTTTGTTCTAAAGAGTTTTGGTGAATAATAAATCTGATTGACGTAAGCAGTATTCTTCAGTGTATAATTTTGTCTATAACTGGATGTATGTCATGGGTGAGTTATTGCAAACTGTACAGTCTGTGCACGACAGAAGCTGTCAAATTTATAGATTTTGTATTGAACATTTCATTGAATAAAGATAACATTTCATTGTAACTGTAACTATTTCTATTTCTCTACTAAAAGGAAGAGGACTTTTATGCGTCCTTTGTTCTTGTGAATGATAATAACAGTAGTCGGTCACCGGCGTAGCTCACCAGCAAACATTCTCTTGGGGGCAGATTAAAAAGGTTTTTGTTATATATTGTTAGATTAATCCTTTCTCTTGTCTTTGTGTCAGGATACTAGATTAGCTTATTGTCCTTTGGTTAATAACAATGATGCCGATTGCCACTGTTATTTTGTGTCTGTATTTGTTGTATATGTTTTTATTTTTTGTTGTTTCTTCTTTCATCATTTAATATGTTAGACTAATTTTTATTATTTTCAATTTCTACTTGTATGTTCAGTTGTTTTTTATGTCATATTCATTCTGTCACTCGTTATTACAGTAGATTAATTGTATTGATGTACAATTTTTCTTGTAGTTGTATTGCATTTCTGGTGGTGTGGAAGAGAAGGCCTGATGGCATTAACTCCACCAGAGTAAATAAATAAATAAATAAATAACTATTCTCCCATCTTCGGCCTTGAAATAATTATGATGATAAATATTCGTTAAGATCAGTGAAATTATCAGAAAACTATCACCATTTGTAAAATTATTGTTAATAGTTGAGTTTTAAATTACTTTGGTAGCACTTACACTTGTAGCAGGTAAAATTGTTGAAACAACTGAAACTTATTTCGTGTTTCAAATCCTTAACTATTATTTCTCAGTGTTTGTTATTTCATAAATCATAATTATAATATCTTCCATCTTAGAGTGGAAGTAATAGCAGCTTCAATAACATATGTTTTCTTCTTTAGTTTGCCCATTAGGTAATACCTGGCTTGCAATCTATTGCCCTATTGATATTACTGTTTGTTTACACCAGTAGAGTATGGCTGTGCTATTTCCAAGAACCGGAGAGGGTTGAATTTGGAATATGATGGGAATGTATTGATTAATTTAAACACTTTCGCTCGCTAATTGCTGATAGATGATTTTTTTAGTTTGTGTGTGTAATGCAATCACTGCAGGCAACAGTGTGGCATACAGAAATTATATGGTTTTGCCTGAATAGCGTCAGTTTCGACACTTTTATCATTATTTATTATCATTACTAGACCTCGAATTTTTAGGCTCGTATAGCGTAGGCTGAAAACACGTTCTTTAATGCACTTAGTTTAAGCAATATCATCACTCGAGAGTTACTCGTGTTGCATACATGTAGGGATTTTTACATAAAATCATTGCAACCTATCCTATTCGAACCTAAATATTCGAGGTCTAATTATTGTTTACTTACACATATTGTTTACTTACCGCATAAGGATGTAATAGTATGCATAAGGATGTAATTATTTGACTTATTTGAACTGTTGTATCAGTGAAGCGAGGTGAGTCAGTGAAGTTATGGTTTTACAGTGCAGTGAACAGTTCCGATCAGTGATAATTTATAGCGTCAATGAAATGTGTTCTATAGTGTCCGTGAAATGTGTTACAGAGTGTCAGTGAAATGTGTGCTAAAGTGTCAGTGAAATGCGTCATAGTGCCACTACAGGGAATGAGATGAGAGTAAAGTGAAAGGCTATTGAAACTTATGTAGGACCTGTACATAATTATGTTGGTTGTATTGTAAAATTAGGTATTTTATTTTATGTTTTATTATTATTGTGTTAAATTGTATTGTGTATTCTCATTGTATTGTGTATAAAATTGTATATGTGTTGTAAAATTGTATTGTGTATTGTAAATTTTATTGTGTATTGCTTATCATTTTATTGTGTATTGTTAATATAGTATATACCACTGCCACCGGGTGCTTGCCCACTTGCAGTGTAAATAAATACATACATACAATGATTTTTTTAAGAACTCGGAGGTTCATTGCCATCCTCGGGCCCTATCCTGAGCAATGCTAATCCAGTCCCTAGCATTTATTATTATTATTAGTATTATTATTGTTACTAGATACCCGGAAAAATTAAAGAATTCTTATGATTTAATATTTGCTTTCCATTTACTTGTCGACCTGGTTGGCGAGTTGGTATAGCGCTGGCCTTCTACGCCCAAGGTTGCGGGTTCGATCCCGGGCCAGGTCGATGGCATTTAAGTGTGCTTAAATGCGACAGGCTCATGTCAGTAGATTTACTGGCATGTAAAAGAACTCCTGCGGGACAAAATTCCGGCACATCCGGTGACGCTGATATAACCTCTGCAGTTGCGAGAGTCGTTAAATAAAACATAATATTTAACATTTCCATTTACTTTATAACAATTTAAAATATATGATTAAACAGACATGAAAATGCAACATTGTTGTTGTTTAGTCAACTGTCCGAAGACAGTTATGAACCTCATAAGTGATACCAAGAAGGCACCTTTATGAGGCAACTAGGCCAGGAGATAATGGGGTAGGGTGGCTAGTTTCTTTTCCCCTCCATTGCATATATCGCCGACTAGCTACATATTACACTGGTCAGACTTCAGATAATGGTGCAACTCTACTTTCGTGTAAATGGAGCTATTGACATTTTGTAGCATTTTTGTAGTACATTGTGCATAATATTTTGTTGTTTTACGAGTATAGTGGGTAAGCAGAGAAACATAGTGAATCTCCAGTGATTTATATTGAATGTGCAGTGTGTTGTTGTGAAAGTGCAGTGAAAGGGTGTGAGTTATAGTATCTAGGCTAGCGATTTTGAGGTTAATATAGTAAGTACGACTCAACGGAATAATAAGGGTGTAATTGATGTTTTGTTATTTGAAGTGTTGTATCAGTGAAGTTTCATAGTTTATAGTTGTAGTGCAAAGTATTTGAACAGTGAAATGTTTTTGAAGTGTTAGTGAAATCAGAAGTGTCAGTGAAATGTGTCGTAGTTCCAGTGCAGTGAGTGAGTTGTGAGCGAAATGAGTGTACCGCTGAAAGATACTTGTGTATGTATGACGATATCATATGAAGAGTCCACTGCAAGAATGATGGATGTCATTTGGAATACATTTTGCAGGAGAAGCAATTGAAAGTTTGAAATGCTTAGCGCTCAAGGCATAACTGTGATTTTCCGACCATTACTGGACAATGACTATCAGTATTAATGCCATATAACTATCTATGTGCATTCTATATGTCTTACGCTATGCATTGACAGTCTTGGTTCATATTTGACAAGAAAGTGACATCCATCATTCTCGCAGTGGACTCTTCATATATAGCAGTAGTGTCAGAGTTGTAAGCTCCGAAACCGTTTGTGGTGCTAGAGACGTCCAGTCGGAGCGTGAACTTGCTTATGTCTGTGGAAGCACTGGAGCACATAACGAGTTATAGTGGAGCGCTCCGCTCCGTTTAGGCTGTGTCTGACAACGCTGATATATAGTCTAATCGTGAGTTTAAGTTCGAACTTACGGTTAAGATACAAATTAGATTTACTTTAAATGTTATTTTAAGTGATCGTGCTTCATTTAATTTAGAAGTTTGCTTATAAGAATAATAATAATATTATTATTATTATTATTATTATTGTTATTATATATTGGAAGTGCAATAGGCCCACATCATCAACTTCAAAATATTCCTTATTTTCAGTTTGAAAACCTGGCAATCTTACCTTTCAGACCCACTCCGAAAATACAGCCTACTGTACTATGTTTCGTCACACCATTGCCATCTGTACGCAAGTCACTATACTACATCACACCACACCGTTTTGGTCAATGCTGTTGTAAAGATAATGAATATTTAAATGGACACTGATGATGAAATGATAGAGGGAAACGGGAGCACATTAAGAAAATTCTCCAGGAATCTCGGAATTGTCTACCATAATAACGACTTCTCCATCACCGGGTTCGCGGTCATAGTAAACTATAATATTTTCGCTGTAAGAAAAATCCTAATACAAACAATAGCACGTGACTGAAGTGAGGTTTCATTGGCCGCTGTTTGGCGCCATAGATTCTCAGTATGTGTTCCCGCCTACTATTGTACATTCTCTTTCTTGTTAAACATTTCCCGCTACTCGTCAAGTAGGCCTAACCTCACTACTATGCATTCATTTTCTTAGGAAACATTTACTTTATAATTACTCTAATTAAAACTCACATAACTTATTATATACATTTAAGACTAATTGTTTTTCTCCGCTTTTGAGAGGGTTTCTACTCTTATGATTAATAACCAAACACACCAAGGATGCAGAAGCCATACTTCAGTACCACGTGCTTACGTGAACATGCAGAAGCCATACTTCAGTACCACGTGCTTACGTGAACAATTACGAGCTCAAGTGACGCCAGCTTGTTACTTCGGTATTACTGTTTGTATTCATCCGCGTTCATAGTACATAACAAAATATAAAAATAGCTTTTCTTTTACATGTCGTTTTACATATGAGTGAAGTTATATGATCCGTCATATTTAACAACTAGAATTCAATTTTTTATTTTCAAATAATACAATATGATAGTTTCCAAATACGGACTATATTTTCCTGCGTCCTGTGAGTGTTTCGACTGTGAGCCAATCACGGGTATGACAGCCACGTGCTTGTCTTTACATTAGGATTTTTCTTACAGCTAAAACAGTATAGTGCTCTGCCAGCTTAGCAACAGAGACGGCAACTTCCTGTGTTGATGGTACAGTAACATTTCTTTCTCTCTATTCTATATTTCGATGTTGGATACACATTATTGTACGCCAGTGTACGTTTCTTTGTTGTAATTATCACGTTTGTTTCTTTTTCAAATTTCCAGTTAGACTGCTGTGGAAACATACCCGGAGGACAGTCATGTGTAATCGAGTGTACCCTTTTTTAAATTTGAAATACAAATAAAATTGGCTAGGTAATCGTACGTGAAAGCCAACACGACTGTTGCATCTGAAGTCGAAATTTAATAATTAAATTTGTTTCAAAGGAATTGATTTTATCATTTGATCCCCCTTCCACCGTGGTTTCCCCGCGCGCCCATCATTTGTCAGCATTATGTGCTGTCAAAACCAGACATTTAAAAAATATATATAGAGTCGCTTTTAGTGCAGCGGCTGTATATCTCCAATAATGCCCGCTATTATCGATGACCGTGCTTTAATCATTTCCAAATCAGTGTATTGAGATTTATTGTGTACCATAGTGCTGGCTGGCTCTGTGAACATGGGCAGCAAGGCTTCCAATTACCCTATTCGGCATTCACGGACAGCTAATCTGGTATCCCCGAGCTGCGCTGTATGTTTGCTTACGGAACTGTTTCGTACTCACACTGCTTGAGGAGCTAGTCTACATTATCGCGCCAATTGTGATGATACAGACACTATTGCATGCAGGCGTCAATTATCATTGCACTGTCGGCCAGTGTTGTATGCAGCTTGTGTTGAAGTGCATTATAATTAGGCTTGCCAACTTTCGTAAATAAAAATTAGGGACACAAACTTACGGACAATTTTATCTGTATTGTCGGACCATCGGATCTATGCCCCTTCAGCGCTGTCGTCGTTCTTGGAAAAGTTAACGCCTCTACTCACCCCATTCCACCCGTTTCTCTCCCACTACGTCAAACAGCAGACCAGGAACCTTGCCCAATAGGGATGTTGCCAAACTTTCGTCATACAGTGTCATGTCTCTTGAATATTGCTTATAATAATGTAAGGTTAATTAATACTTATTCATAATTTAATTTAAGTAGGTCTAATGACGCTAATTGACTTATGTAAAATGCTATTACTTGCTTAATAATATTTCTTTCACCACTCCGTGCTACAGTATTCATGTTGAGTTGACAAAACTGGACTGCAAGTGCAAATAAACTGTCCCGCAAGAAGGCTCAAAATTGTGAGTAGTGGGGGAGAGAAAGAGAGAGAAATAGGAATACAGGGAGAGAAATGAATTGCCGAGGCTGAAAAGGGATTAAGGGTCAGTTCGCATATCTTACGGGGGCACAGATCCGATGGTCGGACTATAGCAATGTCACGAGAGATCTGAGATTTATCTGGGAAATCTCAGACTTCGAGTGACATTTGTTAGGAATAAAATAAAAATGTAAATAATATATCCCTAAAATTCGATCACAAAATGTTAATAATTGTATATTTACGAATACTTAACCTATTCAGGCATTGTAAAGTTGAAATAGATGAATATCGATTACTGCAATAAAGAAATTCGATGTTATTATTCAGTAATGCCAATTGCGAAAAGCGAATTACAGGTTTAACAATGTTAATTACATGTACTGTACTTTTCTCTTATTATTATAACATAAATACATTTGCATTATCTGCTGAAATCATAGTTTAATTTACAATTTTATAATGTAATTACAGTAACCTTATTAATACATTAATTAAATGAAGAATTGTATAGCAATGCTTATGTATTCACAGCGAGACATGTTGCTACACAGTGAAGCCATCTCTGTATAGATAATTAAAACACGAATTTTATTACGCCATATGGAAGGGAGTTTGATCAAAGACCTTGTATATATTACTATACAAGGTCTTTGGGTTTGATATGCGATGATGTTACATAAATTTGAACATCTGACTTTCTATTAACTGTTAAATTTCATTCACAAAATACAAATTTTTATAGGCTACAATTATAGGTTAAGTTACTTGTGGGAGCAGGACCATTGTCAGCTGTGCCTTATTTCGACCGTTACTCGTGCTACACGAAAGCATTTTTTATAGCTCGACAAACGCATTCTCGCTGTAGTGTGTAACGGAACTAAAACTGCATCTACACAGTTCAATATTCCAATCACGTATGCGTGCAATCTGGGAAGAATATTGAAAGAATCAAATTTAAAAGGTACGTTCAATTAAGATGCATGAAGATTTTGTGTCTACATGGTGCGCCGTTTTGAACGTCGTCTTCACTGCGTAAATATATTAATTAATATTAAATATCAATCTTGCATTCATTGCTTTAAAGTTGAAAGAACAGTTTAACCGTGTAGTTACATCTTAATGTATTCATGATCATCAATTTACGGGGAAACAGTTGGCGACAACGACTAAGCAAAAGAACGACCATACGATAAATTGATAGCGATAAATCTAGGTGCGAAAATTATCGCAGTGTGACTGTGATTGGTTGGAATTCAAAATTTCATTACACTTCATTGGTCGAAAATGGAATGACAAAATAGTCGAACTAATTATTTCCACCCATCAGTCCACATATTCAACAATAGTAATTTTATTATATATTATATATATTAACAGAACCACTTCGATTCGTATGTAAAAAAATACAAAAACTTACCAAAATCACCACAAAACAAGTTGATAAACTGTATAAATTCCTCATAAAAGAAATGTTAACTCGTTGGAAACTAGGAACCCATCATATTGATGTAATTATTAACCTAATATAAACTAACCTAGCCACCGGCGTGGCTCAGTCGGTTAAGGCGCTTGCCTGCCGGTCTGAAGTTGCGTTCGGGCGCGGGTTCGATCCCCGCTTGGGCTGATTACCTGGTTGGGTTTTTTCCGAGGTTTTCCCCAACCGTAATGTAAATGCAAGGTAATCTATGGCGAATCCTCGGCCTCATCTCGCCAAGTATCATCTCGCTATCACCAATCTCATCGACGCTAAATAACCTAGTAGTTGATACAGCGTCGTTAAATAATAACCAACTAAACTAACCTAACGTAACGTAACCTGAACTAATACGAACTAACCTAACCTACATATACAAAAGATTTCAGCCACTCTTCTCGGAAAATACAGAGACGTTTACGTGATTTATCACCAGAGCTATCAGATATTATCACACTTGAGGGGCTGCGGTATTTTAAATTTCTTAGTTGTTGTCCTCGATGATATCTATGACAAGCGAGCTAACCTTGTCTTCCATACCTCAGTGAAAAATATGGCATTTCGCTTTACAACTGGGATGTTACAGGCTTACTATTTGGAGCGAGGGGTTGTTTACCAAAATTTACATGTAATATCCTTAAATCCTCTAAAATTCCTCTTTATGAGGTTCAGAAGATTGTAATGGAAATTCTGAAGGCCTCTTTTCAAATTCTACACTATCATCTACAGTACCTATATGTTAAGACGTAAATTTTTGTTTTAATGTACTAATCGAATCATTATTTTTCTCGTTTCATTTCCCTTTATCTGTTATGTTTGTTAATTTCGGATCCCAGTGGTCAACCTAAAAGGAATGCATGGTTTCGGAAATGTTCTGAGTTATATTGGAAATCACATATTAGGTATGTACCGTAAAGCGGGGTGACTTTGAACGCCGAGGTAACTTTGAACAGTAAATTTAGCGCCTTTCTGAATGCTGTACCCAATTCGATAAAACTGTTTAAGTTGTCAATAAACTAGTTCAGCATTTAATTTAGAAAGACGCTAAATTACTGTTCAAAGTCACCTCGGCGTTCAAAGTCACCTCACTTTACGGTATGCATTAAGTTATCTTCTGTAACCTATTTATTAAAAAAATTGATGAACATTTTAGTTTTGAATATGTTCGAAATGCATACTTTGCCTTTTTTCAAAGTGTATTCAGATATAGACTTATTTTGTGGGGTAATTCTAGTGATATTACAGACATTTTATTAATTCAAAAGAAAGTTATTAGAATACTGACAGATTCAACTAGTAGAACACACTGTAGACCTCTGTTCTTACAAACAGGTATTCAGACCGTCATAAATCTGTACATATATGATATTCTAGTATTTTTATGAAAGAACATTTGCAGGATTTTAATATGAGAAGTGAGATACACAATTATACAACGAGGAATAGGCAATTATTAGATTAATCACTTTGTAGACTTAGTGTGACAAAAAATACTATAAGCTGATCAGAATCAAATTATTTAATAAGCTCCCTATAAACATTCAACTTCTTCCTGTTGAAAGTTATAAAACAAAATTGTACAGTTGGTTAATTAAAAACCCACTTTACTCAATAAATGAGTTCTTTGAAATTGACAAACATTTTTAAACAATGCAGTTTTAAATGTTATAGTTTTTGTTTTCTTAAATTTTTTTATTAGTGAGATTTTGAATGAAACCTAGTGGTAAATCAATTTATATTTAAATTTCAATATATTAATGAACAGAGCAAATTGCACTACCTTATCTTGCATTTTTAAAGTTTATTATTAACCTCTGTTGTAGTATTCTTAATTAGTTATTAAACATATGACAATTAGTACTTGAGACTGTTTTTTATCTAGTAAATATAGTACTTTTAACTTTATATTATGTAATTTTATAAATATCTACATTGTTTTAATAATTAAATTTTATTTTGTATATCTATGAAATGTATTGCAATAAGATTGTAACATTTGACAATGTCTATAGTGAAGTTTTTCATTCAATGGCAATAAAGATTATTATTATTATTATTATTATTATTATTATTATTATTATTATTATTATTATTATCGAAATTACATGTACAATGTACATATACAGTATCTGTGGGCTAAAGTTCGGGGCGTGGATCCGAATATTTCCATCGGACTCTGTGAAATGTATTTTAATAGTTAGCCATAAATACATTCTCATGTCTCTTGACGCTTAAATTTAACGAAGACAATTTGTCACTTATTACGAAAGGGAGAAATGAAAATCTTTGTAGCAATCCAGGTTTATTTATAGGGTCCCTCTGGATTTTCAAGATTATCCTCTACACAACACAATAGTCCTTGGGTTTTGTAAATTCATGAAACAGGGGCTATGTCGAAAGTTCCCATGATTGTGTTGGTTTGACACCAAGACCCCATCACGAGGGTCTTGAGGCGGCTAAAACGACGACCGTTGTCAGTTGGGTGAAGGTCGTGGGGTATAGCCCGCACGCTATGTAGGCCGAAATAGGATTGAGTGGTTGATTCTTTTCCCCGTAAGCTCATATGTTTGGGCCGTGCGGGGTGGGGAGACGCCGTGTATTGGTGTGTGTGAGGGAATAGAAAGGTTATTCTACCTACCGAGACTGCGGCCAGCCAAACAGACCTTCCAGATGGGTCTCTGGAGGTAGGTTTTTCCTTCTTTTGCCTCCGTCACGGAACAATGTTTGTAGACAGGAGCGATGTTGCCGCGATTCCGTGGATCCTTGTTTCTTTGCTTGGTGAACATTTATCAGAAGAAGCACGAACAGATATTTCGAGGTTAGTCGAAGTAAATATTGGCAGTAATTTTAACTTAGACTTAAATGGGGGTTATACCAACCTTCTTCAAGACTAGTTTGCGAATGCCAAATTTTTAATAATAATAATAATAATAATAATAATAATAATAATAATAATAATAATATAGGGACATCATTTTATTTTTACTTCAATTTTTATTGTACCTGAGTTTTTGAATGTACTTCACTCCCACCCCTTCTACTAATGAAGTTCCAGCTCCACACGGAACCAAGACCGCAGATAGTAAGCACTACTGAGTTACTGAGTATAGTACGTTCCAGAAATATGTTCGCGTTTTCCAGTGACGAAAGAGCTTTCAATATTGAATCATATTTTCGCACAGGTACTGTCCGTTTGCCTACGTCGCATCCCGATTTCCCCCACCTGCTTCTGCTCGCCCCTCTGTAAAAGCTGGGCTGTCTTAGCTCTTTTCTGAAAACATTAATTTCTGTTAGGAATTGGACGTTTACGTAATATTATACAGCTGTTTAATTTAACTTAAATAAAAGGGCCTCGTTAAGTAATTAACTGTCACGTGATTTCCTCCCTTTCTACAATCCTGCGGCATAACCACTTGGACGGACAGTAGATAGCGTGTCTGAGTAATTTTATATTTTCGGGTCGGGCAGAAGTGAAGATTGAATGTACAGTACTTAGAGTAGGTACAGAATTATTTCAACATGAGTTACTAGTACGAAGGACGAAACTGGCGATTGGAATTAGATGCAATAGTCTATAGTGCGATAATATGCGCAAAAGAACTGAAGCCGGTATCGAAATGAACGGCCACCATTTTCAAAAGTGTGTTTAAATATTCATATTATGATTATTTTTCAATTCAACTTCTTTCTCTATATTGTACGCTAATGTGCTGTAGACAGTATAATATACACTGCATAATGAATATGTTCGCATGGATAACTCACTTCGTGAGTAAAAACACTTATTCTTAATACAGTACTGTACTTTGATTAAAGAAAAACCTAATGAGAATTATCAAACTCAAAATCGCGATATTTTCTAGTTTATGGATGAACTACTTTTCTTCCTTCCTATACCTAGTAGAGTGATTTGTGTTTTACGCCAGTATCATCGAACTCCAGTCTTGGAGGGGGGAGCAAGCGTAGTTTCCGGTTCTCTAAAGGTATAGACAGGTTAATATTAAAAATGTTAGTAAAAATAAAATGATGTCCCTGTATATTGGCAGTAACAATGATGATAAGTATAATACCGATGGAATGCTTTTTTAAAATTTATTTCTCATTTTTATTTTTTTTTTCTATATTACATAGAATTTTTATACCATACACAGAAACCTAAAAGACGTGATTAAACAGTAATATGCGAGCATAACATAAAGACTGAAATAAGTTTACGTTAAGAAAGAAAATCCATTATTAAACCTTATATAATACGCAACAATACTGTATATTGTATCTTTAATGATACTATTTTCTTTTTTGTATTTTACTCGTAGAAAATATATTATGCAAGTCTTTAATTTATTTTTCTTGTTCACAGATTCCTTGCAGTTATAAGTCCTTTCTCTGCCCCAGTTTTATATATTATATTATATTATATTATATTATATTATATTATATTATATTATATTATATTATATTATATTATATTATATTATATTACTAGCCGTATCCGTGCGCTCCGCTGCACCTGTTAGAAATAAATATAAAGTAATTACACAATTAAAATAGGACGTTTGATAGAAGGATAAATCGTTTAATATGTTACTTAATTTAAATTGTATTTAAATAATTAAAATGCTGTCATTTTGGTCCAGAGAGCACTCAGAAGTTACTATAATAACATTATAGCATTATGTCCATCTAGAGAAACTACACTTTCTAATGGTGAAATAATAATTAATTATACAAATCTGTTAAATAGCTTTCGATATTACTTCAGATAAACATAGAAACATTCTCTCTAGGCTATGTTTCATAGCTTTAGATTGTTGTTGTCCAAGGCCCCTTATAGACGTAGTCATTTGTTTTCATTTCATTACACCGCCTTAGATGGCGTTGTATTTTAATTTTAAAACCCATTTATCTCATTAATATCAGTCCTATCAAAATTTTGCAAAGAATACAACTTATCGGAAATCATTTTTAAAGAAACTTTTGTTATTTAACATATTTCACAAAAATCGATAATAAGCGAGATATTTCGATTTATTTAATTCAGGCCCCCTTATAACCCCCTTTTAAATAATGTATTTTGAATGCCATATAGCCTAAACTCTAAGTTACAGCGAACTTAATTTATATTCCACTTCTCATATAAATCGGTTCAGCCATTATCGCGTGAAAAGGTAAGAAACATCCAGACAGACATACAAACAAAAATTTCAAAAAAGCTATTTTCGGTTTCAGGGTGATTAAGTATGTTAGGACCAATTATTTTTGGAAAATCGAAAATTACCAGAAAAGTTTCTGCTACAGATTTATTATTGGTATAGATATTATATTATATTTCACCATTCCATTACCAGATTAATCAATTATCGTAGATTTTTGTATTGCGGCTTTCATTTAAATTTCGTTTTTTTATTGTTTTATTACATTCCATTTGTTGTATTTTTCCTTAAGTTTTACCTCTTAACTGTTTATATTAATTGAATTACTTATGTTATATTCAGATCTTTAGATCTGTATTTTACTTCTTCCATTATGGTATTATTTTAATTTTTTATAATATCAATTTGTTAATATCTTGTCCTTTTCTCTTTTTATTAGATTTCTCTATTTGTGTATTTTGTGACCTGGTGGACTGTAAGAGTAGGCCTTATGGTCTTAAGCCCGCCAATATAAATAAGTAATAAGAATAAGAATATTGCATGTAAATTTCTTATCCGTCACAATCATATGCTTCGTTTTGTAAAACATAATGCACTGTGTTTCCGAGAAGCAGTATTACAAGCTTTCTGTTTAAATTTAGACGCTAATTGAAAATATAGCGTCGTTAGTATATAAAAGGACTAAACCATGGATATTTACCTATTTTCAACTTCTGTAGATAGTATTCCATACGCTGCCAAATATCATATTTTGTTCGCCCAAAAATGTGCCTAAGAGTTTCAGGTTCCCCACAAAACTCGCAATATTTGAAGTACATAGTGGATGTCCAGTTTCACATCTGTCCATTCTTCGCTTGGCGACTAATAGATATTCTTCAATAAGGTTCATAGGGCAGGATTGTTTAGCGATGCATCCTCTCTCCATTCTTCTAATATCTTTTACCCAATTTCGCCTTTCATTGTATCTGTATTGTACAGCTAATTCTATTTAAACATCATTAGAAATATCTTCATTGCGTTTATGATCCAATTTTTTTACTCGTGCCGTAGGCCTCATGCATTTCAATTCTGCAACAGTAGGTAGAGTACAGTGTTCTAATTGCCCGTGAATTGGAACTGTACCGACGAAAGTTTTATAAATTTTGATTCGTGTTCGCTTTTGAACTAATGACGGATCTATAACTGAATTTATAGTGCTTAATTTTTTTTATAAATTTAATAATTTTATTCGGAATGTCGAGGTCATTTGTAAATAATAATGAATGTCCAAGAAGTTATTTACCTTTTTTGATAACTTATTGTCCCTGCATATTTTATTAGCTATATGGGTTCCTTCTCGTTGAATTCAAGCCTTCACATTCAGCTAATGGAATTTCCAGACCATAATTTTTTTTTAATATTATAATGACTATTACACTTTTACTACGTCATACTACTTTTGACCAATAAAACGGTACGAGACGACGTCTTTCAACCAGTCATGGCTGTTTATCACACAATTTTATCGCGTCTCTAGCGTTTGTTTAATTTTATCTCTTCCCTAGCATTTGTTTAATTTTATCACTTCCCTAGCATTTGTTTCTTTGTTTGCCAACATTTCAAACTGCACTGGTCTGGACGTCAAAAATAGAAAATTACAAACCACTCCAGTCGATGCACAGCACTTTCAAATATGACTCGCATTGGCATTCCAGAACAAAAATTAATAAAGATCGCGCATCTTCATGCTGTGCATCTTCCCTGAAACCCTATTTACAAATAAATGAAGAGCACCATTCGGAAATCCTGAATAAATTGAGGAATACATCATGCACATCAACGAGTTTCACTTCTTTTACTCACACGTCCAATATTACAATAATTGAACCACCAACCTCTAAAACATTCAAATTTGAAAATTATACTTTCAATAATTGTTCCTTTTAAAATTATTCATGTTTATTTTTTATTTCATCATCCGTAATTAAAACTTTTCATGTTTATTTCATCATCCCTAATTAAAACTTGTTTATATTATTTAGGTTATGTTATAGCTTCTGCTATATGATGTTATAGATAGTCACGTATCAGAGATTGTTTAATACTAAGATTTATTGAAAATCATCTGTCAAGTGACGTTGATTACTGGGATCCGGCTAATTGAAGTGGAATGCAACTGCTTTAATAAAAATGAAACTGAATCAGCAAAGCCTTCTTGACTAGTACCGTCCACAGAGTTCAACTCAATGAAGATTCCGTAGTTGGCACAACTGATAACAAGAAAAGAGCTAATCATAACACACTACTGCCATCTAGCGTAATATTTGTAATGTTGCGATGATACAATAATACATTTGAAGCCAGTTGTATTTTGGTAAGTCAATTAATATTTTACTGTATTGGATACTTCGTTACTTCTAATCTTTATATACTTTCTTCTAATCGTGTAATAGTCACTTAAATCCCACTCGAGTTTTGATTCTCTCTAGATAAATCAAAACCTCTAGTGTAATTGCTGTTGATAATTGCAGTCCATATTTAGAGTTCACAAATGGTATCTGGTCATCGGCATATAACATTATATCTAAATTCACTCTACTTGTGATGGGTACATTACCATGAGGTAGCTGTGTCTAATCTTTTATTGTTGTTTTAACTATTATAGAAGAGTTTATTTAAGTTTTACCAACATTCTTAATCCCTGACATTAATTAAATCGGTGATCAACTTTGTAAATGGAATTTCCCTCCGTTACTTTGAGTCGAATATTATCAAATCTTTTAGGTATCAACGCAGTCGTCCATGTAGAATATGGGCTACTAGATAAAAGTATATTTTCTCTGAACGACAATAAAAATTTGTAAGTCCTAGTAAAGTGGCAGGTAATATTGAAACTGAGATGGTGTACTTGGAGTGTTCGATTATTCTTCCCCAAATAAATGTTGGATATTGTGTGTTCAGTAATAAAAAAAAAGCGATTATATTATGAAATCGTCTTCAAAACAAATCTCGTAAAACATTCAACAGCAAATGAATGGATAAGTACTAGTTCACAACAGTTCGTAACTGGGTTTAAGAATTCAGGAAGAGGCTTATATTTATTTCACGGTATTTTGTCTGGCGTTGCATATTGTGTAACTTCTATGTATTTTATGGCTTTCCAGTCCTCTTGAATTGTGTATTCAAACTCTTAAATTAAATTTATTAATGCCTTCTCGTCGGGTCTCAAAATATGTAGGCTAGGTGTGTCTTTTCATGCATTCTCTTTAGCTTTTCATGTCATGTTTCTTTTCAAATTTGTATTCCTAGGACTCATACTGAAAATCAAACATTTCGAACAAATATGTTTTATGTTCGAATGTGTTGGCAATCGTACCATTCTGTTTGCTTCACGAAAAATGCATAACCTTCTATAAAGGAACTAAGAAGCCGTCAATTTGACTGTTGTGTAATTATTCTGTCAGTTTTAATTTTAACGAAACTTCGCTAATTGACGGTTATGTTGACGTTCATAAAGCAATATCAAACTAGCGTTAATAATAGGCCGAAATTCGCATTTATTTTTAACACTGAACTAGAAAATACTGAGCTTTTATGAAGTGATAATACTGTATGTGGATGCAAGTAAATGGAGCGTTTTATCTCTAGTCTAATGGATGGAGGTCAGATTGGAGCTGGGAGCAGTCCCTTTAAATAATACACAGTTCTGCCAGTATCGATTTTGTACCCGCTTTCCATGATTAGCCGAACTTGTTACGAAAATACTTCTCTGGCAATAGTTTTGTATGTCGTGTTAGCCAGATAAAAGTATAGAGGTCAATTATATGAGGTCAGTTTAGAACAGCGTTTCTCAAACCTTTCCAAATTGACGATCTCCTCAAAGAGAACATCATTATGCGTATTTAAGGTTACCAGATGAAAAAAAAATTAAAAGCAGGACATTTTATCTGAAAAAGCAGAATTTTGCACTTAAAAGCAGAGCATGATGGACTAATCTAGTACTTGATGTGACGTTTTTTTTCAATATGTTATATCTTTGTACAATAAAATTGCTACAAAACTATTAATTATCATGAATAAAATTAACTTGATTATATAGATTGTAAATAAGCTTTTTACCTTGTTTAAATTTTTATTTTTAATACTTCTCTGATGACCCAATTTATTTTATCTTGTGAATTCTAATAGTTCTAGTATTAAATTTAAAAAGTTATGTATGGATTTTATAAAAATTGTAAATTTATATACTATAATTGCATAGTAGACATAAGACAAATTTTATTGTATACTTATTAATTTCAATTCAGGAATCCGCCCCTGAGCACGAGTTCTCCTCTTTCAGGGGCGAGCTAAATTTTTTTCTATATATAATATATGTTATTTTATAATTATTAGCAAATAAATAAATAAATAAGTAAAATAAATAAATTTGAACCAGAAATGTTTTTCTTTTATCCAGTAAATACAGTACCTTTCGCTGTAGAGTCGTCCGTTACACGGCGGCCGGGGATAGCAACCGATGTTATCTCCCCCCCCCCCCGCAGACAGTTCAGTACAAATATACAGTGTACAATGAAAATGACCATGTACAATTAAGTAAAATTACAAAGAAAAATAATCACGAATCTTATAACATGAGATGTTGAAAATGTTGTCCTTCTTCATCCACACATTTCTGGCATCTTTTTAGGAAATGTTCATTTACGCGTATTAACTCATCTTCCGAAATAGAGTCAATTTCTCGCCTGATCCTTGCTTTCAATTCTTCTAATGTGTGGGGGTTCGTTGCATACACTTTATTTTTCAAGTGCCCCAATAGATAAAAGTCTCAAACAGTTAGATCGGGGATAATATTAAAGGATGAAGCGGAATTCCTATAATTGCGTGGAACAGAAGACCACAAATTTAAGTCCCACAGAGCTTGGTGTGCGCTCAATGCTGAGACTCTGACGTCTTTTGAAACCACTTGAGGTATGTGGATATGAACGGAATAATTGAACCTGGGCCTGGTAGAGTTCCTGGATAGCTCAGTCGATAGAGCGTTGGTGCGCTCAGCCAAAGGTCCCGGGTTCGATACCCAGCACCGGAACGATTTTTTTCTTGAAATTATTCTGTGTAGTTCTTAAGTTGCATTACTGTGGGCAGGTTTAGTAGCTTCAGTCATCGTATATTGGTTTATATTTATTTCTTTTGTGAAAGTATTTTATGTGAATCTTAATATTAGTCCAATGATACTTATGAAATTGCTTACTTTTTCTTTTATCTTTGTTGCAGGTAAGTGTGAATAATGCACCTACATCACCGTATATCCTGGTTTGAGAATATTGTCTTCCACAAATGCGTCGTAGCGAGCAAGGGTAAGCAGTTGTGTTTTTCCCTAATTACAGAACTGTTTATTAGTTAGCTATGTGGTTGTAGCATAATTAATTCTTATATATTTTTTATTTTACTAAGTGATGTTACAAAGCTGCAGCATCCACTGACCTTGGATTGTAATTGGTTTCTGTATTCTTAGAAGTTTGTGTGCTTGAAAGAAGTTCGCCGAATATCTCTGCAACGAAACCAGACAGGATTCTTGCCGGCGGCAATGGAAACTGATTTGCTGTTTTGTTTTAGAATACTGTGCAGAGATATTAAATAGACATTATTAAACGTTTCTGTAAGGGCTACAGTAAAACATTCTATCTGTAAATGACGTTAAATGTCGAGAAACAATGTTGTATAGTGTAAAATTCAGTGATTGCGTAACAAATTATTGTCACGACTCTTCTAAATCAGTGGTTCTTACCCTTTCAGAGACCGTGGCTCAGTAAATTATTTTTCCATAAGACGAGGGCCAGGCCCCTACATACTTTACTTACTCGTAAATACCGTTCCAATTTTTTTTAAAGTTTATACATGTAAATGACATAACTATTAATAATTAAATATGGCGTAATCTTTAGACTTTTGAGAGTATTATTGGTACCGGTACACAGTGAAAACGGTTTGACGTGTTGACAAAAATGAATCATCAGTTACTTGATTAACGACATTTTGTAGCACGTTGTAGTTTCCTGAAGCCAATATCATTAATTTATCCTATTTTCATTGACATATTATCCCTTTCTGGCCACCAAATACTTATACAGAGTGTCCCAAATTGATATATACATATTTTGAAACACTATTTCTCAGCAACGAGTTGAGACAAATACGATTTTTGTGATTTTGCATTGCTTAAGCCCGTACATGTTCAAAATGGCCTCCTTCCGCCACAGTACACTCCCAACAACGACGTACAACAGGGCGACATACCAACGGAATTGTAGCTAATGGAATATCATTACAGGAAAACAGACCACACCATACTGTTACTGCTGGAAGATTGACGGCCTTTTCTTGAAAGATCTGTGGGCAGGTTTATATATATTATATTATAGTATATATTATATTATATTATATTATATTATATTATATTATATTATATTATATTATATTATATTATATTGTATTATATTATATTCCGAGGCTTATTGTTAGGTTTCGTGACAAGCTGTTTTTTTACGGTGATGGGTTGTTAGCCCTTCGCCCAACCCCCAAGCTGGAGGACCACCTCTTATCGGCTGTCCACGAATGCTTATTCAATATATTCGCAGCTACCGTCCATATCTGGAGGCCGTCTCCTCTATCCGCAACCTGAGGACGCGCAGAAATGCAATAGAGTGTTAGTTGGGAGGCCAGAGGGGAAAAGACCTTTGGGGAGGCCGAGACGTAGATGGGAAGATAATATTAAAATGGACTTGAGGGAGGTGGGATATGATGATGGAGATTGGATTAATCTTGCTCAGGATAGGGACCAATGGCGGGCTTATGTGAGGGCGGCAATGAATCTCCGAGTTCCTTCCTTAAAAGCCAGTAAGTAAATATATTATATTATATTTTTACCAACACTACATTCCATCACCATCTCACAATTAAACTAGGGAAATTGCGTAATTTTAGTCAATTGTAAAAAATATAAGACTGATACCAAAATAATTTGTAATAATAAAATCTAGTATAAAAACTTTTTCCTGTAACACGTTTAGCACTATACCATGAAAACTGGCATGAAATTCGTAATGTTATCTTTTCCCAGGTTTTTATTTCGCCATGTTTGAAGTATGCATAATAAAAGCCCCCCACCCAAGGACGTTTTATATCCACCGGGGTACCTCAGGTGGTAGCGCGTTTGCCTGCCGATTTTCAGCTGCACATAGGTTCGAGTACCACTTGGACTGATTACCTAGTTGGGTTTTTTCGAGGTGTAAGGTGAATATCGGGTAATCTGTGACCTCATCTCGCCAAATACCATCTCACAGTAACGCTCTAAAAGCTTCTAGTTGACAGTGTCGTTAAGTAGCTGAATTAAAAGAAAAATAACTCCTCTTGCAATAATAGTTTAGGCATATCTTTGGGCCACAACTCTCAGCAAAGAGAAGCAAACAGAGAACAGAATTATATGGGAGTGGAGAAGCAGAATGAAGAGGAAATGTCGAGTTATTCTGTGTGAAATGTTCAATATCCGGCGGCTTATAATACAAGAAAAGGTAGAGGGGAGAATATCCTAAAATAGAAGCTCTTCATGGCACAGTTTCAGGGTGTGTGATGATCTGTAAGTTGTTCAGACTGCAGTGGTTGAAATACAGTACAGTGAATCAGTGTTATCTTCGACGTCCATGAAACGAGGGCGTCTAAAGAAAAGGAATTGCATATGGTCTGAGTGGGGAAGAAAATAACTCGCAGAAAGTGGAGAAAAAAAATAACAGGCATTGTTATCAGTAGGGACCGGATTTATAGATTTTTACCTTTTTTTCCCCCTTATTTCTAAACTCATAATTTCTTAGATAATTTTCCGAAACATGGTCATAAGAGTCATATGTAAATTCTGTTGAGCCTAAAAAAAATCTAAATTGGACCTTAAAATACTTAAAAAAAAAACCTAAATTATAATTATTATTATGTTTTTTTATATATTTACTGCGTTTTATATAATTATATTTATAAATTTAATTCATCGTGTAATTTTTATTCTCTTATGCGTTGGAGAAAGTGACACAATCTGCTGTCTTCAGTCTTTTGTTAGTTCGGATAAAATGGTTAACGGGAATTCCATATAACGGGCGGTCCTTCAGAGACTTCACCCTCTCAAGGACACTATATATTTTGGAATTTCTACTGATCGCAGATATAACGTGCCAGTAGAAGAGTATGAAGTGACTGAACTTTTTTCTGAGGAGAATGAACTGGGAAAAAGTCGCTTCATTGGAATTCGTGAAGTTTTCGGGCATGTTCGCCGATAGAAGACTGTGATGTTGAGTGTGCGGATATGAGCTGAACTTTTCTGAGATCTCTGTGAAGTCTGTCTTATTCTGAATATCAGTAGTTATCTGAATGTAAATTGAAATTAATAATAATAATAATAATAATAATAATAATAATAATAATAATCCGTGGCGCTACAGCCCGTGAAGGGCCTAGACCGACCAGCCGGCTGCTGGCCTCACGCCCACATGCCGAATCAGAGGTGGACGATCATCCAACCAGAATGGAGGTATCGTGTGGTTAGCACGATGATCCCCCCAGCCGTTTATATAAAAGTTCACTTTTAAAATAAATACATTTATAAGAACCATACATATTAAAGGGGAAGGAGCAAAAATGGCAAATTTGTAAATATCAGCACAAGTTAAAAAGGTTAATTTTGTGGTACATTTTTCCTTATTTAAATGTTTGTTACTTAAAATTGACTCTAAGCGTGCATTTTTAACAATCAGGCAGATTTGCGATCCTTTTACAATTTGGACAAAAAACCTATTTCACCTATTCCAATAGCCTAAAATGGATTTATTTAAAAACCTATAAGTCCGGTCCCTATGATCAGTGAACTGTTCTTTGCTGTTTCATTGATTATATGATTGTAGGGGGTTCTATACATTTATAATTTAATTTGTTTCAGCAGTATACGTTTTCAAATAAGATTAGGCCCTATACATTTTCAAAGAAAAATATTGTTATTGTTTTCCTCCACATATTGAGAAACAAAGAAAGAGTTTTTAAGGGTTGCTAGCAAGAATGAGACATTATTTGTGTTTAAATTTATGATCCATGAAACTAATATTGCCATAGATAAACAGGAAAAGCATATGTTTTCGTTTTCCCCACATATTGAGAAATAGAGAAAGTGTTTTATTTTCTTATATACTCCCATAGATCATTGTTTCTATGCATTATATATTAAAGGAAATTGAAGTAGTTCAGACTTGTTCATGTTTTCCAACCACTACAGTATTTCAACTTTTTTTCAAATTATGAATTTTGTTATTTTCTTCTACACCCAGACCTTGTATCGTTCCTGTTGAAATTAAAAAGTTTTCATTTAGTCAGAATCCACTGTTAAAAGCGGTATAAGAACATTAGACAATTATACTGGCGAAGCTTACAGTCTGTTGCACATTCGTGTACGACATTTTCTTAGTCCATAGTTTGACAGTACTCGTAGTGATGTCAGCAGAAAAATTACTAAGTTACGTTATTTCGTTATTGCCTATCATTGGGTTGTGCATAGTGATATTTAGATGGTCACATTAATTTAGGAATACTCTTTACGTTAAATTATTAGGGATATAGTTATGATTAAGCGAGAAAAGAATCTTGCAATAAATTAGGGCGACCAGATTTTCAGACACAAAAAAAAAAAATCCATTCTCAAAAGTGGTCTTTTAGAGAGCGGCCTTGTGTTTTTGCTATTCGCCTTACACATATAAACTTCACAGAAAGACAGTAACCAGTTCTAATACAGTATATACAAGTTTTCGAATATCTGAACTATTAGCTATTGGATACGATTGCAGCAAAGGAAATAATGTATAAAAAATATAGTAAATTTTGTTAGGGGAGGTGTAAATTGATATTACGTATTTATTAATAATGTGTACTGTTAGCTATTTTGTAATATGACTTAAAGAAATACACATACACACTATAGCTGCTGTAGCATGATTATTTTTCAGCATTTAATTATTATGCCTGTTGTTGTTACTATTGCTCCAATTGCTCCAGTTAATGGTCATGGACTTTGATCAACTAAGTGAAATTGAGCAACTACTTATTTCTCTTTTCAATGTATGTTTTCAACAACTGCCGTTGCCCAAGAAGGAAGTCATAGAAATCAACACAGCTATAATTCAAATTACACTTTGTGATCATGATGAACATATCGAGTCCACATCTGTGGAGTAACGGTTAGCGCGTCTGGCCGCGAAACCAGGTACCCAGGTTCGATTCCCGGTCGGGACAAGTTGCATGGTTGAGGTTTTTCCTGGGGTTTTCCCTCAACCCAACATGAGCAAATGCTGGGTAACTTTCGCTGCTGGACCCCGGACTCATTTCACCGGCATTACCACCGTCATCTCATTCAGACGCTAAATAACCTAAGCTGTTGATAAAGCGTCGTAAAATAGCCTACTAAAATAAAATAAATCAACATATCGGTGGTCCAGAACCAGACTGTTCCTAGTCCATTTTACTCCCCCCCCCCCCCCAAGAGAGCTATTTTAAGCTCCTGACATCCAAACCTTCATGAAACAATATGGAATAGCTTCATAGCAACCTTATGTAGAGAAATATTTACAATTTTGTTCGATTCATATATGCAGACAAGAACTGGAACACAATGAAACACAGATTTCTTACTTATAAAAAGTTGGACTTAGAACAGTCTGGTTCTCAGCCATCGATATGTTGAAATGTTTCTCGCTTCAGTCTAGATTTTTCATCTGTCCACATATTATTCAGTGCTGCGAAGTATTTGTATTGTTTTTCTTTTCACTTATTTTCTCTGAGAGAATATAAAACAAAGAACTTTGACTTCAAATTTTAATAATCCATTTTGAATCTTGCGTTCACTACTTTTAACACTTGAATATAAGTAATTGATTAACTAGCGGACTTACTCGTGGACAGACAGGCAGATCATTCCAAATACGCTACAAAGAACACATTAAAGCAATAACCAGAGTACACAATACATCTACATACGCCGATCACATAACCAATGCTAACCATACATACAATAACATAAATGCGGACATGGAAATCCTACACATACAACCAAAGAACCAAAAACTCAACACACTAGAACAATACGAAATATACAAACACTAAAACACACCCCGATCAAATTCTCAACACACAGATCAATTTCAGTACACACACACTATTTGACTCCACTTTTCAACACCTTTCAACAATCAAACGCACCCACATAACAGGCAGAGAAGTTCGAGATGACGCCGAGATTTTTTTTATTTTATTAGGTTATTTTACGACGCTGTATCAACATCTAGGTTATTTAGCGTCTGAATGAAATGAAGGTGATAATGCCGGTGAAATGAGTCAGAGGTCCAGCACCGAAAGTTACCCAGCATTTGCTCGTATTGGGTTGAGGGAAAACCCTGGAAAAAACCTCAACCAGGTAACTTGTCCCGACCGGGATTCGAACCCGGGCCACCTGGTTTCGCGGCCAGACGCGCTGACTGTTACTCCACAGGTGTGGACGACGCCGAGATCTAGTAAGCTCTGAGGATGGTGTGATGAAACACCGAAACAGCTGTAAGCCACACAGACTTATTTAATTAACACGAGTAAGTCCACTAGTTAATCAATTAGGCCTACTTCAAATTTTATTTCGCGGGACTTTTAGCAGGATAAACTTAAAAATCAAAATATTTATAGTACGTGTTATAGGAATATCAAGGTTTTACGCGGCCGGCAAGATAAGAGGCTAAAAATAAGGGAGTATCTTGCGAAAAACAGGGCATCTGGACACTCTTCTATAAATTGTTGCATGTAACTTTCAGAGGTTTTGTTTTAAATTAAAGAGACCAGAAAAATGAATCCTTGTTCGGTTGTCTGTCTGGGGGTGGTAGAGGGATGGCCTCTTGACCACACATATAAAAGCCATTGTTCTGAACCTTAATGTGCGTGCTAGTTATTTTGATGTGCGTACGTGTTCTGTGCACTAAGCAGCATTTTGCCCAGGTCACGACTATGGGAAGGAAGGTAACTAATGCCTACACGTGTACTGAGTCTAGTAACTTGATTAAATATGTAAAACTAAAACCATATGGCATGATCGTGTTTAAACATCTGTTTAACACTTAAAAGTAAATTTGTACGTTTTATAAAAGAACGTCCTTTCCGTCCTTGAGTTGTATGTTTTGTGTGCTTTTAAAACACATTACCGTACTCTTCGAATGCAGTCTATTGTTCAATACAAAATAACTTTCACCATGGTGTTCAGGCTAAGTTATTGTGTTTGAACTGGGAGGGTAAATCTATTTTCTGGACCTTGGCATCCTAATGCAGCTACTTTGTGTGTTTTTTGAGGTAGCTGTAGAGTGCCATCATAGTGGACTGTATTCTTTCTTTGTGGAAGCTGGTTTAGGTCTTCAGTAACTTTTACTCTGGAGAAAGAGAATACAACATCGACCCGTCAGTGGAAGGACAAAGCGGAGAGGAAAAAAAATCTTTTCCCCCCTCTTCTTATCTCTGTTCAGCAGCCATTTTCTGTGCAGTAATGGCTGCAGGTTTGTGTTATGACGATGCGTGAAGGAACGTAATGTTTGCTTTTTAGAGAAGTAGTGTTGCAAAATGCATATTCTAGAAGTCTTCTGCGGAAATATTTCTTGGTTTTCGACATATCAGTCTGTAAGTCCGTGTCCGTACAGACTTTCCTAATACACAGTTTGATGAGCTCGTTTTATAGTGAGGATCACTTAAGAGCAATTCCCAAAAGGCTAATTTGGCCGTTTCTTCAGTCTTCAGTGTTACCAACTAATACCAGGTATCACCAAAAGAGGGTAAAATCATGTCATGTACTATAATAATAATAATAATAATAATAATAATAATAATAATAATAATATAGTATTAACTAACGATGTCTTACTTATTTATCACATGTAGGAGGTGTTGGGGGAGGTTTTTCTAAATGGTTTGTGAAAGAGTATATTTTCCTTCTGTGGACCTCTCGCACATTATGTTAGTAGTTAATAGATTAGTGTATGATCTAATATTAAAATGTATTTTGTCTGATAACGTGAAATTTATTGCTTTGATTAAACAGTTTACGATTCACGAGACCTAAAATAAAAATGTATTTTGTTTGATCACATGAAATGATTAGTACGAATTCCGAAAATGAATGCCACTTTGAAATGTATGCTTAAGAATGCTTACTCCATTATTGTAATAAAAGTCTAAACAAGAAATAAATTAATTAAAATGTGAAATGATATTTCTATCGATTACCCAAGGGAATGTATCACGCGAAATATGTTATATTTTATTTACACTTGGCCTACCTCACTATAATCTTGAATTGTAACCACAACACAAAGCAACACATAAAATAACTATTATGTATTAATATTAATAGCCTACTGATATTAATTAATTATTAGTATGTTTAAATTTCACTAGCTTCCAGTAATCGGCTCAGAAATCTAGAACAATTTGAATTTTCAGAATTTAAACTACCGGCAACTTGTGTCACTGCTGTCAATATAACAGTTATAAAATCACTACTTGTTGTAGTATTTGTCAGTACCGAAATTCGAAACTAAAACAAAACGAAGTTGGCAAAAGAAAATTCAACCTTCAAACTAGAAAATCACCATAATCCACTAGCATATGTAGGTTTCATACTTAGGGTATTAAGTAAGCTGACCTGGACTATATATTCACTATGAGGAAATTCCGTCCACATAAAACTATACATTTATTCAAGAAGTATAGCCCATTGCACAAAAACTCACAATAACAATTTCCGGGAAAGTGACTTACTGGATGTTATTCATGATTTCTACTTATAAGAGAGGGTCGTGAACAGAACACTTAATGAAACTTGTACAAAGTTACGGAGTTTGATAAGTAGTTGTATCATTCCTAAGTTGTAAGCATAGACGATCAGCCATTTTTTAAGGGAGGGGGTGGACATCGGTTCCTAAATTACTGTCAAATAATGTTATTTAGCGTGTTTATACATAATATGTAAGTTTTGAATTTTGTTAAATATTACAGTACATTCGGACGCATGGACGCCTTACTCTTGCTCCACACCTGAGAAAATAAAAAGACAGAAGAGAGCCATCTAAGGAAAAATGCTTGAAATCTGTGCGACGGATATGACGTCAAACTACACCTTCTACGCCCCATAATCCTCTGCCAAATACCGCCATATATGCAATTGCTGCTATCGATTTCACGATTTAGAATGGATATGGAGCAGGGTTTATGTCACAGTCGCATTTTGCTACTAGACTTCTAAAAATGCAACAAACTTTGAATGTAAATATGCAAAAATGCGACAACCACATTGGACTTCAGAAACGAAGATGGTAGTGGAGAAAACGAAATCAGAGATATGTTTGAACTAATCTGAATTTAAATGAAATGCTAATGGCATGAGCAATGTTGGAAAAAGATATTGAGCAATAGATGTTCGGGGATTGATTTCAAAGAGTTGATGCAATTCATGCAAGTTAAGAAACCGCCTTTCAGTAAAAAGAGTTAGCACTCTGCTAACAATAAATCTTGAAGGGCCTACTAGTAAAGAATTTCTATGTTTAGAGTGTTCATAAAATAACGTATTTTAATGTGATGTAAATTCAGCAGTAATTGATTCTAAACATACCTACTACTAATGATTTACTTACATAAGTACATCTACACTATGATAAGATGGATTGAAAGTAATAAAGCTCCAAGAAACAAATTATATAACATTTTGTTTCTGCATATTTTATTAATTTTATCTTTCTACACAATTTTATAATATTGCACAGGCATTTCGCAATTTGCACAAATATAATTTTTTATTTGTGCATTTTTGCGACAATTATTTATTTTCTAGTTTAAACCCTGATGTGGAGGTAACATGAGTATTAGTAGATTATTATATCAGTGTACATTTCACTGTATATTTATTAAACACATCGTTGTTACATGGAATGAACACTTCATATTGTCTTTCTTTTATTACTGTTCATTATAATTGCCAACAAACAATGTTAACCTACTTATAAAAATAAAACCCGCTTAATTTTACTAAACTTTTGAAATATTCACAACACGTAACACAACTCGTAATTGTATTAATACGAACAAAACAGGTGACAACACATCGGAAAAAAGATGAACTGTGGGTAATTAGACGGCCATATCACTACACCTTTTTGATTCCATCGTTTCAAGCTTATGCTCCCTCCTGTCTTTCTAGCCTCTCAGCTCCACCGGCATTATCGTAGATGACGTCACAGCGGACTACGTAACATTCTTTAATGTAACAAAACTTTATTAACAAATTGCACCAGGTCTTTCAAACCGTAACAGTCAAAATCTGAATACATATTTATAAAGCTCGTGTGTACTTAAATATTACTGACAAAATGAGGTAAACTCTTGTACTATGGTTGCGGCAAGCGATTGAGTATAGGAAGCGAAGGTTTTCAGTAATTCTGTAACAGTGCGTAAAATATCCATTATGGAATAAAATAAAGTATATAGATAGGAAGATCTTCATTTATTCCTTAATGTTTACGTATAGGGAAGCGTTTTCTAACATTTACAGATTCTGAGTCGTCGCCATTTAACTCCGTTACGCGCCACCGTGAATTACATCTACGTGACCATTAATCTACGTCAAAGTATCTTTAAAACAGTGCTGCCATTAGGTTTATTGATGAAGCATCATTTATATCTCACACTTCGTCTATGATGCATCTGAATGGCTAATAAACAGCGTGCAAAATTCGTTAGGATAAATTGTTTTCGCCCTCCTTATTGAATAATTTTGTGTTATTGGTTTAGTTATATTCTTTATTGAATTCACAAAATTACAAACACATTTCTCGCATATAACAAACTAAGCTATGGTCCGTTCCAGGAATTTGTAGAGTGACTTGGCGCATATAGGGGCAGAGTCTATCTGTGCCGGAGTGTATTGCAGGCAGTATCAACTCAAGGCCGCTAAGGGGTAAGATGCTCGTGGTAGAGTGTTGGGATAGAAATGATCCCCTTCCTGCTGCGATTGGTAGCTTCGTTCAACCAATGCCTCCCCCCAGAGCGATCTTTGGCCCTAGCCCTCCCACATACCACTTGCGCAGATATCTTATTTCGTCTTTCTTCTCTACAGATTCCTAGGACGGATTGTCAAGAGAAAGTATAAATGCTGGATTGGTCCCCATTTCCACTACAAAATTACAGATACTGTTTCGCAAAACAAAAATCTCTGAGTAGTATTGTTAGCAATCAGAAGCGCGATTCGTTCATCGGTGTCAGCAACATAACATTTTGTAAGTTCCAACTACAAACGATTTACAGATTCGCACATGTAAAACACGAGGCACGTTTTTTTGTATTGTGCGAAGTTGAGAGTAGTTACTTACCTGAATTTATTAAAATTCACTTTATGAGCAAAAAAATCAAAGATGTTGGAATATCAATGGCCTCATTAATTTATGATCCGCATATGGTACCGTATTTACATTCGGGCCACAAGATTCGCATGGGCTTTTACATTTTCAATGCTTTGTCAAATTATGGCTGGTATGTTCCGTATGCCATTGTGTAGTTGTTACCTGATGAATGGTATTTTATGTATTCTACTGTCTGGTTCTGGACCAGGTAACCAGTTGGGGCTTCGTGAGAGCCTTTTTTTTATTCTTCGTCCTTTCCCCACTCCAAGTGATATGCAAGTTTGCTTGTTGGTGTGAATTTTTTCCCCTCTGTTCCGAACGCACCTACTGTAGCCTGAAAGCTTACTGTGCTTGTCGGTGGAATTGGTTTTTTTTTTTTTTTTGACGAAAAGAAGCAGAGGATTAGTCATGGATTACCTGATATTTGCCTTTAGATGAGGAAAACCTTGGAAAAAAACCAACCAGGTAGTTAGACGAATTGTGTACTAATTAATACTGATATATACATTGAATGGTTTTGCGGAAGTCTCTAGCACTGATTTCATATCCCAGAAGTTTTTTTTGGACATTTCTTCAGTCTCTGTACAGCGATTTATTCTGTTGCACGGATTCTTTTCATATTCGTTATCTGCGGCTCAATTTATCGGAAATAATGCAAAACAAACGTAATCATTTTAATAAGCATTAATGTTTCTAAGAACAACGGTAAACAAAATCGATTTACTGCAAATAAAAATAAATGATTTCATTGTGTGGAACAGTGATTCTCAACCGGGATTCCGCGGCCCTCTGGGGATCTGCGGAGCATTTCATGGGGGGAAGCGAACAAAATAATAATAATAATAATAATAATAATAATAATAATAATAATAATAGCCACCGGCGTAGCTCAGTCACTAAGGCGCTTGCCTACCGATCCGGAGTTGCGTTCGGGCGCGGGTTCGATTTCCACTTGGGATGATCACCTGGTTGGTGGGTTTTTTCCGAGTTTTTCCCCAACCATAAGGCAAATGTCAGGTAATCTCTGGCGAATCCTCGGCCTCATCTCGCCAAATATCTCGTTATTACCAATCCCATCGACGCTAAATAACCTAGTAGTTCATACAGCGTCGTTAAATAACCAAGTAAAATAATAATAATAATAATAATAATAATAATAATAATAATAAATGTATAAAAGTTGTATGAAAATTTTAACATCACACATTAATGCTTATTAAAATGAATACGTTTGTTGTGCATTAATTGAAAACCTAATTAAATAAATTTCCTTCTTAAATTACTACCAAACTTCACATTATTATGGTTTACATTCTACCCTCCACCTTTGGTCAGGGGCCGAACAAGTAATGTTATAGAAGGAGGGGGACTCATCAGAATACACTATTAAATAAAAATATATATTCATAGAAATTTATGATGTTCAGAATCGAATACGGAAACCCTTTCTATAAAAAAAATCAATCATTGCAATACAGTAAGAGAAAAAAATATTTATTCAAGATTTTTTACAATATTGTCAAAATACAGCTCATTAAAAGTTTTTTTTTTTTTGTTATAGAAAGGCTTAATACTTTTGTTTATTTTTTAGCATTTAATCTTAGATTCGTGCACAATTCGTAGAGTTTATTGAGCGATTGGAAAATTTGTCCACATTATGCACAAAGGAAACAACCCACAAACAAATTTAATGTCTCATTAATTAATTAATTCCAAGGATCCATATTTAAAAAAAAAATATTTCATGTAATACGCTTTTGGTTAAATGAATAAGTATGTATTTATATTTAATTGTGAATTTATCACTCAGTTTAACTTTAAAGCTCATTTTTCTCAGTCATTTTTGTGGTCTGTTTTTTTTTTTTTCCACTGTGTGTTATGCTTTGTCCAATGAGGCAGTCCCGTTATTGGGAAAGCTGAGTGTCTTTCTTCTTCTATAATGTGGATTGGTTCCTTTCTGCAAAATGTGGTCCAATTGTCTCACTCACAGCATCTTGATAAAATTCCTGGACGTGGTCCATGGCCTAGGCGATTGTGGGCATTGGTTTCTCGGGATGTCGTGGCCCTTCTTTTTTTTTGCTCGCGCTGTATTGCGAGCTGATATTCGTAATTTCCGAACTGAATGTCGGAGTTCACTTCGAATTGCATTTAAAAAAATGGAATTGTTTTATTTAACATGCGTTGTATAGGAATGTCAAGGGACTGCGCGAAAAGAAGAAATTGCTCACGATTTCGAATTAAAGACGTTCAAATTGGGCAAGTTCGACTGTATTTTGTTTTATTAATAAATTATGACTAAAAACTGGAATACATATTATTCTTGTCATGATAAAGAACTAAATTGTTCCAAAATGTGTGAAACAAATGACGAAGCAGATGTCAACTTCTTGAGTTTTTGGTTATATGAAAATGTTCAATTCATGTAAAATATCGGCACTACCATTTATTGTGACTTTTTTGTGTTATTATTCGGAGTATTAACTTTAGAACGAAAGTAGGTCAGTGGTGGTGGCGAAGCTGTGAGACATGAATCTTGCATTGTCGGATTAGAATGGCAAACCGCCCTGGGAGTCACTAAGGACATGTTAGTTGATGATATTGGGAGAAACAGAGGACCCTCTTGGTTTCAGACGCGTAGGGGAAACTTCTTGTGTCAACGAGATGAGATTGGCATCGAGAAGCCGGACAGCTCCCGCTGGGCTCTGCTCGGATCTTTAATCCGGTCCACTGACAACGCCCTTCTCAGAAATGGCGCCGGTATCTTGAGTGCTTTACTTCAAAACTGTCTTGTCTTTTCAAATTCTGCAACTGAGAGTTGTAGATGTAAGAATCCATACTCAAAGTCTTTACTGTCAGTGTATATATATATATATATATATATATATATATATATATATATATATATGTGGGTGTTTAGAAGTGCCTATGAGACAGTGCTTTTATTGTTATTAAGTTTTCATGAAACGTTTGCCAGCAATTTTTATGGAATTTAACTTACTGACTATACTTTTCGAGTATATATAGACGTGGACAAATTATAATTATTAGACTAAAACGTTTTTCTTGGAAACATAATATAATTCGTCATATCAACTATCAGTATAATTTACAGAGTCTCTAGAGTTGTAAATATGATTATTTACATCTTCTGACATATTTTTCCAACGGTTAAGTATATTTTTTCTGCGTATGTTGGTACTACTGATGTTACAATTATATACTGCAGAAGATATTCTCTCATGGCCTGCAAGAAGACCGGACATAAAGAAATTGAAAATCTGTAATCTATACTGAAGAAGAAAGTGAACTAAAAGAGGCTTACAACAAAACATGGACTCGTTTAAGCACTGTCTGATATCTGGCTAAATGATGCTGATATTCAAAGCAAGTGTCAAACTTTGGTTTCCAACATCCTTGACAAAATCAACGTGTTAATAAAGAATAAGGGAATGTTCACAAAATATTACTAACCTCCAGACTTAATTTTCTGTTCATTATTTCTGTGTAAAATACATGTTTGTTCATTATTTCTGCCGATAAATACGGCTTTGTTGCACCTATAATTAATTTAGTCTAATAATATTTGTCCACGTCTGTATCGCTGGCTAAATGTTACAAGGGTGTATGTAGTAATATTTCTGATATAGACATATAACCTTGTAAACTTGAGCCAGCGATATATATATATATATATATATATATATGTTTAGAAGTTAGGCTATGAGACAATGCTGTTATTGTTATTAAGTTTCCATGAAACGTTTGCCAGCAATTTTTATGGAATTTAATTTACTGACTATACTTTTCGACTATATATTTTTGAAAAATTGTAACATGACCGTTATTCGACCCAACGCTTCAATTGAACAATTGCAATTTATATCGAAACAGTCAAAATTGTGCGTTTTAATTTTAATATATAGATGCAATTGGCTTATTGCCTTCATTATTTAAAGAAAATGGTATAGTTATTGTTCTATCTTCATTAATTACAAGAGAATTTAAATCGGACGCTTTTTTATTAATTTTAAACCACAGTTTGCATTATAAAAAGCGTAATTTGTAACGTCACATTTTCTACACGTTTTAGGATTCTGCATATTCTACAGGAGCTAAATCTTCCAACTTTTTAGCATTATCTCTTACTAAGACTTCCATAAAAATACAAAGAAAAACAAATTTATAAAAAAAAACTTGATTTTATTATCTTTGAGGAAACTATAGGAGAAGAAGTGTACGAAATTATATATATTTTTTAAAATTTTAATTATAAAATAGAATTATTGACTGTATAGTTTAATCAGTTTTTATTACACCGTGCTATGTACTGTATCTATTTTGCTTACTGAAGCTACTTAGGAATCCTACCTCCGGGTATGACTGTACGAATACCTACTGAAAGAGTTGTGGTAGCGTGACCTGATAAGCATGTTGGAAACTATTAGCATAATGCACAGAGACTTTGCCACTGGTTTGAGATAGAGAACCTTCTGTAATGTCCATCTAGACTTGGCTTTCTCTCGGCCTTTAATTTTACCATAAACTGATGAAGAGGTAAGTCGCTGAGCCTTATAACTACAAAGGGTTTGCGTCTTTGAACTGAACGCAAGTTTCGTGGGCTGTGTGAAGGCCGGCGCTATTGATTACTGGATGTAATACTGAAAGGTGGTTCTAATTGGACCCTTTGAGCATCTGTGCTACTTCTTTTACTTACTCAGGAGTTCCCAATCCTGAGCCTGTGTAGTTCAGGCAGGGAGTGCGTGATTTGGAAGGGTTTCATAATGATTACCTAGGAGCGTTGCTGCACGCGATAAAGAAATGCAATGCAAAGAGTGGTATTCAACCACGAATCTATGATCGCCGTAGTCATTACTAGGGAGCGGATTTTTATGTGCTAAAAATTTAAATATATTTATTTTTATGTGCTAAAAAGTATGAAAATATTTTCTAAAAATAAAAAAAAAAAATATTTATTTTAAATATGACAAAAATACCTTACTTAGCTTCGAAAAAAAAAAATGTTACTAGGTACTCACCAACCGCACTTGAGTGCTAGTAGTTGGCCGAGAATTGCAGTGAACAACAAAGGTCATCTCCAAATTCTCCATCACATATGCTTGCCGATTATCTCTGAACAACGACTTATACTGTGAAAGCGATCTTTCCATATCACAGGACGTCAGACGTGCATATTTAAAGAGAAGAATGTCACAAACACAAACACCGTCAATTTCACCTACAGGCACACTCTCCAATACTTGAGCAACTTTACACATTTTTTTATATCCACTGTTTTTTCCAAACACATTCTGTGCTTCTGAACCTGGTAGCGAGTACAGTTTAATTTTCACGGCACGCACCTCCTTGTTTCAGACAACAGGTTTTTGGATGTTTCGAGTTTTTTTATGGTGTCACACGAAAAGCTTAGATTTGCTAATAGGAAAGCCAAATCGTTTTTTAAACAACCATCTTCAGTATATCTTGAAGGATATCGATTGACGAAGCCCGATAACAGGGAATCACAACAAGACGTATTGCCTTACTTGATATACATGAGCGAGAGGCGAGAGATTTGATTAAATTAAATAATGTTTATATCCGAGCTCTTATCTGTTGTGTTTCACAAACAAAGCGTGGAATGAAATCATCTTCTGCAACAATAAACAATCCTAATCATGTGTTCCAAGATCTCTCCTCCTTGTCCATGTTAATTTATTCTCTTATAATAACATTGATATGCTGCCTAGCAGTTCTCAGAACTTGTGGCGATACTATTACGAAAATGGATCACGGATACACCACACAGCGCCTAGAAACACGAAGCAACCAAGAATTCTTAAAAAGATAATGTACTTCTAAGTGACATAATCGACTTAGTTTTACAATATTTAAAAGTTCTTGTAAAAAATTATTTAAGTAAGAAAAAACTCCAAGATTTATGTGTTTATAATGGATTTCCTGAAAATATGTATTTACTTAATTTGTTTGTGAAAATATGTGTTTTTATGTGAAATAAAATTCGAGTTTTAGACTTGAAACTTCATGTTCTGAATTTTTAACTTTTTTAGTTGTGTTTTATCACACGCAAAAATAATATTTAATTACATGGGAATCCGCTCCTTAGTCATTACGCAAAATTATGTTACGCGGAAAATGTAAAACGGATCGATGAGGGCCTTCACATTAATATCAGTTGGCTCGTTTTTCAAGGGCCGGACCGGGACAGTTCCAGGGCCTGGGCACTTTAGGCCTGTTGTGCGCCCTATACAGTGTAACTTGTATGAATAGTAATTTCATAGTTTGCACATAGTAATTATGTATTTATTTACACTGCAAGTGGGCAAACACCCGGTGGCAGTGGTAATTTAATTACACACAATAAAAATAATACACAGTACAATTAAAATACACAATACAAATAATACACAATAATTACATTTCTAATACATAAAATAACCTAATTAATAAATGAACCTAATTTTCTATAGATTAGGACTCTGGCTTTTATGACCTAAAGTGCACACCTGTGGAGTAACGGTTAGCGAGTCTGGCCGCGAAATCAGGTGGTCCGGGTTCGATTCTCGGTCGGGGCAAGTTACCTGGTTGAGTTTTTTTCGGGGGTTTTCCCTCAACCCAATATGAGCAAATGCTGGGTAACTTTCGGTGTCGGACCCCGGACTCATTTCACCGGCGTTATCACCTTCATCTCAGTCAGACGCTAAATACCTAAGCTGTTGATAAAGCGTCGTAAAATAACAATTAAAAAAAATATATGACCTAAAACTCTGAAAATATGGGAGCACTTCTGCCCAAAGATGCCAAAATATGACAAACAAACTTCGAAATATGACTCAAAACAAATTAAATATTGTCCAAAAATTACTCTGGCGGCCGGATATCTCAGTTGGTAGAGCAGCTGGCTACGGACTGGAAGGTCCGGGGTTCAATCCCAGGTGGTGACAGGATTTTTTCTCGTTGCCAAACTTTCAGAACGGTCCCGAAGTTCACTCAGCCTCCTATAAAATTGAGTACCGGGGCTTTCCCGGGGGTAAAAGGCGGCCAGAGCATGGTGCCGACCACACCACCTCATTCTAGTGCCGAGGTCATGGAAAACATGGGGCTTTACCTCCATGTCCCCCAAGTGTTACGGGGATACCTTTACCTTTTACCTTTACCTTTACAAAAATTACTCAGGGAATTACCATTCTATAAAAATTGTTTTCTAAATATTAACTCCTTGTATTGGCCGTAGCGGACTTCTCACCCTATAAAAAATAGGAGGAGGAAAGAGGTGGGAAAAATGTCCGTCTGTCCCTGAGTAAATAACTTTTTTACAGCTATATTAAGAAGAATACATTCACTGTCTCTTCTGTTTAGAAACATGGATACTTCTACTCCGAATTATCTGTTAGCGCGCTTTCAATTCCTTACAACTCTTCGAAACCGGCATCAAGCATTTCTTTCTATCCCTCATCATACTTATACTTATCCTCCTATACTGTAGAAATACCTTGCCTCTGGAATTCTTTACCTAATGACGTCAGGGACTGCCGGACTTTGTCACAATTCAAAATTAAATTGGAAAATTTTGTCTTATTTAATGGTTTTTAGGTGTTGCTAGAAGTGTTGATTTGTGTTTTTTTTACTCTAGATTAAAATTGCAAGTTTTTTGTTTATGTTAATTAGTTAGGATACAATAATTAATTACGATACTTGATCACTCATTTAAAGTTTGTGTGACTGCAATCTGTGTATATTTTTGTGTGGCTTGATTTGTTTATAGTATGTTTTTCTTTTTTCTTTTTATTTCTGTTATTGGATTTGTATTTCTGGTGGTGTGGAAGAGAAGGCCTGATGGCCTCAACTACACCAGAATAAATAAATAAATTAATTAATAGGATCACCGACTATTTATTAATTACTGTCTGCTAACAGCGAGATTGAAAACTCTTAAGCTTAACATGTTTCAGAGGGGTGAAATATAATCTAGACATATTCCTAACATTGTTTTGTTCTTCATGTCTTGACAATTTAATACTGGCGAATCAGTCCTTTTAAACTTCATTTAACCTCGAGATATTTATAAGTAAAGGAACTCCGAAATACATAATGAAACGCAAACAAATTCTCTTGCAATTATAGAGACAAAACATGTGAATCATACTTGAAGATCTGTTAAACAATATTGTAATATGACCAAAAATATGCTTTTATACTCATTTTGGTCAAATATGACTTAATGCTAAAAGGTTTTCCACAGCCGTGGGACTGAAGCCGGATGGTCTATGGCGAGTCCTTGGCATCAACCCCTTTGATTAGATTACCCCCCCCTTTGATTAGATTACCTGGTTGGGGTTTTCCGAGGTTTTCCCCAACCAAAAGGCAAATGCCGGGTAATATTTTGGCGAATCCTCGGACCTCACTTCATCTCACTACATCTCGCGAAAATATTGTAAAAAATTGCACAAAATTGTAAAAATTGTAGAAAATTACTAAATTGTAAAACTATAAAAATTTGTAAAAACTGTAATTGTAATATTGTAAAACTTTGACTTGTTCCACATCTTAAAGCTTCATTGCTCATGTAAGATATATGGAATAAAATAAATGAATGAATGAATGAATGAATGAATGAATGAATGAATGAATGAATATGGAAGAAATATGCATTAATATGGTTAATAAACACCTTATCATCCTATACAGAAAAGCTAGAAATGTCCTGCTAATTTACCCTTAAGAGAGCAAACATTTTTCACAGCGGTAAGTTTAAAACACAGTATTAGTTTAGGTCCAAGATTATGTAATTATTATATAATTAAAATCCACCCTGTTTGCTATTTCAGTCCCCAGGAATGATTTGTCTACAATCTCTCCATGAATATAAAGAAATTGACCCAGTGATAGCAAATGTGGCCAGAAACAAGTTCGTTTAGCATCTTTGCTACCTATCGGAGGAACTTGTAGGGTTGTTTTTTATATAGGAATGTCTCATCACAAACCAAGCGTTTGATAGTTGAAGCTCTACATAGTAAGAGTTGAAATAGAAATCTTGACATTAGAGCTACCATAAAAATTGAGAATATCAATCAACTGGAAATAAATGACTTTGTTGGTTCTAACACTTCTTTCTTTTTTGGGGGGGATTTTTTATATCAATTCCAAGGCATTCCTCTCAAAAGACCCAACTGAATGGAAAGATACAGAAGAATTTATCAGTGCTGAAGAAATGTTAAAAACTGAGTTGTCAACGTCACTGCAGAGCGAGGTGTGGTAGACTACTAATTCAAGAGCTCAACCAACTTTTTTACGGCGAATGAGGAGCAGAAACAATGCTTAATGCTGGTGATAAAAGAACATAGAAAGAGGATTCCTGATGCAAAGGAAAGCACAATTTTGAAGTACCATGAGAAGCAAGGTTAAAACTTTTTTTTTTTTAATTTACCAATATTTTTCGTGTTTAACATTTTATTGTACAGGTCTGAAAATTTAAGCCATGGTAGCGACCTCTAAATTTGCTTCTTTTGTAATAAAATTTTACACAGTTTTTTTATGTTATTTCTCACATTTTCACCCCTAAGCCAATTAAAATTTAGGTGAATACATGTATTCCTCAATAGCATAATTTTTCAAACAGAGTAATCATTTAGCATCAAGCATGTTCGTAACCTGCTAGTTTAATTTACGTATTATATGGAACACAATACTTCCACATGAATATTTAATAATATATGTAATTATTGCACGTCATAATTCCATTTGTGTCTAATATTAACATTATGATAAAATGAAAATATTGTTCATGTAAACAGCTGAGATAATGTAACATTTATCTAGTCAAGTGGTAACCATGTTTGTTTGTCCGAATATTACTTCACTCCACTTAATTTCGTAATCCAGTATTCAGTATGTATAACATGACACTGTCCACATCTGTGGAGTAACGGTTAGCGCATCTAGCCAGGTGACCCGGGTTCGATTCCCGGTTGGGGCAAGTTACCTGGTTGAGGTTTTTTCCGGGGTTTTCCCTCAACCCAATATGAGCAAATGCTGGGTAACTTTCGGTGTTGGACACCGGGCTCATTTCACCGGCATTATCACCTTCATCTCATTCAGACGCTAAATAACCTAAGCTGTTGATAAAGCGTCGTAAAATAACCTACTAAAATAAAATAAAAATATGATACTTATGATGATCTGATGATGGCAAATAATTGCCGAATACGTTAATCCAATCAATAAATGTGACATAGTTAATAATTAAGACTATACATTACTTCTGCAGCGGCGAAAATCTGACTCACGAGCACATCTTGGCTCGCACTGGTAGCTGTGCATCTCTTGCTTTCTACCTCCCACAACCCTCACCATCTCACTCACTGGAGTCAAACTCCGTTCCATTTGTACTTGTCTCTGATCTGCGAGTGGCATATCCCTCTCGAAACCATGTACCTCTACAAAAACTAAAGTTTCAAGTAGGATGGTAGGACACATTTTTTTGCTGTCAATATGATGAGAATATAATGTATGATTTGTTCACAAGTATTACGAGGAAAACGGTTGTATAACATAAAACGGCATTATACTACATGTTACTGATGAAACATTAAAAGGTTAAGTGTTGTTGTTGTTATTATTATTATTATTATTATTATTATTATTATTATTATTATCTCTGTACGTCGATTCTTTTTCAGCAGACGTACGAATAATGTGGTTAGATTTTCAATTTAAACTCACAGATTTACAATGTGATGTTAAATAAAAGCTAGATGTAAGGACTTGACAAATGTTTAATTTTCAAATCTTTGCCAAAAAATAAATATCCGAAGCTTCGTTCTTTCGCTTGCTCTTTTGAAGCCATGTTCGCTACAACTTACGTTAGTAAAAAATTATTTTCAACAATGAAAATAGTAAAAACCAAATTTAGATCACGACTGACAGACAAATACCTTCGTGATCAACTACGACTGGCAGTGAGTGACATAATTCCTGATTTTGAAGCTCTGTCGCAGAGACATTCTGAAGACAGTTAATTTTAGGTTGTGAAAATATGTCCTATGTTTCATTGTTCATTTCTTTCTTCGTTACACGTGCTAAACATTAGTTTGTAGCCTTGTACTGTATAAAATTGTATTTAAGTGCTTCACGTAAGGAAACTGAAAATCCATTAATACGTCAGTTACTTCACTTCCCCCTCGGGTGTCCGCCTCCCTCCATAGGTGCTATGCACGTTGCAGGTTACACAGTGGCTCGACGCACGATTACATTTTCGCCACGCTTGCATTACTTGATAAGCAAGAAGACGGACCCATTTAACCTATATTCACCTAATTTAATTGCTTATCGGTCTATATCACCTTTTCAAAATGAAAATACCTATTTTATTAAGTTTAATTTTTACTCCTCTGATAAGGACCACCCTAATGTTCCTGTATTTCGTCAGAAGCATACTTTTGATCTCTTCAACGTTGTCGACCGAAAGCCTATACATAAGCCTACTTATATCTAAAGTGTAGCCTGTAGACTATGTCAAAGCATAGCTACAGGTGCGACTAATAGTTGGCCTACTAGACTACCACTAGTGCTGCTGCGGATGAGATAATACAGAAATCAGAGACTAGCTGTTGTCTGGCTTGTTTCCTGCCCAACAAGTCCATGTGCGCATTGTTTTAATATTCTGATGACAGTTCAAAACAGATTACTGGATTAAGGTGGCGTTCTGTGAGCTTTCTTGCATTGTGCAGAACTGCTACTGTTGTTCATACATTACTAAATTAATGAGCTGGACCATTACGTTCATGAGAGAGTTAATTTTGTTAATTACGAACATGAAAGGGTTAATTACGTATGATGAGGCTTCTCTGTTCGCGTGTTCAGTACCTGGTTATTTTTAAGTCGACAAAATCCTCACCATTTTGAAATTCAATTTGGGATTATGTTATAGTTCTAATCATAAATACAGTCGAACCTCGATGTAACAATTTTCTGGGGACTAGGAAATTTCTACCGCTATATCAGGATTATATTGAGGGGTTATAAATTTTTATTCATTTATGTTTTCAAAGTGAATATAGGCCCTAGTAGAAATAAGTATAAAACATTACATACTATGAAATAACATTTACTCACCATTTGATTACCTTTAGATATAATATAATAGCTATATTTTTTGTACCTCAGCATTAAAAACGGTCTTTATCTTTAGTCAAAATCGTGCATAATATGCCACATTATTGAACTAGTGTCGTAAAAATATTACCATGTCAACTAAAACGTCAAAACGTAAAGATTAATTTTTGGTCCTACAGAATATATCTGTTATGGTAACAATGATTTAGAGGAGAAAAATTCGCTCTGGCGCCGGGGATCGAACCTGGGTTCTTGGTTCTACGTACTAAGTGCTCTAACCACTGAGCTACGGTGAAGTTCAATCCACAGCACCGGATCGAATCCCTCTCCTCTAGTGTTTTTTTTTTTTCTGTTTGTGCCTTCCAAGTTCGACATAGCCTATACTGTATGTTGACATATATTAGGTTAACTGTCATTGTTATTAAAAATTGTCCTTGACACGTATAAACGAAGACAATAAAAGGAGACCACTAAAAAATTCTTTATTTCAATAAACCCTGTAGCAGCTTATCCATTTTTTTTTAATTTTCCACAACTTAAAAACTGCACTTAGGACCTTTCTCTTTGGGACGATTCATTGCACTTTTTTACTCGAAACTACTGGTATCGCATTCGTTTATTTATGACGTAGATTAATAAGTAGAGATCGAATTTTAAAGGGAATCCCTTTTTTTATTTCAACACGAAACATGAAATGATTAATTACTATACTCAAAACTATCTTCCACCGACCAAATTACTTGGTTTTGACCCCCCCCCCTTTAGTCCATATTCCCTTTTCCTCTTTTTTTAAAAACATACCTTATTTTGGTCTTTTTTTTTTTACAATATCGGAAACATTTAGATAATTTTCTATTTTTTTTTTCAGATAGGCCTGTTGGCCGTGGATCACTTCTGCCTACACTAATAGTTGCATGATGACTGTTCATTTTTCTCATAGTATCCAACTCAAATACCTTTGGGGAGGCCGAGACGTAGATGGGAGGATAATATTAAAATGGATTTGATTTGAGGGAGATGGGATATGATGATAGAGAGTGGATTAATCTTGCACAGGATAGGGACCATTGGCTGGCTTATGTGAGGTCGGAAATGAACCTTCGGGTTCCTTAAAAGCCATTTGTAAGTAAGTAAGATAGGCCTGTAACTTCCTGAACCAAGTGAAAATAAATATCGTCCTTCTTCTTATTCCAGACATTGAAAAACTAATAAAGTGTGCTGATTTAGAGTTCAGAATGAAAAAAAATTCACCTCTGGTTTCAGTTGATGTTGAGTTGTCATTTTCTGTATATAAAGACATTATGCATTCAAAGAGGCAGAAACATATTGAAACATATCGAAATGTTGAATGTGATCAAATATAACACTTTCCTAATGTTGTGAAGCGATAAATATAAGCTTGTGTGTGCTATGTGTATCCATGAATGTGCTGAAGTATATTTTCAATTAAAATAGCACCCTTTTGAGGGAGTAATATAGTCCTTTTTGAAGTCCATTTTTGACTATATCAAATACAACACTCTCCTTATGTTGTGAAGAGATAAATGTAAGATTGTGTGTGCCATGTATACCCATGAATATGCTGAAGTGTGTTTTAGGAGTAATATAGTCCTTTTTCAAGGTCTTTTTTTTTTTTTGGCCTTAACTTTCCCTTTTATTGCCTTTTTTTTTTTTTGTTGAAAAATTTTCCATTTTAAAATCCGGCCTCTATTGATAAGACTAGAATAAAGTTGTTTCTACAAGCCCTGAAGCTCTCTTATTCGTACCTTGTAGATAATGGAAGCTGACGCTGTTTCCAACTCACATTGCACTAATGAGAACATGGAAACTTTGGTCTGTGATATTTATCTCTAGCGTGCGCTTACATTTAAATGGGTCAAGCTTTACATATTTGAGGTCATGGCGTCTCTCTGCACGTTAAGGATTAATTATCGTTGCGTTGTTATACGTCGGGACGCGACACGTCGGTTTTCGCTCCACTGAACGACTGGTATCGTCCACGGCGTAGGAGGGAACATGGAACTTCTAAAACACTAAGCCTTGCCGATATTCTTATTGTTCCGGAGCGCGTGACTTCATGTACCTTACTTCAGTTTTCAGCAAGTTCGGCGCGAAGGACTTGGTTGCCATGGCAACACCAACACCCCCGCAGCCCTCCTATCGCAGAAGAGTCCGCATTGATCGCGGAAAACCCTCTCTCTTTCTCACATCCTCATCCTTTCTTCGTTCCTTCGGAGTCCAGCCAGCCTTAAAGCAGAAGACATATCTCCCGTCTAGCAACCAGCTACCCTTCTTGTTCTGCACAGGAAAGTAACCAATCTGCAGTCGGATATGTAATCTCGTCACTGATTACTACGTCCAAATGAATTCTGGGAACAGTGAAATAATCATTTTCTATGTAAGCTACTGTATTGAAATAGGACAAATGGAACATACGCCTAAAATTTTACAATAAAGGATATTAAGTCATACGGCACAATAATGACTGTTGAAAGTGTAGATACACTGATGAAATATTAAATTTCTTCCATACAACGACTTCTTCCGGTCTCCTTCAATTAACAAGATTTTATCTGTAGTAATCTCAGACCTCGAGTGACATTTATTAGGACTATTTCGTGAATAAAATAAAAATGTAAATAATATATCCCTAAAATTCGATCACAAAATGTTAATAATTGTATACTTACGAATACTTAACCTATTCAGACATTGTGAAGTTGAAATACTCGTAAATGAATATCGATTACTGCAATAAAGAAATTCGATGTAATTTTTCAGTAATGCCAATTGCGAAAAGCGAACTACAGGTTTAACAATGTTAATTACATGTACTGCACTTTTCTCTTATTATTATTATTATTATTATTATTATTATTATTATTATTATAACATAAATACATTTTCATTATCTGCTGAAATCATAATTTAATTTAACAGTAACAGTGGGGACAGCTATATACCAATGCTTATGTATTCATAGCGAGACATGTTGCTACATAGTGAAGCCATCTCTGTGTAGATGGGCCTAATTAAAACACGAATTTTATCACGCCATACGGAAGACAGTTTGATCAAAGACCTTATTATTACTATGAAAGGTCTTTGGGTTTGATATGTGATGATGTTACATAAATTTGAACATTTGACCTTCTATTAATTGTTTCATTTCATTCACAAAATACAAATCTTATAGGCTATAATTATAAGTTAAGTTACTTGTGGGAGCAGGACCAATGTCAGCTGTGGCTTATTTCGACTTACTCAGTGTTACAGGAAAGCATTTTTATAGCTCGACAAATGCATTCCCGCTGTAGTGTGTAACGGAACTAAAACTGCATCTACACAGTTCAGTATTCCAATCGTGTATGCGTGCAATCTGGGAAGAATATTGAAAGAATCAAGTTTAAAAGGTACGTTCAATTAAGATGCATGAAAATTTTGTGTCTACATGATGCGCCGTTTTGAATGTCGTCTTCACTGCGTAAATATATTAATTAATATTAAATATCAATCTTGCATTCATTGCTTTAAAGTTGAAAGAAACGTTTAACCGTGTAGTTGCATCTTAACGTATTCATGATCATCAATTTACGGGGAAACAGTTGGCGACAACGACTAAACAAAAGAACGACCATGCGATAAATTGATAGCGATAAATCTAGCTACAAAAATTACCGCAAAGTGTGACTGTGATTGGTTGGAATTCAAAATTTCACTACACTTCATTGGTCGAAAATGGAATGACGTCATATAAACGAAATAGTCAACAGTAATCTCACTAAAGGTATTGATTTATCTAGAGAAAATCAAAACTCGAGTGGGATTTAATAGACTATTACACGGTCAGAAGAAAGTAGACTATATAAAGATTAGAAGAAATAAAGTACTCTAATACAATAAAATATTAATTGACTTACTGAAATAATTCTAGTTCACTAATGTTAGCTTCACCAAAACGTTTCAACGGAGCCGCCATTTTCAGTTGACTGTCTATACTGTAAAAAATGACGATCGCAAAGCATGTTTTATAGTACCGTAAAGAAATTGCAGTTTGAAATGTTGGCAAACAAAGAAACAAATGCTAAGGTAGTGATAAAAAAAAATAAATGCTAGGTAAGCGATAAAATTAAACAAATGCTTGGGACGCGATAAAATTGTGCGATAAGCAGCCATGATTGGTTGAAAGACGTCCTACCGTTTTATTGGTTAAAAGTAGTATGATCTAGTAAAAGTGTAATAGTCTATATTATCTTCGAAAACATACGCACTCATTATTGGTTTTTTATCTGTGGCTTATGAAAATATTTACACTCATTATGTATATTAACTTTCGCCTGTTACCCGACCGTTCTGTTTATGGAACGGCAGTTGCTTGTACTAATACAGCGCGCCGCTGTTATGTCACCTGTGCAGTACGATCGCTCTCTTATTCTAGTCATAAACTACGTCTTTCTCTTTCCCACAGACTAAGCAACATAACAACGCAGAATTGCTGTTTACGTTCCACATACAAAACGGTCACCTAGTACCAGAATATTATTTATTTATTTATTTATTTATTTATTTATTTATTTGTGTATAACAGGGTAAACCCCCCAATTACAATAGGCAGTAATCAATTATGTCATAAAAATGAAGATACTGAACAAAACATGCAAAAATATATATAAATGTAAAAATGAAAATTAGAGTAACAAATAGATTATCTATTTAAAATAATATCAGTTGCTATCTTGAGTATTTACTTAGAAACAGTTTATATTGGACATTAAAATGGTAAAATTTAGATCCCGTATTTTACGTAATTGAATTCAGAACATATTCTTAACAGTTGGGGAATTTTTATGTGATGAAGTGTTAGATTTTTTGTGCTGTAATAATGGAAATATAAACATTGTAAATTTAATATTTGAAAAGGTGGAAAAATTCAAGTACCTTGGAACAACAGTAACAAATATAAATGACACTCGAGAGGAAATTAAACACAGAATAAATATGGGAAATGCTTATTATTCGGTTGAGAAGCTTTTATCATCTAGTCTGCTTTCGAAAAGTCTGAAAGTTAGAATTTATATTACCGGTTGTGAAACTTGAACTCTCACTTTGAGATAGGAATAGAGGTTAAGTGTGTTTGATAATAAGGTGCTTAGGAAAATATTTGGGGTTAATCGGGATGAAGTTACAGAAGATTGGAGAAAGCTACACAACGCAGAACTGCACGCAATGTATTCTTCACCTAACGTAATTAGGAACATAAAATTCAGATGTTTGAAATGGGCAGGGCATGTAACACATATGAATGAATCTAGAAATTCATATAGAGTGTTATTTGGAAGACCTGCGGGAAAAAGACCTTTGCGGAGGCCAAGGCGTAGATGAGAGGATGATATTAAAATGGATTTGAGGGAGGTGGGATATGATGGTGGAGACTGGATTAATCTTGCTCAGGATAGGGACCGATGGCGGGCTTATGTGAGGGCGGCAGTGAACCTCCGGGTTCCTTAAAAGAAATAGCATTTTTTAGATTTGATGTTAGAGCGTTAAGGTGGGTTTGTGACAATATTTCGTTTTCCAGTAGACCGCTGAATATTTTGTGCAGTGAAAATTGCTCAGCAATTAATCTGCCACTGGCAAGAGACATGATATTAAATTCAGTAAGTTGACTGTTGCACAAAATTTTGTTGAGGAAAGTCGAATAATTAAATTTGTTTTTTTGTATGATCGTATGTTTTGGCTTTACAACACACGAACTGGTTGCTAGACACATATTATTGCTATAACTTAAAACAGCACTAGTGCTAGAACAGTGAAATAATCATTTTCTATGTAAGCTAATATTGAAATAGGACAAATGGAACATACGCCTAAAGTTTTACAATGAAGGATTTTAAGTCATACGACACAATAATAATAATAATAATAATAATAATAATAATAATGATTTATTTAACCTGGCAGAGTTAAGGCCATACGGCCTTCTCTAACACTGTTGACTGTTGAAAGTGTAGATACATTGATGAAATATTAAATTTCTTCTATACAACGACTTCTTCTGTTCTCCTACAATTAACAAGATTTTATCAACAGTAATCTCACTAGAGGTTTTGATTTATCTAGAGAAAATCAAACTCTAGTGGGATTTAATAGAATATTACACATAAAGTATTAGAAGTTTCCAGGAACCTTCGAATTACAGCCAGTGTTCTATAACTCTTCAATATTTATGTGCACCGATATTCAGAATCATCGCTTTCAATCATGAAGTGAGTTAACAGATATTAAGACGAACCTCTGGCTTCTAGAACGACTTTTACTTCTTATCAAGTTAATATGTCTGCTGAGTGTCTTTTCTCTAAGGATAGGGGGTTGTAGTATGATGTTGACCTAACGGAGAGATTATGAAAGCTTCTGCTCCCCAGACACAATAATGACGTGCACACTTAACTTTTCCCCCCTATCTTTTCCTTCCATCCATTGGACAGTATACAGAGTGTTCATATGACTTTGTTACAAACTCCTAATAATGATAGAGGTCAGAATTAACAATAATTGTCATGAAAAACCTGTGTTCGGAAGCGCACTGTTTAACCTTGATTAATAATTAAAGCAATTAATAATTATCTTGCGCAAGGACAAACTTTGGGTAAGCCTATGACCTGTTGGTTGAATTGCTTGCCTTTTAGGCGCTTTTGACTGGCAGACTGTCATTTCATGTATGTTTACGCCACCTGAGGTGCCGCTTTAATTTATAAGGTATCTTTGACCTCGAGGTCGCCAGTTTAGTTTACGTTTGTTGACTCTATGGCTCAGTACACATCAGAACTTGTTGACACATACTTCGTGTATGTGTAAGCTGGGAGTAGTGGCAGAGAAGCTGAGCGGATTTATCGGTAACTGTATCCATTACTGTGTCATCACTATGTTTACGGAAAGAATGATTGTAAGGGGACATTCTATCAATGGGCCGTAGCGATCCCCAGTTTTTAATTGTTCTTGTGGGACATGATAAAGAAATTGCGAGACATCTGTTGGTACCGAGGAGGAACTACTGGCAAGAATCTTGCCTGCATGCGACATGATCCGAATTGCACCTGGGAGTTTAAAAAAGACTCGACACTGCTGTGGTGTTGTACTCTTTGTAGGGTGTAGAGGGACACCAATTCGAACGTGTACTGTAATAAATTAGGGGCTTAGTGCACATAAACTAGCACTTAATGTTCATTTAAATTTAGTGCACATAATATGCTCAGTTTTCCTACAACATTAGACCTTTAGAAGCCGGGATACTTATACCACTATTCCACGCAAATGTCTAACTCTTAAACACGGGTTCGTATACCTGCATAATCGGGTAAATTCGTGTTGGGTTCGTTAGGAGAGCGGTTTAAGGCGCACAAGATATGTCCGGCCAGCATATCGTGCCTAAGATCGCAGGTTCGCATCGCAGCCACTGCAGTCAATTCAGCCTTGGATAGGGAGGGCCCATATAAAACAATCGGTATAATGGTACGCATGGAAGCTGACGGAGTTTCAGTTGACTGCAGTTGAAATGATTTTGATTAAAAAAAAACATTACAAAAAATTTTGTTTAATCAAGTGCAATGTCCTCAATGTTGGTGTATAAAATTAAAGAATATGAACGTATTTTATATACTTACTTACCTACTTACTTACTTACTTGCTTTTAAGGAACCCGGAGGTTCATTGCCGCCCTCACACAAGCCCGCCATTGGTCCCTATCCTGAGCAAGATTAATCCAGTCTCTATCATCATATCCCACCTCCCTCAAATCCATTTTAATATTATCTTCACATCTACGTCTCGGCCTCCCCAAAGGTCTTTTCCCCTCTGGCCTCCCAACTAACACTCTATATGCGTATCTGGATTTCCCCATACATGCTACATGCCCTGCCCATCTCAAACGTCTGGATTTAATGTTCCTAATTATGTCAGGTGAAGGATACAATGCGTGCAGCTCTGCGTTGTGTAACTTTCTCCATTCTGTTGTAACTTCACCCCTTTTAGCCCCAAATATTTTCCTAAGAACCTTATTCTCAAAACCCTCAATCTCTGTTCCTCTCTCAAAGTGAGAGTCCAAGTTTCACAACCATACAGAACAACCGGTAATATAACTGTTTTATAAATTCCAACTTTCAGATTTTTTGACAGCGGACTAGATGACAAAAGCTTCTCAACCGAATAATAACAGGCATTTCCCATATTTATTCTGCGTTTAATTTCCTCCCGAGTGTCATTTATATTTGTTACTGTTGCTTCAAAATATTTGAATTTTTCCACCTCTTCGAAGGATAAATCTCCAACGTTTATAGTTCCATTTCGTACAATATTCTGATCACGAGTATTAATCATATACTTAGTCTTTTCGGGACTTACGTCCAACTCTATCTCTTTACTTGCTTCAAGTAGAATTTCCGCGTTTTCCCAATATTTTATATATAACATACAATTTATAACATTATAATTATCACGTCATGACCATAATACTAGCTGGCTACTATAATGCACGCACGGCTCCTAAGGGTTAAATGGAACTGATCTTAAAGAATCTTTAAGCACAAAGTTTCTTGGTTTAAAGTAGAGTTGGAAAACACACAGCCAGCCATTTCTCGCCGATGTCTATATCCAAGTCTGAAAATGGTATAATGGGGCCCCATATGTATGAAAAAAAATTTGTGTGAGCTTCTCACTTCTACCTGTTTGTTTTGTTTCAATAGCCAGATGTCCAATATGTAACATTATACAAAGCAAATAGGGATTCTGGACAAAAGGGTGTTTTATTTGCATTTCGAAACTTGGGATTATAGATGTACGATTTCCTAAACTGGGGATCTCTACAAATTAGAAAGACGCGATTCTCTTTGTGGGAAGTACAATATTGTCCTTTAAACCAAGTTTGATACTCTATTTAGAAGCCGTTTCTGTAGAAACTCGTAAACACTATTTCTTGCGGCATGGCAGTTGTAAAGAAGTCTTCCATTTTATTTTACTGCAGTCCCTATGAGTGGGGCCCCCTCTCCGCACCTCTCTCTCCCGCTAAGACTTTTTGTGAGGCCTCTCTGTTTTTGTGCGTTCTCCACACGCATGTGTGAGAGCACATCTGTATGGGATGCTGTCTTCCACGCGGCGTTATCCTTTACATACCCTAGCCTTGAATGGAATACAGTAGGTCTACTGGCCCCTTGTGAGTGTTTTTGTTTGTAGCTTGAGCCCGTAAGTTGAAAAAAAAACCACGAGTGGTGGCATGAAAATGTTAACCAGATCTGTGAGCTTCATGTAATGGCAAACACCTATTACTAGAGCCCGGATTTTTAATAGTCTGCGTATTCTTTTCTCACAGATCTAAGAAGCATACAGGTTACATGGCTGTTTGTATAGTCGACATAACATATGGTGAGGTGCCAAATAACCAAACATGGCTGCACTTCAGTGCTACCAACCTTGAGCGTAAAGCACAAATGTTAATAAATGTTCATGGCTTAAATACCTTATTATTTCTCTTATCCCGCAACCAGTTCTTCCTAAGATAGGGGCATTGATAAGTTGAGTGTAATTTTCCTTTTAAGGAGAAATTTTGTAACCGTACTTTTGATGGCCAATTCTAAACGAGAATAATTAATTTTGTATGATGGATTTTGTTTCAACCAGCAGAAGGGACAGATCTGAAATATTTGTATTATTTTAGAACTAATGGAGAAGTGTGTGTGTGTGTGTGTCCACAACTTTATTATATACATATTTTTTATATAGAACATTATGGAATGATGCATTCAATCAGAATAATACAATTTTAATATCTCAGGACTGAGAGAATACTTTCACAAGAGACAGGTTGCAACGATTTTTTACATTTTCATTATCAGGTTATTAAAAATGTTATTCATTCATTTCACAAATCGTATTGTCCTATTAATCATTTCGAGGACAAAATACCAGAAGGGCGTATTAACAAATGCAGGGTTATTGAAATATTTAAATAAAAACTTTGAAAACTAACGTTTGATAAAATTACAGTGGGCATCAGGAAGGATAAGGAATGTACCTTGTTATGTAGACAAGGATAGAATAATTATTCTATATTTAAATGGTTCTAATGTAAAGGTGCAGTTTTGGTTATATGCGCTCGAAAAAAAAATAGAGAAATTAAATATAATTAGGCTATCTACTATTCCACTTATGTATTGAAATTCTTGCTGATCAGGTTTCACAGAAGAATCTGTGTACCAAAATAAATGAAAAATAAATAAGGATGGATGTAATATAGTTTTAAATGGGGCCATTGATGTTAAGTTGAGAGTAATTTCCCTTTTAAGGGGAAATTTTATAATCGTTTCCCCAGAAAAAATTGAAATATTGAATATTTTGCCAAAATTTTGGGTAGATTACTTGGTTTTGGAATTATAGACAATGCATCCTAGACATTGCAACCCAGTGTGTGTGAGCTCTTTTAGTTCTGTTATCTCATTCCAAACGTCACTTCCCCGTAGTTTTCAGAAAACAAAGCAGCTGTCTGGTTTTAGTTTATGTTTACAAATTTGCCTCGACCACACATTACACTCTGTGTTGAACTCGTGTTCAGACGTGAATGTGTGTGTCGCGATCTGTGTTGGTTAATTGTAGAGTTGTGTGATTTCTACAACCATACCTCCTCCTGCTTCAGAATTGAAGGTAAAATATTACACAGCCAGACTCGGAAAATGTAATACTATTACTATAATATTTGAAAATTATTTGAGAGAAAGGGATGCCCTGTCTTGCGTGTTCTTTTATGTATTGCCTAGATATTAAGTTCGCAGGTATGTTCAAATACAGCCAGGCATTCATTTCAAAGATGGAGTTCGGGGAACTGCTTCTCTTTTGAGTTATCTATCAGCAGGTGTTTGCATTTCAAACATCTTTTCCACTTTTTAGCAAGCTCTGCCTCTAATGTTAAAAAAAAATTGTCAGTTTCCATCGATCCATAAAAGATATTAAGTTAAGGTATTATCATTATGATCGTGATCATCATTATCATAATTAGATATCATCGTCAGGTAGGCCTATTATCATTATGGTCGTGTATCAGCACCACTAGTATTAGGATTAAGGTCTAGGCCAGCGGTCATAAGCACAATGCATCCTTGGGTAGCGTTATGTGTAAGTTCTTAGAGAAATCCAGCACAGATGTCAGCACCACATTGTATAGTTGTAGGAGTAATATGTTGCTGGTGATTTTTAGTGTTTTCAACTTTGAGCCTTTATTTTCTGTAAGTTTAAACATTACATTTCTGTTGCATGATAACATAATCGTGGTATCATTTTAAAGCTTACGATGTTATTTAATTCCTCTTATAGAGTTTTTTAATGTGTATTAGTTGATTTTTTATAATTTTTTGTTTATAACTTCCGAGATTTTTTCCTCAAATTTTTGTCAAAATCTCCGTTAGGTGAGAGTTAAGAATATAAAAAAGTGGGGTAAAGGTTGGTCATATTGTGATACGAGTAATATTGTGATAGTTCTTTTTGAGAATTTATTACAATTTTACTGAGTGAGAGAAGGGCCAGTTTTGTGCAGAAACTTGTTCACGAACATTCCCTTAATACGTTAACACACACAAAAAAAAAAACGATCTTCCTCTCGCTTAGTAAAATGGTAATACATTCTCAAAAAAGAACCAATACAATATTATTAACCTTTATTCTATATGAAGGAAAATATGAGTAAAAAATTATGTCCATTTCGAAACACAACTGTCACAAATCATACAACTTTAGGAACTCGATTCTTTACAGTTTAATTATGCATCATAATGTACGGTCTTGAAGAATTTACAAGAATGGGGTGATTTGTAACAATTTTGTGATAAATCGTAAGAAAAATGTAATTTTATAGTTAAAAATCGAAAAAAAAAAAAAATCTATACGAAGCAACTATGGAGTTAACAACACATTTTTAGCTTCAAAATACTAGCTAATTGAAGAAATTATACTCCTAAATAGTTAAAATCTTTATCTGTAATATTTTTTTACCCTTAAAACTAAAGAATAATGGTATTTACAAACAATTTCAAATTAGTGTAACTCTGAAAATATTGAGATTAGGACACATGTCTATATGACTTTTTTGCTCAGAATGTCTTGGAAAATAAGCTCTGTAAGTGACGGTAAATTCTCGTCAATCACCCTATATAAAAACACAAAATTTGAGTTCAGTTATGTAAGCCAAGAGACAGAGGCCCGGCCTCACTTCTATCAGCCAATCAGTCGCCATTGCCTCCGACTCCTTTGGTCAGTTTCCATCGCGTTGATATCATCATTCGGCCGGTTAGAGGGGAGGATGTTGTGGTATTTCGAACGGATTGTAAAATGCAATAGAATGGGCGTGCAAACAAGTTGAGATAGTTTGCTGACAAATAGATGAGGCGGGGCTCAGGTTGCGTCACAAGTACTTCTTGGTTGGCTGTTGACTCAGTCTGGCCTCAGGACTCGTTGAACTTCTGCAAGCGAGAAGGCGATAGATGTGACATCTGTGTGAGACTGCCTGCTGACTTATTTAGCTCTTCACTGCTGTCAACCTCATTAGCTAGACACTAAAAAATTACTAATTCTGCACATGCCCAATTATTCTTGACATGTGGTGCAACAAGAGTGCTTATACTGGGTATAGAAGCAAGCGTGCCATAGTGCACCAGTTTCTAGAGAATGAGGACAAATTGTGCTAGGAAGAAAGTTTGTTCGACTTGCATCCGCACTTTTGTTAAATAGTTAATAGACTTTTCTGTTTTTTACTTGATGTAGCGACGCTGTACCAACTTCTGTTGTGGTCGTAGGGAAAGATTCAACTTCTAGTAAAGCACGTGGAATGTACAGAGCCAAAGCACGACGTTGCAGCTAAATGGTATTTCCCCTTCTCTCAGCTGGAAGGCGGGCGGATGGATGGACACGCAGATAATTGCGGAAAAAAAAATTAGGGATTATATGTATATGTGTGTGACAACGTCGTGTGTGACGTATCCAGTTCCCATTGGCTGAAGATTTTGGGGAGCAGATGGAAGTTAAAAACTATACAGTTACGAAACTGTCAAAAGTTGCTTCTTTCCGTGCGACCACAATAGGTTATGTAGCGTCATTGGAATTGGTGATAAGGAAATGGTATTAGGCGAGGTGAGGTCGAGGATTCGCCATGTTATTATTTAACCCCTTTTCCGCATACTGGGACAAGTCGACCTGGTTGGCAAGTTGGTATAGCGCTGGTCTTCTATGCCCAAGGTTGCGGGTTCGATCCCGGGCCAGGTCGATGGCATTTAAGTGTGCTTAAATGCGACAGGCTCATGTCAGTAGATTTACTGGCATGTAAAAGAACTCCTGCGGGACAAAATTCCGGCACATCCGGCGACGCTGATATAACCTCTGCAGTTGCGAGCGTCGTTAAATAAAACATAACATTTAAACATACTGGGACATATATGGCACATTCGGTTTTATATTCATATAACTTATAATATAACGATCTTACTAATAAAAACTCTATATACAGACGTTTAACTGTCTTATACTTATACAGTGAGTAGCTCGTTTATAAGTCGTGTGTAAATTCCTTACTAATAATCACTACATACGTCGTGTATAACAGTAACTGTTACACAGCTACGTCATAGTTTCGTCATTACTTCATACCGAAAGGTAATAGAATATCTGAAGTTCTCTATTGCATCCGGTAGAGCGCTCTAGTGTGCCGTGTTAAGTATCGATAGTACAACTGACTCTGATCGATTACCACACTATATTTTGGTCAAAGAGTACAAGCTTACAGCAATATTATTCTAATTATTCTGTGCTCTTTGGTTTGTTCTTCTGTGGTTACAAGGCAACCATAATCAAAAAATGACATTCGTTACGAACAGCTGTTAGAGGGGCAGCCATTTTTTCTCTATATACAACGCTTAAACAAGAGTTTTCGTGTATATAACTACTGCAAAGCATTTCCCATTGTATAGTTACAGACTGTTTATACATCCATCGCTTATGTAAGGTTTATTAGTAACGTTTTCTGTCCCAACTCTGCATAAGTCTCGTATAAAAACTATACATGGTTTATTAGTAAGACCGTAAGCATATAATATTTCTTACCGCAATAGAAACATTGTTGCTTGAGAACAAATAAGACATTGTGCTTCGTGTTCATTTCTCCTTGATGTAAAACACGTAGCGTATAGTTCTTCGCTAGATCTTCAGTGAATTTACATTTTCTTTTCAGGATCTTGGCGCACGTGTTACAACGATGTACAAAATCTATGACAGTACTATGTATGCTGTATAAAATGAAATAGTAATATGCGTTACAAGAGCGGTATGTTGAAGTTTTCATGTTCGAGGAAAAGATTGAAAAAGCGAAACGTAGTTGAGCTTTTTTAATTTCCGAGAACATGAAAACAAACATACCGCTCGTGTATCGTACATTATTTTGTGCGAAGATCGTTTATCACATACCTGAAAGAGGAATTTCTAATTAGTTGGAATGAAATCTCCATCTTGGTTTCTGTTCAATGACGGCAACTTTGGAAAACAAATATATCTATCTTCAACATTGTTCCTATAAAATGTTTTCTGTGTTTACTATACTCCAGCAGGCCGTAATATACGTCTGTCTTTTTTTTTCCCCCCAGTCTATGATGAGTCTGGAATCTTGTTGATTTTTTCACGGCTTCCTTAATGTTACTTGCATTACAAATGCAGTAACTTTTGTGGTGTTGTAGAGTTTACTTAATTTTTGCAAATATTTAAAAACAATAATTAACATTGCAATTTAGGTGAAATTGCAGTGGTAAGTTTCCAATTTATAATTATTACTATATTGAACGTCTTTAAAAATAATATGTTAAAAGCCTAAAGCGGTAAAATGAATATGACGCTTAAGCGGTAAGAATAGGGAAATTGTTATGTGTGTTACGATGGGAATACTGAATGTGATATTTCACACTTACCGCGTATTGGTTGTGTGCGGAAAGCAAGCAAATACGCACGATCTCGCACAAAATTAATTTCAATATGTTTAATGGAACCAGCGTAAACTCTAAATCTGTTCGCGTGACCCGATATAGAGCTGAATCATTCAGGAGCATCCGAGGTGAGAATAGACTGTCTTACTACTCAATTACGAGGTCTTCATAAAATGGTTTTGTGCTTCAGGCGTCTTTGTATTCCGACGTCCTTGCTGCAAAACCCGCCGCGAGAGCACTTTAATCGCCACATTGATCCGTGAAACTGCATAATGCAGCCTTTAAGTGCAGGAGAAGAATCGATCCTAAAGACCCACATAAACACCTTTTTTATTTCTTTCTTTCTTGCCTAAAGGAATACTAAAAATTTAAAGCTCTTTCATTTCGTGGAGTACTTGAAAGGACAAAGAAAAGAAAAGAGACTGCACATAGGAGACTCGCTCCAGACGAAGCTAGCGCATTGCAGAATAGAGAAGCCCCTCACAGGAGTTTAGATATGACTGCGCGCTCCAAGAAGCATCCTTCTTCCATTGTATAGAATAGAGCAAAGTCAAGTGTTCCCGCGTTGTTTTGTAGATGTGTGAGTGCTTATAATGAACTGAATATTAATCATGGTTGATATAACTTTTATGATGTTCAACAAGCCTACTTTCTTTATTCGGCGATGCGAAATGGCGTGGGTATCAGCGTCTTCGTAGCGTCTGTCTAGAACACAGCTGTTCACTTCCACACCTGTCTTGCCTACTAAGTTTATATTTGGATCAGTTTCTAGTTAATTTTATTTCAGTTTAAGGGTTTGTTGAATTGTATAGTATAATTATGAAAGAGCCTATACTGTACAGAGTGAGTAAAAAGTACGGAGCAATGCTTCTAACTTTCTTATTCCTAATTTTATGAAGAAACTATGTATACAAAAGTTATAAGGTATCAAAGAAGAAATATTTTGAACATTTCTTCAAATTCTATGCTTTTCATTTATAAAGGTGTGCCAAAAAGTCTGTTTTTTTTTTTGTAGGCCTACCAACTACGTATTTCCCAATATTTGGATTCTTCTGGTCTTAGAACGTACAAAATCATGTGCATATATTTTTGCCTTTTAATAAATTACTGTTTTTTTTTAAATTACCTCTTTTGATGACAATGTATGTGTACTGAATAAAGGGAAATTTTGATGCTTCAGTACATCAGTTTGAGGAGGCTTTGGATTAAACAGTTGCAGACAAAAGCTAATAGAAAGAAAGGAATAAAGCTAATAAAACAATTGAATAACAATATTAATACCATTTAAATTTATAATTTAAAAAAGACACATTGTAGGAAATGCACTATTAAAATTTAACAGCAATAGTAATATAATACATGGATTTTAAAGCAAGAAAACCCATTAAAACCAAAATTAGCATTGTTGTGTTGTATCATATGTTAAATTCAGTTTACAATAGGTGCTCAAGATGGCCCCCATTTACTACCAAACAATGCATAAATCTGTCTTTGAAATTGTTTAATGTTTCACCATTGTTATTCAATTGTTTTATTACCTTTATTCACTTGTTTCTATTAGCTTTTGTCTGCAATTGTTTAATCCAAAGCCTCTTCATTCCCTTTATTCAGTACATGTACATTGTCATCAAAAGAGGTAATTTTTACAAAATAATAATTTATAAATGTCAAAAAAAAAAAAAAAACAGATTTTGTACGTACTGGGACCTGAAGAACTCAAAAATAGGAAATAAGTACATAGTACATAGTGCCATTAAAAAAAAAAAGGTAGTCTGGTTCATTTATACATAGCATATATGGAAAGTGATTCTACAAGCAATGAATGGACAAAGTATTATGTCACGGCCTCCTTGCGACAAAATATATGACGACCAAATAGCTTTTTGATAACAGCAGAATGAATCTAGTAGGCTGTGATCGGAAACGAGAACGACAGAGGTCCACACCTGTGGAGTAACGGTCAGCGCGTCTGGCCGCGAAACCAGGTGGCCCGGGTTCGATTCCCGGTCGGGGCAAGTTACCTGGTTGAGGTTTTTTCCGGGGTTTTCCCTCAACCCAATATGAGCAAATGCTGGATAACTTTTGTTGCTGGACCCCGGACTCATTTCACCGGCATTATCACCTTCATCTCATTCAGACGCTAAATAACCAAAGATGTTGATAAAGCGTCGTAAAATAACCTACTGAAAAAAGGAAAAAAAAAAAAAAGAACGACAAAGTTAAAACTTGGCCAATTCTCTGTTCCAGTTCCCGGGTTCCGACAAGCTTCTCGTTAATTGCGAATGCTCACATTTAAATACATTTATTTTTTTTTTAATTTTCCTTTCTCATTCTCGTTTCCGTTTCCGGTTTATTGTGAATCAGTCTTTAATGTGTTTTCCTTTTTACCCTGTAGAAAACTCAATTTTCGAACCTCTCAGTTTGTGCTGTTACTGAAGTACCAATCGCGAAATATTCTCCAGCACAAGGAAGTGAAATGAATGCATATACATTGACGAGTAATATTTAGACGTAACTAAATAAACCACCCTTATCTTGTGTGACACGTGTCACGGTTTGTTTTTCCTTATTTGTATTTGCCACCTGGACTGACACAAGCTCTGGAGGGAGCGTTCGTATGCCTATCTGCATGGCGTAAAGGGAGTGCTTGTCGTATTTTTGGAATGCATTGTATTTCTCTGTCAAGTACTGTTACTAAACGACACTGGCGGTGGAGTAAGCAACGCTGGGGCACACCTTTAACAAGGGCTGCGGATTCGGTACACAGCCCAGACTCCTTCATGAAAGTTCAGTATGTGTTAAGAGCCTACTGGTGAACCTACGTAAGTTGCTATGATGGTAAATGGAACTATTAGACATTTTATCACAGTCATGTAAATCGTCAGGTTACAGTTCAAGACTTAAAATACACAGCAGTGTGCAAATTAATGTGAACAGCATTGCCATTTAGAGAATACCCATTATGTGTGGTTCTCGGTAACGCAAACCGCCTGATTTATTACTTAAAATTAGTGCGCTGCTTTAGAGTCATTGTTGGTACATTCTGAAGTTCAGTTATGTGCATGTACGTAGAAGAAGCGCAAAGAAAGCTTGCCCATTTGACTGATGCGCAGAGAATGATATTCGGTCCTCGTGCCGCTATGCTCGTTACAGGGCTGCTATGAATCACCTAATGCTGATTACAGGGCGCATTCGAAAGCGCGGTTTTGAACTGGTCGTATCGTGGAGTGTTGCTGTGGAGAGCGCGTAGAAGCCAGCGTTTGCGTGCATATTCTGCGTTTTATCCCTAATATCAGGAGTTTTATGTAGTTCAAAGTGTGTTTGTTAAATAACAGAGTTCTGTATAACATTCTATGTACTTAACAGACCCCCCCCCCTCGTTTGCTCTAAATTAGGAAGTGCTAATAAAACGTTACACAGTCAAACTAGGGAATTATTTATAACGTTCATAAATTTATGAAAAACGAAACAGGTTCCGCTCATAACGTAAGGAGTATATACAGATTAAAATAAACCTAACCGACCATAGTACCCTAGTTATCGGAACATTTGAATAAAATCACATAGTATTAGTTATTAATGTTTTATTACAAAGTCAAATATCAATTATTACATATTTCTTATAACATCTTTGTCATTTCATTCAGTGATTTTATATGTAAGAAAATTTGTGCTTCTGTATTTTCAACAATGTTATGTTATTATAGTCCTGTCGCTCTAATTTCCGGCAGCCAATCGCGTTGCAGGTCGGCTACATTAAACGTGTGCGCCTTGTGATTCGCTGATTCATTTCTTAAGGCTCGATACATACTTAATATAATCGCCCGCCATTTTAGCTCTTTCGTTGGCGTTCGCAGAAAGCACACGAAGACGTTATTTGCCGCTCAATTATTTGCTGAATTACATTGTGTTTGATTAATTATTATCATAGGAGCTACGACATGATAATGTTTAACGGTGTGGCAAATAGATTCCTCGTATGGTAGATCGTCAACGTAAGAACAAAAATGGCGAACGATACTACCTACCTAGACTTTATAGAGCCTTCACTTTCCAAGACGTAAGCAAAGAGGCGGAGTCACGCCGGAAATAACAGCGTCGGAACTATAGTTACTCTGCAACTAGGGATAGGTTCCGTTACATGCGCTGTGATAAATCTCACTCGAAACATCAAGCCAGCAGACGACTGAGAACTGTCGACAGTTTGCCAATCGAATCAAAGCGAGATCGAGTGCACCCGAACGTTTCCGAAAGCTCGCGCAGCTTACCGTGGCAAGCTCTTCTTGCGTTTACTCTAGTTAAATATATTTTTGTGAAGAAAATTGAAGGTTTTTTTTTTTTAAAGGAACCATAGTTTTAAAAATGCAAATTTGAGATATGAAGCCTGAGGTGAGCATATTGTAGCGACCTCTACTGAATTAGTTGTTAGTGAAAAAAAAATCATAGTCCTCTATGTTATAGGAGTGGAAATTTTCCGTGGTTTTCATAAATCAGCAGTAGTCCAAAGACTTTTTTTTTTTGTGAAAACAGCCTTTGTCCAGGACGATGGTAGCATTTACAAATATTCCATTCTTACCATCTTGAAAAATTTATCCATATAATTTTAAAGTACAGTGGATTGGCAGTACTACTTATGTACGTGGCAAAAGTCACCTCAGAGAAAAATGCTTTAGCACGTGAATTGTATTAGTTATGTATGGAGTCATGTTTAGGTGCAGAAGTAACCCCATGGAAGAAACGTAAGCAATGAAAAGAGAAGAAACAGGATATAACAGCGTTTCTCAAACTATGGTCCGCGGACCACCTGTGGTCCTCGAGGTCTGCCCTTGTGGTCCTTAAAAAAAAGACAGAAGAAAAAATAAAATTCGAACGAATTGCGTATCACACTGTAGCTTAAAATCTCAGAGTTTGGAAATAACACATGGCAATAGAATTTCACTTTTTCTCCCAGTACTGGCATTTTATGAAATTTATTACCCTACCCGTCTATCGACGTCCCACTCTACTCTCAGCAACAAAAGAGGGATTTAAAGCACTATATACGTGGTGTTTCTCTGTTTCTCACACCTTTTCCCTGCCAATCTGGCGCCGCGCCTGTAACCCAGCCAGGGACCACCCGAATTCATAACAGAGGACCAAAGTACCGAATCTTAATTCAGTTTTAAAATATAAGTATACTGGTATTAAAATATGCTACGAAAATGATAAATTTGCTTTCCAAGGGAACAGGAGTAAGGTGGTCCGCGGAACTGTCCTGACTTTAAAAAGTGGTCCCCACTTCAAAACAGTTTGAGAAACGCTGGGATATAATAAAGAGAAAAAAAAGATTAGATGAGAGGCACACTTCAGACAAAACAGAGTATTTTTTTGTTTCTCAAAACAACCATTGTCCACAGTTACCTACATTTACACGTGTATGTATGAGAATATTTAAGTTACTCGTATGTATTTCAGTTTTCCCAAATTTCTACAACACCGAAATTGCATGCTGAATTCCATACTTGAAGTGTCAACAACACCCATGCCAGATAGTTTTCTGTTTCTCCTGAAAATTTATGTTTTTGGACTATGGTTGTTTTTCCAAAAAACCTTCAGTTTCATTTTTCATTCCTATTGGTTTTCCATCGTGGACATTACTTCTAAAAAGAGAAGTAATATATATATAGCCTCTCAGTAAAAATGCTTTTCTTTCTAAAAGGGATTCATTCATTCATGGTGTTCTGTCCAAGGGCAGGTCTTTCATTGCAAACCCAGCTTTCTCCAGTCTTTCTTAATTTCCGCATATGATACATTATATCTTAATGTCATCTATCTGATATCTTCTTCTGCCCCGAACTTTTCTTCAAGAAACAAATTATATAACTTTTTTGTTTCTGCATACTTCGTTAATTTTATTTTTTTGCACAGTTATTTATAATATTCCGCAAACATTTCGCAATTTGCACAAATATAATTTTTCATTTGTGCATTTTTGCGACAATTATTTATTTTCTAGCTTAAACCTTATATCGTAGTATGCACATCTTATGAACTTCGACCCATTGACTTTCGATTCCACATACCTACCTGCCTTAAGGGTATATGTACTTGACCGACCACAAATATTATCAGAAAATGCAAGCTCTAAATTTCTAAAATTTTATAAGAAAATAAAGTCACAATTGGACAAAAAATTACAAGATACCACAATAAGACTTATTAGAACTTAAGTATCTGATAAAAGTATCAAAAAGGTTACTAATAATATTTTTTAGAATCCGCTTTTTACTTTAAATTAAATTTTCCAAAATTTGAACATTTTTACACATATTATTTAATAACTCCACAACCATTAGAGATAGAATTCTGAAATTTTGTAAACTGATTTAACTTGCATTTATGAAAATAGAAAAATTAGGTCACAAAATATTACGTAAATTATAATATATTTTATACAGGACAAATAAAAAATTAATTGTATTGAAATGAACAACTCTACGTGTATGAGAATAGTCTACTTTTCAGAAATAAGTGTTTATTACATCCAGAAAAAAAATATTAAAGATGTCAGAGAGACCATAACAATATTATGGTTACCAAATGATGTAACTGCAGAATTTTTTTGTTTGTTTTTTTTTTTTTTTTTCATACACTGATAAAACTGGTTTGAAAAATATTATTAGTCACCTTTCTTTATACTTTTATCAGATATTTGAGTTCTAATAAGTCTTGTTGCGGTACCGTCAACCGGGTATACTTTACACAAGGGGGGTAACTTTACACATTTCTAGAAAAAATGTTTAGATGGCCATACATTACAGACAATGTGTAGCAACTCCGTGGAACTGATTCTGTGTGACAACAGCACATGTGTGTAGTAGTCTGAAGTGTGTGCCATTATTAAAGATGTTATACACCATTGTTGCTGGTTAATTTCACGAGGCAAGTATTTTTACTCTTTTTCCTATGTATGAAAACTTTGTGTTGTACTGAATAGTTCAGTTCATACATTCAATTGTGACTAGTATTGCATGAAATTATGAAGCTTTCGGACGCGGGAAATGACTGCCTGACCAGTTTTTCGTTACATGTGCTACCCTGCGAGAGGGAAAATAAGAATGATAACCTAATGTACCTCTGAATGGGGCAACTTTACACAGATGTGAAGTGTTTATGGACACTAATTAAAAATAAAAACTCTTTTTAATATGATGTATAATGCCACTATTAATGGTGGTAGGATCGATTCCCGTCAATGATAGGGGAAAATAAATGACTTTCAGACAGACAAGGTCGTTACTTGTAGATTATTATTATCAGTACTATTATCATTATTATTATTTTAAATAATCCGTGGCACATCAGCTCTAAAGGATCAATGCCAGTTGAATCGGTTACTGCAACAAGTAGGTAGCAGTATAGTCATGTGGTTAGCATGACGCTATCCCTCAACCGTTGGACCGTCACCAGGTTCTGAAAAGGCTGCCTACAGCACCTCCCCAGGAAAATCACAATGTAGCAGCACATTCATGAACAGCATATAACCATTTATTGTACCGTTATTACATTTCTTTACTTTTATATAAAATATTTCATTTTCAGGAATTTACCAATATATTTTGTTCCCAGTGTGCTAACTGTAGTGGGCTAATAAATTGCGAAACACATCATATTGTTCAGAAATGTTTTACCTTTCCAATCCCAGTACTTAAAACAGTGCAATGTTGGACCATATTGAACAGAATACTCGATTATAAGGCAAAGTAAATATGTGTGTAAAGTGGGGTTACTTTACGGGGCATCTTTACACACGTGATTATGTATTTACAAGTGTGTCATAATGCATATGTACAACCACTAGATTTTCAAATTTACTCAAATTAACCAGGAACATTCATATAAAAATTAATTTGTGTATATAACTTTATAAACTTCAATTATTTTAACGAATAAGCAAAAAAAAAAAAAAGTGTGTAAAGTAACCCCGGTTGACGGTACCTTGTAATTTTTGTCCAATTATGAGTTCATTTTCTTATAAAATTTTAGAAATTTAGAGCCTGCATTTTCTGATAATATTTGTGGTCGTTCACATACATATACCCTTAAATGCTGTGTGAATGCTGTGGTCGTAGCTTCGAATCTCTTCTGAGGATAGACGTCTTCCCTCCATCTTTGTGATGCCTTATTTGGACTCTTGTAGAAGATCGGTGGTATGTCAACCCCTTATCATTATAGTCCCACTGTGTTCGCCTGTTGCAACATCTAGCCGCACGAACAAGGGCGAAAATCCATACACGAGGGGGTGGGGAGAGGCCGTTGTTACGACGTTGTCAGTGTTACTTTGTTTAACCAACAAGCTTTGTGCCACTGATGCTGTCAAATCAGTCATTAGCTCTTTTTGCGTTGATGAACGAAATGTCACTCCACCGCTTGCCCGAACAGAAGACTTTTCCGTACGCTTATTATTCTCTGTCGGAATTGACAGGCTTATCTGTCTGTTCCTGTCAGCCGACAACAGTCTTCGACGAGTAGAGTTACAGCTTGTCTGCACTTGCGAGAAAAAGTATGAATACATGTTGTGTACGACTTCTTTCTACTTAGCGAGAAAGTGCATGAGGATAATTGCATTACATTACACAAAATGAAGCAGTACACAGCATATGACTGAACGCAGTATCGTACGGAAGTATTAAGGGAAGACTCCGCTGAAAAAAAAAAAAAATAAAAAAAAAATGTTATTGGCTATTTCATTAGAATGTATATATTCATACCCCAAATGGACTTAGCCCATTGCTGATTACAAATATGTTTATTTTTTAAATTAAGGCTGTATGTAGTGGTGTTATTTAAAGAGCTGTGAAATAGCAATATGCGTCACAAGAGCGGTATGTTGAAATTTTCATGTTCGAGGAAAAGTTTGAAAAAGCGAAACGTAGTTGAGCTTTTTTTAATTTCCGAGAATTGAAAGAAAACAAACCGCTCGTGTATCGTACATTATTTTGTGCGAAGATCGTTTATTACATACCTGAAAGAGGAATTTATAATTAGTTGGAATGAAATCTCCATCTTGGTTTCTGTTCAGTGACGCCAAATTTGCAAAACAAAAATATATATCTTCAACATTGTTGCTTTAAAATGTTTCTGTGTTTACTATACTCCAGCAGGCCGTGTTATACGTCTGTCTTTTTTTTCCCCCAGTCTATGGAATCTTGTTGATTTTTTCACGGCTTCCTTAATGTTACTTGCATCACGAATGCAGTAACTTTAGTGAAGTAGAGTTTACTTAATTTTTGCAAATATTGAAAAACAATAATTAACAGTACAATTTAGGTGAAATTGCAGTGGTAAGTTTCCAATTTATAATTATTACTATATTGAACGTCTCTAAAAATAATATGTTAAAAGCCTAAAGCAGTAAAATCAATATGTCACTTAAGCGGTAAGAAGAGGGAAATTGTTATGTGTGTTACGTTGGGAATGCTGAATGTGGAATTTTAGACTTTCTGCGGATTGGTTTTGTGCGGAAACCAAGCAAATACGCACGATCTCACACAAGCTAAATTTTCATCATATCTTCTGGTTACAAATCTACGAGTAGTACCATTTTGTTCTAAAGTTGGCTCCCTGAAGTTCCTAGATGAATGTAGCGGAGGACAATTTTTATAGGTTTGTATTACATAAATATTCAAATCCATTTTTCCCCAAGTTTATTTTTCTTCATTCAACGCCAGTTTTTTATGCCAAATATTAATCAATCTAGATTAATTTTTTTGCTGCAAGTATTTATCAGGTAGCTGCATGTTTCTGTGCATTTATTTTGTAAGAAATGCAGCTAGTTTATTTTATTTTTTTTCACGAATTATGGAACAAATATTTTCAAATTAAAAAAAATGAAAGTGAAAAAATGAGAATTTAATAAAATGAATGCGTAGAAATGTTTCTTTGTATCTTATGAATGTAACCAAAACAAAGGAAGTTTAAAAATTGAGATCTTCTGCTAAAAACTTAGGTTTGAAACAGGTATTGGAAATTTTCTTAACGCTTTATTAATTTGATCCTCGAAAATAAATACTTCTTGTTTAAAAACGTGTGTACGAATTGTCCAATGCTGCTCTAGGGAACGTTTTCTTCCAGTAGGTCTACTTTGGTTTCTCCAGCCAATTCGTTCTACCATTGTTTGATCATGCATTTATAAGCACCCCCAGAGTTGTGCGATAGCCTGACCATTATCCATCCCCTGTTGCCTATAGAAAGGAGCTTCATACGTCTTATTCGGATGCAATTAGCGTCGTCTTATTCGTGCAATTATGAAGTGTCTAGCTCTATAGCTCCATAAAACAAACACAGTTGTTTTATATCATTAGTAGGTGTTGTTCTCTGTGCCAGGAATAAATAACCCTTGTTTACAATCAACAAATCTAACTTTATTATAACAACATCAATGTTTATTTGTTAACATCAACAAGAGTAGAGCCGACACGTGTAGAGGTCATTCATTGACGCTGTTGCCACTCTTCACTATATGGCGGAGGGATACAGAAAAAATGATACCATGTGCAGCAATAATAGAAGTCGAAACATTTTATTCTCAAATGTACCGATATAATTATGCCTTCTTTGCACTCGCTGAAGAGGAAAACAAAGACTTTGTGAGCCTTTGTTATGTAAAGATACAGATTGTTGTTGTAAACAAGGATTCTATAATCCTAGCACAGAGAATACCCAATAGCAAAACCACAGGCTAACTTGATCTGAGGCTGCCCTGGGTCTTGGGTGCGAATCCAGCTTAGCTATAGTTTTATTAACTTTTACAATTCGTAATAAAGTTTTAGACTCTGATAAATCTTGTGATAATGATTTTGTGGGAAACTTGCAATCTCAATTACTTATAAATCTAGATAAAGTATGCAAAACTACTGTTTTATTAACATAGTGATTTAAATTAAGCATACATTTTCGCCATGATAACCTAAACAACTATTGTATTTAAACAGTTTCACAGACAACAACCAGTCCACACCTGTGGAGTAACGGTTAGCGCGTCTGGCCGCGAAACCAGGTAGCCCGGGTTCGATTCTCGGATGGGGCAAGTTACCTGGTTGAGGTTTTTCCGGGGTTTTCCCCTCAACCGAACATGAGCTGGGTAACTTTCGGTGCTGGACCCCGGACTCATTTCACCGGCATTATCACCTTCATCTCATTCAGACGTTAAATAACCTAAGATTTTGATAAAGCGTCGTAAAAATAAGTTACTAAAAAAAAACTAAACTATACTTCGTCATTAACATTACATATAATGTACTTAAACTATAAGCAACATGACCTGCTGTCAAGAAGTCAAAAGGAGAATAGCAATGGCAAAGGAAGCTTTTAATAGAAAAAGGAGTATCTTCTGCGGACCTCTGGAGAAAGAAGTAAGGTAGAGACTAGTGAAGTACTTTGTGTGGAGTGTAGAATTGTTAGGGGCAGAAACATGCACATTATGACGAAGTGAAGAGAAACGAATAGAAGCATTTCAAATGTGGATATGGAGAAGAATGGAGCTTGTGAAATGGACAGATATAGTAACAAACGAGCTGTGTTGGAAAGAGTGGATAAAGTAAGAATGATGCTGAAACTGATCAGGAAGAGGAAAAGGAATTGGCTGGGTCATTGGTTGAGAAGAAACTGCCTACTAAAGGAAGCACTGGAAGGAATGGTGAACGGGAGAAGATTTCGGGGCAGAAGATATCAGATGTTAGACATTAAGATATATGGATCATATACGGAGACAAAGAGGAAGGCAGAAGATAGGAAATACTGAAGAATGCTGAGTTTGCAGTGAAAGACCTGCCCTTGGGTAGAACTCAATGAATGAATGAATGAATTGTTGTTATTAAAAGCAAGTGGTATTTTGTACATGGGCACAGGGTACAAATGTTGTTCATTGAATTACACACACGAGTACACATATAAATAGATATAAATACACAGTAGCGGGGCTTACGGGGAGACTGTTTCACTGTAGAGCGAACTGCATGCTCTCCGTACCAGGCGAAGCTAGAATTAGGCGGCAGTTCGGAAGGCGGTCGGTTGCTATATGCGCTGTAGCATTTCTGGTATGTGACGTCACAAGCTTGTACAGAAGAACTAATCGGAATCAGTCTGTAACAAGTACTTCCCTAGTTCGTTTGTTCACGTGTGAGTATTTCAATACATTGAATAAATAAAACTAGCATTTACTGTGTGTGTATGTAAGATAAATAAATGGAAGAAGAGATTGTAAAAAGACAAGTATTGCACAGGCAGGCGCGGAAAATAGTGTTAAAGGTGTATAATTATTTTAAAAACGTTGACGAGCAGAACGCTGTGGGCCATCCTGATGCTGGCTGCTACGTTGCCAACGTGCAAGAAATTACTGCAGAAGCATGTGGTGTGGGATTGAGAACCGTGCAAAGAATATTGTTAGTGAAGGAAAGAGTTTTTGTTTGGTGTCATGCTTACAGTAATCAACCACTAAGACCATTCTTATCTTTTGATAATTTAAATTCTCTCCTGCACTATTTGCATTGCACGTGCTCGTGAAGTACGATGTGGCAATGTTGTACGCTGCTTTGCTCTCACTATCTGTCTCTCTCGACGCAAACGCTAGCGGACTACAGTCTTCCGAATTGCCGTCGACTCTAGTTATGATCGCCTTACACTAAACTTATGTTCAAAGTAACCAAACGCAGAGATCTAGTAATAAAGCAGTGCCAGAATTATTAATATTTTGAAGATAAAGTTACTTCTTACTTTTGAGAAACCCTATAGCAGTGGCGGCTCCTGCATATTTCTTAAGAGGAGGAAAGAAATTAACAGCACTAAATGACACCTTCTTGAATGAAACATGCTACAAATTAGCCTACATGCATACATGTAAGACCAAGTAGTGTTGGGGTTGGCCTTCCCTTCTGTATAGCAATAATCTGTTCTTGTAAACTGAGTTTCCAAAATTGTCCAAAATATATGATTTCACTCCCATCCATTGTTGAATAATTGCACAAATTAACAATTACAAGGAAATTCACAACCTCGTAGCATTTTTCGAGCACACTACAGCATCACACGTGTTGGAAGAGACTAGCTACTAACTCGTAACCGGAACCGTTTTACGGAAATGGAAATGGGAATGGGAAAAAATCTGAGGAAAGCGAGAACACTGCACCCACCCACGTGGTCTGTGTTGCCACATGTACATTTTACAAGTTCAGTATGACATGCTTTTGAAGAATGTCAGTTCTTGTAAAGTCATACTATCATTATTGTTCAAAGCTGCCGGTGGCCGATTAATTTTTTATGTTAAAAATGATGTAGTTTGGAGTACCTACTTTCAGTTTCAAATATATTTGTACAAAACTGACAACTTGGCTGTTGCCCTGTCTAGTAAACAACGAATAGAAGTGAATTTCAGGGGCCAACTACATAGAACTACCTCCTCTTTGTTTTACATAAACCCGACTTTAACTTTCAAATATCCACGAAAGTTTCAAACCATGAATAGTAGCCTATATAAAGTGGAATGAATAATATTTTTGATTTATAATTTTAAAAAAAAGTTTATATGGTATCTTTCATAGCGTTGCGTTAAAACTGTTTTTGTTGTGTCTCCTCCTAGATGTGTTATAGTCCGGTTGAATGCAACATCGTTAGATGGCAGCGGTAGCGAGCTTGCTGCACGACTAGTCGGTTTCTATTTCCCGCCCATGACTGATTCAGAGGAGGATCTTCTCCCTCTCCGTTCATTTACTTGCTTTAAAACTCTGCTTCTTTCTCTGGCCGCTAGTGCGCTGTTGTCTATGTGTGTTAACTGCAGTAGAGGAGGAATGGAGTGCCTTTCCTCTACACAGACAATCTCGCATCTTTCTCACAGTTTTCTACAGCACATGAGCGCGCGTCGTTTAAAACTCGATCAACCGAGTTCTTCTTATAGCTGTGAACTTAAAATTATCGAATCTTCCTCGAATTTCAAGGCACATATTTTATTTGGTATTTACTTTCAAAAGAAGAAAATGTGAGGAGGACGTTCCTCCCTTCGCTTCCCCGAGGAACCGCCCTATAGCCCAAGAAAATGAACTGTAAACAATAATATAATTCACAACATTAAAGATTTATCTTGTATGGTGTTTTATTGGGTAAAATAACAGGTCTATCATTGATGCGGATTCTTCGATAGACCTATGAGTCTGTCCACATGTACCTTGTTAATCTGAGTGCACTGGCAATGCTAGCAGCAGATCAGGTGAAGGGGATGACGAGTCTGTTGTAAACATGGCTGTACTAACAGGGAAAGGAGAGGGGATTCGTACCAATGGAATGTGCGCGGCTGCTGGAGGGTGGAGGGTAGAATATATATTAACATTCCGGATCCTATTGTGCGTGGCTAATGTAATATTGTAAGTGCTCATCATGGAACATACATGACTCGTAGACCGCCTGGAATTGCCATGAATCAGCTCGAAGGGAACAGGGGGTTCGTATTGTAATTGATCGTGGAATAAGTTAGTATGTGAATAGAAGCTGCTTTTCAACATTGTTGAGTGTACCATACGAGACGGTACCAATTCAGCAACGATAACAGAGGATGGTGGTTCTGTTGGTCTGTTTCAGTGTTGCATTGTGTGTCTAGGGAATGGCGTATGTTAGTGGTTCTAAATTTTTTAATGCCACGGACCCCTTAAGAGACGCTAGGACTGAGGTTTTTAAAGGTAAAAAAATCAGTTTTTGGTTATTTGTACGAAAAGATTCCTTGGGCACCTCGGAAGTTCATAGTAAGAAGTTTTTTACCTTTACGTCTTCGAAGTCGAGCGATTTTTATGTAGGCCTGCACCATATCGATGACTGAGAACCAGACTGTTCTAAGTCCAACTTTTTATAAGAAAAAAAGTCTGTGTTTCATTGTGTTCCAGTTCTTGTCTGCATGTATGAATCGAACGAAATTGTAAATATTCCTCTCCATAAGGTTGCTATGACTTACTACTTACTGGTTTTTAAGGAACCCGGAGGTTCATTGCCGCCCTCACATAAGCCCGCCATTGGTCCCTATCCTGAGCAAGATTAATCCATTCTCTATCATCATATCCCACCTCCCTCAAATCCATTTTAATATTATCTTCCCATCTACGTCTCGGCCTCCCTAAAGATCTTTTTCCCTCCGGCCTCCCAACTAACACTCTATATGCATTTCTGAATTCGCCCATAGGTGCTGCATGCCCTGTCCATCTCAAACGTCTGGATTTAATGTTCCTAATTATGTCAAGTGAAGAATACAATGCGTGCAGTTCTGTGTTGTGTAAATTTCTCCATTCTCCTGTAACTTCATCCCTCTTAGCCCCAATATTTTCCTAAGCACCTTATTCTCAAACACCCTTAACCTATGTTCCTCTCTCAAAGTGAGAGTCCAAGTTTCACAACCATAAATAACAACTGGTAATATAACTTTTATAAATTCTAACTTTCAGATTTTTTGACAGCAGACTGGATGATAAAAGCTTCTCAAGCGAATAATAACAGGCATTTCCCATATTTATTGTGTGTTTAATTTCCTCCCGAGTATAATTTATATTTGTTACTGTTGCTCCAAGATATTTGAACTCCTCCACCTCTTCAAAAGATAAATTTCCAATTTTTATATTTCCATTTCGTACAATATTCCCGTCACGAGTCATAATCATATACTTTTGTCTTTTCGGGATTTACTTCCAAACCTGTCTCTTTACTTGCTTCCAGTAAAATTCCCGTGTTTTCCCTAATCGTTTGTGTATTTTCTCCTAACATATTCACGTCATCCGCATAGACAAGCAGCTGATGTAACCCGTTCAATTCCAAGCCCTCTCTGTTATCCTGGACTTTCCTAGTGGCATACTCTAGAGCAAAGTTAAAAAGTAAAGGTGATAGTGCGTGTCCTTGCTTTAGCCCACAGTGAATTGGAAACGCATCTGACAGAAACTGACCTATACGAACTCTGCTGTACGTTTGACTGAGACACATTTTAATTAATCGAACTAGTTTCTTGGGAATACCAAATTCAATAAGAATATCATATGAAACTTCTCATATGCCTTTTTGAAATCTATGACCTTTGCTACTTCGCTTAATCCTATCTGAGGCAGTGGGACGTAACGAAGTGACGATGTTTCCGTCCCTTCTCCCATTCGGCTGTGTGTTCTTTTATTGAGAGAACTACATCATATGTGTAGTCATGAATCCAGTTTTGGTTACTCAACCATCTTCAATCGTAGATTGGTTATACAGATATATTGGCGTCCTGTAAATCGAAAGCGATTGGAAAATTATAGAAAATGTTTAGTGTGTTGTGAAGTATATTTAATGGCGCTGACAGGCAGTGAATAAATATGTGCATAAATCATTGTACGGCTTAATGACAGAGCTTGACTAGGGACCAGTGTGTTTGTGGACTTTTTATTCGCCTGTCTCAATTTAAAGCCTTTGATTGAATTCGTTCCGCAAGGAAGGGTTGCAGAATTATCTTCAACATTAAGTTATCTATTTTCAGCATCCTACGAATAGTAAAAGGACGTTTGTTCAAGGTTTTAACAAAGAAACGGCGACTTATTTTGAAAAAGCATATAATTTAGCTGTCAGTCTTTATTTCTTCTTCTTGGGTAAGTGTGTGGCCTTCACCGCGGATCAGGTTGGTTGCTGTTCGCTTGTTGTTAGTTGCGGTATTTCCCTAACTACTCCTTCTTATCGCTTTGAAGTTTGTTTGGATTCTACTGAGGAGCACTTTGTTCCTGTAAGAAATAATTTCTCTCCTTTTCTGGTAATTTAGTCTTGATTCTATACGTAGAATTTACTGTCACAAATCGGTCACATTCATGGTAAAAATCTGCATGTACTTATTGCATCTTTGTCACATTTAATAATTAAAATATGTTTGAAAAGAAAGTTTGCTGACCCAACATACACACACACACACACACACACACACACACACACACACACATATATATATATATATATATATATATATATATAATTTGAACTGGTAATGGAATTTACGGGAAAACGGCTGAGTGGATTTTAATGAGTGAACCCTCATTTTCATGCCTGGCATCCAAAGTTTTTCGGAAAAATAGTAGTTTTCAGTGAAATGTCAATTTTCCTACATAATTTTCCTATTTTCCAAAATCCACCTGTTGTCAGTTTTGAGAACTAATTTTATTCAATCACGGCCGACTTGATTGAATTTCAGAACAAAACACACACTACAATAAACAATAGGCTATTAGACGAAGGCCTAGACCTGCAGGATTGCCGACATAGAGCTCAATTCAATTTGTTATTAAAAACTGATTCTGCAGTGTATAATTTTCTGAGTACAGCTGTGTATTGGATATTCAAATCTACGAAACTTGAGGTGGTTTGATGACATTATTACCATTAGAAATTAAATATTATTATAGTTAATATCATGATGCATCTATTTTTTCATTAATTGTACATAATATTGATGCTATATTGATGACATGAAAGTGATCAAATATTTTTATACTTATTAACCCAGTGGGGTTGGGTCTTTTTCATATACTTAATGGGGGTGTAGTGTAGATATTGATATGTGTCATTGTCTTCAGTATTGGCTCGAGAGAGCGCAAAAATTACTGTTCCTAAGGAAAGATAAAAAGGTATTACTTACTGATAAAATAAGAGGCCTAGAAAATTTTGTAGTCTCCAGTTCATTTCAGCAGGATCTCTTAGTAGGATAAAATGATTTTACGCTCTACATTTCAAGTTCTACATGCAGCAGCTATACGAAAATGCTATTGTTCGAAAGCTTAGCAAACCTGACATTTTTTTTTAACTTTTGCCTACAATCCACAATGACCTGAAATAGCTACTGCTATCGTCCTGACATTGATACTTGCGTTTTCGCGTTGAAACTCAAAAACTGAAGTTGGATAGGTTCAAGAAAAAGTATTTGGCCTAAAAAAATCCATTCAGAGGGAGTATGTTTCATTATTATGGAAGCAAATAACTATAAAAAAGACAAGTATTCTTCATTGAAAATAAATCTGAAAAATTTTTATTTGAACGTCTAACGAACTTAGTTTGCAGCAGTATTTGCTGCAGAAGCCACTAGTCTTATATATAAAGAATTTTATGTATTTGACATGAAACAAAATTATACTTATATTTTGCTAAATTAATTTCCATTAACATCGGAATCATTTTATATCGAACGATCTTAACTATAATACAAGAAGATACAGGATTTCATGTCCTCTAGTTGGACAAAAATGCTATATCGAAACAGGCATAAGGCATAGCTCACCCAAATTTTGGCCCAATATTATACAATGTAAATTAAACCCGGATTTTAAAATTTTGGACAACAAATCAAGAAAATATACTCAAACTGATTAAAAAACGTATAATTATTACTGTATATTATACATTCCTTGAACCTACATAGGTAGCATTCATTTTCATATTCAATTGAAGACTGGACATAAAACAGCTCTAATGCCAAAGAGAAAAACCCCTAGAAAACAGGCTTTCTTGTGCAACTAATAATGATGCATTTTGCACATCTATGAGAGAAGTTAGATACTAAATAAAATTACAATGGGACTTATCCTCTTTTTTACTGGATTGAGCCAGGGACATAAGATTCTATTTTGGAAATTTTAATTTAAAAAAATATTGGCACTTACAGCCTTTTTATGTCCAATCTTCAGTTATTACTTACCTGTCTGTTATTTGTGCTAGTTTGTCATTCATTGTATTGTATTATATTTTGCTTACTTTTGTATATTGTATTTTATATATTATATATTTGTATATATCGTACTTTCATTCTTAACCTTGTGTTTCTGCTTCATTTTGTATGTAATGTATTTCTTCTGTTTGTGTTATGTCCACTTTTTCATTACACTATTTCTTGTTATTTTATTTAATAAAAATAAAAATAATGGTTTATTTAACCTAACAGAGTTAAACCGTACGGTCTTTTCTGACACTCAACCAGGGGTAAAATTGCGATACAAAACACTACAAATTTACAAAGTACAGTACACACACAAAGCTGAAGTAGGTAATCATAATATAATGATAAGTCGGTAGAAATGAGACATAATATATGACATATAGAAAGAAAGAAAAAGAACAATCAAATGTGAACAGTAAGTCGAAAGAAATTATACGAGTACAAAGTATAATAATAATAATAATAATAATAATAATAATAATAATAATAATAATAATAAATAGTGAAGTACAAGGCATACAATGAACACAATATTTTTAGGTACACATAGTAAGGAAAAATTATGAGTATAAGTAGCTTAAGTTATCACATCATAGATATACCATTATCGGGAAATACGATGAAACTAAAACAGATAAAATAAGTTAAATATTACCAGAATATATAAAAAAAATAGTGAATACGTGGAAACATGCAGTATAAAACTTGGCATAGCAGTAAGTTAGTTTGACAACTCATTATAAGATAATTTTCTAACTTGAATTTGAAATATTTCGAGGTTCGGCATCCCTTAACTTCAGGCGGCATTTGGTATTGAATATTGTAATTGAACTACATCTTAGCATGAGCTATTGCTCCTTCGAGTGTCATCATTAGGGCTAGGATTTTGATGACCTATGAATGATGAAAAAATGCCCTAAAACAATACATTTATGACCTAAAAGCTTTCAAAAATGCCCTTAAAATGCCCTAAAAATTGATTTTACATAATTGGCTTAATAGGAATATTAATATTTAAACTAGTAATTAAATTAAATTCTAGTACTAACATTCAAGTTTATTTAATTTTACATAATTTTTTCTAAGTAGTACACTTTAATTAATTATTTTACCTGATGTAGTTCCATGTAGTCCACCACAAGGCCACTCTTATCCGGAACTATAGTCGTCCACAAGCATTTGTGGTTGCCAAGGTCACACACTTTCCCTTCTTCTTACTGCAAACTTACTCACCCTCCTACCACCCTAATGGGCTGGGGACCGGTTCTACTCTAAAAATCTGAACTTCCTACACTGCAAAGACAAAACCGAAGGTATAGAGGAGTCTATATTGAAGGGGTGGTTGGACTGATCCATTACGTGGGGGTGCACTACGTTAAAATGACAATATTTGTGTAGAAAAACGATTAAAATAATATACAAAATAATGGGTATTAATGGACAAAATATGTAGAGAAAATGTCAAAGGAACTAAATAATATTTTACACTAATAATGGAGATTTATGGCCAAAATTAAATGAAAATACCCTATAAATGATCAAATAAAACAAAAAATGCTCTTATGAGTTTAAGAGGCAAAAAAATGCAAAAAAAAATTCCCTAACAAATATGTTTCAAAACACTCAATTTATCACATAACATATAAATACTAAAGCAGCAATGTTTCTGGCTTACTAGAAAAAAAGATGCAATTTCATCAAAATCCTAGCCCTAGCCATTATCATATACGTGTTTCTGTATAACCAGAAAGAAATGTATTATTATTATTATTATTATTATTATTATTATTATTATTATTATTATTATTTCGCGTTTATCACTAATAATAAAAAACCTGGCCCTGAGTATGAACATACTTCCCAGCATCACTATGTTTTCAGAAGTCTCCTAGAGTGTTTGTGCTGGATGAAGACAGAGTTGGGTCTTGGTAAACGAAACAAAGGATTTTACGCAACGGCCAGTCTTTTGAAATTCTCTTGTGAGAAAACACCGCGTACTTGACCTACTCCTACACCAGACCTACAAATGTGGAAAGGAAATAGAATAGCTAAGGCTGTAACGCTTTAACTGCTTGAGAAATGTTCGTTAATTTGTCTAGCCTTTACAACTCCAGTTGGAGTGTTCCATATGTGCGGGTATGACGTCAGTGATGTGACGTCACGAAATAGCGTTCCTGGAGCCAGGAATGAGCCAGAGCACCGGAAATAGGTGATTTCCCTCAGCTGCTGGTCAAGGCCCGTGTGTGCCAGTGACGAAGCGAAGGGGACTTTTTCACCTCCACTGCAGGTCTCACGAATAACAATGCGAATTAATAAAATTAGAATAGTTGTAGCTCAGTCGGCTGAAGCGCTTGCCTGTCGATCTGAGTTGCGCTCGGGCGCGGGTTCGATCCTCGCTTAGGCTGATTACCTGGTTGGGGTTTTTTCTGAGATTTTCCCCAACCGTAAGGCGAATGCCAGGTAATCTATGGCGAATCCTCGGTCTCGTCTCGTAAACTACCGTCTCGCTATCACCAATCGCCTAGACGCTAAATAGCCTAGTAGTTAACAGCGTCATTAAATAACCATCTAAAATAGTTCTCAACAAATGATGCGCGCGAAGCTTAAAATTAACTGGTTTTGTGGATAGGCCTTTGTCTAGTTGTTTCACTCGTATCTTGTAATAATATAATGTAATGCTATTTCGCTTAACTTTGAGACTAGTATAGTGTGTAGCTTATTTAAAAAGCCATTGAATAATACAAAATCACAATAGGCTTAGTGAAAACTGGAACTATTTACATACAAATTGATTAAAATTTACATTCGAGATATTCCTGTACTGTGTAAAAAAAGGTTTTTGCTAAAGAACATATCTTTTTACCTATGATTGAGGTTCTGGCTGATACGTAGATCTAGCCTACATCAGACAGTACACCTCACTTGACGATATTATGTGTCAGAGGACAAATAATTGTTTGTATACATCTGAAGTCTGATTCGTGTAATATATTACTAGACAGTGATGTATGCAATGGAGGAAGCAAAGGAACTAGCCACCCTACCTCATCTGCTGACTTAGTTACCTTATGAGTGATGTTTTATTGGTGTCACCCTAGATCATATATGTAACAGATATGTCGGGCTTATAGGCTTTGAGGTTAACAACTTTTGTCAGGTTTACTACGCTGTCATCTAGTTGTTACATAAGGAGTCACGTCATAATTCCCATTTGAATTGCATTAGCGACTGTGCTGCCATCTCGTGTTCGTTTACGGCGGACGGGTGGCGATCCTACCGATTTTAACGTAGCGAGGAGTTATCTGTTACATATATAATCTAGGGTGTCACTTATGAGGTTTAAACCTGTCTTCGGACAGTTGACTAAACAACAACATATCTTTTAATTTTGTTTTGAAAACTCTAATATTATTGATACCTATTTCTAATGCTAAGAGAAATTTTATTTAAAAGTTTCACACCCGCAACCAAATGGTTCTTACAAGTCTTCGCTAATCTACATTTTGGGAACAGTTAGGTCTTGGCTATTTTGAATATCCTGAGAATGTATTACCAGAAACATTCTTGTAAATATTCATATACGGACTTTATCCAGTACCATCAAATGCAAATAGAAAGGATACAGAAAATAGTTTTACGTTACTTATATTAAAAAAAAACATCACGTGTCGTCTTATGAAAAGCAAATTTCATATAATCAGTTACTTTTTAAATTTACTTATAAAACTTTATAAAATGTGGACGATTAATAAATAGCCAAAAATTTTACTCCGCAAGACTCTTAATGGTATGTTGAATAGAACTTTTTCTTCAAGAACTCTTCATTGTTTGTTATGTATAATACTTACAACTCTCTGTCTTTAAACTGTGATTCTCAATTAGATTTCAGTTTATTAATTAAAAAAATTTCATACGATTTAAAAAAGAACTGTATTTCCTTAGGTATTTAAATTATGAATAAGTGTTTTATAATGTTTTTACTCTAATTTTGGAATAATCCTTGATTATTATACAGAGTGTTTCCGAGATGGTGTTACAAACTTTCAGGGATGATGGCGAAGGGCACATGTATCAATTTGAGATAAGGAACCCGGTCCGGCAATGACTGAGTCGAAAGTTATAAGCAAAAAGGTTGTTTGGAAATGGAATTGTAATTTCGCACCACGTGCCCTCCTTCCCTTAACTTTTGGAATAGTCGTGGAAAGATGGTATGTGCCGGATGTCTCCTACGTGGGTACTTTACCCGATAAAATCTGTGAGCTTGTCTATTTTTCCCATTGGCTCATCCATATTCGAAAATCAGGTCTGCTTATTCCGCTCTCGTGTACTCCTCCATTTCACTAGGACTGATCGACTGGACACTGCAACTTATACACATACACTGGTGTCTCCAAACGTGCATATCAGGACCGACCATGTCCGTTACACATTACGCTATCTGCATTGCTTTAGTGTAGTTTCCCGTCCCCACCCCTCAGACAGCGCACTGAATGGAATGGAATAAGTAGACAACGTAAACAACGTCAGATGAATACAGTATGTGTAAGATGTACAGATAAATACACATAAATAAGGTGTACGGAAGAATAAAATTATTTCATTTCCATACAACTATTTTTGCTTGTAACTTTCGACTCGGTCAATTCCGGACCAGGGTTCCTTATCTCAAATTGATACATGTGCCCTTCGCCATCTTCCCTGAAAGTTTGTAACACCACCTCAGAAACGCCCTGTATTTACATTTGGCACTAATATTAACTGCAATATTATATTCTAGCATCTGTTATCTATCCTTCTTTCTTTAGTTTGTGTTGCTTGTTTTCTTTTTCCACTATTATGTATTTTGTATATAAATTGTATCAATGTAAGCCACCTATAATAATTGAAAGCTTGCTTCTGTTCGTGGTGAAGTTAAATAAATAGTATACTGTACTAGAGAAAACATATATTGAAGAAACAGAATTCGAAATTCATTGAAAAAGGGCTTATAATGTCGTTTTGGCCCACAATCCTTAAGAATACGCACATTATCCCCTCAGTAAAATTCCACAATTAAAATGAGATTGGAAAAAACTATGATAAAGACTTTTAATAAAGCAGCGGCAGGAACTAATTGTGTTAATCTTATTATAAGTAAATGATATTTGGCAATTTATTACATAACGTTTGAGTATGTTCCTTCCAGATAAGTCACTCGAAATAAGGTATATGAGATTCAGACCTTCTGATTGAGGTTATGGCTGATATGTACTGTACATCTATCAGGCAGTACATCTCACTTGACGATGTGTGTCAGAGGAAGAACATTTGTTTGTATACATCTGAAGTCTGACTAGTGTAATATGCTGCTAGTCAGCGATGTATGCAATGGATGGAGAAAGGAACTGACCATCCTACCCCATTGCGATATGTTGACTTGAGCTTCAAACATAAAATTTATGCTCTTATCATCAGAAACCCGTATTTCCGTGGACTGCGAAAACTAGGTATCTCTGCATACAGTCACGGACGGAAGTATAAGCGCAAACGAACTCCAACATAAACTTCATGCTAACGTTTATCTACTCGTATTTGCAGGTATCGAAAAAATTTTGCTGTTAGGACACTTCAACTTTTTGTTGTGCAAGATACCTCATACAGAGAAAACAAACTGAAAACACCAAAGCAAATAGTATAATATTAAAATATATATTAGCCGCGCTTTATGATGGGACTCAAATATAGGCATATAAAAATTAAATCCAGGAAACAGGCATCAGTACTATTTTAGTTGTTGTAAAACACACATCCAGCGAGCTATTATTCACAAACAAACGCTGTAAGTATTACTGAGTACGATGGGAAAGAAGGGAAAAGAGTTGACAATTAAGAAAAGAGAAATTATAATGAAACTACATAAACGACAAAAATCTTACAGTGAAATAGACAAAATTGTAAACAGAAACTGCTTTACAGTAAGAACAGCAATCAGGAATTTCAACAAAACAAAAACATTGCTAAATAATCCGCGAGCGAACACGGCACGATCTAACAAGGAAACGTTCTCATGGAGGCAGATAAAATAGTAATATATGTTACAAGAGCGGTATGTTGACGTTTTCATGTTCGAGGAAAAGATTGAAAAAGCGAAACGTAGTTGAGCTTTTTTAATTTCCGAGAACATGAAAACAAACATACCGCTCGTGTATCGTACATTATTTTGTGCGAAGATCGTTTATTACATACCTGAAAGACGAATTTCTAATTAGTTGTAATGAAATCTCCATCTTGGTTTCTGTTTAATGACGGCAACTTTAGAAAACAAAAATATCTTTACTCCAGCAGGCCGTGATATACGTCTGTCTTTCTTTTCCCCCAGTCTATAAATGCGAACTTAAAACAAACGGTAAGGTTATGTAATTATTTATTTTTCATTTTAATATTTTAACAATATTATTTATATAACATATTGCAGTAATAACATCGGCATCTGGAGTCTTGTTGATTTCTTCACGGCTTCCTTAATGTTACTTGTATCAGGAATGGAATAAGTTTCGTGGAGTAGTAGACTTTACTTAATTTTTGCAAATATTTAAGAACAATAATTAACATTGCAATTTAGGTGAAATTGCAGTGGTAAGTTTCTAATTTATAATTATTACTATGTTAAACGTCTCTAAAAATAATATGTTAAAAGCCTAAAGCAGTAAAATGAATGTCGCGCTTAAACGGTAAGAAGAGGGAAATTGTTATGTGTGTTACGTTGGGAATAGTGAATGTGGTATTTCACACTTACCGCGTATTGGTTCTGTGCGGAAAACAAGGAAATACGCACGATCTCGCACAAATGTTATTTTTTTTCTTCCACCATGTTAATGTCAAAACAAATGCTTATACAAATTTTGGCCACTCGAGCGCAATTGGAAGGCCATCCAGAAAGTAAGTTTTCCTGGGGCCGTTTACGGGGCAGGGGATACAATTTCATGGAAAGATTTATTGGAACAAATACAGAAATTCTTGAGCCATTTTTCAACATATTCTCCACCGGAATTGAGACATTTGTCATACCGTGGGATCAACTTTTGTATCCCTGTGTCGTAGAAGTCTGCCGCCTGGGATTGGAACAAGTGTGTGACAGACATTTGCACCTCTCTGTTGATCTCACAGAATGACATAGTCTCAATTTCGGTGGGGAATATGTTGAAAAATGGCTTAACAATATTGCTGTATCTGTTCCAATAATTCTTTCCACGAAATTGTGTTTTCTTTCTGTAAATTGTCCCAGGAAAACTTACTTTTTGAACGCCCCTCGTAATTGCACTCGAGTGGCAAAAATGTATATAAGCACTTATTTTGACATTATTAACATGGTGGAAGAAAAAAATAACTTTTTTATCTGCCCCCATGAGAATGTTTGCTTGTAAGGTGGACAACAGGGAGAGGAGAAAGATTGTGAGACTTGTTAAACAAAATCTTTGGTTTACTTCAACATAAACAGAAGCAGAATTAAAAGAATATTTAAGAAAATACGTACATCTTCGTACAAATACAACCACACAGGCGTATACAAACTCAAATGTAACACCTGCAACAACTTCTACATAGGACAGACAGGCAGATCGTTTCAAACACGTTACAAAGAACACATCACAGCCATAACAAAATTACAAAACACCTCCACATATGCAGAACACATCACAAATGCTAACCACACCCACGGAGACATCAACACAGACATAGAAATATTACACATCCAACCAAAAAGCCAGAAACTAAACACACTAGAACAATATGAAATATACAGACACACAAAAACACACCCCAACGATATTCTCAACACACGACTCAACTTCAAAACACACACACTCTTTGACTCTACACTATACCACAGGAACACACTTTCACAGGAAACAGAACAAGTGGCGCCAAGACCAACAACGACCAGTTCTGAAGATGACCCATAAATAGATCGAAACATGTAAACGAGGTACGTTGAAATTTAACACAGGAAAGTCTTACCATACATATTCTGAAGTGATACAGTGCTAAAAGTTGTGTAATCAAGATGTATAATAAGAGTGTTTACACAAACATGGGTAGCATTCAAGAGGGACAAGAAAGAAACCGTATATAAGTAATGTAAATATGAAAAAGAGAGTGTTGTTTGCTAATGAATATGTGTCCAAAGATTCAGAGTTCTGGAAAAATGTTATATTTTCTGATGAGAGCAGATTTAACATTTTTCAGAATAATGTACGAATTTTGGTGTGGAGAACAAAGAATAGGGAGTTTTAAATCATCTTGAGTTAAGCAATTTTCATGGGCATTGTATAAAAAATCAGACGATGTTATTTTCTGTACTAATGTAAGGAAATTTTGAGAAGCAGCAGAATTCTGCACCCCCCCCACCTCAATATTTCAAAGAAGTTGGCGTCTATGCGAGGAGTTATAACCCGAAGAATTTGCATGCATTTTTATACGAGAAGGAGGGAAAGATACTGTATGTCTCATTTGTTGGAAATGGAATGCAATTTTAATCACATTCTGTAAAATTACTCTCAAACAATAACATTTTATTTTTCCTGTCGCAGTCGTACTGCATGGATGATTAGCGAGTTGGGTTTTTAACGCAATAATCATAATTTGATAACACAGCTCTTTGTGTAATGGGGTGTATCAGATCCCACAGGCGTGACGGACGTCACTGGAGCGCGGCGGTCTGCCCTATGGTTTTATTATAATACTTGGCCGCAGCAGAGACCCCCATCTTGGTCAAAGGCACTCAGCGCACACAGGAAGGCTGTCTGCCCGCATCCTGCATAAATAACATTCCCTCCATAATGAATCAGCTGGGCCTGTGGTTCAATGAACTAGACCTTCCAGATGCCCGTCTTAACCCGGGGTTGAAGGGCTTTGAAGTCGTTAACACCCAGCCAGCGTTCTGTGACAATCTTCGTGGAAAGTCTGTGGGCTTGGAGTCACTTGCAGTACGGACGTTGCAGTTTGAAATTATTCCAGAGGTGTAGCCTCCGCAGCCGATGATGTGATTACACCGTCTGCGGTCCACTGGATTGAGACCCTCGTCTCAAACAAGTGGACCAACAAAGCAAATCTTTGTCTGTGAAAGATGATTAATTTGTTAGCCAGGCGTATTTTCATGTTACTTCCTCTTCAATTACATGTAACCTGGACGCGATCAAGAGTTCATTAGTCATAGTCGGTTTTACCAAGTTCAGTCACATTTTGTGTTACTAATCTTTTAATAACTGTTAATTTTGTTAACGTATTATTAAATTATGAACTGTTATATTGAACCGTTTAACAAATAATTGTCTATTACTTATGGTAGATTCAACGCAATCGATTAAGGGTGTATGTACGTGAAAATTACAGGGTACCACAACAAGACTTATTAGAACTTAAATATGTGATAAAACTATAAAAAAAAGTTACTAATATTTTTCAAACCAGTTTTATCAACGTATGGAAAAAAATCTTCAGTTACATTATTTGGTAACCATAACATCTCTAATATTTTTCCTGCATGTAATAAACACTTATTTCTGAAAAGTAGACTACTCTCAGACCTATAGAGTTGTTTATTTTAATACAGTTAATTTTTTATTTGTCCTATATAAAATATATTAAAATTTAAATGTTTTGTGACCTATTTTTTATATTTTCAAAGAAATGGGCATTATTGTAGTCTACCTTTTACATAAATACATGTTAAATCGGTGTACAAAATTTCAGAATTCTATCTCTAATGGTTGTGGAGTTATGAAATAATATGTGTAAAGTTTTCAAATTTTGGAAAATTTAATTTAAAGAAAAGTGAATTCTAAAAAATATTATTAGTGACCTTTTGTATGCTTTTATCAGATATTTAAGTTCTAATAAGTCTTGTTGTGGTACCTTGTAATTTTTGTCCAATTGTGAGTTCATTTTCTGATAAAATTTTAGGAATTTAGAGCCTGCCTTTTCTGATAATTGTGGTCATTAACGTACATATACCCTTAAGAGACAGATTCCTCTAAAGAGACTAAAATACCACCAAATTCTTTAAGTTTCAAGACCTTAACTAATAATACCAAGTTAGAAATACAGTAATTTATATCTAAAATAACAGGGTATCTAATCCTAGTTTAAAATTGAAGATTTTATAGCTTCAAACTAAATTAAAAATTAAAAGTTCACCTAAAAACAAAATAATAATATCAAAGATAATTTTCGACTACCGTAAACCAGGGCTACTTTCACCCACTGAAATGCATTTTTAAATATTCTTTTGTTGGTTTGTTGTAGAAAATTTCGAAGATAAAGCTCCAAATGTCATATGCGAATGCAAAAACATTTAAACAATAATAATAATTGATATCCGCCAAGTTAGCTCTGTGATAGCGTGTCTGCCTCCGGACTAGCAGGCCCGGGTTCGATTCCCGGCGGGGTAAGTACAGTGCGTTCGTAGCTCGGCCGGACCGTTCCGCGGCTACAGCGCTACTCTGGCGGCAGGCGCGCCAATCTTCACCCAGTCCAAGGCCGCCGCGGAACGGTCCGGCCGAGCTACGAACGCACTATACAAGTGTGTGTAGTATAGGGAATGAGTGAGGATGGTGGTGGTGAGGAAGGGAGAAGGGGAAACCTGGTGGGCACGTAGCCTACTCCTGCCGAATAGCACCAAGGGGACCGCCAGGCTTAACATCTCCATCCGACGGACGAATCACTATCAACAGTGACATATGCCTTCTCTTCATATGCACTGCGGAGAGATGTGGAATTTAACCCAGGCATATTGGTACACAATTTAGTGATTAGAAGTTGTGCACCGCCATATCTTCTAGTCTCGAGACAGAAATTTTACGTGAACATTTCTGATCCCGCCGGGAATCGAACCCGCGCCAGCTAGTCTGGAGGCAGATGTGCTACCACAGAGCTAACTCGGCGGACTATTAAGAAATTGTTACAAAAATATTCCAGTAAGTTAATACATAAAAACACTACGGATGTGTAGCTTAGCAAAAACTTCTTTATTGATTCAATAGTGATTCCAGATTTGTGAGTAAATATTGTTAGAAGGCGAGAAAAAGAAAACTTGCGGGATGACGAAAATTGGTGGTTGTAGGCTTCTATTAAATAAACTAACCGTGTAACATTGGCACACATACTCTTGTTAAAATAAATTCATACATTTTAATGTATGAATTTACATGAAGAATTTCTAATAAAGGTGTAGAGAACGTGCTATAAAATTTTCATATATACAGCTCAATTCGCTTTAAAAAGTTACGCACAGCGTTCCTCCCTGCTCCCCTCCCGCCCCCCAAATACGAAGAACGTAAACCATTTAACTTTCAGTGAAATTATGAAAGAAAGTTCATGCATATACATGTCAGCCCGCATTGAGCATGGACGACTGAGCCATGTAATTTAAAATAGCTGTATGTCATTCAGTTGTTTTCGTTGGAGTGGCATCGGCGGCAGGGCCGTACCCGGCCCAATATTCGCTGTAGACTGAGGATAAAACAAACGTTGGAAAATTGTGTGACCACTGCTTTAACTAGCCTAATCGTGCAGCTACGCTTGTTTGTTTATTGTCAAATGAAGCGGAGAGATTCAGAATATGTCTGCTGACTAGGGTTTTGCGACTTGCAGATATATTCCTTTCAAAGACCTAATTGAAGTTCTGTTGGCTGACGATAAAACATGCTCATACTTAGGTTTCAACCCCGGTAGGATTACGTGGTTGGGATTTTTGTCGAGGTTTTTCCAAACTATAAGGCGAATGACAGGTAATCACATGGCAATTCCTCAGATTCTTGTCACCATCTTGCTATCGTCATTTTACCGACGTCTGATAACTCTGCAGTTGATGAACGTCGTTAAATGAATTAGGAATAAAAACGATAAAATGTGATGTTAGGCTATTTAACTTTTTAATTAAAAAATTAAATATTTTCACAGTGTTAAGCGGGTATCTACAGTAAAACCTCTATTATCCGTGGTAATGAAGGGGGTAGGCTGAACGGTTAATCGAAAAAAATCGGATAAACCGTACCATAAGCTATTTTTCGTAAATTTAGTGAATAAAATTTACTCTTTCGTAATTTCCTCTATGGTCATATATTGAATACGCTAGGTAGTGGATCAGAGTTCACTGATGTTAGTCTGGCTGTTAACAACGGGTTTTGGGGCAAGGAAACTCCTTATATTGGCTGTTTGTGGAAAGATAGGGATAGTGGAGGTCTCATGTTGAAGATTTACATAGTTTATACAATTTATCCTTGAATTTTATTAATTTGCACACAGGTGTGACTCCAATCTCATATTTTGAGACGAACCACAGTTTCTCATTCCCCAAACCATTCAGTTATTTGCACTTTTTATACTTAGACATTTTATATAGAAGTTATAAAGTACGACAACACAAACAGTAGACCATTCTGTGTAAAGGCAAAGTTTTGTAATATCTCTCTCTAGAAAAAAATAACATGCTAATATCATGTACAGTACTTCATATATTTCTGTAGCAAAAAACTCGAAAGAAAGATAATCGGATAATCCGCCAATCGGTTAATAGGGAGACGGATAATCGGTGTATTGCTGCATCTTTTCCTAGTATAAATTCAGTAAAAATAACGTGTTATTTCTAATTATCCTGAATTAATTTTGTGTTGGAATTTGGTAAAGTGATTAGTAGGGTTGAAGAAAAGTATTGATATCAGGATAGTAAATGATTTCTATATACATTGTTTATAAAATGCTTCGCGTTGCCGGGTGTCTCTACTGTCTGTAAGGACCAGAGAGAGTGAACATCCGATCTCCTCAATAGTAGACCTGCTTAAGTGACGTGAGGTTGTATCAGAATGGCGAAAGAAAAATCCAACAAAGAACAGAGAACTGAAGTCTGAACATGGGGAAATTGTGTTTGACTTAATTGATAATGATATTTTTTGTAAATGTAATGTTTGTTCCGAGTTAATTAATTTCTTCCCTTCCCTTCCCTTCCCTTCCCTTCCCTTCCCTTCCCTTCCCTTCCCTTCCCTTCCCTTCCCTTCCCTTCCCTTCCCTTCCCTTCCCTTCCCTTCCCTTCCCTTCCCTTCTCAACTAGTCACAAGTTACGAAATGTTACTATTTTGTTGAGTCAGATAAACTTTGCAGGAATATGAAATGTGTGATATTTTCTTATTATCTTATGAATTCTGTAGCGCAATGAATAGTAAAACTGTGTTTCTTTAATCAAGAATTATCTGCTGTTATTTCTTGAGTCACATACACTTTGTAGAAAAATTAAATGTATAATATTTATCTTATTATTTTATGAAATTCTGGAGCGCAATAAATTGTAAAACTATATTTCTTTAATCAAGAATTTTCTGTTGGACCATAAAATAAAGATTTTTTGAAGTGACTAAATAGCCAACGAACTTAGGTTTCAAACTAGTACTGTTTCATCTTAACCAGCGCAGACTGGCTTCCGTGAATGCAAGTCGCTCTACCTTATAATACGAGCAAACAGGCAGACTTTCTTGGGTCCCGCCTGGACTGAACTTATAAAACCCGGGCTGAATGGGTTCAGTCTTAAAAGTTAACTTTCTTTGTAGCGTCACCGGAACCCAAGTCTGACGGCAAGCAGTTACGGGCGTGAGTCTTGTCTGATTTGCCGGTGTCTAGTGTACATGTACTGTACCATTTAATATTACAACAATATGGTACTTAACCTAAGTACTTAGTTTATGCGGCAACTTTATGCCATCTTCAGACTTTATAGTGAAGTATTGCGCTTGCTTCACGTTTCTTCTTAGTGCTTGGTGAGTGTGTGCAGGTAGAGGCGGGGATGTGTTTGTGATTGGTCACGTATCGAAAGGGTGAGAGTTATAAAATTCAATTTAATAGATTGTATTCAGTGACTATAATCTTCCCTTGAAGTCAGATTTAAGATGAATTTTTGTTCGCATTATTTCTATCATGTACCACTAACCGTTTATGGTTTTGAAAGTAGTTTACACATACGCGTTGTGAGGTACTTAACACATCTGGACAAAATAGTCCATTACACTGTCGCATTCACCTATCGTATTAATTGCAAACTTTTTAAGGTGGACTGTACTTAATCAGGTTCGCATGCAGTGTGTGACGAAGGGTGAAATAATTGTGGTGCATTGTTATGAAGTGACATGCCCTATGATCACACACAATGAGACTCGAACTTTCATGAGAAACGCTTCTTAAAATGCCGAGGGGTTCGGGGTCGCAGTTAGCAGCGGTCGTAGTCACAGTAAGGATGAAGTATCTGGCCTATTGTACTCGGTATGCGCCGTCTGGCTGTAGTAATCCTAAATACACGCAGAATTTAGTGCATCTATTTCCAATAAACATCGAAATACTCGGTTTATACTACCATATCATAAAACGTTTCTGATACCCGGACTGTCAATATATTATGGTCTGAAGAGTATGTTCCAAAACATCTGGATATTAGAAGCTAGTGCTGCTTATGATTAGGTTTTCTCCGGAGCGGTTGTTTGCGCGCTTTCAATCGGAGACCTCCGGATTACCTCCGATTGATGCCGCGCAGGTTGTATATGTGCTGTGGCGCAGACATACACTTTCCGCTGAGCATTCTTTTAATCGGATCAGGTAGTGATTGGAGTCCGCTGACGTCCGCGTATCTTTTAAAATAAGTTCTAATTTGTTGTTGTTTATTCTCTCTTTTATGTTAATCTCTCTCTCTCTCTCTCTCTCTTTCTTCGGCTCTTTTTTTTTTTGTGTTGCTTAAAGTGCTACGTTAGCTGACAGAATTTTTTTTCTAGTTTTGAAATTCATAGTATATGTGGAAAGCCGAATTAGTTTTATGTCATTGATCAAATTAATAACATTCAATCTAACTGCAAAACTAACGCAGAAGTAAAGCTTTTCAATAGCTAATGTAAACATTTATACTTTAGTTCTAGAAACTCTCGTTTAATCGCAAACAGGGTCTGTTAATTATTATTCTAATCGGTTTAGTTAACGTAAACTATATTATGGGAGCTTCAAAATGAAACAAAAGGAACGTGGGCTATCAATGGGATAAAGTTTACTGTCCAACATAATTTATTCAGATTCTTCACCGGGCGGGATTGTGATTGTGTTAAAGGATGACAGCATTTGAACTGCCTCTTCTAAATTAGAGAATTTCCATGCGACGGATATTTGATTTGGTGCCATTTTATTCCACACACAACTACCGTCAGTCCGTACTCGCCGGTCGTCCTTGAGCTAACTGTCGCTTCGCACCGAACCCCCGCATCCCTCCGTATGTCCCCTGTTTCACCTACGGTAGTACCGGAGATCACCGGTGGATAGCTTTATTCGTAATCTCCGATTACTCCGCGGTAGTAGTCACTCCGATGAGCAGCACTGTTAGACGCAGAAAATTAAGCCATTAAAAACATTTTAATATGGCATCGTTAAGTTTTCTTGGCTGCTCGTACATAACAGTTTTGTTTTAAAGCACTTGGTTATCCAAACTGCCGACATGCACGAGGTCGAAGGATTCAGTTATTTGCAGATAACGCTAGTTGTTTATTGTAGATAACCAGGGGCTGGTATTTATGGAGATGCCGAAAATCACGACATAATAGATACACAATAGATTTTTACTAATCTTTACGAATTAAGTGATTCTGATTGATAATATGCGGATAAAACAATCGCGACAAATCGCGAAATAGAGTTCTAACAGCGAAATATAAACACATTCGCGAATTATTACAATTGCGTCTTTTATAGCGAATTTCATATTCTGAGTTTTTTTTTTTTTTCGGATTTTTTTTTCACTTGAATTTGTTATATAGTATATCCAAGTAGGCTACATTACATGGTATTCCAGGTGTTCAGATTACATTAGTGAACTCAAAAGACGGAGAATTCAACATTTCACTAATAATAAATTTGAAAGTGTTAATTTGAGGGTGCGAGTTTTTTTCGTTTTTAATGAACGTGTGTTAAATGCAGTCTCATCCAACAGATATTGTCTATTATCCATACCGCACCTTTATCAGAATCCGACGAACCTTTAATGGTATTATTTGCAAAGTAATATTCATACTGATTTAATACTCCAATTCCAAAATAATTGTATTTTCCAATATTTCCATTAATCTCCGCCAAGAGTACAAATCGATTTCAAACAATCTCCGCCGACACCAATAGTAAAAAACACAAATGATAAAATTAATCTCCATAAATACCTGCTCCTATAGATAACGCTCATCGTTAATTCATTTACAAGTAGGTTACTCAACACTCGACAGATGGCGGCACACGTACTGTTTTGGCATGTGAAAGCATCTAGCGGGGAATTATTGAACTTCGTGTTATGCTAAAATGTTAGGTTTTCTCATCAATTGTACCTTGAACAGAAATACTCATACGATGAAATAGTAATGGAACGGAGAAAAACTCTCTCCGGCGCCGGGATTTGAACCCGGGTTTTCAGCTCTACGTACTGGTTCAAATCCCGGCGCCGGAGAGAGTTTTTCTCCGTTCCATTATTCTTTCATCGTATGACGACGCAGAATATCTGCATGGAAATATCATATGTACTTCGGTACATTAAAATAATATATAGAAATACTCATGTCAAAAAATCTTTATGCGGTACAAACCGAATTGGTCTACATACCGTGCTGACAGTAATAAATAATTATTAGTTTGTGTCTTGATAGTAACATAATTTAATTTCTAAATTCACTAATAGACTAGGCTATATTTACTTAAAATGGTGCCACATTTCTCTAGCATTCCAAATACAAGTTAACATCTGCAAAAGTGTTTAGAATTTTGTTTTCTGCGTGTTATGAAATACAGATCTGCTGGGGATACCGGGATGTCAAATTCGAAAACTTCGGGTTTCCTCTGCGAACAGTCCTAGCAATCTCGTAGTTTCGATTTGTCCATGAACATTACTGACTACGTATAGCAGCGCAAGGTTACCCATCTCCAGAGTTGGACTGGGACATAACGTATTTCCTCTTGCTTTGTTCTCAAGGCTAATTGTGCTGTTTCCGTTGGGCGTTGATATAATTCCGAATTTGTAAGTTGGAAAGGACTTTTAGATGTTTCAGCTTATGAGTGAAGTGCTTATGAGACTATTTCATAAGATATAATAATGAATTGTTTTATAATTTCAGTCAACAATTTATCAACAGTAATCTCACTAGAGGTTTTGATTTTATCGATAAATCTGCGAGTGGAACACGAACAGATTTATCTAGAGAAAATCAAAACTCGAGTGGGATTTAATTGACTATTACACGATTAGAAGAAAGTATATAAAGATTATAAGTAACAAAGTACTCCAATACAATAAAATATTGACTTACGAAAATAAACCTGTCTTCAAATGTATTATTGCACCATTACGCTAGATGGCAGTTGTGCCAACTATGGAATCTTCATTGAAATCTGTAGATGGTTACTAGTCAAGAAGGCTTTGTTGATTCAATTTCATTTTTATTAAGGCAGTTGCATTCCACTTCAATTATCCGAATCCCAGTAATCAACGTCACTTGACAGATGATTTTCAATAAACCTTAATATTAAACATTCTCTGATACGTGACTATCCATAATATCATATAGCAGAAGCTATAACATAACCTAACTAATATACACAAGTGTTAGAAAAGTTTTAATTAACGACGATGACATAAAAATAAACTTGAATAATTTTAAAAGGAATAATTATTGAATGTACAATTTTCAAATTTGAATGTGGTTGGTGGTTCAATTGATGTTATATTGGACGTGTGCGTAATAGAAATGGAACTCGTTGATTTAGGCCTACATGGTGTATTCAACTTATTCAGAATTTCCGAATGAATAATTTTAAAAGGAATAATTATTGAATGTACAATTTTCAAATTTGAATGTGGTTGGTGGTCCAATTGATGTTATATTGGACGTGTGCGTAATAGAAGTGGAACTCGTTGATTTAGGCCTACATGGTGTATTCAACCTATTCAGTATTTCCGAATGGTGCTCTTCATTTATTTGTAAATAGGATTTCAGAAGATGCATAGGTATGATCAGTGATTTTTATTAATTCTTGTTCTTGAATGCCAATGCGAGTCATATTTGAAACTGCTGTTTTTGACGTCCAGACCAGCGCAGTTTCAAATGTTGGCAAACAAAGAAACAAATACTAGGGACGCGATAAAATTGTGCGATAAGCAGCCATGATTGGTTGAAATACGTCCTTTCGTACCGTTTTATTGGTCAAAAGTAGTATGACGTAGTAAGAGTGTAATAGTCAATTAAAACAAATAATTTTCTGTTATTTCACATCACAAGGTTATATATCCGCAAATATTTTCGATTAAAAAAAAAATCATCTTCAGGTGGAGAGACATAAATTGACACACACACACACACACATATATATATATATATATATATATATATATATATATATACACACACACACATTATAAATAAAAATCAAAACTGTTTAGAAACAATGTGATATAAAATGTGGTTCTGGGTAATTTTAATATGACTATTACACTTTTACTGCGTCATACTACTTTGACCAATAAAACGGTACGAAAGGACATCTTTCAACCAATCATGGCTGCTTATCGCACAATTTTATCGGTCCCTAGCATTTGTTTAATTTTATTGCTTCTCTAGCATTTGTTTAATTTTATCGCTTCCCTAACATTTGTTTCTTTGTTTGCCAACATTTAAAACTGCACTGGTCTGAATGTCAAAAAACAGAAAATTACAAACCACTCCAGTCGATGCACAGCAGTTTCAAATATGACTCGCATTGGCATTCAAGAACAAGAATAAATAAAGATCACTGGTCATAGCTATGCATCTTCCCTGAAACCCCATTTACAAATAAATGAAGAGCACCATTCGGAAAGAATTCGAAATTTCCTTTCTTGCTTCTCGAGAAGAATTTAGTGCCGTCGCTCTTGATGCCTCATTTTGATTACTGTGACACTCTCTACACTGACCTTAACATGAGACTGACAGACTATAGCGTGTTCATAATGCATGTGTCCCATTTATTTGCAATGTCCGTAGATCTGACCGTATCACACCTTCACTAAATATGCTGTCCTGGGCCCGTCTCAAAGAACGAAGAACTATTCACTCTCTCAGTATTCTTCAAACCTCTAACCCTAGCTACTTAGTTTCTCGTTTTCAACATTTGTCCTCATATCACGAAATAGATACTCGCTCACAACACCATATCACACTCTCCATTCCTAAACACAGAACATCCTTCTACTCTTCATCTTTCACCGTCTCTGCAGCTCATCTCTGGAACTTCTACCACAACATGTCAGAGACTGTCGAACATTGTCTAGTTTCAAAAATAAATTAAAATTGCACTTTTTTCAATTCGATTCCTTTCAGTTATTAGCCCTTTTCTCTGCGATAGTTTTGTAAAAATATAGGCCATATATTTCTTTCCTTCCTTTCCCCTTTTTGTTCTCTTTATCAGCCGATGAATTTATTATCATAGCCTTTATATCGTGAATTTTATTTAATTTTCGTGTGTATTTTCTTTTTTATTATTATTTTATTATATTCAATTTTATTATATTCTACCTTACGTTTTCCATATTAACCATTTGTACTAAATGAGTTGCTTTTACTATATTCCAATGTGTTTTACTTTATTTTTTTTCTATTACGGTATTATTTTCATGTTGTATAGTGTCGATTTTATTAAGCTATTATTATTATTATTATTATTATTAAATGGTCGGAAGACAATGGTATGAAAATTAACGTATCCAAAACTAATATAATAACCTTTTCTAGAAAAACTTCGTCACTGAAATTTAATTATTATCTAAATAATGTTCTAATTAACAGAACGGATTGCGTAAAAGATTTGGGAATATTCATTGACAGTAAATTGTATTTTCATAGTCACGTTGATTACATTTACAATCACGCAATCAGAATGTTAGGAATAATACGGTCAATAACTTATTCTTTTTTCACTCCCGATTCTCTTTTAATGCTCTACTATACATTGGTGCGATCAAAACTCTAATATGCATCTGTAGCTTGGAACTCGATTACAACTACAGATTCGGCTAAATTAGAAATTATACAAAGAAAATTTATATCTTTATGTTCATTTTCATTTCTGCCCATTAATTCCGGGTACAGTTATGAGAGAAAATGTGAATATTTTAATTGTCAAAATCTATGTGCTAGATGCCATGAGCTAGATTATCTGTTCTTTTGTAAAGTCCTCAACGGTGATATATCCTGTGACTCTTTCTTAAACAATATTACTCTACGTATTCCAACAAAAGATATGAGAGCCCATAAACTTTTTTATATTAGAAATTCGAAATTTCTTTCACCAGTCTCCAAATGACAACATGCATGGCTGCGAATTCGATCCCTTCAATGTATAGACTTAGTTTGCTCTTGACAACGATTTATCATTTATGTATTCTTTTAGGCATTATACTCAATTATCATTGTCTCATAGTATTCTTAGTTATGTATTTTAAAGTCATCCATTATTTATCCATTCATCGTCATTATTGTAATTAATTGTAATTGTATTTATGTGTAATAATTATTTTTTATTATGTTTTTGTTATATTCTTTGTGCTGAACTGTAATTGGCCACTGGCTGTTGTACAGCACATTAAATATAAATAAATATAATAAATAAATGAAATAAATTATTATTTGTTTTTTTTTGTAATATGTTAGTATTTTGTTCTTTAACTTTTTGTTAAATTTTAACTGCTTGCATACTTTGTGACCTGGTCGAGTGTAAGAGAAGGCCCTATGGCCTTAACTCTGCCAGTATAAATAAAGATTTATTATTATTATTATTATTATTATTATTATTAATATTATTATTATAAGTACAGACAGTATGTGTTTTAAGGTATATTTGAATTTAGACCACCAAAATCATGCAATAACATAGTCATGTGATTAATAAAATGGTTGTTGGCGGGTGTAATAAAGATGACAAACAACTCGCTCTCTCGCATGAAAACGGCGCTCGTTTAGTGGACGCACAAGACCGTCGTGTGAAGATTTTGTTGACTCTGTCCGCTTATTGTTTTGGCTGTCCAGTTGGGCAAGAAGCGGGTTCGGAGTATTCTTCCCATGCAACTTTCACTTTCCAAATTCACGGTCATGAATGCCAAAGAGGAAGGTAATTGTCGGACTGGAACGCTGTACAGTGTGGTCTAAAATTTCTGCGTCACGTTGCCTGGAAAGTAGACCTGTAACCTCAAGCTGCTTACATCGGAGTAGAGAGTGATAAAGTTAAATGTACGTTCTTGGTCTTTATGGAGCCACGATTTGAACAAGCACATTTATTATAGTCTCGTCGCTCTTATTTCCGGTAGCCAATCACGTTGTAGATCGGCTACATTTAAACGTGTGCGTCTTGTGATTCGCTGATGATGACGTTATGCATTTCCTAAGGCTCGATAAATACTTAATATAAACGCCCGCCATTTTGGCTCTTTCGTTGGCGTTCGCAGAAAGCACACGAGGTCGTTATTTGCCGCCCAATTATTTGCTGAATTACAGTGCGTTTGATTTATTATCATAGGAGCTACGACATAATAATGTTTAACGGTGTCGCAGATAGATTCCTCATCTGGTAGCTCGGCAACGAAAGAACAAAAATGGCGAACGATACTACCGACCTAGACTTTATAGAGCCTTCACTTCCTAAGACGTAAGCAAAGAGGAGGAATCACGCCGAGAATAACAACGTCGCTACTATAAATGAAAATACTCTATTGTTCAGAAAAGAACGCTCTTTAATATAAGTATATAAAAATCCAATTTTGACCAATTCCCCTTAAATGTATTTAGTTTTGTGGACAGTTTTATATAATTTTGTAGGAGAGTAGGCATCTTATGGCAGATTCTTTTATATACGGCAAAACTGTTCTTAGAAAAATTGTGAAAATAAGCCGAATATATAAAATTTTCTTAAAATTAAATGTTAAAAATGTTAAAAAAAAAAAAAAAGGTAATATACCTTAATGACAGGCGGACCCATTTCAACATCTTTGTCGTGTCAACAACAATAGTTTGAAAGACATTGAGGATGACACCACATTGGTGTTGAAACGGGCCCGTCTATAATTAGGTATACCCTTTTTAACACTTTTAACATTTAATTTTAAGAAAGTTTTATATATTTATATAAGTGTTAAAGTGAAAATTTTTAAATTATGGTTTATTTAACGACGCTCGCAACTGCAGAGGTTATATCAGCGTCGCCATCGCCGGTGTGCCGGAATTTTGTCCCGCAGGAGTTCTTTTACATACCAGTAAATATACTGACATGAGCCCGTCGCATTTAAACACTTAAATGCCATCGACCTCGGCCGGGATCGAACCTGCAATCTCGAGCACAGAAGGCCAGCTCTATATCAACTATGCTACCGAGGGCGACGTTAAAGTGAATAACAAATACAAAGTGGTCCCGCGCCGTGGCGTCGTGGTCTAAGGCATCCTGCCTAGGACTCGCGTTACGGAATGCGCGCTCATGGGAGAAGAAATTTTCTCACGATATTTCGGCCAATGTATGGGACCGGTGCCCACCCAGCATCGTGATGCACTTGGGGAGCTATGATAGGTAGCGAAATCCGGTTGCGGAAACTAGCTATAACGGCTGGGGGGATTATCGTGCTAACCACACGATACCTCCATTCTGGTTGGATGATCGTCCACCTCTGCTTCGGCATGTGGGCGTGAGGCCAGCAGCCGGCTGGTCGGTCTGAGCCCTTCATGGGCTGTAGCGCCACGGATTATTATTATTAAGTCGAAAGTGTCTTATAATGAAAATATTAGACTCTACAATCACTTTTTATGATTCCGGTAACTATCATTTGTTGATGATCTTTATGACGTGTCGTGTTACAGAAATAACGTACCTACATTGTAGTTTCCAAGAAGTACTACCGCCCGAAGAAAGGTGTACAGGATAAGAAGTGAGGTCTTTCTGATCAATTGAAGGACAGTAGGACACGTGTTCGAACGTACTGCGATAAATTACGTAAACATTGTACATTCGATTTTCGATCAAAAACATTCGCCATAGTTGCGATGTCTAATTAAGAGAACATTATTGCATATTTATCGTCTGATAGGTTATCGGAGCTTGCAAATAGAACTGGAGTGGATGATTTAAGAAGTACTTAGAGTTAAATGGAATTATTCCAGACGTAATATACAGTGTAGGCCTTAGTCATCAGCAGCCTGAGTTTTGATGTGTTCGCGAAGAGTGGTGCAGTTAGGTTATTTCGTAGATAAATCCGACTATTCTTGTATTAGAACTATTTACATTAAGCACTTCATTCCACATTTATGCTTCTAACTCAGTCATTTCCAACTGGCCAATCTGTGACGTCGGAGCGCCTTTCCTCTCTCGGAGCAGAGCTGGTAGAGCTATTTAAAAATCTCTATCCCTTCCACTGCCACTTCCCCTTCTTTGCTCTTTAGCTATGCTGCCCCTCTCAAGGAGCTCGAGAGCAGAGACATGTGACGTCACAGAGCCAGCAGTTGGAAATGCCTGTTGTAACTGTTTAAAGTGACTATCCGGCTAGGAAATAATTGGACCGAATTATACGTAATCATTCCGTCCAAGAACAAAAGAAAGCGTAATGATCAAGGGCACGTATTTATGGAGATTAATTTTAGCATTTATGTTTTTTAATATTGGTGTCGGCGGAGATTGTTGGAGATTGATTTGTACTCTTGGAGAGATTAATGGAAAATTTGGAAAATACAATTATTTTGGAATTGGAGTATTAACTCAGTATGAATATTACTTTCCAAATCATTAACATTAAGGTTCGTTGTTTTCTGGTAAAGATGCGCTATGGCCAATAGACAATATTTGTTGGCTTGAGACTGTATTTAACACACATTCATTAAAAACAAAAAAACTTACAGCCCTCAAATTAACACTTTCAAATTATTAGTGAAATGGTGAATTCATTTTCATTCATTCATTAATTTATTATATTACATAGATCTTACATGAGCAATGAAGCTTTAAGATGTGGAACAAGTCAACATTTTACAATATTAAAATTACAATTTTTACAGTTTTACAATTTAGTAATTTTCTACAATGATGAGGTGAGGTCCGAGGATTCGCCAAAAGATTACCCGGCATTTGCCTTTTGGTTGGGGAAAACCTCGGAAAAACCCAACCAGGTAATCAAATCAAAGGGGTGAAATGAAGTGATGCCGAGGACTAGCCATAGACCATCCGGCTTCAGTCCGACGGCTGGGGAAAACCTCGGAAGAAACCATTCAATGAGACCAAAGGGGGATCCAACCCAAGCCCGAACGCAGCTTCGTCTTTTGAGTTCACTAATGTAATCAGAACACCTGGAATACCATGTAATGTACTTGGATATATAACAAATTCAAGCGAAAAAAAAAATCCGAAAAAAAACTCAATATGTAATTCGCGACTGTTCATATTTCGCTATAAAACTCTATTTCGCGATTTGTCGCAATTGTTTTATCCGCATATTATTAATCAGAATCACTTAATACGTAAAGATTAGTAAAAATCTCTTGTTTATCTATTATGTCGTTATTTTCGCGATCTCCATAAATACCCGGCCCTGGTAATGATTTATCAACAGTAATCTCACTAGAGGTTCTGATTTATCTAGAGAACATCAGAACTCGAGTGGGATTTAATTGACTATTACACGATTAGAAGAAAGTATATAAAGATTAGAAGTAACGAAGTACTCTAATACAATAAAATATTAATTGGCTTACGAAAATACAACTGTCTTCAAATGTATTATTGTATCATCTCAACATTACGCTAGATGGCAGTAGTGTTTTATGATTATGTTTTCTTGTTATCAGTTGTGCCAACTATGGAATCTTCATTGAACTCTGTGGACGGTTACTAGTCAAGAAGGCTTTGTTGATTCAGTTTCATTTTTATTGAAACATTTGCATTCCACTTCAATCATCCGGATCCCAGTAATCAACGTCACTTGAAAGATGATTTTCAATAAATCCTAGTATTAAACAATCTCTGATACGTGACTATCCATAATATCATATAGCAGAAGCTATAACATACATAACCTAAATAATTTTAAAAAGTGTTAGAAAAGTTTTAATTAAGGATTATGAAATAAACAAGAAACGTTTTAATTAACGATGATGAAAAAAATATAAACATGAATAATTTTAAAAGAAACAATTATTGAAAGTACAATTTTCAAATTTGAATGTTTTAGTGGTTGATGGTTCAGTTGATATTATATTGGACATGTGCGTAAAAGAAGTGAACTGGTTGAAGTACATGGTGTATCCCTCAACTTATTCAGGATTTCCGAATGGTGCTCTTCATATATGACCAGTGATCTTTATTAATTCTTGTTCTTGAATGCCAATGGGAGTCATATTTAAAAGTGCTGTGCATTGACTGGAGTGGTTTGTAATTTTCTGTTTTTTTTTTACGTCCAGACCAGTGCAGTTTGAAATGTTGGCAAACAAAGAAACAAATGCTAGGGTAGTGATAAAAATAAACAAATGCTAGGGACGCGATAAAATTAAACAAATGCTAGGGACGCGATAAAATTGTGCGATAAGCAGCCATGATTGGTTTAAAGACGTCCTTTCGTACCGTTTTATTGGTCAAAAGTAGTGTGACGTAGTGAAAGTGTCATAGTCAGTTCAAATGCAATGTTTAACCACAATATGCATACCACATTACTACGTTTTTTTGTTTAACATATGCATATGAATGTAATGGTTACATTGAAGGACATTCTGCGAAATACATTATTGTTGAAAGAAGTTCGATTTACTACGAATTGCATATGAATTATGATGGAATATTTGACCGGAGTTTCTTGCAAACGCATCATGTTGTTCCAGTATGTTACAGCGATGAACAGAGCAGTCGATGAGCGAGAGTCTGTATCTCCTCTCTTACGTCACATCTGTGCTCTTCACACAGCATGCGCACGCAGAGAGGTGGAGTACGCGACTTCCATTCAACTCTTCCGCGTGAATATGGCGCTGTCGCTGCTCTAATCCAAGTGTTGTACGTTGTACGAATTCCGAAAAGCACGAGTACACAATTTCTGAGGCGCGCTGTACACCGGGGCGTCACACCTTCTGAATGAGGTAATGAAACTTCCAGGACGGGATTGAAGGTCAGCTGTACCCGCTGGCGGGCCACTTAGCAGTGACGTCATGTGTTACGCAGTGAGGATACGTTCTTACATCCGACACACGCACGTGGGCCTCTTATGGTGTGTGGAGCAGCCGGAGTTACTGTTTAAACTCCAACACATCTATGTACCCACTGTTTTACAAGTGGTGTAGTCCGATAACTTAGTGAAAAGATGTTCTTACGAAAGGCTGTAATGTACTTGAAACGTCCATTCTACCGGCAGACCCGTGCAGTGTTATAAGTGAGGATCACGTAAGAGTAATTCCTAAAAGAGTAATTTGCCCGTCTCTTCAGTGTTGCCAACTAATACTAGATATCACCAAAAGAGGATAAAATCACACAATGCCATGTACTATAATAATAATAATAATAATAATAATAATAATAATAATAATAATAATAATAATTTATTTATTGATATTTATGTGCTGGACAACAGCCATTGGCCAACAAAAGTCCAGCACAGTGATACCATTAATACATAAAAATGAACAACAATGTTACAAATTAAATACTTGTGTTAACAACAAAATAAAGAACATAGATTACAATAATTAATTTACAAGAATTAAAACTATAAATTATTAGGGAAAGGAGTTGATTCGTACTGCCAATTTGTGTATAAGGATTATGCAAATAATATTAGCAAAGACATATTGAATGGATCGAAATCGCCTACATGTAAGTTAGCATGTTTAATACATCTGGAGACCGGTGAAGAAGATTTAGAATTTCTAATATAGAAGAGATTGTGATGTCTCATGTCCTTCATAAGAATACGAAGGCTGACACCGTTTAAGAAAGATTGACAATTAATGTCACCTTTAAGGACCTTACATAAGAATAAGTAATCGAGATCATGACATCTGGCATACAGGCTTCGATATTTAAAGTGCTCGCATTTTTTATCATAGTTATACTCAGAGTTATTAGGTAGGAATCGGTACGAACATAATGAAATAAATTTCTTTTAAATATTTTCCAATTTTGCCGAATCAGTACTAGCAATAGAGTTCCAAACTATAGATGCATATTCGAGTTTCGATCTCACTAATGTATAGTATAGTATTAAAAGAGAGTCAGGTGTTGAAAAAGAATAAGTAATTTACCGAATTATTCCTAACATTCTTATTGTATGGTTATAAATATAATCAATGTGGTTGTGAAAATATAATTTATTGTCAATTAATACACCGAGGTCTCTAATACAATCTTTTCTGTTAGTTAATACATTTTTTAGATGATAGTTATAGTTTAGTGTAGAGGTTTTCCTTGAAAATGATATTACGTAAGTTTTGGATTCATTAATCATCATCCCGTTATCAACTGGCCAATTGGTAATTGAATTAATGTCATCCTGAAGAAATTGACGGTCGGCAACACTATTGATTTTTCGAAAAATTTTTAGATCATCAGCGAATAATAGATAGTCAGAACTTATTCTTTTGCAAATGTCGTCAGTGAAGATTAAAAATAGAAGAGGTCCTAAAGTTGAGCCCTGGGACACACCACAAATAATATTAAATGGATCAGAGTGATAATAATAATAATAATAATAATAATAATAATAATAATTAGTATTAACACAAACGATGTCTTGCTTATTTACCACATCTCATCTTTATGTTGGGAGGTGTTTTCTAAAAGGTTCAATAATTTGTGAAAGAGTATATTTTTATTCTGGACCTCTCGCACATTGTGTTAGTAGTTAGTAGATTAGTGTATGATCTGTATTTTGTCTGACAACATGAAAGTCATTGCTTTGATTTAAACAGTTTACGAATCACGAGACCTAACCTAAAAATGTATTTTGTTTGACCAGGTGAAATGATTATTATGAATTCCGAAAACGAATAATAATAATAACAATAATAATAATATCGTATTAACAATAACGATGTCTTGCTTATTTACCACATCTCATCGTTATGTTGCGAGGTGTTTTCTAAAAGGTTCAATAGTTTGTGAAAGAGCATATTTTTCTTCTGGACCTCTCGCACATTATGTTAGTAGTTAGTAAATTAGTGTATGATCTAATATTAAAATGTATTTTGTCTAACAACATGAAAGTCATTACTTTGATTAAACAGTTTACGAATCACGAGGCCTAACCTAAAAATGTATTTTGTTTGATCAGGTGAAATGATTAGTATGAATTCCGAAAACGAATAATAATAATAATAATAATAATAATAATAATAATAATAATAATAATAATACTTAGTATGAATTCCGAAAACTAATAATAATAATAATAATAATAATAATAATATCGTATTAACAATAACGATGTCTTGCTTATTTACCACATCTCATCGTTATGTTGGGGAGTTGTTTTCTAAAAGGTTCAATAATTTGTGAAAGAGTATATTTTTCTTCTGGACCTCTCGCACATTATGTTAGTAGTTAGTAAATTAGTGTATGATCTAATATTAAAATGTATTTTGTCTGACAACATGAAAGTCATTACTTTGATTAAACAGTTTACGAATCACGAGACCTAACCTAAAATGTATTTTGTTTGATCACGTGAAATGATTAGTATGAATTCCGAAAACGAATCATAATAATAATAATAATAATAATAATAATAATAATCCATGGCGCTACAGTCCGTGAAGGGTTTAGACCGACTAGCCGGCTGCTAGCCTCACGCCCACATGCCGAAGCAGAGGTGGACGATCATCCAACCAGAATGGAGGTATCGTGAGGTTAGCACGATGATCCCCCCAGCCGTTATAGCTGGCATTCGCAACCGGATTTCGCTACCTATCGTAGCTCCCCAATTGCATCACGATGCTGGGCGGGCACCGGTCCCATACACTGGTCGAAATTTCATGAGAAAATATCTTCCCCGCATGAGGACTCGAACCAGCGCGCATTCCGTAACGCGAGTCCTAGGTAGGATGCCTTAGACCACGACGCCACGGCGCGGGACTCCGAAAACGAATGCCATTTTGAAATGTATGCTTTAGAATATTAAATCCACTATTGTAATAAAAGTCTAAACACGAAAGAAATTAATTAAAATGTGAAATGGTATTTCTGTCGATTTCTCAAGGGCATGTATCACACGAAATATGTTCTATTTATTTACACTTAGCCTACCGGACTCTAATCTTGAAATTGTAACCACAACACAAAGCAACACATACAATAACTATTATATATTAATATTAATACTGCTATTAATTAATTATTAGTAATGGGCTCAGAAATCTAGAACAATTTGAATTTTCAGAATTTAAACTACTGACAACTTGGGTCACTGCTGCCAGTATAACAGTTATAAAATCATTACCAGTTGTATTTCTCAGTACCGAAATTCGAAACAAAATTGGCAAAAGAAAATTCAACCTGCGAACTAGAAAATCACCATAATCCACTAGCTTATGTAGTAATGGGGCGAAAAATGGTTAGGTTTCGCTCTTATGGTATTACATAAGGTGACCCGGACTATACCTGTCGTCAGTTTCGGGATGTGTCACTACACTCATTCTCACTAGAGTTGCTTCTCGACTGGTAATTGATTGATTGATTGATTTACGGGATGGGTGCTTGCATTTAGGCCGTTTAGGCCCATTGTATAGTAAAATATTTGAATTAATACCCGAACGGCAGGCTTTGTATTGAATAGTATTACAATTTTTTTTTGCACGCATGGTTAATGCAATGTTTTTAATTTATTATGCACTTTCCCGGGGCTTAAGCGTTATTCAAAAACATGTTTTTCATTTTGAAGTATGCCCACAAAAAATACGAATTTTCCGCTCTGAATTTTGTACATAGTCGTCTTCTATGCGTATGCAAAATCCTAAAATGCGGAAAAGTCCGGAACTTAGACTTTAAAATTATTTGTTTAGAATCTCAGCGCAATCTTCCTACGTGCCTAAAGTTGATAATCTTGTCTGGTATTGGTGCATGTATTGAAATCTTTCTGCCAGTAGCATTTTTCTTTCTCGATTCAGAACTATCGATCAGGACAGGCTAGAGAAGGTAGGTCCCCTTTCCCACTTCCTCACGTTAAGCCAGGGTATCCGTGTGTACAACATCCATCTATTCTTTGACATCGCAGCTTCTAAAGGACTTCTCTCGCAGACTGAATTTCACGATTTTCAGCGGTTCTTTGCACAAACAATAAGTACATGCCATATATACCGGTTAGTGCTTTTTAGCTCTCACGTGACGCATTTTTTAGCTTGTGTGTGTTTGAGGTAAATGCAAAAACAAGCAAACAAACAAACTTTTTAGCGTGTAAGTTTTATACACCCATTTTAGTCATTCCTTTTACAGGAAAGGTTCGTGGGAAACTCGGTAAGCTGACGGATAGTACAGCGTACTCATATTTTCGCTCGATGCCATTTACACAGGTCTACAGTGATTTTGCTACTGAACTAAAAGAAGTATACCAACCCTAATTTGAGTGTGCTGATTACAGATCTGAAGTCCGTTTTTTTCTATCACGTCACAATTTTAAAATAATATTCCATTTTTTACATTTTTTATACACTTAATCTATTTTATGTATTTTATTGTGATTTTGCTACTGAAAAAAAGCAAGTGTACCGACCCTAATTTGAGTGTGCTGATTCCAGATCTGAAGCCCGTTTTTTTCTGTCACGTCACAATTTTAAAATAATAACATTTTTAATTTGTAACTTTCACATTTTAGATCCATTTTTTTTTTATTTTGTTGTGATTTTGCTACTGAACAAAATCAAGTGTACCAACCCTAATTTGAGTGTGCTGATTTCAGATCTGAAGTCAGTTTTTGTTCTATCACATAACAATTTTAAAATAATAACATTTTTAATTTTTAATTATGATGTGTGACACTACATTCAGGTCAAAGCTGAGTGTTCTTGAACTCGAAGCTTAGGACACATTTGTACTAGTATCAACTAGGTTTTTAGGAAATTATCGAGCTGATAATTATGATTGCTAGTACATAACATGCTTAGAGCATTTCAGAATCTAGGTTGTCGCATGTCTTTAAAAATGCACGTTCTTTATTCACACCTTGACTTTTTTCTATCATATCTCGGCGCTGTAAGTGACGAACACGGTGAGAGGTTCCATCAAGATATATCAACGATGGAATCCAGGTACCAGGTTCAATACGGTCCGAGCATGATGGATGATTTCTGCTGGTTCCTACAGCGATCAACCACATGCCAATATAAGCGGAAAAGCAAAGGTCTCAAGCACTTTTGACAGAGTTTTTAGTGCTTACTACATATTGTAAGTGTATATCTGCTTATATATATATATATATATATATATATATATATATATATATATATATATATAATTTATTGACCGATCAGCGCATTTAGCGCAATATAGATCATTTCTAAAAAATATAAATACAATATATGACACTGAATTGAGGGCAGCCTAGATTGGGCTTCTCGATGAACAAAAATAATTGTTAATAAATAACTATTTACATAGGTTGGTGTGATGATAAATTTTGATTATAATATGAGGTCCATTGGAAGTCGGCTCTTGATTCTGGTGGGAAATGTGGACTTCCTTCCGAGAGAGTAGTGGATGGCGCCTGGAACATTTTCTAGGTTGTTATAGAACAACTTAGCTTGTGAATGAATGAACTGTTTGATTGTGTCAATAACAGTTTTTCTGTGTAGTTAGCTGTTACGGACAAACCAAGGAGAATTGAGTGAAATTCGTAGGACTTTATTTTGAAATGACTGGATGTGTTTAATTTCACTTATTGCAGCTCCTCCCCAGACAGGACAGGCATAAAGCAGTAGAGGTCGTAATAGAGATGTGTAAAGTAGCATGCAATTTTGTAGCTTTAGAGATGATTTCTTGTTGAGGAGCGGATATAAGTATATCTGCTTATAAATGTATTTAAAATAATATAACAATTTGCAAAGAATATATAAACTAAGCACTATTTATATCTTTGACTTTACGGTACAGGTATATACTGAATAGTAAGATTTAGAATTAATGTTACAGTCCCGTAACTCAAAAACCTGACGTGCAATGATAAATCTGATTACAGATCTGGAATCAGCGCATCAATTTCAGTATAAAACACTTGAAAGTTCTTCAGTAGCCGAAAAAACTTTTTTTTTTAGGCCAGTGTTAATAATGCATGTAAGTAACTATATACAGTCGTCCTCGTCACTAGTACTGCCGTCGATAAGCAGTAACTACAATCACAGTCTCCGTGAAGAGTGATTTAATATGGCATTAAGACCTATACACTACTGTAATGTAGAGAGGTCTATTATACTTACAACTAGAGTTCGGATTTTTAGGTGCTAAAAATCGGGAAAATATTAATTTTTTTTGTGTTAAAAATCGGCAAAATATGTGACAAAAAGGGAAAATATTTGTGTTTAAATTCTTTTATGCGAATATAAACAATATGCAGTACCCACCAGTATAAATTGTGCTGTCTCGCCAACTGCTGAACAATTGCAATACACAATGAGATTCATCCTCAAATTGTCCATCGCGAATGACACGATTATCGCGGAACACTTCCTTGTACTGAGAAAAAGAGCGCCCTGGCCATTGAGAAACAGCATGCAGTCTTAGAAATATGTTTATGATGTAAGCAACTGCACTGAACATTCGGGTGATGATTAATCTGAAATGCTTTTGTCGAAAATAATTTGATGAAAACTTAATTTTTATATGTTTTATGTGAATATTTGAAAATATGAATTTAAATTTTAAAAAATATGTCAGGTGATTACATAGGAATTGTCGACCTCAACTCGCGAAGTACCATCTCGCCATTACCAATTTCATCTACGTTAGCGCAACTGGTAGACTACTGACGAATAGTGCATTATGCAACGAGCCTATAATGGTAGTAATTAAGACGCAAGTATGTTTGTTTATGAAACGAGCGCAAGCGAGTTTCGTAATTTTCATACGAGCGTCTTAATTACCATTATAGGCAAGTTTCATACGACTTTTTATGCTCGACCATATTTCTAACTTGAAATTATTCATAAGTATTTATGTTATGGTTATGTAAGTGAGGAGCGGAACTGACCTGAATTGTGAGATGTGCGCAGACGCAAAAGTATTTATTTTTTCCGAGGCACGAATATCATTGACCTTGATATAGCCTAGAGAACATTAGTCTTGATATAACCTGGAAATTGATTTAGAACTGAAAAACGAGATGACAAATTGAATTTATTTTAATATTATTTACAATTAACGCTAATTATTATAGTAACAGAACATAACCTTCTGCGACAGTATTGGATTTCCAGCCTCCGTGACATTTCCCTAGTTGTCTTTCGATTGCATATCCGAGAATAATCGAAAACCTGACCTTTAATGAATAGGTGTACTTCAATGACATGCATTAAAGGACTGCTACCAGGTGTATAATTACTGCATTTCGGCATGGTCGAGCATAAAAATATTTACGAAATAATCCTGAAACATTTCATTACATAAGGCAAGGTATAAACGCATATTATATCATAATAAAACTATTTTGTTACCAACATGGCATGACGTGCAAAATGAATGAATGAAAATAGAGAACCAAAACAATTTGCTGCAGTGCAAACGTGAATGACGCAGGGTTCAGCCGCGACCTCGGTAAAGATGGATTGGACAGGGAAGTAGGAACAGAACTGCTTACTCATGAAGTGCGCAGGACGGAAGTGTATGATTTGGACTTCATCCATCGTTGGCGAAATACGAGTATATAGATCACGGCATTTCGAAGGAGAGTCGGTGTTGGCTTTAGCCATTTGTAATGACTCCACGGAATGGTATTATATCCTGTCTTTTTTCATAAGAAGACGAAGGTAGAGGTCATCCTCGAAAAGTCGTGGTTTCTATAGTTCAACAGCAATCTAAAAATACATTCCAAATCCTTATAGGTAGAGTTACCAACTTATTTTAGAAATACTATGGCTATTCCGTCTTCACATTATGCAGAATATAATTACAACTATAGAAATAGAAATAAAATGATACAATCAATATAAAAAAGGAGATACAGTAATATTAACAAAATTGAGGACTGAATGAGCAGCGCAATTCAGATATATTATTATAGGCCGATAAGAGAATATACAAAATAAAATAAAATAGGAACTAAAATTAAAATTACAGCTACAGTGAAATTATATAATATAATAGGACTATATTAATATAAGAGGAATGTAGAAAATGAAATAAAATAAAATAGGAAATTAAAATTAAAATAACAGCGGCAATAAATTTATATAATATAATATTAACATAGAGAAGAATAATATAGTACGTGAATAAAGTAGGACAATTTATAAAAAAAATAAAATAAAAAATATATAAAAATTCCAAAATTATAGAATACAAATAGGCATATAATATAGGTTGATTAATTCATACACATAGGCTATAGATTTATTTAATCAAATTGAGGACATTAACACGTTTCTAATTTTCTTGTTATATTTTAGTGGTTACATGCTAGAAGTTCTGGGTGTAATCTAGCTAAAGAATTATACAACCGAGGGCCAAAATTAATGCTATGCTTTAGACCAGCAGATGTGAAACATTTAGGTTCTACTAATGTTGAATTATTATTTCGTCTTGTGTCATGATTATGTGCCTGTAATATAAACTTATTACGATTTTTGTGATAAAATTTTAACAGAGTATATTTATAAATTTGTTCAATATTAAATACATTAAATTCAGAATAAATGAATTTAGTTGGACAATCAAAACGTTTCTTCAAATAAATTTTGATTATTCGTTTTTGTAGTAAATTTAACGGACTAAGATTAATTTTTGTACTTCCACCCCAAACAATAATACCATATTGAATGATAGACTGAAAAATGGCCAAATAAACATTTCGTAGAACTCTAATGTGTAAGTAGCATTTATCTGTCCTTGTTTTTATTGGTCTGCCTACATTTCTTTCATTTCTGATTATAATGGTATAGGCCTATTGTATTGGGGGTGTCTTATGTCAGTCATTTCGCCTTGTATGTTGGATCAAATTATTAAATTTGATGTATTATTTCTTCAGCACGTAATTCTTGACTTGCGATTTAATTTATTATTTGGTTTGTTTGATGTGTCCCTTTTGTTTTTCTCAAGAATCTCATTTCTGAGTTTTCAGTTGTAGATGACAGTTTCTTGTGAGCACGCAACTTTCACCACCACACAACAATGTAGGCAGTACTGTCATGGACGCCATACGGGGACCATACATCGTATGGGAATTTACTTACTTATTTACTTACTGGGTTTCAAGGAACCCGGAGGTTCATTGCCGCCCTCACATAAGCCCGCCATTGGTCCCTATCCTGAGCAAGATTAATCCAGTCTCTATCGTCGTATCCCACCTCCCTCTTATTCAATATATTCACAGCTACCCTCCATATCTGGAGGCCGTCTCGTATGGGAACCTATATTTTTTTTTTAATTAATCGTTTGGGGAAAAGAAAATTTTGTCGGTACGGAGCCATATGGCATATGGGTGCCTAATTTTTGTACGCGGAGATCTGTACAGATCTTAGATCATCTCTTGCTGTTCCTAATGTATTTTGTTTGATGTTCATTACAAAAATTGTCCACCTCTGCAGCACTGCAATCCAATGGTTGAAAAATAAGAAGTGCTGCAAATACACACTCTTTAAGATCCATCGAGATAAGTGTGCATCTACGGTGGGGCTACATGGTGTATTCTTTAAATCAAGCTTGTTGTAAAATTAAAATGTAAAGCAAAACAATTTCTTTACTTCTTCTCAGCTGAGTGCGCTCCTAGTATAATGGCAGTTGATATTGGACATATACGTCAACATATATGCCTAACTTGGAGTCAGGCCACAAAGGGAAACATTGAAGGAGGAGGGTTCGGTTCGGTACTGTGGATTGAATTCGGCGTAGCTCAGTGGCCAGAGCGCTTGGTACGTAGAACCAAGGACCCGGGTTCGATCCCCGTCGCCGGAGCGAATTTTTCTCCTCAAATATTAAATTCTTCTTTAATATTAAAAAAGCATTAAATGGTAGTCGGAGATATAGAGGGAGGAGAGTAAAATATATTTTAAGGCAAAAAACAAGGGGTGGGGCGTATGACCAAGAAAAAAATTACCATGACAGCACTGAATGTAGGCAGAGCATTGTTTTGTAGGATTTTACTCTTCTTTTTTGGTCCGGTTTTATTCTTTAGGGTTTTGTGTATGTCTATTCATAAAATGTTTTTTATACTGCAAATTCTCCTATTGTCATAAATTAAAATATGAAATTATCATTTGTTTGTTTAAAAGTATACATATTGATTGTGAATTTTTGTCGAATCCCTCATCTTCCTTAAAAAAAAAAAACAAACAAACAATCCCATCGTCAGCGTAGATTTATCACTGCCTCTTTCTTGCATTGAGATAAAGGAAATTTAAATGACTTTTGTTGAGAGTATCTTTCTGTTATAGTTCATTGCACGTGATTAGAGAAGCTCCACGTATTAAATGAATGCATAGGATTTTCTTTATATTTGTGTTTATTTACAGTCCTTATGATGTACCTCTGCACGCATATTATTTCATTTCGATCTCAAAATTAAAAATTGTTTAAAGTGTCAGTATAATTCAAAATATTATAATCAAGAACTTTTTTATTTATGTATTTTAATTATTTTATTTGTTTATTATTTGGTCAACTGTCCGAAGACAGGTTTTAACCTCATAAGTTGCACCAATGAGGAAACTAAGCAAGGAGTTAATGGAGGTAGGGTGGCCAGTTATTTATATTTATATTTTTATGTATGGATTATTCCATGCCAACTGGTCTTGTATCTAAAATAATTATTTTCTATAAAAAGTATATTTCTGTATACGTTAAAATACGCAACATTGCCCAGAAGACATGGATAAATAGCAATTTAAAATAAAATCTACATGTTACCATAAACAGCACAATAATTAATTTTCACAATAAAACTTTGTAATTGCATTTTTTTCTTGTATATATTTAATTAGTTGTATTTTCATATGTTTGGAGAAAGTGATAAGTTAATAAAATAATTGTCATTTCATATTTTAACTATTTTGTAGCATCTGTAACGTCACTCACGTAACAAGTTATAAATATTCTGTATATGCTTGGTCAAACGCAAATTCAGCATCGAGGCAGCATAAAAAAATATTTAAAAAATATACGAGTTAAGAATTGAATTTACCCTGAGAAATGTTCCGTGCAATTCGGCATAACCTGAAATTAAATGAATTATTTTTGTTTGTTTGCTATTATTTTTATTTAAATTAATTTGTTTTTGTATTTGTTTTATAGATTTAACTTAGAACTGTACTGAAACAAAAATTTGCTGTTCGGAAATGTTTTTATCAACAGTAATCTCACTAGAGGTTTGGATTTATCTAGAGAAAATCAAAACTCGAGTGGGATTTAATTGACTATTACACGATTAAAAGAAAGTATATAAAGATCAGAAGAAATAAAGTACTCTAATACAATAAAATATTAATGTTAGCTTCACCAAAACGTTTGAACGGAGCCGCCATTTTCAGTTAACTATCTATGCTGTAAACAAATTACGATCGCAAAGCATGTTTTATAGTACCGTAAAGAATTTGCAGTTTGATATGTTGGCAAACAAAGAAACAAATGGTAGGGAGGCGGTAAAATTAAACAAATGCTAGGGGAGCGATAAAATTGTGCGATAAGCAGCCATGATTGGTTGAAAGACGTTCTTTCGTAGTATCGTTTTATTGGTCAAAAGTAGTATGACGTGAAGGCTGTGTGATGTATCTTGTCTCACTGTGAAAAGAGAGAAAAAGGAGATATGTCTGTGTTGTTATGGCTTTGGGGGGAATGGAGCGGTGCCGTCCATCCATCCATCCAGTGGCGGAAGGGACTAGTTGATACATTCTATAGCGCAAAATAAAATAACAAAATATCTCTCTTCATACTGTATAGTTCCGTCACTGAGCTTGTCTTTCAAGAAACTGAGTTCCGGCAGCCTGTACAGTAACAAGATTTTGAAAGGAATCCTGAAAATTTACAACCCTCCTATAATCTCCACCCTCATTTGAAGGGATTTGGTTTTATTGCTACTGAGACAAGATAAACCTTACCAGGTATAGTAAAAGTGTAGCCAAGACAAGGTCTTGGGGAAAATTGCGACAAAATTTACAATATTGCAGGAAATCTCTCTGCTTTTATGTTCTCACACCCCAAAAATTGTCAATTTTGAGCTAACTAACCAGACAGATAAAGCGACCAGATGAACATGAGTGTGTTATGTATTTCATCGTATGTATACCGCTGTTATTATATGAGAAATTGACAGATCACACCCTACTTTCAAATGTATTGAATTTGATGGGCTTTAGTGCATTGTTCATGAATAGCTGACGGATGATGACGGTTATGAAAACTATTGTGTGGCAGTTGTGGCTTAATCGGTGTGCAATTATCATAATGAGATTCAGAACATTGAATAGTATTGCTGCCAATTGTTTAATACCCAAACGTACATTGTACATTGTATTTTCTAGCATCTGCATATAAAGTCGTGTACATTAAAATGACTATTGTTTCGTTTATGCTAGCGACATGCAATTTTTACGGGCTTCAATGTTAAACGTCACTACGAACTTCCTCTGAATGCTTATGAAGGCCTTCATATTTTAATTACTTGGTTTTTGTTCTACGAGTGTTAGGACAGTCGTTTAATAGTGCTTTGTGTTCTACTGTGGGGAGTTTTTTTTTTTATCTTCGAGGTCACTTCTGTGACGCTATGCCTGTTCTCATTAGAGTTGATTGTCCTCTCCCTACCAACTTTTGAAGTGAAGTTCTTAATTCCTTTATATTTACAACAAAATTACCCGTTCGAGGTTATTGATGATAGGGCTAGGATTTTTAGATAAATAATAATTTATGTGCACTGTAATAAAAACTAGTAACTGTGTTTTAAGTTCTGGACAAGGTCACCTGAACATATATTTTTAACTTTATTTCACATAAAAACATATTTGAATTTTTTATGGAAAGACATATTTTCAAATATTCACATAAAAATTAAGTTTTCATCAAATAATTTTCGACAAAAGCCCTATTTCAAATTAATCATTACCCGAATGTTCAGTGCAGTCTACAGTCTCACCACAAGCAATAATAGCCGTGAAAACTAAAAAATTGTACTATAACACACATAAACATCGATGTGTCATTTAGGAGTGTCTTGTAAGTTAAAACCAGGGGCAGGTATTTATGGAGATTAATTTTATCATTTGTGTTTTTTTAATATTGATGTGGCGGAGATTATTGGAGATTGATTTGTACTCTTGGTGGAAATTAATGAAAATTTTGGACAGTACAATTATTTTGGAATTGAATTATTAGATCGGAATGAATATTACTTCCCAAATAATTAACATTAAAGGTTCGTTGGAGTCTGGTAAATGTGCGGTATGGCCAACAGACAATATTTGTTGTATTGAGATTGTATTTAATACACATTCATTAAAAATGGAAAGAAAATAAAACTTGCAGCCCTCAAATTAACACTTTCAAATTATTACTGAAATGTTGAATTCTCCGTCTGTTGAGTTCACTAATGTAATCAGAACACCTGGAATACTATGTAATTTAGTCTACTTGGATATATAACAAATTCAAATGAAAAAAAAAATAATAAAAAAAGCACTCAGAGTATGAAAATCGCTCTACAACGACGTAATAATATTAATTCGCGAATGTGTTCATATTTAGCTTTTAGAACTCTCTTTCGCGATTTGTCGTGATTGTTTTATCTGCATATTATCAATCAGAATCTCTTAATTTGCAAAGATTATTAAAAATCTATTGTATGTCTGTTATGTCTTGATTTTCGCGATCTGCATAAATAACGCTGGTTATAACGCTGATTCAGGAAGCAATTATGATTTCATAAACATCAGCTGCCTCTGTTTTCGTTTTCAATCATAAACATGTCTGTAGGGAGTGCATGTTGTTTCTCAAAGACCAGGGCGCTCTTTTTCCCAGTACAAGGCATGTTCTGCGATAATAGTCAGTAATTTGTGATGGACAACTTGAGGATGAATCTCATTGCGTACTGTAATTCTTCAGCAGTTGGCGAGACGACATAATTTATACCTCTAAGTACTGCATAGTATTTATATTGACATAAGCAAAAGTATATGGACAAAGTCCGGTGATCACTTAAGGAGCTACATCTGTCGAGTCCCAAGAAAATGGAACATAATTAATGAAAATCACAAAAATATACACAAAGATCGTTTTTAAAATACAAAAGGAATTGGCTGGGTTACTGGTTGAGAAGAAACTGCCTTCTGAAGGATGCAATGGAAGGAATGATGAATGGCAGAAGAGTTCAGGGCAGAAGAAGATATCAGATAATAGACAACATTAAGATATATGGAACATATGCGGAGACTAGGAGGAAGGCAGAAAATAGGAAAGACTGGAGAATGCTGAGTTTGCAGTAAAAGACCTGCCCTTGGACAGAACACTATGAATGAAAAATGAATACTACCCGTCTCTTGCAAATTAACCGGTGTGGATTCCACGAACTAGCAGAGTGCGTGAACTAGCAGACGTCTTGTATACGACAGTGGCGACATCAGCGTTCAGCGGTTATGTAACATAGGACGCGTGGTATTTATTTATTTACTTATTGTTATTTATATGTATTTATTATGATGTAGTTAAGGCCATCAGATCTCTTTCACATCACCAGAAATACATATACAATAAAGAAAAAAAACAAAACTATAAACAAAGCAAAACCAGACCAAAATACGTAGGCCTACAGATTATTGCCACACAAACTTTAAATGGATGATTATGTAGGTATCATAATTATATCCCAGTTAGTTAACAACGCTAAGATATTAACAGGTATAAACAAGAAATTTGCAATTTTAAATCTTGAAAAAAAAAACGCAAATCAACACATCTAGCAATACTTACAAACCACGAAATAGGACAAACTTTTACTATTTAATTTTTAATTGTGATAATATCCGGCAATCCCTAACGTCAATGGGTAAAGAAATCCAAAGCGAGGTATTTCTGCAGTGTAGGAGGATGAGTGTTAAGAAGTTCTATGATGAAGGATAAAAAGAAGTGCTTGATTCCTGTTTCGTAAAGTTGTAAGAAATTGAAAGCGCGATACTATATAGTAATTTGGAATAGAAATAGGCCTATTCACGATTTTAAATAGAAGAGACACTTGCTTCATAGTTTGAGAAAACTTCGGCATAAACCCAACCAGGTAATCAACCCAAGCGAGTTTCGAACTCAGGCCTGGACGCATCTGTGAGTCAGAAGGCCGGTTCTCTACCCTTTAGCTACGCCGTGGCTTGACAGGGCTAATTACGTTCCATGAAACACAAATAAGTGCATGGCGCTACAGCACTTGAAATGCCCAGCGCTCCCCATTTGGGTCTCTCCGACTTCACACTGGACATACACACACGAGGTGGGATTCCCGCGACCTGTAGTCATCCGGCCTTCACCTTAAGGCAACATGGGACGTCACAATAAACATACACCATGCCCCAGGCGAGATCCGAAACCACGCAACGGCCTAAGCTATGCGCCTTCGCTGGTCTGTGCATCGCGGCCGGCATGAAGCACGAATGGGTCCTAAGAATTAAATATGAAAATGCAGAAACCGAAATTTAACACCAAAAACAATCGCAAGCACCTTCGAGAACTTGCGGAAATAGAGCAAATACAACACTGTTTATACACCTCTGTGATTCATTGGCCTAATTTCAACCATCATTTTTATTACCACAAAAATTATTGAAATGTCTCCAAGTTTTCCATTGGAAAACGGCGGCTTTTTTTACTCAGTTTCAACTACAGGCTGTAAATCAAGAATGTCAAGCGCGGGCGCAGCATAAAGGAGATTCCAAGTTACTGTTACACACCTCGTTTAAATAGAAATGCCCGCTGTAAATAAACTCATGAATCCTTCAACATTATTTCAGAATTAAACTACAGTACTTCCGTGTTAATTTACATTATTAGGTAGATGGAATTTGGTGTATAGTTTGATACGAATTGAAAAAGAACGAGAAGAAAATTATATAGTACGTTTTTTTTTCTTTTCTTTTTTCATTTTTTTTTTTTTTTTTTTTTTTTTTCCAGGTTTTAAATTTGTGTTTTTCTGCATGGTTTTTGTATCTTTTTGTTTGTGAGTGTTTTTTTTTTTTGCTTGCGAGTTATTTTTCTTTTTTGTTGCTTGGGAGTTCTTTTCTCGTGCATGTTTCTTTTTTTCTGCTTGTTAGTGCGTGCTTTAGTTTGTTTGCTGCGAGTGCATGATTTTGTTTGCTTGAAAGTGTACTTTTGTTTGCTTGCGAGTGAGTTTTTATTTGCTTGTTTGTGAGTGCATGTTTTTACTTGTTTGTTTGCTTGCGAGTGAGTGCTTTTCGTTTGTTTGTTTGCTTGTTTGTTTGCTTGCGAGTGAGTTTTTCATTTGTTTGTTCACTTGCTTGCGAGTGCATTTGTTTGCTTGCTTGCTTTGCTAATGTGTGTTGTTTGCTTGCTTGCGAATGTGTGTTATTTGTTTGTTTGCTTGCGAATGTGTGTTATTGGTTTGTTTGCTTGCTTGTGAGTACGCGTTTTTATTTATTTGATTATTTGCTTGGGAGTGCGTGTTTTTATTTATCTGATTGTTTGCTTGCGAGTGCGTGTTTTTATTTATCTGATTGTGTGCTTGCGAGTGCGTGTTTTTATTTATCTGATTGTGTGCTTGCGAGTGCGTGTTTTATTTATCTGATTGTGTGCTTGCGAGTGCGTATTTTTATTTATCTGATTGCTTGCGAGTGCGTGTTTTTATTTATCTGATTGTTTGCTTGCGAGTGCGTGTTTTATTTATCTGATTGTTTGCTTGCAAGTGCGTGTTTTTATTTATCTGATTGTTTGCTTGCGAGTGCGTGTATTTATTTATCTGATTGTTTGCTTGCGAGTGCATGTTTTTATTTACCTGATTGTGTGCTTGCGAGTGCTTGTTTTTATTTATCTGATTAATTTGCTTGCGAGTGCGTGTTTTTATTTATCTGATTGTTTGCTTGCGAGTGCGTGTTTTTATTTATCTGATTGCTTGCGAATACGTGTTTTTATTTATCTGATTGTTTGCTTGCGAGTGCGTGTTTTTATTTTGCCGATTGTTTGCTTGAGAGTGCGCGTTTTTATTTATCTGATTGTTTGCTTGCGAGTGCGTGTTTTTATTTATCCGATTATTTGCTTGCGAGTGCGTGTTTTTATTTATCCGATTATTTGCTTGCTAGTGCGTGTTTTTATTTATCTGCTTGTTTGCTTGCGAGTGCGTGTTGTTATTTATCTGATTGTTTGCTTGCAAGTGCGTATTTTTATTTATCTGACTGTTTGCTTGCGAGTGCGTGTTGTTATTTATCTGATTGCTTGCAAGTGCGTATTTTTATTTATCTGACTGTTTGCTTGCGAGTGCGTGTTGTTATTTATCCGATTGTTTGCTTGCAAGTGCGTATTTTTATTTATCTGACTGTTTGCTTGCGAGTGCGTGTTGTTATTTATCTGATTGCTTGCAAGTGCGTATTTTTATTTATCTGACTGTTTGCTTGCGAGTGCGTGTTGTTATTTATCTGATTGTTTGCTTGCAAGTGCGTATTTTTATTTATCTGCTTGTTTGCTTGCGAGTGCGTGTTGTTATTTATCTGATTGTTTGCTTGCAAGTGCGTATTTTTATTTATCTGATTGTTTGCTTGCGAGTGCGTGTTTTTATTTATCCGATTATTTGCTTGCGAGTGCGTGTTTTTATTTATCTGATTGTTTGCTTGCGAGTGAGTGTTTTTATTTATCTGCTTGTTTGCTTGCGAGTGCGTGTTGTTATTTATCTGATTGTTTGCTTGCAAGTGCGTATTTTTATTTATCTGACTGTTTGCTTGCGATGCGTGTTTTTATTTATCTGATTGTTTGTTGCTTGCGAGTGTGTATGTTTTTTTGATTGTATAATACTTATCCCTAAGCCTACTACATCAATTTAATGTTTGTCGTGGATGAGTTAATTAACTATAGTTGCATCTATGTGCGATTAATTATTAGGTCGATGGGTACACCTCAATGGCAATGTTACTAATTAGTATTTGTTTAATTTTAAGCCTGAAAGGGAATTAAAAGATGATTGGATTGTGGTAGAGGAAACCGTAATGCCTCAAGAAAATGTCACATCGTTTGTGTTCATCCTAAATTAGCTTGAATTCGGCATGGGAAGCTGGTAACCGAACGTCGTAGCCTTTGTGTTAATGATCGAATTTAATGTAAATGAATTAATGATATTGGCGATTGGAATCTAAGTTGACGGGGGATATTGTTTTGAATGCACGATGTAACCCGCACAGGGAAGATGCCCGGAAGACACGTTACTCACGCCTCGAAATTAGTCTTTGTACTCCATTCGACACGGCTGGTGCATGTTCTATGTACTCGTACATACATACGAGTAACTTGTACATACTACCGCCAAGCCCAAGGATGTAATGAAGTAATTCTGCCGGCAGCTGAATTTTGCTAGCATAAAAACGGAAGTCGATATATCGATTGATTCTCATCAGTTGAGGGGTGTCGAGGGCACTAGGGACTAACCCTCAGGCGTTGGAAGCTGCTGAAAGAACCGCATTTCACAATCTGGGTGGATCGGAGTTGCCAAGTCTCTGTCTACTGTAGAAACTCTGCATTTTCTTCTACTTTTCTGTTTTTGTTTAAATATGTTTGCTTACTAATGGGAAATTATTGTTATAGCCGTGGTGTTAGGGTGCAGATTCTTGACGCTACATTGAAATCACTGTCGCGGGTTCGAATTGTCTGTTGGATCATGAAAATATAATCACAGTCTAGTATAGAGTCACGAAGCTCAATACGTAGTAAATATGCATCCATAGATAGTTGCTCACCACTAGGATCGCTAATATCGCCTCATTACAGACAATGCGAAATAGTACCGGCACAGTCTGTTGTTCCTAGCACCCTCACAACTCAAGCTTCGTGACTATATATACTAGACTGTGGTATAATTATCAATGTAATAGCTTGCGTTGCCATTAGTTGCATGTTCAGTTTGAAGCTCACCCTATGTCATAAAGCCCCACTTTATATTTATAGTTATTTATAATGTGAACATCTAAGTATTCATGATATTTTATTATTAAATCTCATTTCTTTAGTTTCCATTTTCATGTGTGCTCTTTTTCTCTCTTTTGCTAAATTATACATTTTCCTTTGCATATCTTCAAAACTATTCGAAAGTAAACAGTCATCGTCCGTAAAATACAAGTCCTGTAGTCCCATTTCATACCTCTTTCAGCATTAACATTATTATTTTCTCATACAGTAGACTCTTGCTAATATGGCTATTCCTTGCAGAGAGGGGTACCGGATTAGCGACAGTGTCGGATTACTAAGAGTGCTTAAGAATGCCATTAAATTTAATGTTACAAGCTGCGCCAACCACTCCACTTGCACTTTTAAACCGAAACTAGAACGTCCCACATGTGACCAGTGCGTGTATACGCATATACAGTAAGTAGTAGGCCTACAAACGTATATAAGTATGTAATCCTACAGTACACTCATGGTAACAGAGCTAATTTTCCAGAAAACTATTACACTAGAAGTGATAGGAAGTACACCAGGAGGAGGCCGGATTACTGAGCGCCGGATTAGCGAGAGTCTAGTGTAATTGTTTTCCGTCACAATGAAAATAATATAGGAGAGAGACTACGACCTTGCTTTTCTCTACATACGGTTTTAATTTCATCTACAAACGTTCCTTTCATGTGTGTACACTACAAGTGTAGTTTTTGTACATAATCATCATTTTACTTATTTTATAGGAATGTTAAATGTTTTTAATCGAAAATTGAATAGAAATATGCTGAAAGTTCCGAATGCAAAAAGGACTCGGTCTAATCCGTCCATACAAGAATGTCTGATGCACGTTTTCCGACCCGAGTTTAACGCTGTGTAATAAATGATTTCTTTTATGTCTTTCGAATTATAGTCTAAGAATCGCAACATGGTAAAAGATCTGATTTGTTGGTAGACACGTAAAATTTATGACATAAAATATGTCGAATTTGTAACACAATTTTTGATCCAATTAACAACTGCCTTAATCTTCATCAACAGCCGTAAATTCGATCTTCATTTGCGTCTATTTTGTGCAGATTATCAATAATTATTATTGATGGCTCATTTTCTATATATTTAACTTGGGTTGTGAAATGGTGTTAAGGAAAACTTTGAGAAATGTGAGTGTTGAAGATTACATTTGAATTTGTGAGGATTTTATCCGTACCTCCGCCGCGGATGAACTAGCTATTCAGTTAGCGGTGAGTTGTCTGAACGAACTTCTGGTAGGGCTCTTTTAAGTCCACTTAGGTGACGGCTTTTCATAATTGAGAACTGGATTCTCGGCGGATTCTGTAGGATTTGTGGTAAGCACGGGGCCTGCGGGACAGGTTAACCCCATTACCCGGAGAAAACCCTTCTGAGGCTTCGCTCGCCAGCCTTACCGACTCTGTAAAGAGCATTTGCAATTTAAAAGGACCGTTACATATAACGTAAATGATTATATAATACAATTCTTCATTCAGTGTAACCCTTAAACCTCGTGGTTGCAGGTTTTATTTTCGTTCTGGGAATGTACTTCCAGTGTTTGTGTACCCGTACAACGTATGTATGTTATAATGATGTATAACGAAGTGCATCGCAGGAGATTTTTAAGTGTCTGGACCAGTGGTTCCCAACCTTTTCTGACGGACGACACACTTTACTGAACGCCCACAAATCGCGGCACACTTATTTGTTTTTATTAACAACTAGCCGTACCCGTGCGCTCCGCTGCACCCGTTAGAAATACATATAAAGTAATTACATAATTAAAATAGGACATCTGGTCCAGGGAACATTCGTGTTTGATAGAAGGATAAATCGTTTATTATGTCACTTAATTTAAATTGTATTAAAAAATTAAAATGCGATCATTTTGATCCAGAGACCACTCATTTGGTCATAAAGATTATTTTAGGAAATACAGGAAACGAATTTACAGAATAGCCTATCAAGTTTTCTGTGCATAAGAAGCTATTTTAATCTTACCTGTCCTCGATCCACTCAGAAGTTACTGTAATAACATTATAGCATTATGTCCGTCTAGAGAAACTACACTTTGCAATGGTGAATTAATAATTAATTATACAAATGGGCTCATTTAGCTTCAGATATTACTTCATACAAACACAGAAACATTCTCTGTAGGCTATGTTTCATAGCTTTCGATTGTTGTTGTCCAAGGCCCCTTATAGACGAAGTCATTTTTTATTTCATTACACGGTCTTAGATGGCGTTGTTATTGTAATTTTGACACTCATTTATCTCATTAAATATAAGTCCTATCAAAATTTTGCATAGAATAAAACTTATCGAAAATTATTTTTAAAGAAACTTTCGTTATGTAATATTTTTCATGAAAATTAATAATGAGGGAGATATTTCGATTTCTTTAATTCAAGCCCCCTTATAACCACCCTTTTAAATAAAATATTTTGAATGCCATATAGCCTAAATTCTAAGTTACAACGAACTTAATTTATATTTCAATTTTCATTTAAATCGGTTCAGCCATTATCGCGTGAAAAGGTAACAAACATACAGACAGACATACAAACAAACATTTCAAAAAAGCGATTTTCGGTTTCAGGGTGGTTAATTATATATGTTAGGACCAATTATTTTTGGAAAATCGAAAATTACCAGAAAATTTTCGGCTACAGATTTATTATTAGTATAGATTTAATGATAACCAGTGCTTTTATTCTGGAGAAAAAGGTGGTGGAACTCTCTGTAGAATATTGTATAGCGGACGGAGAGATAATTACTGTTCACTGCACGGGAATTTTGTCGTTTTAACTACCTTTTTCCAACTAAGTCTTTCAAGGTTTAAGTGGAATTTAAAGAAAAATTGGTATATTAAAAACATAGTTATTCACACATAATTGGGTTCCATGATGAAAAATGCAACAAAAAGCTATCGGAACTTTGTAACGCATTTAGGTGTTCTGCTATTAACTTCTGTAGGCATTCATTTTCATTTTCAACAAGTCGATTTTCAAAACTCTCAACTAAAGAAAAGGGCAATAATTTGTCTGCTATAACCGAAGACTCCCAAAACTTCAGTTTTTGCAAAATCCTTGAATTTTGTTTGTGGCTGAAATAATAGTTACTGTTTTGTTTTGCATGCTTGTATTTAAAGAGTTCCGTGTTACGAAAATTCCGGCAAAATATGCTAGTTTCGCACGCCAAAATTTATCTTCCAGAAGTTTAGCATGCTCAGGCTTTTCGTCCTAAAAAAAAACGAAGAAGAAGAAGAAGAAGAAGCTCATCTTGAAGCTGTAGAACTCGAATCATTGATGTACCCCTACATGAGAATGATTACTTTCTAAATGTTTTTTCTTAGTTTATTTGGGACCGTCGACTGATTTGATAAAACATTTCATTAATTGTGAAGCTTGGGCACGCCAAGATGGATATTACTGGCCACTGAACGAAGACTGTTCTGCTTCCTGGCAGTACGATCTACTTCCACTAGATGGCTCCCCGACACGTGTAGCTGGGTTGCCAATACATGCAAAAGAAATGATACTAAACGTGAAGAATGTTGCTACAGGTGGAAGGTTAGGTTAGGTTTTAGTAGGTGTGTAGTATTATTACTATGTTGGCGACAATGAAACCCACTATGAAATTAACGAAATATGGCTGCATTCTTCATTCACAGACGACAATTTTCGTATGTAAGTAAAGTACCTATTTAGGGCGAGTTGGGTGGGCCCACAGCTCTCTAAGTGATCACATCTATTTGTACTAATGAATACTTTCATTTTATAGTTTATTTCAGCGATTTTGAAAAAGGTAAGAAGTGGCGTTCCTGTAACTAACAATTACCATATGCTAGTTTCGCACACCAAAAATTATCTTCCAGAAGTTTAGCATGCTCAGGCTTTTCGTTCTTAAAAGAAGAAGCTCATCTTGAAGCTCTAGAACTCGCATCATTGATTTACCCCTAGAAAGCTGCATAAGAATGATTTTTTTCTTAGTTTATTTGGCACCGTCGACTGATTTGATAAAACATTTCCGCATGTAAGACTTCGGGATTTTGTTTATTATTCATCTCCACGCCACGTAAAACCATATTGAAAGTATTCATCACTTTATACTTACGAAACGGAGTACGTTTTTGTGAACATTGAAGGGAATTTTCGCTCACATTATTTGAATTAGCACTGCTGTCATCTGACCCAGAACTTGATTCGGATTGCCTTTTTCGAATAAAAAATTTGACCACGATAAAATCTAAATAAAACACTTTTAATAAAATAGTCCCACTATCACCCGCTCACCCTATATATTGAAACTGACCAACAGTGTTGCCAACTCAGAATTCCATTTACCGCTGCACAAGCTTAAAAAAACCGCTAAACTGTACTGTAGTTGAAAAACTCCAGATTTTTCTTAACACATCACTTCCAAATTTGAAATACAAACAACACGTTTCACAAACTGGAGAATTTTATAAAAATGTAAACTAAATTATGGAAAGTGTGTATCACTTTGTAGGCTCTATGTTCTATGCAAAATCGTGTGGACAATTTAATCTGAGTATTTTGCATTTAAAATATCACCTTACACCATTTACACCGAGCTTTCCAACTATCATCGGCAACTTCTTCCACCCAATCTTTCAACACATGTTTTTTTTTTTTTTACACATTTATAAACTTTAGTACGTATGGAGTTTTACGCGGCATATTTCTTCAAAATTGAATGAAGTAGCTCAAGAATACTCTGGACACTTCGGAAACAATCACATTCACAATCACACCAGTCGGTTCGTAATCTGATTTCACACTGAGCTGGAGACGTGGCTGCCAACACTGAGTTTGGTTTTAAGTATGTCTGTGTTACATAAACTATAATGTGGAATGATAAATTAAATAATATATCATAATATAAGTTATCATAAATGAAAATAATAATTCAGTTCATTATCTACTCTTCTTGATTAAATATATAAATTCATTTACAAAAACAATGCATACATGATTAGACTAAGAGTTTAACAAATGTGGCATACCTTATTTGTAAACAACAGTGGATAAGGCAGGAAATGGACATGGTTGTACCAAATCGAGTTAACATAAAATGTTGATATTCTATACTCGCACAATGAAAAATTGTGATAATACCATATTAAACTCTGGTTTATGATTAACTAACATTATTGTCCGCAAGTACATATAAAACAATTATAATATCTTTACAGAAAAGAAAAAAAAAACTTAAAAATATCGTCTCCTTCTGCCGGAATCATGAAAAAACGCCAAATAAATAGCTGGCCGCTGACGGTAAAATTCTGTAACTGACCATAGTCCTGAAAACATCAGATTTAGCTACAAAACCGCTGACTTGGCAACACTGCTGACCAATATGTTCTGACGATTCTAAACTCTGTTTTTGTAAGTGGGAATAGTAAACGAATTGCTAAGCATTGTTGCAGGTGTTCACTTTCAGTCGAATTATCGCCAGGCAAAAAAATTGAACTGAACATTGTTGCAGGTCTTCATGTTTCATTGGTGAAGTCTGTCTCAAAATAAAATGTACCATATCAAAGACTTCGTTGTAAATAAAAAAAATGCGTTGTGAAGAGACTTTCTGGATGGCATAACATTTATTTTTCATTCCAAAATTTCGCAACACACCGGTTGGGAACCCCTGGTCTGGACAACTGGCGAAGGATAAACCATGCAGTGCAAAGAAAATCTACACTTGTGCTGCGGAATTCAGCCATAACCAGAGAGGAACTTCTCTAGAAATTCCTTGATTCATTTATTGTTACGGAAGAATAGTGCGGTAGTGTTTCACAAGACGCAGAGGTTGTATGTATGCTTTATTTTACTACACCAGATATGTGTAATAGAGAAAAAAAAAGATAACACAATTTATCTGATTACATTATCTTCATTTGGTAAAACTTATACAAAGCTTATACTTACCGGTATGTAAGAAAGCAGGACTGTAGCTAAGCAAGATGTCAAAATGGAGTGTTCAGTATCTCCAACATTGTTACACACGTCCCAAAATTCGCGCGAACGGACTACATAGTGTTAATCATAGATGAAAATGGAGACGAAAACATTAGCGACAAAATATTTCGTCCGAAGAAATTTTAATTTCGTAATGTGGCAAAACTGTATTTTGGAAATAAATGTAACTCAAACTATCCTTACGTTGCTTTAAAAGTAGCTAAAAGCTAGTTCACCTTAAACCGGGAACGGAAACGACAACGAGAACTAGAACGGAAATAATGTTAAAATATATGTATTTAAATGTGAGCATTCAAAGTAGTTAATTGCGAATGTTCACATTTAAATACATTTGTTTTAACAATATTTCCATTCTCGTTCTCGGTGTCGTTTCCGTTCCCGGTTTATTGTGAACCAGCCTTAAATGTTGATGGTTCGGAACCATTTGCCTCGTTTTTATATCGTCGTCGTTCCTGCAATAACTCCTATGTGCAAAATATAAAATTTTTCAGTAAAAAAAAAAAAAAACAGGTATCTCCGTCACACGCCATGAAGGCACTTGGGGGGGGGGAGCATGGAGGTAGAGCCCCATGCTTTCCATGACCTCGGCACTAGAATGAGGTGGTGTGGTCGGCACCACGCTCTGACCGCCTTTTACCCCCGGGAAAAGACCCGGTACTCAATTTTATAGGAGGCTGAGTGAACTTCGTGGCCGTTCTGGAAGTTGGGCAACAAGAAAAAAAAAATCGCGTCACTACTTGGGTTCGAACCCCTGACCTTTCAGTCTGTAGCCAGCTGCTCTACCAACTGAGCTACCCGACCGTCCAAAATTTTTCAGTAGGAAGAAAAAACACATTTATTCATCCTATGGCAGCCGTACACAGGAGACTGTGAATTCTTACATTTTCGAAACAAAGAAGTATAATTACATATAGGAGATTTTATTATTTGCTATATCAATATTTAAGTTATTTAATAGAGCAAAAATATGATACGTATTTTTTTTTTTATTTTAACTGTCTAAACATTATTTCTGTGTTCCATTATGTTTCTTCTTTCATATTATTTGTTGGATCTTGAACAATAGACGTCAACAAACTGATCCGCTTAATGTTACCTATTTTGACCTCCACAGGAATCTAACCGAATAAATAACTTTACTTTTGATGAGATTGTTTTTTATGTATTTAAGCAAGAATGAATCTATTTCATTAGGTACTTCACCAGCTACAGCTTCATTCCACAGATTCATATACACCATGGGCATTCCTAAGTCATGGGTGCCTAAATTGAAGCTAGAGGATCGTCTTTTATGATATACAACTCCCGTAGGCACCTTTGGTGGACAGATTTTGAAGATCAAAAGACAAACTATACATTCACAGTTTTTAACCATTTCTTTATTTTTCTTCATTGCTAGTTCAACTTTTCTGTGATGAACTTATTGCTCAATCTTTGCTTCAGCAGTGGCTCTTCTCCATTTCCGCATTTGCTCATACTACTCACAATACAAGTAACTTTTATATGAAAACAGTTGTTTGCAATTTTTTAATACTTTAGAAATACGAAATGAAATGCATACCTTCACCGCTGGATGCACTACTTTTTTGCAATATGTTCTTCACTAAAACTTCCATAAAATCGTGTATAATTGATGTTTTCAACTGATGTCGTTGCGGGAACTATATCAATTAACCATTTTTTTTTTACTTGGTTCCTTTTGCCAACATAAAAATGTGTTTGCAACATAATATTTTTCCCTACATTGAGTTGATTACTTATTTCTTTCTGGCATACCATAGAGGCAACTTCTCACAATGTATTTCAACGGAGAACTGAATTTGTAGTTGGTTAACTCTGGCATCAGACCCTATAAATTTTCTTGCAACTGATGATGATGATGATGATGATGATGATGATGATGATGATGATGATGATGCCCTTACGTTAAAGTCAACATGAATTGGAACATTTTTGTTACTGTCTGATAAATTTCACTGTTACACGATTTGTGTTAATCAGACTGTAGACTTTTTTGTGGTAGTGGTGGTGTGTATGTGTGTATTTCGAAATGCATTGAGCCCCTGAGTAAAGTAGTTAATTAGTTTGCCAATTATTGATTTTCACCTCGCCCATAGGAGATAATATTTTATAAATTGTGTGACATTAGCGCGTTTTGTGGTATTCAGTAAGTTTTTTTTACGCGTAATGCGTAGCGTATGGATGTATCGGTGATAACGTTTGCGCCAACCATTGTTTATAACGACTGTCATAAACGCCAGTGACATAACTAAAGCGCTAAAGTAAACATAATAGCAATAAATGAAAGCATCCCTAAGAAAGATTTGGCAACATTTCTACCAACAAAGGTGTGCCCAGCGAATAGGGATTATAAAGAATGGACACTGAGTGAAATTTCCTGTGTTTTGTTTCTCTGTCCGCCAGCGTATAGTTCCACTTTCAAGCGCTAGAGGTTAGTGTAATCGAGCATACGCTAAGATAATAATTGAGAACAGAGTTAAGACACAGGATCCAAACATCGCCCACCTTATTGCATAACCCAGTAACGCTTTGCTTCAAATAAATTCAAGTTAACAGCTTTTCCTTATTTCTCAGTGACAAACTAGTTGTAATAATAATATTTTATATTTCAGATATAATAAATTATATTATAAAATAATATAATATATTATAAAATTAAGTATCGAATTCGTTTAATATTTGTATATAATATAATATAGGTATATGGTTTTACTTCTCGTAAGAGTTTTGTTTTTCCATTTTCAGCGCTATCACATCATTACATATTTTAATTGTTGTTGGGGTCAACGTCTCAACTCTCATTATAAAGGAACTCTAGAGTCTAGACATTACAGTTAATGACGGATTTATTATTTTATGAATCCAATTTATTTTATTTGAGTACATAATGTACCTAGATGTATTAATTGTATATGTTATATTTCCGCTGTGTCGACTGCTAGCTGGTGTGATGTCAGCGCCAACTCTAGGAAGAAAGCAGAATCTCACGCTTTAGCTGGCTTGGAGGTCATTGAAATCATTCCGGCTACATCAAAGGTACCGACGCGAAGTGTCCATTCTTTATAATCCCTATTCGCTGGTGTGCCGTGCATTTAGTATTTATTTATTTAACCTGGTAGAGATAAGGCCGTCAGGTCTTCTCTGCCCCTTTACCAGGAGATTCCAACTATAATATGAGGAATAAAATTGCGAGACTCGAAAAATACGTATAATGAGGGATAGTGAAATACCATGGAGGTGTAGATTTAAAGCTTGTTCAAGTAGAATTGTGACTGACGACAAAATCACAGATATTTTAAGCGAGTCTAGAGATGATGCACATAAAGCATTGAACGTTTAGGTAGGAATAGCCAAGTTTTACGAAATAATAGTGAGGATAAAGCAGAGGATCAGTTGCATGAGAAACCCAGTAAGATAATGACATGAGTTAAATGAGAGAAAAAAATATTTCGTTGAATCAGAACTATTTCGAATATTCAAATGGCTATGTAGAGGAAAAGAAGGAAATCACTCCTGTTACTCTTAAAAATTTCAAAGAAGCTCGTTATATTATAAATGAAAGACATACGTGTTAAATTGTGACTAACGAACGCGAACAATTCCTGTGTATTGGATGTTGATAGTGAAATAATTATGTTAATAAGTAAAACTAATTTACTATAATTTTTATCAAGAGAAGCTACTAGAAACATTTGAAATGTGATATGGAGAAGAATGTAGAGGGAAATGGACGGACAGAATAAGAAATGAAGCTGTTTTGGAAATAGTGGGTGAAGAAAAATTGATGGTATAACTAATCAGGAAGAGAAAAAGGAATTGGTTAGGTCACTAGCTGAGAAGAAACTGCAGGATGCACTGGAAGCAATGATGAACGGGAGAAGAGTTCGGGGTAGAAGATATCAAATGATAGACGACATTAAGATATATGGATCATATCCCCGTGGTTCCTGGAGTATACTATACAATACTTCATACATGCATTTAGTTTCAAATTTGCCACTAGGTGGAATCGTTAGCGATCACTTTTTTTTCTGTGCTTGTCAAGTTCCTGACATCTGTTGGAACTTACAGGAAGCACAAGAATTTGGATTCAGATATTTCACTGCGTGTTTCAACTATTTGCAAATGAAAATGGTGACCGGGAACTCAACGCCAAGGAACCGTGGAACATGATTTCGAAGTAAGTACACAGTAAACGTTATATTTTAAGGGTAAAAAATTATGACATAAGATGTATGTGCAGAGACCCGAAGATTAGTATAATATACCTGCATCTGTGCCCTAACTGTAACCTGCAGAATTTTTTCAGCATTTTCCCTCATTTGTGGCGCTTTTTGAAGTGTAGAATTATATTGAACTTTAAAAATAAAACAAAATATGTCTCAGGACTGAAGAGGAAGGCAGAAAATAGAAAATATTGAAAATGCTGGGTTTGCATTGGGCAGAAAACTATTAATGAAATGAATGAAGCAATTCGATATTTTAGCACATGGCATATCTATGTATGTGCAATTTTTTTTGCAGGTGTATAGTGTATGTGATTAGGCTACAATCGTTTTATTTCATATCAGATTTATAATGCTAATCAATGCGTGAATGGAACTGGCTTATTTCTGCAGTTCTGCGAAATTTACATTTATACGCAGGCCTTATTTTTCACATGTTTTGCTGTTGTACTTCAAGTAGGTCTACTACGTTGGCGCTTTTAACGCGGTCATTGGCGCTTATTATCGTCGGCTGAATGTTAGCCTATTTCGGAGCTTTCAGACACGCGTCATTTTCTGAAGTTTCAGGACGATGCATTTTTTTATTTCTCTGTTTTAAGTCAGATACTTGGTTATCGAAAATGGGAGTATAAGGGTACAGTGCATCAGTTATTCATAGATTTCAAAAAGACATATGACTCGGTTAAGAGGGAAGTATTATATGATATTCTTATTGAATTTGGTATTCCCAAGAAACTAGTTCGATTAATTAAAATGTGTCTCAGTGAAACATACAGCAGAGTTCGTATAGGCCAGTTTCTATCTGATGCTTTTTCCAATTCACTGCGGGCTAAAGCAGGGAGATGCTCTATCACCTTTACTTTTTAACTTCGCTCTAGAATATGCCATTAGGAAAGTTCAGGATAACAGGCAGGGTTTGGAATTGAACGGGTTACATCAGTTTCTTGTCTATGCGGATGACGTGAATATGTTAGGAGAAAATACACAAACGATTAGGGAAAACACGGAAATTTTACTTGAAGCAAGTAGAGCGATCGGTTTGGAAGTAAATCCCGAAAAGACAAAGTATATGATTATGTCTCGTGACCAGAATATTGTACGAAATGGAAATATAAAAATTGGAGATTTATCCTTCGAAGAGGTGGAAAAATTCAAATATCTTGGAGCAACAGTAACAAATATAAATGACACTCGGGAGGAAATTAAACACAGAATAAATATGGGAAATGCGTGTTATTATTCGGTTGAGAAGCTCTTATCATCCAGTCTGCTGTCCAAAAATCTGAAAGTTAGAATTTATAAAACAGTTATATTACCGGTTCTTCTGTATGGTTGTGAAACTTGGACTCTCACTCTGAGAGAGGAACATAGGTTAAGGGTGTTAGAGAATAAGGTGCTTAGGAAAATATTTGGGGCTAAGCGGGATGAAGTTACAGGAGAATGGAGAAAGTTACACAACACAGAACTGCATGCATTGTATTCTTCACCTGACATAATTAGGAACATTAAATCCAGACGTTTGAGATGGGCAGGGCATGTAGCACGTATGGGCGAATCCAGAAATGCATATAGTGTTAGTTGGGAGACCGGAGGGAAAAAGACCTTTAGGGAGGCCGAGACGTAGATGGGAGGATAATATTAAAATGGATTTGAGGGAGGTGGGGTATGATGATAGAGACTGGATTAATCTTGCACAGGATAGGGACCGCTGGCGGGCTTATGTGAGGGCGGCAATGAACCTTCGGGTTCCTTAAAAGCCATTTGTAAGTAAGTAAGTAACTTGGTTATCGCAGTTTTGCTTTTGCGTTTGAAGAGACGATTTAGGAAACACATATATTGGAATAAAAAAACTAGAACTTATGTGATATCCAAACCCCAAGAGAACGCTCAAAGCCGAGATTTAGGTTCTGTCACTGCAGTGGGAAATATTTGATATGAATGTAACAGCTTGGCCATGTTGTATGCTTGAAAGTGAATGTCTGGTTTTTTTTCTTAGTCAAAGAATTTATTGCAACCATATTTCATAACAAGAAGCATTGCATTAGTAGGCTATGTTTTTCATCAGTTACATATTGGTAGGATGTGATTTTGTGGTGCTTATTTCATAATGATTTCGGTGAATATTTCGTGGAAATATGAAAACTTGAGTTAACATTTCGTGAAAATATCAGTATACGGCATTCAAAATTAATATTAGGGCTAAGTATAGTAATGTGTAGAAGTCCAAGTACTGAACTAATTTTAATCCTTACAAATTCCCTGATACTTTCAATATTATAAACATTAAATTAAAGGGTGACCTATCAAATAGTGCTAAGTCAAAAAAAAAAACTTTTTCAGGAAACGTGATTTTTTATAAAGGGAAATATCTTAAAGATACTAAAAGGAGACTTTGGCAGTTAAAACATTATTAAAAGTGAGCTTTATTGGTAGAATTTAATTTTTGGAAATTTATATTGTGCTAGGTAATAATGCTGTTAAACATTTGATTCCAGAATGTGCCAAGTCATTTGACTTAACACGCCTTGGAAAAAATGTTGTGAGCCTGTTTGGTAATTATGTATGTTTATTTGAACATTTTGCGTTACATGTAAGGGTCTATATCCGTCAATAGTAACTGTTTTTAAGGTAAAAGCCAACATTATGAGGTAAAAATTGTTGTATTCCATATTACCCTCGTATTCCATATTACCTGACAAATGTACAATTTTTTTAGATTGGCCGTTATTTACATAACATAAAATTAATTAATTCAGTTGATTCTATGAGAAACAATTAAAAAGAAGTCGAGCAAATCATATATTCACTAATCATTAACTTTGTGTCAATGTTTAGATACTTAACAAAAACAAAAATGGTATTCCATAATAACCGAAGTTCCTCCATTTATTTATTTTTTATTTATTTTATTTATTTATGTTATTGCTAGTAAATTTGAAATGAATACAAGTTAATAAATGCAATGAAAGATAAACTAGCCCACTCCTGAATGAGTAAAGGCCCATTCACAATGAAAATTAAACATAACCGTAACATAAACACAGAAGTTTGCGCCCAGGCTACCAAATGGGATCATTCACAATGATTCACATAAGCATTGACATAAACATTACCGTAAGACGTTAACATGATTTGCAAACAGAACACAATCGTGGAGCGCTGAAGTATACGACAGGATATGAGGAAATGGCGTCGTTGTTATGTTTCCATGGTTACCAAGTATGTTTGCGGTTATGTTTATGTTCCCATCGTGAATGATGGTATGACTTCTTGATTTTACTGTAACGTTAAGTTAACGCTTACGTTATGTTCAATTTTCATTTAGAATGAGCCTTAAGATTCGTGCTCAAGAGGGGATTCCAATACAGACAAGAATAAAATTAAAATTGCGAGTGAATACAGATTAAATCGTGTTTAATATGTTTAAATCCAAACTATAAATCCAATACTTTTTTTTTGTTTGTTTTTTTTTATTTATTTATTAATTTGGAGAGGATTCGTGGTTAAAATAATATTGGAATAAAATTTGTTTAATAATCTGGGACCTTGACTCATGCTGTGATAAAAAGCTGCATTAGTTTTACATTTTGGTTCACACAAACGCAGAGAATTCATATTTTTAGTTCTATATTTATGTATATACCTTTCAAAGTTATTAAAATGTCTATGAAAATATTTTAATAAAATAAAATAATACATTTGTTTAATATTGAAAACTTTGAAGTGTTTAACCCTGCGTTACTCATGTTATAAATATTCTCACCATTGCTCAGGTGGGGTTTCACAAACCCCATTTTAAATAACTAATATATTTTTCCGCAAGTTTCAGAAATCAGATAAACGCAATTAAATATACTATTCTTAGTTCACTTAAACAATTTCTTAAGTGAACTCTTCTGGATGTGATTGAAAGGTATACAGATGCACAGAGTACACACTAGCTTCATCTCTTATATTTTCGTTGAAATATACGCACCGGGGTTTACCACACCCCACCTGAGTAATGAAAGGTTAAACAACAATTCAGTTGGGTAATCTTTCTGCTTTTTTAAACAAATTTTTAATACTTTTTTTCTGTAGTAAAATTGTCAGTAATTAACACTGGTGTATTGTTCATTAGCAGGTGCCTCGAAATAAGATGTCGTGCATTCTCTCTATGCAGTAGGGCTTATCCGGTAACATGTGAACAAACCGAACTGACGCACGATGCAATCCTTTAAGCGCATTTTCAGTCAAATAATTGAAATCCATTAAAAACGGTAATATGTCATCGTGCTTGACAAACCAATCCAAAATCGAACTGCACAGCTTAAAACAGGGCATTTTGCAATTTTACTATGTATAGAGCGAGAGTATGTTTATCCATTTTGTGTAGAGATTTAGCAAATGTTGTTAGTTGTTGTTGGTACTCGTGCTCTGCCCCCTGCATCAACACGCGGCGTCAATCATGCGGCAGGCCGCATCGACCGTCAGCCAGCGGTTGCATGGAACATGGCACACTCTGCTTCGGGGCCGGGCCGCGGAGGGGCGGGGCGGAGCGCCACTTCCCCTAAAAGCTTCAAACAAATATTGAACTTGTTACGTCTCTCTTAGCTGTGTTGCGTTGAATGATTGCATTTCAAATCGCAGTCACTCTTGTTATAGCTCCGAGTGTTGCAGCTTTTTTCCATTTCCATCACGTGCAGAAAACGTCCCTTCGTTCTTGACCATGTCGGTGTTTATTTACTTTGCAGAAGCCCGGCCGTAAGTAAATTATCTGGCAGGTTCTCACGGAAGAGCCGGGAGTTACATCCTGTGAGATTCATACAGACAAAGGGGCCGTGAGGAAGGTATTCCCACGGTACTTCGATTTCCATGGTTGCTACTGTTGCTCCACCTCGCGGTTTCATTTTATACATAAAATTTAATCTATGGACCTCGCTGTATGAGTCTGCAAAGTTTTAGTCCCATGTGAAGCTTGGAACTGTCATTAATTACGCCATATTTAAATCGCTGCGATCTTTAAATGCCTAGCATGTATACCAGTGATGTCAACTGATGCCCATAGGAGCAAGCGCGCGCTTTAGAGCCCAGGAGAGCCTGAGAGCTTTACAGCGGGAAGGAAAGAGACACACAAAAGGGGTAGTATATGCCGCTTGGTCGAGTTATATACAGGGACGGCAGCACTGATTCAATGGATAAAGGGAAGAGAACTTATTAAAACTGTACTTACTTACTTACTGGCTTTTAAGGAACCCGTAGGTTCATTGCCGCCCTCACATAAGCCCGCCATTGGTCCCTATCCTGAGCAAGATTAATCCAGTCTCTACCATCATATCCTACCTCCCTCAAATCCATTTTAATATTATCTTCCCATCTACGTCTCGGCCTCCCCAAAGGTCTTTATTAAAACTGTATTCATGTTAATTTTTAGATTTGTCTGAGAAGTATAAATGCATTATAAGAATGTAAGTTTTAATTTTAATGTTCATTTTTCACAAGTTTGGTCTTTTATTCAAAAGGAATATTTTCTCAGCTTTTTTAGAGGAAAGTGAAATTTTCAGATATGTTTGTTTAGTAGCCTTACAGGTACTAAAACAATGTTTTCGTAAATCTAATATATCGTAAATACGTATTACTGAAGATAGTGTATGAAAATGTTTGAAAATATTCGCATGGAAAATGTTTGTAAGGAAATGAATTAACAAAGCAAATACTGTTACATCACAAACAAAACCTATGTGTTGGTAAAACGTCAGTCTATAGTTTCAGCAGATTTCGAGATAATTTAATATTCTGATAACAGAAAGTTGCGCACCAATATCACCTAAAATCATAATGCGATAAGAGTTTTATTATGTAATATTGGTTACAGTTAAAACTATACCTAGTCAACTTTGCTTTGTACTATAATATTGTTTTGATTACTTTTATAAGGCTAAAGATATCATCAATACCAATTTCAACTTATCATGTCATATTCAGTGTCTTTCTTTGGGATAACACTTTCCTTATGAATGATATGTTTAATTCACTTAGTACAGTATAGTTGTAATTATTATGGAATTTGTGTGAATATTCCTTCTTTACTCTTTATTATGTTATTAATGTTTAAAACACAGGTGCAATATTAGGCTAAAAAATAGGTGTTAGTACTTTTGTTTTACAGACAGTATAGAAATAACAAACAGAAAGAAGCCATATAAAATAACGACATAAAATTTCACGTTCCGTTTGAAGTTTGTGCACCACTGTTTTCTTAATCCAACAGGCTGCTTATTCCTCCTAGCATAGATAGCGCTTAATTCCCGCGCACGACGTCAAGGTCAGAAAAATGCGCGTGCTTTGACATCACTGATGTATACTTTCAAAGTTTATTTTAATTAATTTTTTGCTCCTTTCTATATATTCAAAATCTAAAGGCTTCTACAGATTTTCAAGCTATCAACCTGAAACTTTTTCTGCATGTTCTATAAAGTATGGTTAACAAATTAGGTTATTAGATTTTTGCTATGTTATTTACTTTTTAAATTAAAAAAATAATTTTATAACAATAGGTACTAGAAAATTAAAAAAAAATACTTTTGACAAAATATTTTTTTCTCTGTTTTAAGGATATATTTCTGAAATATGAATGCTTAATGTTTTCCTAGATACATCAAAGATACTGTAATAATTTTTTTCTAGATCATATACTTAATATTTGTAAGAGGACATAGATTTTGAAAATATTCCCCAATTTGTTTTAGAAAAAGGGCATAATTCAGAAAATATCTGGGTGACATGCACGGAAATTTGTAGCATGTGTGTGTGTGTATATATATATATATATATATATATATATATATATATATATATATATATAACATGTGGAATATGTGTGCCAAAAATGAACAGACTTGCTCAAAAACTAAGGAAGTTAGAAATTTTACCTATCTCTTCCCTTAATAATCATTGTTCGTAAATAATGCTAATGTTAAAATTTTATTTAGAAGCGAAAATAACTTGCTAAAGTGTGCTACCGCTGTATTTCATCCCAATGTAAATATAAGTGTCGTATTTTTTTATCAGAACAAATTAGTAATAGTAATAAGGGAACTGTGCCTATTATCGCACATGCGCCTAATATCGCACCCCATGGTTTATGAGCTCAGAGCAGGCATAAGACCCTGAATGGAGTAGTAGCTTATTCAGTTCAATTAAAAGAAGCGTTAGCGCCCTCAGATGGATTGCTACGGGCTTCAATACATACTACACGCCTTGAGTTTGAAATAGGCGATGGGAAAGTATTTGTAGTGTGCGGTGTTCGGGACGAGTATACTGCCAACGGTAAGGAGCAAAACTTTTATACACTGTTAGTTTGATTAAGTTAGTCGTGTACTATTTTTAATCAGCTATGGAAATATTATAAACTTTTTATTTTTATTGGAACAAGCTATTATGTTTCATGTATGTTATTTGCCCAATATCGCACACTTACTGTTTTCCTATTATCGCACAGTGCGATATTAGGACGATGTTACTGCAAACTAATATAATCCTACAATGAATCTGGTAATTCGAAGGTTCTTAAAAAATTGCCATTGCAGATGAATCCAAAATGTCGTAAGCTGTGGAAAAAGGAGGTTATGAAGGTTGCAATCATATGAGTTAGGAACAAAGTCATGGGATTGCAACGTGCTTCCAATACTTTCAATGTTCCCAAGTATACTTTAAAAGATAAAGTCAATAACAAAGAGGGTGTATATAAACTAGTGAGCACGAAACTTGGTATAAAACTTGTACTTCCATTTGAACTGGAAGATTCTTAGGTTTCATATTGCTTAGAAACGGAGTAGCGATTTTATGGTTTATCTGCAAAGGACTTAAAAACTATGGCTTTTCAGTTAGCATTTATGAAAGGTCTGAACCACCCATTTTCGAAGAACGATGAAGCCGCAGGACGGAAATGGCTGCACAGTTTCTTGAGAAGACACCAGGAATTGAGTCTCCGGAAACCACAAAGCACGCCTATGGCAAGGATCAGAGGTTTCAATCAGGAGAACGTAATTAATTTTTTTGACATTTGGGAACCATTGATGAACACTGTCAACCATTCACCAAACAGACTGTACAACTGTGACGAGACAGACTTGACAGTGATTCAACACAAAGGCAACAAACTAGTTAGTCTGAAAGGTAAGAGGCAGGTTGGATCTGTATCTTCAGCAGAGAGGAGATCTTTAGTGACTGGAGTGACATAAATGAGTGCAGCTAACCATTTCCTGCCCCCGTTTTTGGTTTTTCCTAGAGTCAACATGAAAGCCGAACTTCTGGATGGAGCACCAAATGGTAGCTTAGCGGTCTGTCACAAATCTGGCTGGATTCAGAATGAAAGTTTTGTTCAATGGTGTCATCACATTCTCAGCAATGCGAAGCCTACCAAAGATGACCCAGTAATTCTAGTGTTAGATGGGCATTATTCCCACACTAGAAATGTTGAACTCCTCGAACTAGCACGTGTTAATGGTGCTCATATTGAGTGCTTATCTTCACATTGCACGCATAAGATGCAACTCTTGGGTGTGGCATTCATGCTACCTTTCAAAACTTACTATGCTCAAGCAATTGAACAGTGGCTCCAACAGAATGCAGGCAGAGTAGTGACTCACTACCAGGTTGGTATGCTATTGGGAGAAGCTTTCAATAAAGGAGCAACTGTTGCTGTAGCTACAAATGGCTTCAGAAAAACCGGTCTGTATCCTTGCAACCGCCATATCTTCAGCCACTTTGAATTTCAAGAAGTTTCTCCTAATATCCATGAAGCAAGTGATCATTCATCTGAAGCTTTACCAAATAGATTAGATGATGCCAACGCTTCCCAACCTCGGCCAGGCTCTAGCAGTATCAACGGGCCAAAAACTCCACAAAATTAGTCGAGTGGCAGACTCTATCTTTTGTTACACCTGCTGACATTTCACCAATTCCTAAAATAACTTACAACAAAAAAGTCCAACTGATAAAGGACGTAAAAGTGGTTCTGCTGCTCTACTAAAAAGTTCACAATATAAAAACGTATTGGCTGATGATTAAGAGGCGTTCAGAAGAAGCAGACTGATAAAGTACCTACTCAGAGGAAGAGACAGAAAAAACAAAGTCAGGTATCTTCAGATTCAGAAGACGAAGAGTTGGATGAGCCAGTATACATCTCCATTGATAATGGAGATAGCGAAAATGATGCAGAATGTCTATATTGCAACGGGAAGTTTTCTTTTGACAAGAGGGGAGAAAAATGGAACATATGCACTAAATGTGGAATTTGGTGCCATGAAGAGTGTTCTGGGGATGATGACTACAAAAGTTTCATTGTGTTATTGTTTGGAAAGTTAGATTTTGTTCTCTAAATATCTGGATTATGTTTAATTAACAAACATTCTATAGCTTGCAAATCAAGCTTTCAGGTATAACTCCCTGTAAATTTATTTGATTAATTTCGAGGGAAAAATTGTTCCGGGGCCGGGTATCGAACCCGGGATCTTTTGTACGTTAAACCAAAGGTCCCGGGTTCGATACCCGACCCCGGAACAATTTTTCTCTCGAAATTATTCATTCTATACCTTGATAGCTGAATATGTAGTTATTTACTGGCAAACACAGTGTATCAGAAAATCTTATAATTTCCGTGTTGCATTCGTATGTTTTTAAAAACATGTTTTGTGCTTAAATACAACAGATATATAATAAATGTGTAATAAAATTTGTTTCTATACAATAAACTTAACATTTGTCCTATGTATTTTTCACAAAATGAGGGGTGCGATATTAGGAGCACTATTTCTCCTTATACCGTTTTTGCAATTTTTCTTTTGTACTTGAAAAACAAATGTAAAATAAAAGTAATTTTTAAATTTGACCTCACTGATATAAGTATAATAAACCCGTATTAAGAATCCGTATTTATTTCAAATTTATGTAATATATTAATACTTGAAAAACTACTTTTTCAAAATGGGTGCGATATTAGGCACACTTCCCTTAATAATAAAATAATAATATCGTTTCCTACTAAATTCCCATCTTCCATCTTTTATCTCTCGTAGGTTGGTAGATCTGATGTTACATGCGCTCTGTGATTGTCAAGAATGACGTAAGACGTTTAGTTTAGTATTTCGCCGTTACAGATGAACGCTTGGTCGCACGGCACACATCTGACGGACAGACATCATATTGTCGGAATGACGAAACAAATTTTATCTGTATGAGTGATGCTGAAAACGTTTTATTGTTACTAACATCACAGTCTAGTATATACAGTCACGAAACTCAATACGTAGGGAATATGCATCCATAGATAGTTACTAACCACTAGGATAGCTACTATCGCCTCATTACAGACAATGCGGCAAGTCTATTGTTCCTAGTACCCTCAACAACTCAATCTTCGTAACTGTAGCCTATATACTAGACTATGCTAACAACTCAAAATATTTTTTTTTATTCGCTATTACAATGAGAGAATGTTGTACTGATTACGATATTCTTCTAAGCAGTGTAGTATCGTTTCGTTACGAGATTCGATGCTGAAATGACAGCCAAGTCATTTTCGAATCCTGATGGTTTGTAATATATTTCACACCGCGAGGAAGATAAGAGTAAGCTTACAATCAGCATTGTAGTGAATTGGTTTGAAAAATTATTCAAATTAGCGGCCATCAAGGAGTGAAAGATGTTGCGAAAAGTGCTGCTTTGATGTTAATTGGACTTCATTAGACGCGGACCCTTAATGGAAACCCGTAGCAGATTATTCCTTTGATAAAAGTAAACTTCATCAGCATGTTTTTAAGAAAAGGGCCCCTGGGCTCCTGTACTTAAACAGGATTTTTGTGTACACACGATTCTCTTTAATCGAGTTGTTCAGTTGCAGCTGCAGCGAACTCGATGTAATTGGCAAAGGGAAGTCCGAGATTGTCTTGGTGGTGTTCCACAATATAATCGTAATTTTTAATTAATACCTTTTAAACTATAGAGACTACTCAGAGATGTAAACATATGCATGTTGAATCGAAAATATTACATGGAAGGGCTCGGATAAAATATACGCAGAACGTAGTAACTTCTTTGTGAAACAAATACTCTGATCTGCCGTAGATCGCACGTTCCTTCATTTGGTAACAAACCATCAGCCAGTTGAATTATGGCTGAGCCGAAATGCGTGATAATAAAAAATGATTGGATAAATAAATATACATAAATACAAGATGTTTGAGGGAGGAATATGCCGTATTTCAGGAAAAGTTAAGGTTTTACTGTACTACATTGATTTAACATGATTATACGAATTACAAACTAGAAACTTTGTAACGAATTCCAGACACTATACTTACAGAATGGTAGAGGATTACAGCTAGTGTGATACTGAATTATGACTACCAAAGTATTTCAATTGCTGTATCAAATTTACAAATATGAGATGATGACAATAAAAAGCGAAATTATATTTTAATTTTACACAAGCTTCTCAAAGTTCCCTCCAGCTGTTACAAATTTGTTTATACTGTTCTGGTGCTGAGTATATGAAGCAATAGTACGCGGAAAGTTATGTATGTATGTATGTATGTATGTATGTATGTATGTATGTATGTATGTATGTATGTATGTATCGATGGCAGTAATATAATGTACAGTACTGTTACAATAATTACAAGTAATAAAATTGAAATAATTACAGTAATAAAAAATGAATTAAACGTAAATTTAAATCTAACTAAAATCAAATAAATGCAATAAACTTAGGACTATAAATAAGAACTATAAGCAAACGTAAACCTAACTTATAAGAACTTCTATTAAACCAAGTACTTCTATATTATTATTATTATTATTATTATTATTATTATTATTATTATTATTATTGTTGTTGTTGTTAGTAGTGTTCTGTAGCAGAAAAAATTCGTAGACACATTTGTGTGGTATCAACGTTGTTTTATAAATTCAGGGCCTTCATATGATCCCACAGAAAGACTTAGAGCGTTATAAGGTCTGGCGATCTTGGTGGCTGTTCCATTTCAGTTATATGTAAAATGACTTGTAATTCGGCTGTGCGTTTCACTGTGCGTGTTAGCTCAATTTGTTTATGGCATTTATTACACAACCGCTCAAAATAAGATGTGGGTGTAATGGGCGAAGTCGCAGTTCAAACCAAAGATTTTCCTAGAGTATTACACATTCCTTCTGCAACAGATTTTTTTCTTTGTGTTGTGTGGATCAGAAGATACAGATGGACAGACCACATTGGAAGAATGAAAACAAGAAGAATTCTTGAAATAGTCCTTGATGGAAAGTTTTACTAAATATATTATTCATAATAAAATCAGAAGCAAGAGAAAAGCTGTAGATCGTGAGGATTGGAAGTGTTTTGATAAGGGACTCCTAGAAACATGGATGATATAAACGTTCGATATATCTGTCTATCTATCTATCTATCTATCTATCTATCTATCTATCTATCTATCTATCTATCTATCTATCTATCTATCTATCTATCTATCTATCTATCTATCTATCTATCTATCTATCTATCTATCTATCTATCTATCTATCTATCTATCTATCTATCTATCTATCTATCTATCTATCTATCTATCTATCTATCTATCTATCTGTCTGTCTGTCTGTCTATCTACCTGTCTATCTATCTATCTATCTATCTATCTATCTATCTATCTATCTATCTATCTATCTATCTATCTATCTATCTATCTATCTATCTATCTATCTATCTATCTATCTATCTATCTATCTATCTATCAATAAGTCTACAGAATATAATTACAGCAATAGAAACAATAGAAATAGAAATAATACATTAATCATAAAAATATGATACAATAATATTAATAAATTTATCACCTTATATTAAGTTGTTGAGTCCTTGTCAAAATATGCAAACGCATGAATTTCCCAGTCCTATCATATATTGATGAGTTTGTAACAATTCATAACACTCGTTTATTTTTTCAGGTCAGCCTTCATAAAATGGGAAGCGATTTCTCATTTTATTTATTGTGTTAATCAGTTTCACTTTTTTTGTTACAGAAATTAAGAATTACGTATAAAACAAAAAGAGTTATTCTTCCGCTAAATGCTACATTACTCACAAATAGGCTATCTCTGCACGTACTTTTGAAGAATACTAGACGCATGTTTGCACCTATGTTGGCAAAGGAATCCCTGATAATGGTGGTGTGTGCGAGATTGTTGTGCAGCTGAATAATTTAGTTGTGTACAACAGTTAACAATAATTCACTATTACGGAATAATTTTGTACGTTGTATTATGACAGAGTATGGACAAGTTCGTGACAATGGCGCTGGTAAGTGTATCATTAAGTACAATTAATATACCACATGGGGATACTAAATGTAACCGTCCAGGTCCGAAGAATGAATCTTTATCGTGTGTCTCATATTATACTGAACTAACAGGCTAATGGATATGATGTGATAGCAAAAATGAGTTATTAAAGGCAACTCATACATTGCTCGTAGTATATTAGACTAATAGAAATTGGTTTTTACCTTCAATTATTGTGGTTAAAAGAGAGGTAGTTTGTGAAGCTTGTATATGCATTTAACGTAATGCTTCGTTATTTTTTAAACTGAAGAAATACGCTTAATATTCAGAACTGCTTGGCTGCACACTTCTAGTCAAAAACAAGCCTGAAGACTCGAGCAAAAACAACTTCAAAATCTGGCGTCATATGATGTGTCAAAATGTTTTTGTCTAATATTACATATCCTGTGTTTTGATTTCACTATCTTCATCTGTGAAAAAAAGTTGTTCACGCGTACAGGTTGACGCATACACAATTGTATGGAACAAGTAAAGGAACTATAATAATAATAAAAATAATAATAATAATAATAATAATAATAATAATACTCTACACCAGTAATCTATGTAACATTAGAAATGTTTTAAAGTAATTAATATAATATTACTTAATGTCTTTAAGGAACCCGGAGATTCATTGCCGCCCTCACATAAGCCCGCCATCGGTCCCTTCCTATGCAATAATAATCCAGTCTCTATCATCATATCCCACCTCCCTCAAATACACTTTAATATTATCCTCCCATCTACGTCTCTGGCTCCCCAAAGGTCTTTTTCCCTCCGGCCACCCAACTAACACTCTATATGTATTTCTGGATTCGCTCATACGTGCTACATGCCCTGTCCATCTCAAACGTCTGGATTTAATGTTCCTAGTTATGTCAGGTGAAGAATTATGTGTACAGTTCTGCATTGTGTAACTTTCTTCATTGTCCTGTAATTTCATCACTCTTAGCCCCAAATATTTTCTTAAGAACCTTATTCTCAAACACACTTAATCTCTGTTCCTCTCTCAAAGTGAGAGTTCAAGTTTCTCAACCATACAGAACAAGCGGTAATATAACTGTTTTATAAATTCTTTCAGATTTTTTGATAGCAGGCTAGATGATGAAAGCTTCTCAACCGAATATTTATTCTGCGTTTAATTTCCTCCCGAATGTCATTTATATTTGTTACTGTTTCTCCAAGGTAATTGAATTTTTTCTACCTCTTCGAAGGATAAATTTCCAATTTTTATATTTCCATTTCGTACAATATTCTTGTCACGAGACATATTAATATACTTTGTCTCTTCTGGATTTACTTCCAAACCTATCGTTTTACTTGCCTCAAGTAAAATTCCCATGTTTTTCCTAATCGTTTGTGGATTTTCTCCTAACACATTCACGTCATCCGCATAGACAGGAAGCTGATGTAACCCATTCAATTTCAAACCCTCTCTGCTATCCGGGACTTTCCTAATGACATATTCTAGAGCCAAGTTAAAAAGTAAAGGTGATAGTACATCTCCTTGCTTTAGTAATAATAATTTATTTATTGTTATAATAATAATAATAATAATAATAATAATAATAATAATAATAATATAGGTACAGCCTTTAAATCATAATATTTGGAGTGGCACGTAGTATAATGGCGTTATATATTGGTTTTGAAAAATCACGTAAACTTTGCGGCCAATGAGGCAATTAATACTCTTTTCATACAAACAAGGATTTTTCCTCCCAGTACGAACGGAAATGCCTTTTCTTCATAATAGACGCGGAATAACATGATTTTGATAGACATTGCGAAGGTACCAGCGCTACTAATACCATCGTTCCTCTGTTAAAGCAGGAAGTAGTGGAAGGGATTGAAGAGAGGAAACTTTTCGTCTTACAGTGCTAAATGCTCGCAACCCACTAAATGGACACGCCTGATTTAGACCATCGTGATCTGTTCCGATCTCAAGAGTTTCATCTTCCCATTTTTTAATATTCTTCTGTCCCCATGATTTATCCCATTTCCTTACTCTCTTTCGGTATCATATCTCCAGTTTTCTCTGTCGAATATGTAGCTTTTGTGTTATGGTTCCTAGAAATTTCTTTTCCTTTATATGTACTGTACGAGTATTCTTCTAATTCGTTTGTCAATAAGGGTCCGCCACTCTTAAAAGATTTACACTCGTAATATTCATGCAAAGCACAAGAAAATATATGCGGTATGTTTAGTTAATTCCAGTTCGACATGTTCTGCCAAATATGGCTAAATTAAACGAGTCCATTAGTGTTGCTAACGGGTAGAAGATAATTTCACTGTGGGCCTTTTCTCCACTACAGGGCCATTTGTCTAATTGTGAATAAATCGACATGATTGACCAACTCTAAAAGCTGTTATTCAAATTAGATTCTGACTCGCAGTGGTCTATCTATCAGCATTAACCGGCACACAAAGATGAAAATGTTGTTATCGTCAAAATGCGATGATTTGTGGCTTGATGTTTTTCTAACCTTAGACCAGCGCTAACAGATTCATTTCATTTCACAGCACATACATTCCAGTTTGTATGTGTACATATATAGTGTACAATAGTCTGTGTATGTATTGCAATATAATTGAAGGCCTGTATGTTTGTAATATACGTATATAATGCTTGTATATGTATTAATGTGCGAAAAAACGATTTACCAGGTTACTCTGACGAGAATATAAACAGAGTTCCTATTTTCAACATTTGCAGAGCTACAGTGGCTCCCCTCCGATTTCTGAGAACCGTATTCCTGTGAACAGACGAGTGGTAAACAAGAAACAGCTCAGACATTACAAAATGGGGCAATGTTTTGCACCAGTTATGTTTCTGCACACAGTATTGTAATTTTGTGAAATTCAGTTCATAATACAATAATTTCCGCTGCACGTAGAAGTCAAAATGAAACCCATTCTCTGCGATGCACACAAACAGGCGTTTTTATAAAAACTCAAAATGTCAGAGGTATAACTTCAGTTTATAAATTGTATGATTTAAGTAGATATACAGAGTAAGTCGGGAGGAAAGGTACATGGTGTGAGAGGTAATAATATTGGTGATTCTGAACAGAAAAGTTTATATGAACATAAGCCCTGTTCTTAACACTATCTGACATACAGCTGTTTGAAAATCACGAGCCTCAGTCTTATGTCATTCATTAGCACTCATATGCGAACGCAACCAAAATGATATTAGGTTGTACAGGGACATCATTTTATTTTTACTTGCATTTTTATTGTACCTGCATTTCTGAATGTACTTCACTCCCACCCCTTCACTAATGTCCTTGCTCCCGTCAGACACGCTAACTTACGGCCGCTGTTGCGTTCGAAGTCTTCAAGCAGTGAAGTAAACACTGCAGTGTATAGTGTGTTTCATAAATATGGTTGCGTTTTCTATAGAAGAAAGAACCTATATTAATAATATCGTACTAAAAATTATATTGAAGAAACGATAAATTCAATTTCAGAGGATATGCTTCAAAATGTTTTTAATAATATGCGTACTGAATTGAAGCCTGCATTGTAATGAACGGCAACCATTTTCAGCAACTTGTTTAAAAATTCAGATTAGCTTATTTTGAATTGAGGTGGCTAGAAGCAAAGGAATGCTAGTGACATTTGTAATAACATGAGTTAAGTGCATCCAGTGTAAGCTAAAGTATCTAAAATTTTAGTGGCAAAGGGATATTTTAATCGCATCACACATTAAAATTTAAATACAAATTTCACCGGTTTTACGAAAGCTTAAATATTTAAACCCCATTTTCTCAAAAGTAACTTAAGTGCACTTGCAGCCCTTTACTTATGACCCCCCTCAATTTAAATTCATCTCTATATTGTATGTTAACACCAATAATTAATTATGCTAAATAAAGTAGACATTACATAACGAATATAGCCGCCTGAAAAGTTGAGTTTTTAGAAAAAAATGTTACTACTTTACTGTATTTTGATAAATTCCGTAAAAGTGATGATCAAACTGAAAATCGTAATATCGTATTTCCCTACAACATAAATGGATACACTACTTTTCTCTCCTTCTATACCTAGTAAAATGATTTGTTTACATATTGCACTAGTAACATCAAACTCCTGTAATGGAAGGGGGCAACAGTGTTTCCGAATATAGCCAGGTTAATGTTAAAAATGTTGGTAAAAATAAAGTGATGTCCCTGTACTAAGATCAATGAAAGTATCCTGGACGTTGGATTGGTCGCGGTGGAGTCATTTCTTGACCATCGAAGTCACCCGACCTTACACCACTGGATTACTGTTTGTGGGGTTGGCTTAAGAGCGATTTCTACAAGTGCAAAGTGGAATAACTTCTCGCTCGTATTTTACATGCTTGTGATCAAGTAAAGGTATGTTCGAATCAGCTCAGATCAGCAACACAGCAACTGTTTACAATAACTGCGAAGTGTATTGAAGTTGACGGTGCTTTTGAACATGTTCTGTAAAGAAAGGTACACAATTAATCAGAACATGAGGTAACAATGTTTTAATTACAATCACCTGCATTTATGAACTAATATTTACTATCACTGTAAGAGTAGCATATCTTCCACTGTGAGCTCTTTGGCAAAAAAAAAATGAAACAATGCAACCGTTTGTCACTATGTAGGCTATTACAGATACGAAACTGACTTACCTGTTTGGTACAGTAATACTACTGCAGTGGTAGATGAAGAACTCTAACGTACTGCCGTCTCCTTAAGCGTCCTTTTCATACAAACACAAAGTTATGCTGTGCCGCCTTTCTAATGTCCATTTTTACAGTATTTGTTCGAAACAGACTGTAGTTCTGCAACATAGTCAAATTTGTATTTAACAATACGAAATGCATATGCAGAATGAACTTGACGTACACCCGTCTGAGCAAGTTCATGTTCAGGGACAGTTCCTATAAATAACAAGAGTACAATATAAAAAAATGAAATATGACGAAATTTAATATAATATTACAAAACAGGAATTTAGATACTATTACACTTTTATTACATCATACTAATTTTGACGCATAAAACGGTACGAAAGGATGTGTTTCAACCAATCATGGCTGTTTATCGCTACAATTTTATCATTTCCCTATCATTTGTTTATTTTTATCACTTCCCTAGCATTTGTTTATTTTTATCACGTCCCCAGCATTTGTTTGTTTTTACCACTTCCGTAGCATTTGTTTCTTTCTTTCTTTTTTTTTTTTTTTTTTCCAACATTTCAAACTGCAAATTCTTTACGGTTCTATAAAACATGCTTTGCGATTGTCATAGTTTTCCCCGCAAAGACGGTCAACTGAAAATGGCGATTCCGTTAAAACGTATTGGTGAAACTAACATTAGTGAAATAGAATTTTAGTAAATCAATTAATATTTTATTGTATTAGAGTACTTTATTTCTTCTAATCTTTATATACTTTCATATTATCGTGTAATAATTAAATCCCACTCAAGTTTTTATTTTCTCTAGATAAATCTAAACCTCTAGTGAGATTACTGTTGATGAAAAACAGAATCAAATCGAAAACAGAATGCAAGTTCGCATTATTAATGTACTAATATTATAAAAAAGAAACAGAAAAAAGGGTCACAGTTTAGAATTATCAACATTGACATTTATTATCAATATTGAGTTGTATAACCTTGGGCCTTAACACTGGCTGTGATTGTCCTGTGGTTGTGTGACATTTATGTTTAGCTGAAGGATGTGTCAAATTTCTTCTGGCAGAATAAACATGCTTTTCTTCTTTGTAATTTTGGCGATTTTTGTGATAATATGATACTGTATATTCGTTCAATTTTGGAAAACTTTAAAATCGGAATAAATCAAAGTTGTTGGACAATCAATTGACTTTTTAAGCAAATTTTAATTATCCTATTTTGAAACAATGTCAATGGAGTAAGTGTAAATTCTGTTGTTTCTCCTCATCCGATTATTCGAAAATAAAGGCCTAATTGTAATTTGTGCTGGCTGCTACTTTCGTATAATGTATTTTCCTGTATAAAATTTAAAAATAGTTCATGTTGTCTTCAGCGGCTTCTTCTATTATAATATAACACCTGTAGTTCATTATTTAAATTTTTATTTTTTTTCTTTCATTGTGAATATAGACACTGAATATCAGAATAACCGCAATGAGTTACACTTATGAAGCTGAGGCTGTTAATATTATGTTTTATAGATGCTTCCTTTACTTGCCATTTAACTCGCAACTTTGAAACTGTAGAAGATCACGTTTTGGTGTCTTTTTGTTTTTGCATTCGGATGGATTTGTCAAATTTCTTGTGACGGTAAATGAGCACACAACAGGCAAATGAACGTGTCCATTCACAAAACAAAATGCTACAGAGCTTATAACACACAATTGTCACGAAATGTAATTTTGTCACGTAATTTGGTAGACAGTGACATTCGCCAGAAACTTGCGTTAACACGCTAAAATATTGTGTAAAGTCTAAAAAAAAGTCTCAAGATGGAGTGAAATACTAGAAACATTTGACATGATTCCCTGTGTCCGTGCGTGACGTACAATGCATATTATGTCATACCATAATATTATCTACTTACAGGTTATAACAAAACTTTGTTACTGTACGTGATTCGTTTCAGGCAAAATACATGTTGAATGTGATAAATATATCGTCGAATAAATGTTATTATTATTTTTTTTGCTAGTGGTGGATATTTAACTGTTAGTCATACACCAATGTGAAGCCAATTGTGTAGACCAATTTACCGATACAGTCGTTGCCCAGTGTGCGCCATAGGAGGGTAGTCTACTCTACAACCGCAATGAGATGAGATATGATGATCATAATCATGATGTTGGTGGTGGTGGTGGTGGTGGTGGTGGTGGTGGTGGTGGTGGTGGTGGTGGTGGTGGTGGTGGTGGTGGCGGCGATATAAATCTGATGATGATGAGTTACAAAATCGGGGGTACGTCAGAGATCGAATCTGGGGCCATAGAAATAGAAGTCCAACGCTTTAGCCACTAGACGTAATCGTGTAGGCTACAAAGTGTGTTTCCGTTGGCTATTTCGCTCATGTACCAGTTCACCAATGCAGTGGCGTACGCAGAATTTTGTCAAGGGGAGGGTCATTATTAAAATTGTTTACAATTTACATTATCAGTATTTTAAAATTTTATTATTATTATTATTAATTATTATTAATAATAATAATTATTATTATTCTCAGTGAAACATACAGCAGAGTCCGTATAGGTCAGTTTCTATCTGATGCTTTTACAATTCACTGCGGGCTAAAGCAAGGAGATGCACTATCACCTTTACTTTTTAACTTCGCTCTAGAATATGCCATTAGGAAAGTTCAGGATAACAGGCAGGGTTTGGAATTGAACGGGTTACATCAGCTTCTTGTCTATGCGGATGACGTGAATATGTTAGGAGAAAATACACAAACGATTAGGGAAAACACGGAAATTTTACTTGAAGCAAGTAGAGCGATCGGTTTGGAAGTAAATCCCGAAAAGACAAAGTGTATGATTATGTCTCGTGACCAGAATATTGTACGAAATGGAAATATAAAAATTGGAGATTTATCCTTCGAAGAGGTGGAAAAATTCAAATATCTTGGCGCAACAGTAACAAATATAAATGACACTCGGGAGGAAATTAAACGCAGAATAAATATGGAAAATGCGTGTTATTATTCGGTTGAGAAGCTCTTATCATCCAGTCTGCTGTCCCAAAATCTGAAAGTTAGAATTTATAAAACAGTTATATTACCGGTTCTTCTGTATGGTTGTGAAACTTGGACTCTCACTCTGAGAGAGGAACATAGGTTCAGGGTGTTTGAGAATAAGGTGCTAAGGAAAATATTTGGGGCTAAGCGGGATGAAGTTACAGGAGAATGGAGAAAGTTACACAACACAGAACTGCACGCATTGTATTCTTCACCTGGCATAATTAGGAACATTAAATCCAGACGTTTGAGATGGGCAGGGCATGTAGCACGTATGGGCGAATCCAGAAATGCATATAGAGTGTTAGTTGGGAGACCGGAGGGAAAAAGACCTTTAGGGAGGCCGAGACGTAGATGGGAGGATAATATTAAAATGGATTTGAGGGAGGTGGGGTATGATGATAGAGACTGGATTAATCTTGCACAGGATAGGGACCGCTGGCGGGCTTATGTGAGGGCGGCAATGAACCTTCGGGTTCCTTAAAAGCCATTTGTAAGTAAGTATTATTATTATTATTATTATTATTATTATTATTATTATTAGTCTTCTTCCTCCTTTTAAGGATTGGGTTTTTGTCCCGTTCCGAAACTAAAGGAATATTTGTTTCGTCCATCTCTTCCTTGGACGGCCAACGTCTCGTCTGCCGGTAGGCTTATAAAAGTATGCTTGCCTCGGGAGACGTCCAGGGGACATTCTCTTGATATGGTTATACCATGTATTCTGGTACTTCTGAATCTCTTCGACCATCCTTTCGCACTTCGGTTGTTTCCTTATATCTTCGCTTTTTAGTTTATCCCTCCGATTATTATTAGTATTATTATGAATTATTATACTATGTTCTAATAGAACATATTCATCAATATTCTTATAAAATCATTGATACGTAATTTTTTCACTGCCATCCAATTTTTAACAAAGAAGAATTTATTGTGTTGGGTTCAGTTTATTACAAGGACGGTACTAGGAAGTAGATCTCTCTATAATTTAAAGATAGCATTGTTATAATTCGAACGTGTCGCAACACCAAGCACAGGAACAAGGATTATATTGAAGGATGGGTAGGAGGGCTATGCCTAATGTCGATGTAGATTTTGTTACTCTGACAGTGAAAATTTGGAAGTTCAAGAGACCCGGTAACACCCTCTTGCGTACGCTCCTGCACCAATGGATTTAAAAATACGTTGAATTTCAACGAATCTGATCCTTCTATCACTGCATTGTTGTTGATTTTTATATTGCTGTTTTTGTCTTTTCTAAGTTTACTTTTATGGGATTTCACTTCCATAATTGTATGTTTAATTTAATTCCCATCTTTTTCTTCTTTCTTTGATTGTGTTCGTAATAAAATATTTTCATTATTATTATCTATCTGTCATACATATTGTATAGTTAGAGTAGTTAATAAAAGGTAGCTCTGGCCATAGATCTCTTCGTAAATAATTATTTTTCTTCTTTGTAAGTAAATTAAATATCTTGTTCAGTCACAGTATGCGTTATAACCGTTACTTTATTCAATTATTTATTATTCTGGCAGCGAAAATTTTTGTTAAATTTATCACTTGAGGTTTTCATTTACTTTGGATACATTCAGTTCAGAATGAAAATCTCTTCTGTTATTAAGAAACCGGATTTTTATATAGGCTACTAAAATTTAAAAATTGTGTGGATGTGATGTGGGTTAGAATCATTGCTTATTTGTAACTAACTCTTCAGACATTGAACTGTTGAAGTTCAACTAGCGTTTGAAAAGCGAGCACCACCCACTGAAGCCACTCACAATCCTATGTCAGTGGATGTGGCCATTTACAGTGAATGTTACTAACCGAAATGCACGCTATCCATTACAATTGGCTACTACTTTCAAAAGCAACAGCATTATTTGTACCAGAGTGGGAGTATTGCTTGCTCGTTTGTAACTACATATAGCTAGTTGGACTATGAAGCTTAAGTGCATAATATCCGGCTTATGTTACCTGAAATTGGATAGGAACAATTTGCCTAAAAGACAGGTCAGGTTCTTATAAGAAAATGAACGATCTGGAGACCGGACACAGTTATCAGCGAAAATGATTTCAGAGTATTGCTAGTATACAGATACTTAGAATCGCGTTTTGTTTCTTCCTTTCGATATAATATATTGTATCTAATGAAGGTACATTGAGTGCACGCCTAACGTGTCCTGTGCGCTCGTGTTGCAGGTACAAGAGTCGTGGTGTGAGCAGTCAGTGCCCACGGGCGTCTCGTTACGCCTCCTCTGCCTCTGCGTCCGCTCCAGCCACAGCCGCATCCAGCCTGGAGCTGAGGGAGCTGCGTCGTCACAATTACAAGGCTGCCGTCCTGCCCAACAAGTCGGCCTCATACCTGGAACACCGGCGCACCCGCAGCAGCCGGGGCATGAACATGGGGCAGAAGATATCAGGCACGTTATCAACAAGGCTCTGGTCTGGAGTCCTCCTTGTATTCACCTTGTTCTAATCTTCCCCTTGTTCTCCTTGTATTCCCCTTGTGTTCTCCTTGTCTTCCCCTTGTTCTTGCATTCCCCTTGTTCTCCTCGTCTTCCCCTTGTTCTCGTCTTTTACTTATTCTCCTTTCCTCCTGCTTGTTCTCCTTGTCTTCCCCCTTGTTTTTCCATTATTATCCTCGTCTTCCTCTCATTCTCATTGTCTTCCCCTTGTTATCCTTGTCTTTCCCTTTGCTATCCTTGTCTTTCCCTCGTTATCCTTGTTACCCTTCTATTTTTCTTGTTCTCCTTGCTTTCCCTTGTTCTCCTTGACTTCCCCTTGTTCTCCTTGTCTTCCCCTTGTTCTCCTTGTCTTCCCCTTGTTCTCGTCTTTTACTTATTGTCCTTTCCTCCTGCTTGTTCTCCTTGTTTTCCCCCTTGTTTTCCCATTGTTATCCTCGTCTTCCTCTCATTCTCATTGTCTTCCCCTTGTTATCCTTGTCTTTCCCTTGTTATTCTTGTCTTTCCCTCGTTATCCTTGTTACCCTTCTATTTTCCTTGTTCTTCTTGCCTTCTCCTTGTTCTCCTTGCATACTCTTTGTTCTCCTTGCCTTCGCCTTGTTCTCCTTTTCATTATTCTCCTTGTCTTCCTTTGTTCTCCTTGTCTTCCCCTTGTTGTTCTTGTCTTCCCCATTTCTCCTTGTCTTCCCCTTGTTGTTCTTGTCTTCCCCCTTTCTCCTTGTCTTCCCGTTGTCCTTGTGTTCCCCCTTTCTCCTCGTCTTCCCCTTGTCCTTGTGTTCCCCCTTTCTCCTTGTCTTCCCCCTTTCTCCTTGTCTTCCCCTTGTCCTTGTGTTCCCCCTTTCTCCTTGTCTTCCCCCTTTCTCCTTGTCTTCCCCTTGTCCTTGTGTTCCCCCCCTTTCTCCTTGTCTTCCCCTTGTTCTTGTCTTCCCCCTTTCTCCTTGTCTTCCCCTTGTCCTTGTGTTCCCCCTTTCTCATTGTCTTCCCCTTGTTCTTGTCTTCCCCCTTTCTCCTTGTCTTCCCCTTGTCCTTGTGTTCCACCTTTCTCCTTGTCTTCCCCTTGTCCTTGTGTTCCCCCTTTCTCCTCGTCTTCCCCTTGTCCTTGTGTTCCCCTTTCTCCTTGTCTTCCCCTTGTCCTTGTGTTCCCCCTTTCTCCTTGTCTTCCCCTTGTTCTTGTCTTCCCCCTTTCTCCTTGTCTTCCCCTTGTTCTTGTGTTCCCCTTTCTCCTTGTCTTCCCCTTGTCCTTGTCTTCCCCCTTTCTCCTTGTCTTCCCCTTGTTGTTCTTGTCTTCCCCCTTTCTCCTTGTCTTCCCCTTGTCCTTGTCTTCCCCCTTTCTCCTGGTCTCCCCCTTGTCCTTGTCTTCCCCCTTTCTCCTTGTCTTCCCGTTGTCCTTGTGTTCCCCCTTTCTCCTCGTCTTCCCCTTGTCCTTGTGTTCCCCCTTTCTCCTTGTCTTCCCCTTGTTCTTGTCTTCCCCCTTTCTCCTTGTCTTCCCCTTGTCTTTGTGTTCCCCCTTTCTCCTTGTCTTCCCCTTGTTCTTGTCTTCCCCCTTTCTCCTTGTCTTCCCCTTGTTCTTGTGTTCCCCCTTTCTCCTTGTCTTCCCCTTGTTCTTGTCTTCCCCCTTTCTCCTTGTCTTCCCCTTGTCCTTGTGTTCCCCCTTTCTCCTTGTCTTCCCCTTGTTCTTGTCTTCCCCCTTTCTCCTTGTCTTCCCCTTGTCCTTGTGTTCCCCCTTTCTCCTTGTCTTCCCCTTGTTCTTGTCTTCCCCCTTTCTCCTTGTCTTCCCCTTGTCCTTGTGTTCCCCCTTTCTCCTTTCTTCCCCTTGTTCTTGTCTTCCCCCTTTCTCCTTGTCTTCCCCTTGTCCTTGTGTTCCCCCTTTCTCCTTGTCTTCCCCTTGTCCTTGTGTTCCCCCTTTCTCCTCGTCTTCCCCTTGTCCTTGTGTTCCCCCTTTCTCCTTGTCTTCCCCTTGTCCTTGTGTTCCCCCTTTCTCCTTGTCTTCCCCTTGTTCTTGTCTTCCCCCTTTCTCCTTGTCTTCCCCTTGTCCTTGTCTTCCCCCTTTCTCCTTGTCTTCCCCCTTTCTCCTTGTCTTCCCGTTGTCCTTGTGTTCCCCCTTTCTCCTTGTCTTCCCCTTGTCCTTGTCTTCCCCCTTGTCCTTGTCTTCCCCCTTTCTCCTTGTCTTCCCCTTGTCCTTGTGTTCCCCCTTTCTCCTTGTCTTCCCCTTGTCCTTGTGTTCCCCCTTTCTCCTTGTCTTCCTCTTGTTGTTCTTGTCTTCCCCCTTTCTCCTTGTCTTCCCCTTGTCCTTGTGTTCCCCCTTTCTCCTTGTCTTCCCCTTGTTGTTCTTGTCTTCCCCCTTTCTCCTTGTCTTCCCCTTGTCCTTGTCTTTCCCCTTTCTCCTTGTCTTCTCCTTGTTGTTCTTGTCTTCCCCCTTTTTCCTTGTCTTCCCTTGTTCTCTTTGCCTTCTCCTGGTCTTCCCCCGTTTTCTTTGTCTTCTCCTTTGTCTGCCCTTGTTCTCCTTGCCTTTGCCTTGTTCTCCTTTCCATTATTCTCCATGCTTTCCCTTTTTTTCTCCTTGCCTTCCCTTTGTTGTTGTTTTTGTTTAGTCAACTGTCCGAAGGCAAGTTTGAACACCAATAAGGCATCACTCATGAGGCAACTAGGCCAGGAGATAATGGGGTAAGGTGGCCAGTTCCTTTCCCCTCCAATGCTTACATCGCCGATTAGCTACATATTTCACTAATCAGACTTCAGAGCCTTCTCATATTTGTAAAAACAGTATATGCAGCATAGTAAAGCTATGCACCTGTCGATTTTGTATGTATTTTTTCGAATTTACGAGATGATAAAATCTCCATACCCAGATTTCTTATAATTACTTTCTCGAAATTTCTATATAGAGCTTTTTCCTTCTAGTTAGGATTTAATTATTGGAGTCTATTGTTGTCAGAACTCACTGTTCAGTTCTTGTATCTAATGGATATGATTTCAGAGAGTTCTGGGTGAATCACCATTGAAATATTACCATCAGTTCTTCGTCGATAATACTGCTAAATCGATATGTCTCAGCTGAGAAGTATTAAATCCCGTTCTTTCACACATTCCATAGTTGTTCAGTTCATCTTGATTGCTTAGTTTAAAAATTATGTTAATATCAACTGTGTTAGTTACTTTATAACCTACGTACACTACCACCGTTACTTTGAACCTTCTTGTCCGTACAGTATGACGACTAAAAACCTCAAGACCTAAAGACCCTATAGTAAGGTTCTTGTTTGTACAATAGTTAGCTCTAAAAGCTACAGGAGGTCCTAATAATTTCGGACTGACAACATTGCATGCACATGCATTTTTTACATATCACTGAAGTTACATCTTTTCTCGAAAGTAAGCCAAATTCTAAAACATTTTAACAAATTTATAAATTTTAAATCGCCTCATTTCAGAACTAAAAGACGAAGGTGCACGTGTAAATCACATCTCACGAAATTCATATTATGTATTCTTACTTCTAAATATCAATAACTGGTAAGTTTGTAATAAAATAATGGTGATAAACGGAAGAAATTTAATTGGAACTGTAGTCATAGGTATGCGTGTATTCCATAAATTACTCATAACATTTTTCAGTTTAAAATGTATCTGAATGCATGGAAATGCTAGTTAGCCCTTCGCATGTACTTAATACCAGAGCTACATAGTGCTGACAAAATTTATTACAGGTGTATTCAATTTAACTCCAAATGTTCAATTCTGAAACCGCGTTTAATTACACTGTAGGAATGCCATGAATCTCCAAGTTGTAGAACAATCTACTACTGTGCTTCTTTATGCGCGCAATATGATGTTCAACTAGTCACATTAATTGTGCAGTGTAATTAATGTTTGAATCGATTTATTGACCAAATTTTAGAGTGATAGCGATCATATGTATAACAACACATAACGTTGTGAAGTGTATAAATATAGTGTAAAGGTAATAATTTGAAATAATGAAGTGAGCTAGCAGTATGAAGTAACCATGAAACATGCCAGTAAGGTCTAAGAAGTAGGAAAGAAAGATTGGAACAGTTGGAATAGTTGGTGTAGTGAAATTTCAGTCTGGAATCTATAATAATAATAATAATAATAATAATAATAATAATAATAATAATAATAATAATAATAATAATAATAATAATAATAATAATAAATCTGTAACTAGAATTTTTTGGTAATTTTAGCTTTTCTAAAAATTATTGGTGTAATTAATATGTATAATTAACCATCCTGAGACTAAAAATCGCATTTTTTTAATTTTTGTCTGGATGTCTGGAACCTGAACCTGAACCGATTTCTATGGAAATTTGAATATAAATTAAGTTCGTTGTAACTTAGATTTTAGGCTATATGGCATTCAAAATACTTTATTTAAAAGAGGGGCTATAAGGGGGACTGAATTAAATGAATCGAAATATCTCCCTCATTATTGATTTTCATGAAAAATGTGACATAACGAAAATTTCTTTAAAAACGATTTCTGATTAGTTTTATTCCATTCATAAGTTTCATAGAACTGTCATTTATCGAGATACATGAGTTTTAAAATAACAGTACATTACATTCTGTGTGATGTCAAATTAATATTAAAAAAAAAAAACATTGTTTTGAGAGAGGCAAATTAACATGAAAACTGCAATAAATTACAACCCTTTTTTATACAGCTTTTGTGCCTTAGATGTTTTATTCAAAATTGACTGGGTTGGTGTTACATTTTCTGCAACAGGAACACCACAGCAGGTGCCCATTTGATTTCTGTTCATAATGAACTATTTAAATATTATAGTTTGATGCACTACAGAAGACTAGAAACATTGATATCTGCACTGTCTGATAGTCCCTTCACTCTTGAACAGAATACCACAATGAGAAACATTTCGTGCACGCATGCGCAATAATCAAACTTGTTTTCTTTGTTCTATACCATATTCTGGAATGGAGGGAGTAATAGTGAAAGCAATAAATATTCAAAATTTTAAACTTTTCTTTAAGAAGTCAGTTAAAATTTGATGATTTCGTGGCTGCTGTTGAAGTATTTGAAATCAAAGACCATATTAAATGTTAATAAGCTACCTGAGGAATCCTGTGCAACTAGAGTGTGTGTTGAGATGAATTTGAGAAGTTTTAGGACCAGTTTCTTCAACCTTTGTTAAATTATAACAGTATGTTATTCCATTTTAACTGTAAACTTAACAGTTGAAGCATTTCTTCAACTACTGTTAGTACTAACAGGCTGTTAAAACCTATGTTAATTTAACTGCCCAATTTCATGCAGTTAAATCATTTAACTCTCTGTTAGCATAGAAGTATCCAATATGGCTGGTGCGTTAGATGCTGAACTTCTATATCTGGATTATTTAGAAAATGATATCCATGAATACATAAACAGAGCGGATGATTTCTGTGATTTGACAGACCAGAAGTTCATACAAAGGTATAGGCTATTTTCTGCCAAGCCTCACTTTTCGCTTTCAACTTAGATTCATTTGTTTGTTTATTCTCATTAATTGGTTTATACTGCGAAATAATTTCCAGCAGAAGGTTTCTTTCGAACGAAGAGAAATTAGTCCCTCGATTTCTTTTTGTTCCAGTATTTTCCATTTCATAACAGCAATCCCAATACGCCGCTCCACACTATTGTGATACAGATGAGGAAAGAAGCAGAAATCAAACCTGAGAGAATATCATGACTTCTATCCTCTCTGAATCAAACAATGGAAACAAGCAAGAATCGCAATTGTCAGGGTTCAGAAAACAGAAGTGAGCCTATATTTGGGTATAGGTTATGGTTAAACTCTAGAATTTCTGGTCCTAACAGAGAGTTAACAAACAATGTTAAAATGTGAAATGTAAAGTCGAAGAAACGCAATATTTTTAACAGCAATTCATACTTTTAACTTACAGTTAATTAACGCTATGTTAGGTGCATTTTAACAAAGGTTGAAGAAACCGGGCCTTAGAGTAATTTCAATTATTTTAAACAAATTCATTGGCAAAGGTATTAATTCGCTCTATTTATTTGATGTGTTATTAGGTTATTAAGATAATACAAACCTCTTTCAATACACATGATAAAGGGAGTGGGATATTTTTGTTTGTTGTTATTGTATATTTATTTACATTTTTTCGCAGGAGGTGTAAAGACTGTGAATCGAGAGAGCCCACAACCCTACAAGCCTGTAATCCCACGTGAACTGGCCCAAGATTTTGCCCGTCCAGCCCGATTGGACATCTTGTTGGATATGCCGCCTGCAAGTCGCGACTGCCAAATGAAACATGCCTGGAATGCTGAAGATCGATCGTTAAATATATTTGTTAAGGTACAGAAGACAAAAATTGCATCGTCAACACGTTGCCATTTGCATTTATTTGGATAAGTTTGTACTATCACTTTCTCGTAAAGTTCAGGACATGCACATAATAAGGCTACGTGTTATGAAGAAATTTAACTGTACACTGCACTATTTCAAGTTTATTTATTCACAGTGTAGGTGTTATATTTCTATTAAGGAGACTGACTAAGTAGATGAACCATAGCTAAACTAACTTTTGCAACCTCTAATCATACCTCATCAAATCCTGCATGGATTTTCATTATTATTATTATTATATTATTATTATTATTATTATTATTATTATTATTATTATTATTATTATTATTATTATTATTTTCTTTTTTGCAAATAATTTTAAAAGTATAAAAGTTAAGTATAATTTTTTTTTAGTTTCTGGTGGCTATAGTATATTTTATGCTCGACCCTGCCGAAATGTACTAATTATACACCTGGTAGCTGTCCTTTAATGCATGTCATTAAAGTACACCTACTCATTAAAGTACAGGTCTTCAGCCAATGATCACTCAGCTTACATGTGTTCAGCCAATGACAAGTCAGCTTTGTACCGTTATAAAACTGCAAGTATCGATTATTCTCGGATATGCAATCGAAAGAGAATTAGTGAAAAGTCACGGAGGCTGGAAATCCAATACTGTCACAGAAGGTTATGTTCTGTTACTATAATAATTAGCGTTAATTGTAAATAATATTCAAATAAATTCAATTTGTCATCTCGTTTTTCAATGTCGAATTTAATAATCAAGGTTATAATATTATCAAGTTTAATGGGATTACATCAAGGTCAGTGACATTGTTCCTCGGAAAAAATCAGTACTTTCGCGTCTGCGCACATCTCACAATTCACGACCTAGAACAAGGTCACTTCCGATCTTGTCAGATACAAATAAAATGTATACATCTGAGTACCGGTAATTTCAAGTTAGAAATATGGTCGAGCATAAAAAGTCGCATGAAACTCGCCTATAATGGTAATTAAGAAGCTCGTATGAAAATTATGAAACTCGCTTGCTCTCGTTTCATAAACATCCATACTCGCTTCTTAATTACTATCATTATAGGCTCGTTGCATAATGTACTATTTTAAAACAATATTTAATATGGAAAAAGTGTCTCTTAAGTACCCACCTTCACAAAGTGGTTGAAAATCAGAATTTTTTCACACATTCTCCCATTTCTTCTACTTTTACTGATGGTGAAGTTCAGTTTATTTAGCTTAAGTAGTTTTAATACAAAAAATATCCACAAAAGACGAATAAAAATTCTTAACATAATTCATTAGTACCTGAAACATTTGCAGTACGGTATATGTATAATTAAAAATTTATCCACGTGTGTACTGTAGAGCTTAGAAGATGTATGCTAAAATTGAGAACTATAGCTTTACTCATGTCTGAGAAAATGGGACAAAAATTTCCCAAAATATTAAGGTGGGGGGGGAATTTATATGACACTTACATGCGACTTACATGGTGGCATGACTTCTATAGAGAACATTTCATGACCTAAATATCTATTAACTTACAAAAAATGAGAATTTTTAAGGCCAAAAATTGAAATTGTGAATTTTCTTCATCTATACTACCTAGTCCATTTAATGCACAAGAATATATGCATGAAATTCACTTACAGTTTTGTTATCTTTCCATCTTAAGACATAATTATTTTGACTAACTTCTGTCAAGGATTAATTGCTATTTACAGGGCAAAATTATAGATCAAAATGTTGTATGCTATTTATACCGCAGAATTAGAGGCCAAAATGTTGTATAACATTCTTAAGCAGTAGTTGTCATATCATTTTTCAAATGATGTTGAAATTAAATTTGAATTGGTGGGTAAGATTAATGTAGACACGACGTGAAAATTAAGGCATAATTAATTTATATTTGCGTTTTGCAGTAGATCTTTTTTTAACGTTTTTTACCTTTTATGAGAATGGAAAATTTTCATTTGTAATCCTGTTACTCCTGACAAAAAAAAAATAATCAAGTTACTCTGTAATTGAATTACTTGAAATGATTTTGTTGATTCTACATTTAAAAAGTCTAGATTCTTTCTGAGGCACAACAACATCCTCTAGATGTTTGGTCTTTCTTTTGACCAACACTAGACTCTCTCACATAGCAGGCCTCCCTGACCTTATGGTCAGCACGATCCAGGGACCTGCAGAGACATCACAGGGCAAGTACAAAACCAAGGACAAACAGCCAGTCTCAAGGAATGGAGATAAATTTCCATGCATATCAGGAATCGAATCAGAGTGTTACGGAAATAAGTGCAAAATTTGTTACGAATAATGGGTAAAATCATTACGAACTGAAAATTTATCTGCAAGTTCTTCCTCAGTAGTTTGTTCAATACTTATCAACATTTTAAACGTCTGCAAAATTAGAATAATTTCAAGGGAAAAATTGTTCCGGGGTCGGGTATCGATCCCAGGACCTCTGGTTGAACGTACCAGCACTCTGCCAACTGAGCTACCCGGGAACTCTACCCGACACCGTCTCAACTTTTCCCTTTATATCCACACAACTCGCGTGGGCTGACGAAATGCCAGAGACCCACATCGAGTGCACACAAACTCTTTGTGACTTGAAATTGTGGTTTTCTATTAACGTACACAGTGACGTATATATTATGCAAATCTAATCTTTCAGGTAAAGCTTCCTGTAAAGCAGATTTGAATAATTTCAAGGGAAAAATTGTTCCGGGGCCGGGTATCTGCAAAATTAGATTACGTGCCATCTGAAGGACTTACAATGAATTTTTCAGTTTGTTAACCTAAATGCGATACTATTTATGCTAAGAACGTCAGATGAGTAAAGCAATACAAGATACGCAAAATGCATAACTTTTTAATTGCTTTCATTGCCCTGGATTACTTAGATATTTGCACTTAGTTTTCTACCGCAGTGTGTGTGTACATTTATTGCATAATCCTGGAATCATTTCTCTGATGGGCTTTTTTTGTTATGTCAAAACTCAGTGGAAAGAGGGAAGAATGCTCTTAAAATAATAATAGCTCAATCAGTACACAAATAAATTTGTAAGACACTAGTAACAATTCAGATCTTCCAATATAAGGTATCTACTTCAAATATTAATCCATTTATTTCAGGATGACGATAAACTGACGTTTCATAGACATCCAGTAGCCCAAAGTACAGACTGCATACGAGGAAAAGTGGGGCTCACGAAGGGGCTACATGTGTGGGAGGTACATTGGTCTACTCGACAGAGAGGGACACATGCAGTAGTAGGTGTGGCAACACAGGATGCACCATTGCATTCTGTAGGGTATCAGGTATGTGTACTGTCTTGCATCATGAATTACTGAGCATAAAATCTAGTTGATTTACAAGAAAAACACATTAAGTCAAAAATATTAATTCTGAGAAAAAGGCATATATAATGTACAGTCACAGTCTACTATATACAGTAGTTGCCCACCACTAGGATCGCTACTATCGCCTCATCATCGCAGAACTCTCTCCTAGCAGCCGACAAAATATGTTACACTTTCGTTGTTCTTTTGGAAAAATTAACACCTTCCTTCCATTATTAAAATATTAAATGCATAAAGTTAATTTATTATTTTAATGAGGTATATTAAATTCCACCATAAACTCGAAGATACCTGCAAGAAATAAGTAATATAATTTTTGTTTGTGCAAAACGAACTGAAATTTACTATAATAGCTTCACTCATTCAAGATTATAACGATAATTAACTATGAAACCAATAAATATTAATTTGCATTTCTCTTTACAATAATAATAATGGAAATATGAATTAATGGAGTAACTTACATGTACCGGTACTTGTAGTGTAGGCTTACGTAGTTAAAGTGGGATGAGGTTAAGCAATAATAATCACACCAGAATTGGAAATGAAACGTGATCAATAAATTTTATTGTAACAGACTTTTTCTACGTCTCTAGTAAAGTAACAAATAAAAATAACAACAAAATTAACAGCTATAATTAAAAACATATCCTTTGAAGAAAAAAGTAGGCCTAAGCAATAATAATCCCACCAGAATTGAAAATAAAACGTGATCAATAAATTTCATTAAAACAAACTTAATTTTTCTACGTCTTTAGTAAAATAACACATAAAAATAATAACAAAATTAATAGCTACAACTAGAAATATATCGTCTGAAAAAAAAATAGACCTAACCTTTATTTCTCTGGAAATTTAGCAGCCTAAGTGACAGAACTTTAACCGGTATCTAATGTCCTTTCGGTTAGACTGAAACATTTCATTGTGAAATTTAAGGATATAATGTATTCTAACAGCCACAAAGAACTTCAAATTAACAGTTTTGTTTCTGCACAGCATTCTTGTGGAAACCCAGGAATCTTTCTGAATATTTCGGAAATCGGAAAAAGGATAACTCTGGCCTCTTTCTCTCTGTTGCTACAATTTATAGCAGTACAAACGTCTCCTCCTTGTCTCTTATTATTATTCCAATTATTATATTTTAGCCATTAACATTTTCATTACAACCAATAACGAACATTTCACAAGCATCAATGTGAATTACGCAACGAGCCAGCACTCGATAGAAACACGACACAGTCCAAAGTCGACCATGGACAGTCTATTGTTTATAGTTGCCAACCGCTTGGAGCGCTTTATCACGAGCTTTGCAAAAAAACACCTCAAGCTTCGCGACTGTATATAGTAGACTGTGGTACAGTAGTGGCAAAAAAAAACTGGACCGAAATTGTAGTTGATTTCAGAGCCTTGTTCACTCCAGAGCACGATAGACTGGTAACTAAGACTTCCGTGGTTCGAATCCTGCGTGGAAAGGAAACTTCTTTTTTGTTCCTTATTCAAATTTATTCCCAATACTTTTCGATTGCTGGTAAAATTCATGTTCTGGGAATAATAAGTTAATTAAGTAGTAAATATCGCTACAATTGAAAAGTGTTGGGAATAAATTTGAATAAGGAACAAAAAAAAGTTTCCTTCATAGGCAGGATTCGAACCACGAAAGTCTTAGTTACCAGTCTATCATGCTATGGAGTGAACAAGGCTCTGAAATCAGCTACAAGGATCGGTTCGGTTTTTTTTTTTTTTTTTTTTTTTTTTTTTTTTTTTTTTTTTTTGCCACTATTGTACATAATGTAGGCCTGTGTGTACAAATTTATAATTTGAAAGTGAATACACATAAAGAGAACCAACTTATTGGCAATAATACTTTTAGGATTCAGTTTTGTCAAGAACTTTCAAACGCCTTTTTTCTTTTTCAGAAGTAATACTTTTGACTGAATATGTTTTGCTTGTAAACCTACGATCTGTAAGACCAAAAGTAAAATAGTTGTAATGCACGTTACTCAAGAACAAAAACGTGCTAATGTTCCTATTAACAATAAATACACTCCTTAATTTTGTAGGAAATAATGTATTGGGACCTCATTTGTTTTTGACAATGAATAAGAACCTTTCATCTAATGTTTGTTGAGAGTAGGGTTGCCAACTTTTTTTTTAAGAAAATACGGGAAATTAAGGAATCGACAGAATTTCACATATGGTTTAGTTACTAAAAAACATCTTTATTCTACACTTCGGAGCTAGGCTTAAATTAAGAGTATTTTGAGACATTTTGTCTCGTGTAATATCGGCTGCAATTTTCAGCCCTGATTTGATTAATGTGTCGTGCTCATGTTTTGAACATCTGTTCAGTTATTATTTATGAAATGAAATATCCTCTTTGTATGAGCATTACTACATGGTATGGCTTAGAACAAAACTCGCCAGTTTTTCTAAATTTGTAACATTAATACTGTTTGATTTTAAAACCCATTCTTGGCAAGCATTACGTTCTATAAATACAGCATATTTTAATGCTTCTTTTGAACAACAAAACTCATATAAACAAATCACAGCAAAATCAAATGTTTAGAATAAAAAATTTTACATTATAGAAAAATAAAGAAGAATAATGCTCAAAGAGAAGAATAACACAGAAGCTTGGAGACTGTTAAAAATTAGGGGCAAATATGGGAGAGCTGGCAACCCTAGTTGAGAGTCACTACCTTTCTGACTATACCACTCTTTATTTAACTATGATAATGTGAATATTTTAAGTAGTACTATATCTGATACTTTCTCTGAAGCTAGTCGATGTTTCTCAGCTAAAAAAATAGTCATTCATTTCCTCATATAAGTTTTTTGTAGGGGATTGATGTTAAAATTATAGATGTTATAATGAAAGATAATGCAGTAGTTAATGTTTTTCTCTTTTTTTTTTCCAGAGCCTAGTTGGCAGCAATGACCAGTCATGGGGCTGGGATCTAGGTCGAAATAAACTGTATCATGATTCAAAGAATAACGCAGGTGTAACATACCCTGCGTTGCTCAAACCAGATGAGACATTTATTGTCCCCGACAAATTTTTAGGTAAGTCATCTGTTGCACTAAAGCTGTTTGGGTGTCTGTGATGTTGAAATATCAAACCATAACATTACTGTGTGCGTCTATGGACCTGTTTGTGTTAGGCAAGTGTTAATGCATGTCTTGGGAAGGAAAGTATACTCATTGGGTGGTTTGTGACACCCTCTTTGCCACCTCCTGTCCCTTACTCTATATTTATTGCTGTGCCATTAAATTTACACCCCTAAACACAAGCAGCCAAAACAAAGTTACAACACTATTGTTTTCTTTTTTGCTCATAACTGAATTCTGTGATATTGAACTCAGTTTTAAACAACATTTGAGACAGTTAAGGGTCGTTAAATGCCATGAACGCTGTTAGAGCAGTTGCATTGGTAGAGGATGACTGCAATTTACCTTATGTGGCTCAGGTGTTGCATACAACTCCGTCAACAGTTTCACATATTGTGCAAACGATGAAAGAGTAATGGAACGGAGAAAAATTCTCTCCGGCGCCGGGATTTGAACCCGGGTTTTCAGCTCTACGTGCTGATGCTTTATCCACTAAGCCACACTGGATATCCACCCCGGCGTTGGACAGAATCATCTCAGATTAAGTTCCAACTCTTAGGTTACCTCTAGTGCCACCCTCTTCACTACGTCATAGATGTCTATGAACGTAGGACTGAAGTCCACACATGTGCTGAGGTGCACTCGTTATGAGTGACTAGTTGGCTGGGATCCGACGGAATAAGTGCCGTCTTAAATAACGAAGTGATTTACGCATATCATATATATTATTTTATGTACTGAAGTACATATGATATTTCCATGCAGATATTCTGCGTCATCATACGATGAAAGAGTAATGGAATGGAGAAAAATTCTCTCCAGCGCCGGAATTTTTCTCCATTCCAATACTCTTTCATCGTATGATGACGCAGAATATCTGCACGGAAATATCATATGTACTTCGGTACATAAAATAATATATATACTGTGCAAAGGTACAGGGAACTTCGTTCATATTCTCGAAGTACGAGATATGGTAGGAAAAGGTTAAGTTATTCCAATAGAAGACCAGTTCATGCGCCTTCAAGTGCTGCATAACCGCCACACCACTGCGATCGAAGCCAGAAATCGACTAGAACAAGTGCGAGGTGTGAATGTCAGTGAGTGGACTGTGAGGAGGAGGTTACAGGATGCTTGCCTGATCTCCAGAAGACCTGCTCCTGGCCCGAACTTACAAGACAATATCGTCAAACTCGTTTACAGTTTGACAGGGAACATCAGGAATGGGCTGACAAACAGTGGGGAACAGTTTTGTTCTCAATGAGTCCCGATTCTACCTCAGATTCTTAGATGGAAAAGAAAGAATGTGGAGGAGGACTGGAGAAAGGTATTCTCAATGCAAATTTTCATCAAGGACATGATTTCATGGCGATTCAGCGATGGTGTGGGCAGGCATCAGTGACTGCATGAACGGATCTTGTTTTTGTGGACAGTGGGTCTCTTACTGCCCACCGCTACATTGAAAAAATCCTAGGGCAACATGTTCTTCCTTTTGCATCATTTATTGGTGACAATTTCGTGCTCTTGCAAAACTATACACGTCCTTGTGTGGCGCGATATGCCCTGCAGTACCTCAATGAAGTAGGGATCCCACTCATGGTATGGCCATCACGCATTCCGGATCTTGACCCACTTGATCGTCTGTGGGACATTTTAGGAAGGAATGTCTGTCGCCATGCTCCAGACACTCTTCAAGAGCTACGGGACCATCTCTGAAACACCTGAGCCACATAATGTAAGCTGCGTCATCGTCTACCAATGGGACTACTCTAGCGGCCTTCATGGCATTTAACGACATCTTAACTCTCTTAAATGTTGTTCAAAACTGAGTTCAATATCACAGAATTCCATTATACACAAAAAAAAAAAAAGAAAACAATTGTGTTGTAACTTTGTTTTAGCTGCTTCTGTTTAGGGTTGTAAATTTTGATTGCACAGCAATAAACATAGGGTGAGGGACAGAAAGTGACAAAGAAGATGTCAAACCAACCAATTGGTACACTTTCCTTCTCAAAACATGAATAAACACTTGCTTACCACAAACAGGTCCATAGAAGCACACAGTAATGTTATAATTTGTATTATGGTTTGATATTTCAAATTTATTGAAGTGTTGCGTTTTTTCTGCTCGGCAGTGTATTTCGGAGTGAATTGAAATAGTTCTAGAACACTAGATTTCCATTGACTTGGATCTTGGTAGTTGTACAATTTTCTTAAAACACTAGCGGTCTTACTAATAAAAACTTTATATATAGACGTTTAACTGTCTTATACAATGAGTAGCTCATTTATGTCTCGTGTGTAAATTCGTTACTAATAATCACTACATACGTCGCGTATAACAGTACAACTGTTACACAGCTACGTCATAGTTTCGTCATTACTTCGTTACGAAAGATAATAGAATATCTTAGGTTCTCTATTGCATCCAGTAGAGCGGTCTAGTGTAGCATGTTAAGTATCGATAGTACAACTGGCTCTAATCGATTACCATACTATATTTTGGTCAAAGAGTACAAGCTACAGTAATATTATCACAGCTTACTATATATATGCTCTTTGGTTTGTTCTTCTTTGGTTACTAGGTAACCATCATAATAAAATGACAGTCGATACGAACAGTTGTTAGAGGGGCGGCCATTTTTTCTCTATATACAACGCTTAAACAAGGGGTTTCGTGTATATAACTACTGCAAAGCAATTCCCATTGTATAGTTACAGGCTGTTTATAAGTCCATCGCTTCTGCATGGTTTATTAGTAAAGTTTTCTGTCTCAACTCTGCATAAGTCTAGTATAAAAACTATTCACGGTTTATTAGTAAGACTGTAGAACAGTAATATTCAACTTTTTTTTGTTAGCATACCCCCAAAATATATTGTACTCCAAACTGCATTGCAAGTATATAAGAATTAACGAAAATCTATCATTGATGTTATACTAAAAATAAATTTTTTATTATTATTATTATTATTTATACAGTAGTTATTGATACAATAATTATAATAATGATTTACGTAAAATGTTATTCAAGCAAGGAAAAACAAGAACTGATATTGTAAAAGAAAGTATAATATAATGCAATAATAATTATCAATGAGTATAATAAAATAAATATGTCAGCATTTTCAGTGGGATGCATAGCACTGCATTAGAACAATTCTGAAGTACAGATACAAATGCCACTTGTACTGTTTTGGCGGTTAGCAGGTTTACACTCTAAGCTGACGATATATATATATATATATATATATATATATATATATATATATATACAGGGCTGGGCAGTATTTGAAATACATGTATTTCAAATACGTATTTGAAATACATTTGTATTTTGTATTTAAATACATAAAATTGATGTATTTTGTATTTCAAATACTCAAAATACTTTCTTCTTCTTGTCCTTCAAGTTTTGGATTTGTATCTGAAGAATGAACTTCTGTCTTATTTGCCTACCCATTTCAGATGTACTAGCCCATACACTTAGTTTTCTTGCCACAACTGATTTCCTTAATGCCATAAAGAAATCTCCAACATCATCAAGGATCCATCACCCAACACTTGCAAAGTGTTCAGCATTATGGAATGCGTCTAGAAGACCCAAATCCTCAGAAATTATATCAGATGTCTTGAAATATTCATTAAAGTTTCCTTGCCCCACTCGATGGAATTCTCTTTATGCCTCAATCTCTCAAATATTGCAATTCAAACATAATATAAACTGTATATGTGAAAAACTGGGATTGCCAACCTTCAAAGATGTTGTTGTTTTCTAATGCCAGGCGTTTGACAATAAAGTCATTTGACCTCTTGCACTCCAATATTTTTCAAAGATATTATCATGACTAGCCACTGAAGCACAGATTTTGAGGTGTTCCGAATCCATTTCTTGGTTTGAGTTGCACAATGGGCAGTTAGGGGACTGATATATTCCAATTCTATGCAGGTGTTTGGCCAAACAATCATGGCCTGTTGCCAACCTGAATGCAGCTACAGACGATTTTCGTGGTAAATCGGGAATTAACTGTGGATTTTGATGCAGTGAGTTCCATTTTTTCCCTTGGGATTGAGTTATCAAATTTTGTTTGTTGAAGTCTAAGTATGTAGACTTAATAAATCTCTTCACAGAGTAATACGTAGATTTAGTAACAGGTCTGTAAGTAGCAGTGCTGCCCTTCTTTGCTAAAGCATCCGCATTCTCGTTTCCCAGGATTCCACAATGGGATGGTATCCATTGGAATACAATTCTGTTATTGAGTGATCTAATTGAGAGAGCATTTTAGTTATTTCAAAGATGTTGAGTTTCAGTACCTTGAAGAATAGTGTGCAGTTCTGAAACCCATTGCTGTAACCCTTTATTTAATGCAAAATGAGAAGACGTGCTATTACGGCCAACTTCTATCCACATTAATTTCCCTCAAAGAATACAGATTACATATTATGTTATCTAGTAATCTACGCCATCTATTCCAAGTACTCCAATCCTAATGAGTTCGCTTTCATCAAGATTTAAAGCGATGTTTTGATCTGACCCTAGAAGCAAATTGAGCTATTTTGGCAGCTTGTTGCCACCCATCATTTAAGATGATATAGCTACCTGACAATGCCTCACCAAATGATAAGAAGAGTGTGTGAAATCAGCTAAGCAGTTCTCACTACACCTTTGGTCAGTTCAGACGATGAAAAACAATTTCTATGTTTTCAACTCAAGTACAACAGACTTTGAAAAGCAAAAAGAAAAGAACTTGTCTACTGCGGAGTATGAGCTCATACAATTCTTCAATGGCAAAGGGACAACCCTGTGCTCTCTAGAGAATTATCCAACAGTGAAACAAGCTTTTATAAAGTATAATACAAGTTTGTGTACCTCTGCGCCTGTAGAAAAACTGTTCTGTTTAGCAGGAATTATTCATTCACCAGTAAGGGGATCCTTGCCTGAGGAACTTTTTGAGAAACTGTTTTTTTAAGGGTGCAGTAATTATTCATATATATCACAATTTCATTGTTGGCTGGGAAAAGGAAGAATGTTTAGTTACAGTGTTTATATAAAACTTCGAGATAAAAATAATTTTAATGTTAATATAATATTTTAGATTTTCGGTAATATTCTTATTTCTTTATATATTGTATCGGGTATTTGAAATACAAATGTTGTTGTTGTTTTCTAATGCCAGGCATTTGACAATGAAGTCATTTGACCTCTTGCACTCCAATATTTTTCAAAGATATCATGAATAGCCACTGAAGCACAGATTTTGAGATGTTCCGAATCCATTTCTTGGTTTGAATTGCACAATGGACAGTTAGGGGACTGATATATTCCAATTCTATGCAGGTGTTTGGCCAAACAATCATGGCCTGTTGCCAATCTAAATGCAGCTACAGACGATTTTCGTGGTAAATCGGGAATTAACTATGGATTTTGATGCAGAGAGTTCCATTTTTTCCCTTGGGATTGTGTTATTAAATTTTGTTTGTTGAAGTCTAAGTATGTACATTTAATAAATCTTTTCACAGAGTAATACGTAGATTTAGTAACAGGTCTGTAAGTAGCAGTGCTGCCCTTCTTTGCTAAAGCATCCGCATTCTCGTTTCCCAGGATTCCACAATGGAATGGTATCCATTGGAATACAATTCTTTTATTGAGTGATATTAATTGAGAGAGCATTTTAGTTATTTCTGCTGTTTGAGATGAAGGTGTGTGTTTAGAGACTATTGATAGAATAGCTGCTTTGGAGTCTGACAATATAACTGCATTCCTAAATTTATTGATGTGGCATAGAAGATTCCTGAGACTTTCCCTTATTGCAATGATTTCACCATCAAAACTTGTTGTTCCATATCCAAGAGATCTATAAAGTGAGAAGAGACAGCACGTAACACCTGCACCGGCACCTTGTTCTCTGGAGATCAAGGATCCGTCGGTGTATAAATGAAGCCAGTTTTGTGGAGGGTACCTAATATTAATTGTCTCTAAAGACAATTGTTTCAGTATTTCAATGTTTACTTCTGATTTCAGTATTTCTTCTGTTAAATTTAGATTATATTCTATATATAATAGAGTTAAATACAAATGTATTTTGGTTAATTTTTTTAAAGTATTTTGTATTTGTATTTCAAATACTATTCTCTGAAGTATTTTGTATTTGTATTTCAAATACCTGGATGTCAGTATTTTGCCCAGCCCTGTATATATATGTGTGTGTATATATATATATATATATATATATATATATATATATATATATATATATATACGAAAAGGTTATTTAAGGTGAAAGAATCGCATAGAAAATTGTACAGATTATCTTCTTTCATACATTTAGATAGATCCCTATGAAACTACTTGCGTATTGTAGAAAGAGAGTTAACAGATGTTCCCTGTCCTCAATCTCTCTTTAATCGTTCTGGAGATATAAGTATTTCCATTTTTGTATGTTTTGTGTAGTACTTCTGTCACACTGATGTTTATTTTTGTATTTTCAGTTGTCTTGGATATGGATGATGGCACTTTGTCATTCGTGGTGGATGGTCAGTATCTAGGAGTTGCATTCCGCGGACTGAAAGGTCGAAAATTGTACCCCATTGTGAGTGCAGTTTGGGGTCACTGTGAAATCACAATGAAATATATTGGGGGTTTGGACCGTAAGTATTTCTCCACTTTTTATATACATTTCTTTAAAATTAGAACGTCTGTTTGTATTAATTTTGTTGCAGTGCATATATGTAAATGTTTAATGTTCATTCATGACTGCGGATATAGAGATTCGTACCAAGTTTGTGAATATCTGCTGACACTTCAACTTGGCTATTACTCGTAATAAATATATTCTCCTCTATTCCCTTTGCTTTTCCTTTCTCCTGTTCATTTCTTTATGCAGCATTTTATAACTGGTTTACATTACAGTTATGCTGGTATAATGGATGGAGTTTTTGTGTTCAAAACATATTTATCTTCGAAGTAAGACTATGATATTTCCTCATTCTGTTGATAAAATTACAGTATGTTTTTGAAACCTTGAGGTAAAAATAATACAAACTCAAGTATGTTTACCTAAAGAATTTTTATTAAATAAATACGTTATAAGCAGTTTGTCTTTAAAAATGCACTATTTCAAGATGAAAACAACATTAGACTTGTAAGAATATAAAGAACTCTATGATTTCTACTTCTTGATATGAAATAATAATTGTGCCTATATATTTTGTTTAATATATACAAGAAAGTTTGAGAATAATAGTAAAGCTATCTTTAAATCGAAGGTTGTTCAATAGGACACAGCATACTGTATAATGAACATACAAATTTAAAGAATTGTGTATTAATAATGACATTAAAAACAGAGTTCTTGCCACATCTCTATTGATGATAAACCTAGTTTTCGTAAACATATTGAAAATATTCCTTTTTTCACCCCATATAACCATTGTTTATCCTCTGATTGAGGTTCTGGCTGATATGTACATCTATTATCAGGCAGTACATCTCACTTGACAGAATAAGCTATATGAACTGATTAGCAAAATTTGGGAAGAATAAAGAATGCCTGATGAATGGAAAAGAGGAATGATCTGTCCACTATTTTAGAAAGGTGACCCACTAGTGTGTTCAAACTACCGTGGAATATGTCTTTTAAATATCGCATATAAACTACTCTCAGCCATAATTAGTATAAAATTATTACCCTTTGTTGAAAAAGAACTCGGACAATATCAAAGTGGTTTTAGGAATAACATATCAACAATAGACCAAATATTCACCATCACACAGATATTAGAAAAAACCAATGAATATAAAACAAACACCTACCATCTATTCGTAGATTTTAGAGCTGCGTATGATAGTATTAAGAGAGAACAATTGTATATAGCTATGCTAGAATTTGGATTACCCCTTAAGTTGATTCGGCTGACCAGAATAACATTGGAAGGGGCATGTTGTAAGGTTAAGATCCAAAATGACAAGAGTATCGACTTCCAGTGTAATAACGGATTACGACAAGGAAATGGTCTTCATGTCTCCTCTTCAACATAGCTGGTTCGAGTCCTCGTGAGGGAAGAAATTTTCTCATGAAATTTCGGCCAGTGTATGGGACCGGTGCCCACCCAGCATCGTGATGCACTTGGGGAGCTACGATAGGTAGCAAAAATCCGGTTTCGCCAACGAGCTATAATGTCTGGGGGAATCATCGTGCTAACCTCCATTCTGGTTGGATGATCGTCCACCTCCGCTTCGGCATGTGGACGTGAGGCCAGCAGCCGGCTGGTCGGTCTTGGCCCTTCATGGGCTGTAGCACCATGGATTTACTTACTTTACTTGCATTCTTTGTTTACTAATTGCACCTGTTTTCTACAGCTGAGCCACTTCCACTGATGGACTTATGTAGGCGAGTGATACGACAGCGTATAGGCAAGCACCAGCTGGAGGAGCGCATCGCAGACCTGAACCTGCCTCATGCCATGAAGGTTTACCTGCTCTACCGAGATCGCAGATAACAAACTCACAGTCTAGTGCCCAGCGAGGAGTCCGAGTGACAACAAACGCTCAACACTTTCTACTTGCTTCTCAAATTGTCTTGCCAGAAACCCATTTAAAACGAAATCGGAGAAAGGACGAACCTAGTTCGAGGACTGCCACGAGTGTTTGCTACGAGTCCCCTACTCATTCCGTGTCAGTGTTTTGGCAGAGGCAAGATTTCTTTTTTATACGTTTGCGAACTGGTCACCACAACTTTTTTCTGTCTGCATTAAAGGTGATCTGTAGAACTTTAGTGACAAAGTGAATTATTCTTTCCAGGAGATGATATGCTTTTGACAATTTTGGATCGGAGTAAACGTGCAAGGATTGAAACATTTAATTTTGATGGCATTTTCTTATTGTACATCAAGTACGCACTTGACTCTTTAAACCAGTGCCCGTTCCAACTCTTGTAGAACAGTGAAGTACTTGTAGTGCATGCGAGTGAATGGGTGTGTCCGGATTATAAACTTAGCATTGGGAAAATAAGATCAAAAACACGGTTTAAGAACTTTGGTTAGTATTTATAATTGTTTTGTTGACACCTTCTCATGTGGCTTCCACCAGAGGAAGAGAGAGAGAGAGAGCGAAAAAAAGAAAAGAGTGCATGTTCGGAGCAAGGCATAATCTCTACTCCATGTGTCATGCTTTATGCCACAGTATTTGTTTAATGCATCACAGAAATTTCCATTGTCTCTCCCCAACTGTTCCTGATTTGTGATGAAAGAAACATTTATTTTTCCCTTTATACAGTGGAGGAAGACGGTCAACAGAGGATGTGCAGGAACATGCACAAGTGTTCTCTCTTTGGTGGAGGGAGTTTTCATTGCACATCAATTCTCTCCAACAGCTTTTGGTTTATTTCAGTGAAATCGTAAAAGACTTAAATTTTCCGAGAGTTGATTTCAATTGTCATGTAGTTTGAATGATGGTAAGATAATTTTGCTTTAAACTGATGATACGTTGATGTTATTAGGACCCTAGGAAATGAAACTATTTTCCATTCCAATGCTGTATAGATACATTGTGTGCAAAAATTAAACAAAAATGCAATTATCAGTCGCCATGCTTGGGAAAGCCATAGGGCAATGTTGCACTGATCTCAGTTAATTGTCTATGAGTTTCACAGTTTTAGCGCCGTATTTTATTTGGAAACAAATTCTATCGTTCTGTGAAGAAATTGTATTGGTTTTCAAACGCTGCTTTCCTGTGTACACTTGTGCTGCTTCTTTGTGATTCAGCCCTGCCTGCTAGGTGGTGCAAAGGATAGTTACTTTCTGGTTTGAACAGTAATTTAAATATTATTTGGTTAGTGATGTGGCAGTATCGTCTGCCCTTCTATTTCCCAACCTGACAGCTTACGTAGAGTTGCCATTGGTACCCAAGCTAAAAGAAATGAAAAGAATGCTGCATCTGGCTGCTAGCTAAACAGAGAGAAAGTCCGTAGGATATTTTAATGCCATATCTAATCACTTTATTATTTATTTATATTGAAAATCCATTACGAGCATTGTTACACCCTGTAATCAAAAAGAATATGATGACAGACCTGTAATAGTGTCTAAATTCCAAGTGTATGCTTACATTTAAATTTATACCTTTGGCCCCCTATGTTGTAAATATATATATAAATGTATAACACTTGGTGGAAATTACATACGATGATCTAAATTAAGTTCATGATATATATGCATATGTAATACTAGTGACAGATTGAAGTTTGTGAACATGACAGACAAAAGAATGTTGTTGGAGCATAAGTCTTAAAGATGTGTTATGATTGGTGTGCAACACATACTGACTGATTTAATAGCAGTTTATATTTTGTTTCTGCTGTATGGGATCTGGGAATGTGTGAGACAATGCACGAGTTTATATAAAGTAAATTTTAATTTTAATTTGCCAACAAGTTAACAAAAAATAGTACAGTTAGTAAATGTTGATAAAAAGTATAGTCTATTGGTTGGTGGCAATACAAAACTTGTCCTTTATACATTTGTATACTGCAGTTCGCTTTTCTTTGAAGTAATTATACAAAAATTTTAGTGAATTGGTATGGAACACCCAAAATGAGATTTTTTTTAACGATTTTAAAACAAAGATGTCTTATTTTTCCCAGCATAACAAACTACTGTTTTATTACAGTTGCAAGGTGCCAAGCATTATGAATTTTTAAATTACAAATGAAAAGATACAAACTGTCAATACTAATTTCTAGTTTTAGCAAGAGAGCTCCGAAATGAATACTCTAGAGAATCTTGTTTTTTTCAAGGTCAAATTTGTATATGAGGTTCTGTGAGTTTATGTTACCTTATTGTTTTGAAAATGCACTGTTTTTAGATTTGTTGATATATAGATTCGTCTTCATATATTATTGTTTAGTAAGTTTATGGTTAGTTATGACTACTTTTATTTGTAAGTATCAAAATCAGTTTCCATTTTTGTGGCGCTGAAGGTTTAAGTCTACTTGTATTCGTGTTATTATTTTTAAGCACGTTTGCTGGGAGGAAACTAAGACGTTAGGTAACAGTGCCTCGACCTACAGGTATCTACAAGGTGACAGAGATGGTTTCATTTCCAGACTTCCACGTTTATAAGATGAAATTATTATCTACATTTCGTCTTGTTGTGTTTCTAAATCACACATTCTTTTAACTACTTCACCGGAATCTCTTCTTCGTTAGAAGGAAGACACAATACTTTGTGTCCAGAAGAGTAGCAATGCATTCTACTACCCAGGAGTGTAGCAGCACGTGCAAATAATCTCTGTCTCCTTTGTAAAATGAACAAATTGTCTTTTTCAATTAAACCATTTACGTGGAAAGTAGACTGATGCTGGCTTTGGGGAAGCTATCCTCTTGTTTTCAGAAGGATTCCTCTATTAACATTGCAGTTTCTACGAAACTGTCACAATTGGGATACTATCCTGAAAGATAAATTTACTATCACAAGAAGTAATAAAACAAAAGCAAAAACAGCAATGGTAGTCTTTCAACTTTGTACATAATATCCTTTTTTATTAAGAAAATGAAAAAACCTGGAAGATGTGCATGCTTTTTAAGTGTTTGTTCTCGTGGTTTAGTATATATGTGCGTATGTATGTGTGGGTATGTGGATGTGTGTGTATGTAGTTAAGTGACTGAAGCAGTGACAAAAGATTAGGGATGGGTTGTTTGGGACAAGCCATGCAGTGTTTGTGAGATTGGGTACTTGGCGTACATGGTGTCCACCCAGGATGGTATAGATCTTTGAACTAAACATAACCATTTTAAGAAGAAAGATTGTGTAATGTAAAAATAAATGCAAGAAAATGGAATTACCCTACAAGGGTTCACTTTAAATGTAATTTAAATTTAGAATTTCCAGATGCTCTATGACATGTTCTGTGGCAATAAAAGTTACTGGAGATAGAGTAAGCTGATTTCACAGTGGAATATGCGGTCAGGACATACGTACCTCCTTATATTCCGGAATATGCTGTTTCCCTTTCCTTTTCAGACACTGAACAACAAATGTCAACTTTTTGTCTTGTCCTGAAACGAAAACTTGACATATCATGATTCTGATTTAGATTGAAAATGTTGGATAACTTGTTAATTTTGAGGAATCTGGTACAAAATTCGCAAAATACTTTCTTTATTGCAAGCTCCCCCATTACATTACCTCATATTAAGGATTGAAAATTTACTTACAAAACTTATAAATGGCTTTTAAGGAACCTGGAGATTCATTGCCGCCCTCACATAAGCCCGCCATCCTGAGCAACATTAATCCAGTCCCTACCATCATATTATCCCACCTCCCTCAAATCCATTTTAATATTATCCTCCTATCTACGCCTTAAACTCCCGAAAGGTCTTTTCCTCTCAGGTCTTTCAACTAACATTCTATATGCATTCCCTAAATTCACTCATACGTGCTACATGTCCTGCCCACCTCAAACATCTGGATTTAATGTTTCCCATTATGTCAGATGTTGTTTTCTAATGCCAGGCGTTTGACAATAAAGTCATTTGACCTCTTGCACTCCAATATTTTTCAAAGATATCATGGTCAGCCACTGAAGCACAGATTTTGAGGTGTTCCGAATCCATTTCTTGGTTTGAGTTGCACAATGGACAGTTAGGGGACTGATATATTCCAATTCTATGCAGGTGTTTGGCCAAACAATCATGGCCTGTTGCCAATCTAAATGCAGCTACAGTCGATTTTCATGGTAAATCGGGAATTAACTGTGGATTATGATGCAGAGAGTTCCATTTTTTCCCTTGGGATTGTGTTATCATTTTTTGTTTGTTGAAGTCTAAGTATGTAGATTTAATAAATCTTTTCACAGAGTAATACGTAGATTTAGTAACAGGTCTGTAAGTAGCAGTGCTGCCCTTCTTTGCTAAAGCATCCGCATTCTCGTTTGCCAGGATTCCACAATGGGATGGTATCCATTGGAATACAATTCGTTTATTGAGTGATATTAATTGAGAGAGGATTTTAGTTATTTCTGCTGTTTGAGATGAAGGTGTGTGTTTAGAGACTATTGATAGAATAGCTGCTTTGGAGTCTGACAATATAACTGCATTCTTAAATTCTTAAATTTATTGATATGGCATAGAAGATTCCTGAGACTTTCACTTATGTCAGATATGGATGTGAGGGCAGCAGTGGTCTGGTAGGCCTTGGCCCTCCATGGGTTGTCGCAAAAAGGATTTTTTTAACAATGAAGCAGAAAAATCTAATTTAAGCCTTCATTCAGTTACCAATAAGTGTTACATCAGAGTCTAGTATATATTTAATCACAAAGATTGAGTTGTGAGGGTGCTAGGAAGAATAGACTGTGCCGGTACTATTTTGCATTGTCTGTAATGAGACTATATTAGCGTTCCTAGTGGTTAACAACTGTCTATGGATGCATATTTACTACGTATTGAGCTTCGTGAATGTATATACTAGACTGTGGTTATATTTAAAATTCAGCATCTTGATTGTTTTTTTTTTTTTTTATTTTTCCTCGCGAAACACATATTACAGTTCACAATTCTTTGTGTACAGTTTCGTAACCTAGTTGAGCACCATCTTCAAGCTCTCCTCATGTAAATACGATACTTCTTTAAGCATACATTATTTTTACCTCTCTAGAAGTCATTGTACTTACTTCACAACTTGAATACCGCACTCGTTTTTGTGCATGTATAACTTTCATCGCCACTTCTGCGGTGGTTGAATGGTCAGACCTCTGGCCTGGGTTCGAGTCCCGGTCAGATCTGGGATTTTTCATTCAAAAAATCTATAGTGACACTTGTGTTGGACAAGGTTGCAGTTGAATTTATTTCAGGGTTCTCCCATAGATCCCCATATTAGGCATCTACATCATTCTGTCACCATTTCTCCATTTTGTCATCATTCCATAGCATTCCCCTGATTGTCGACTGGCAACTGGCTAGAGACGACGGGGATTGCCTGGTCGAAACCTGGGTACACAGCGATCCTTAGTGTAAACAGCTGGTGAGAGTTCGGGAATGCGCCTAGCTTAAGAGTTCGTGTAGTAGACAGTAACAGGTCGCAGTGTGGGCCATAGTGCCCTCTCCTCCCGTAAATCCTTTCCATTCCATTCGTCCACACCTGTGGAGTAACTGTTAGCATGTCTAGCCGCAAAACCAGGTGGCCCGGGTTCGATTCCCAGTCGGGGTAAGTTACCTGGTTGAGGTTTTTTCCGGGGTTTTCCCTCAACCCAATATGAGCAAATGCTGGGTAACTTTCGGTGTTGGACCCTGCACTCATTTCACCGGCATTATCACTTTCATCTCATTCAGACGCTAAATAACCTAAGATGTTGATAAAGGGTCGTAAAATAACCTACTAAAATAAAATAAAAATCCATTCCATTCAGCCTCTACCTGATCTGTCCTTGCTGGGGGGCACAATAAGCACACATGCAGCCTGAAGTACTAGTCGTACATATTAATATGATCATCACACTGAGACAAGAATTGAGATTAGTTAATCCTGGAGAATGGCTCTTTTTGAAAATCCAACTGGAGAGAGATCCTCCCTCAATCAGCCTTCCCTGAAAATGGAATCAAAACTTTCAATTTTCTACATCCATAGCACTTTATGCAATAGATCAAATTCACAATTTAAAGAGGACTTTGGAAAAATGCTACGAGTATAAAGTGGAAGTGCATTTACTTTTCATTGACTTCCAACAGGCCTTTGATAGCCTGGATAGAAATAAAATCTATATTATACTTGAAGAGTTCGAAATACCTTGGAAATTGATATCCCTAATTAAAATGACATTAGATAAGACATCGGGCAAAGTAGTAGTAGCAGGCAATCAAATTACGAACGCATTCGTAATAAACTCTGGAGTAAGACAGGGTGATATTTTATCTACTACTACATAAAATAATTAGTAAAATATAAGTTACAGGAACAATTGCATGTAAAACCAGGCAAGTTTATGGGTTTGCTGATGATGTCACAGTCTACTATATACAGTCGCGAAGCTCAGTATGTAGTAAAAATGCAAACATGGGTAGTTGTCCACCACTAGGATCGCTACTATCGCCTCATCATCGCAGATCTTTCTCCTAGTAGTAGACGGCAAAATATGTTACACTTTCGTTATGTTCTTTTGGAAAAATTAACACCTTCCTTCCATTATTGAAATATTAAATGCATAAAGTTAATTTATTATTTTAATGAAGTATATTAAATTCCATAAACTCGAAGATACCTGCAAGAAATAAGTTAATATTATTTTTGTTTGTGCAAAACGAACTGAAATTTACTATAATCGCTTCACTCATTCAAGATTATAGCGATAATTAATATGAAACCAATAAATTTTAATTTTCATTTCCCTTTACAACAATAATAATGGAAATATGAATTAATGGAGTAACTTACGTGTACCGGTACTTGTAGTGTAGGCTTACGTAGTTAACAAAGTGGGATGAGGTTAAGCAATAATAATCACACCAGAATTGGAAATAAAATGTGATCAATAAATTTTATTGTAACAGACTTTTTCTACGTCTCTAGTAAAGTAACAAATAAAAATAACAAAATTAACAGCTATAATTAAAAACATATCATTTGAAAAAAAAAAAGTAGGCCTAAGCAATAATAATCCCACCAGAATTGAAAATAAAACGTGATCAATAAATTTCATTAAAACAAACTTAATTTTTCTATGTCTCTAGTAAAATATTATTATTCCAATTATTGTATTTTAGCCATTAAAATTTTCATTACAACCAATAACGAACATTTCACAAGCATCAATGTGAAATATGCAACGAGCTAGAACTCGATGGAAATACGACACAGTCCAAAGTCGACCGTGGACAGTCTATTGTTTCTAGTTGCTAACCGCTTGGAGCGCTTTATCACGAGATTTTCAAAAAATCACCTCAAGCCTCGCGACTGTATATAATAGACTGTGATGATATTGTGATTGTAGGACGTAACATCTCTGATTTAAAATAGATGTTTAAGATTTTAGATAATGAAAGCAAACAGATTGGCTTAAAAGTAAACGAAGAAGAAAAAAAATATGAGATTGAATAAACAGAGAAATGAAAGAGGAGTAAATTTTGAAATGGAGAATTATAATTTCGAAAGTGTTAAAGAATTCACATATCTTGGGTCGTCTGTCAATAATGAAAATAAAATAGAGAATGAAATTCATAAAAGAATAATGTACGGAATTGGAAATAGAACTTATTTCTCGTTCTCACACATGTTCACATCAACAATGCTATCTAAAGGAACAAAACTTAAGACTATATAGAACACTTAATCACCCAGTAGTTACTTATGGAGCGGAAACATGGACATTGAAACTGGAAGATAAGAATAGCCTTCTCATCTTTGAAAGAAAAATTGTACATTGGATTTATGGTTCAGTGTATGATAGGGGAGAGTGGAGAGTAAAAAACGAATAAAGAGATTGATCAGCTTTTGGAAGGCGAGAATATAGTGAGCTTTATTAAATCTATTAGGCTGAGATGGTTAGGACATATAGTGTGGGAAGGCTTTCTACGATGATAATGAATGCAAGAATGGAGGGAGAAAGAAGGAGAGGAAGATGGAAGAAGCGGTGGATGGACAACATATTACAAGCCTGGGAGTGAGGAATTGGAGGACTGCTGGGGACAGAGTGGAGTGGAGAGCTGTTGTGAGAGAAGCCAAGGTCCACTTTGGACTGTAGTGCTATGATGATGATGATAATGATAATGACAATGACCAATGACATCCATAGCATTTTGGGTGAATCAGAAAATATTACTCCCAAGTTGAACATTGTGAAAGTATCAAATCATATGAATGGATAAATAAGTAGGCTATGAAAATTGAAAAACTGAAATATTACCCTCCTGGATGAAATCCTGTGCCAGGCTGGATGGTTCCCAATGCTCGATGGCTCCACATCTCCGGCTGCATAGCTTGCTGATTACACTGAAATGACTTACTGTTAAATGGATACCACGTAAAATCTACATGCGTCATGATATACAGGAATGTTTAGAAATGAATTTAAATATTATTATAGTCACAATCATGCCATGGTATGAAAGAAAAACTTCACAACCTCGAGCGGGAATCGAACCTGCGACTTCCTGTTCTCCGGTCAGGCGCTCTACCACTGAGCTATCGAGTTCGTCTCACGCCAAAGGCTTGGAATTATCCTTTCATACTGGCGACTCTGTTATAGAGTACTGTCCATAGCATCTGATCTAGTCAGCACTGCTTATGGGTTGAAAGAAACTTTAAAAATGTAATCTCCATCTTACGATGTTTGGTGACGTATACACGTCCGTTGATGTGACATATTAATGAATTTAAATACTATTATAGTCACAATCATGCCATGGTATGAAAGAAAAATTTCACCAGACGCTATGGACAGTACTCTATAACAGAGTCGCCAGTATGAAAGGATAATTCCAAGGCTTTGGCGTGAGACGAACTCGATAGCTCAGTGGTAGAGTGCCTGACCGGAGAACAGGAAGTCACAGGTTCGATTCCTGCTCGAGGTTGTGAAATTTTTCTTTCATACCATGGCATGATTGTGACTATAATAGTATTTAAATTCATTAATATGTCACAGCAACGGACGTGTATACGTCACCAAACATCGTAAGATGGAGATTACAATGTTTAGAAAACTTAAAATATGGAAAGATATATGTAAGAAAATAGTGAAATTGTTGTCATTACTAGGAACTGTATTCTGGCTCAGGATGTAAGAAGATAAGGTTAGTTGTTCATAGACTATATCGGCATGACATCATTGGAGCGTGTCACAGACACTATCAGGAAATACTTGCATCTTGTTTGTGCTGCAGTTGACGTTCTATTCATGATTCAAAACTGTAGCTCGTAGATTCTTCACAATGCATTATAGTGATAGAGACTGATACAACAGTGGTTTTTTTCTATAATTTAAGTTACCGGTATTTATCTATTTATTCAAATGAATTACTTTTACTGACAGAGTTAAGGCCATAAGACTTTTTCTTTCACTCACCAGTATTAAAATACATAGCAAGTATAAATAACACCAATACAGAAAACAATGGAATAATAATAATAATAATTATTATTATTATTATTAATATTATTATTTTGTAGTAGTAAAAGTAAAATTTAGATGTGTTTACTTACGTGTAATTCTAAGAGTTAAACAATTACAGTTTAGAGTTAAATAAGGCAATTTGGACCAAAGAAATGATTAATGTAATGAAGGAAAACTGTTACATTGAAATAAAAAAAAATAGCCTATTCTCTACAGAAGTAATATTTGAAGAAAGATCATATTGCAGAGATGAAAAACAGATTTTTTGACAATCGGCTTTTGAAAGTAGTCACTATTTGACAGTTCCTTTATACTATATAGATCAAGGAAAATATACTGTATTTTCCTTGATGTAGACTAGACTAGAATACGATGCTTTTACAATTTACACTATCATAAAAAATGTAGGCTTGCATTGGTAAAATATATTTACATTATTGTACACAATTTACAAAATAAGTAGGTTATAGTATTATAAAATAAAATATCCTGTATTGCAATACGTACATAATAGTGTAATAATGTTTGATTAATGTAGGCGTACATTCTTTATGATAGTGTAAATAGTAAAAAATAGTGTATTCTAGTGTAGATAGTGTATATAATTTAAATTGTAAATATTAGTGTAATTGTTAAAGTGGCCCATGTTTTGTTCTGTCCAACTTGATCAAACTGAAGTAGCGTAAGCAGTCAGCCAAATACCTCTCTTGCTAGAGGCACGCATGTAGTTGACTTAAAAACTCCTGTATAGTATGTTCCCTAAACATTACTTTACGAAGTACAGAGATGAGTTGCTGGCACACGAACAAGTGTTGAATAAGATATAATAATATCAGTAAAGTTAATTCAGTAAGTCCATAATGTAACAGATTAAACAGATGTATATTCCCCAACATGTTAATTCAGTACTTCCATCATTAAGATACATCCGTTATAAAATGTAAAATATATCAATATGTATAGAATGAACCTCCGACTATGAACACGAATTTATTAGTTAAGTTGGATAGTAGAAGTAGCGAAGATGGTGCAGCACTAAGATTAGTATATAAAGGACTTGCCGTTGCAAAACAAGCTTTGGAGACACAACAAGTTCAGTATCGCTCATCAGGTTACTAAAGAAAGTACAGCAGAAGAGCATCTTGAGGAACGATAGTACCAATAAGTGAAAATTAATGAGCGAAACCTACCTGAAAATTGTATGCTATCGACTATATCCTGCGCGGCTGCAACACTTCATCGTTGAATTGTGCGACTCTTCCTTCCTTGGTTTCCATGCACCACAATCCTCGACTGCCCCTCGGTCATAGGGACTGCAATGCTCCATCATTGACTGCTATAGTTCTTCCAAGGTTCCCATGCACCACATCCCTCGACTGCAAGGCTGTCTCTCCGTCATCAGAATGCTTATCCGAACAGCCATAGCCAGACAGCCAGTCAGTAGCCAGACAGCCAGTCAATAGCCAGACAGCCAGTCAATAGCCAGACAGCCAGTCAATAGCCAGACAGCTAGTCAATAGCCAGACAGCCAGTCAATAGCCAGACAGCCAGTCAATAGCCAGACAGCCAGTCATTAGCCAGACAGCTCGTCATTAGCCAGACAGCCAGTCAATAGCCAGACAGCCAGTCAATAGCCAGACAGCCAGTCATTAGCCAGACAGCCAGTCAATAGCCAGACAGCCAGTCAATAGCCAGACAGCTCGTCATTAGCCAGACAGCCAGTCAATAGCCAGACAGCTCGTCATTAGCCAGACAGCCAGTCAATAGCCAGACAGCCAGTCAATAGCCAGACAGCCAGTCAATAGCCAGACAGCAGTCAATAGCCAGACAGCCAGTCAATAGCCAGACAGCCAGTCAATAGCCAGACAGCTCGTCATTAGCCAGACAGCAGTCAATAGCCAGACAGCCAGTCAATAGCCAGACAGCTCGTCATTAGCCAGACAGCAGTCAATAGCCAGACAGCCAGTCAATAGCCAGACAGCTCGTCAATAGCCAGACAGCCAGTCAATAGCCAGACAGCTCGTCAATAGCCAGACAGCCAGTCAATAGCCATTCATAGCTAGTCAGCCATATCCAACCAATAGCCAGCCAAAGTCGCGCAGGTCCCATGCTGTCGTCATATCTGTAAAAGAGGAAAAATGAAATCAATTTTTAATTCTTGAAAGTACTCAGTATAGTTTCGGTTACAGTTTTTGTACCATTTGCAACATTTTCATAGGAATTTTCTCTCGAACCCAATTATATTTTGCAATCGCAAACATTATTGTGCATAACAATTTAGTTTTTCTCTTTTGGACAATGTTACAGTAATGCATGATATGAATTGTAAAAATAAACATATTTCGGATTGGTGAGTTTGTGATTTTGATTTTTCTCGGGTTTTTTTTTTTTCTGATTATATATGTGGTAAGTTACGGTTTGCTTTACATGAAAAATTTTTAGTCATCTTGTCTTATTTTTTTTTCAGATAATTTCGAAATGGATTACTTCTTTTTCGATAATTGAAACTTACGGAGTGCAATGATTTGATAAACAAGAACCAGTATTTGTGTATCGATAGACGTTTCAGAACAAGAGTGTCATTTCTCTCTTGTTTTTCGTCTTTCGTGGTGTTTTGAACTGTGCTTCCCATCTCAGTGGGTCCTGCCAAAGCTTATGTAGGCTACACACAAACCCGTTTACAAGCGAACCTGTCACATCATCAGGTTGAAATCCTGTTTGAAATTTATGACGAGTAATTACCGTAAAGAAAAATGACCTTTGGAAACATATGGGATATTACACAAGAAATGAGATAGATTAATATAGTAAATTGTCCGCTGTTACTAGTGGTAGATATTGACCTTGCTCTAGATAAAATCCAATCTATTGCATCATATTATACATTACTGTGGTTGCAAATTGGTCACTTGTAAGATTCAATTTAAATAAATCAATGCCTACTCTAAATTTCGTGTTGTAATTTCCGTCACATACAGAGGGTTGTTTCCGATTTCTGGAAACGAATTTTGAATGACGTCATGTGCGTCAGGAGTCACATGACAATTGAACTGTGGTGAGAGGTGACAGACCAGTTGTGAGTGATTTCATAGTCACAGCAGCAATGGCCAAGAAAATCTAGCCTTTTTGGGAGGGTACATTGCTACCCTTTGCAATGCCAAATACATTTTAATGAAAATAAAATAAGCTTGCAAAAAACGTGGTTTCGTTATTTCCAAGAAAGGCATCTTCTGTGTACCTAATAAGACTGACAAAGCTCGGATGGAATTAATTTGTATAATTTTGGCGGGGGGGGGGGAATGGATTTGCTTGCTTTTCCCCCCTCTGGAATTAATCCCATTCGAGCTTTACCAGTCTTATTAGTTACACAGAAGATGTCTTTCTTGGAAATAACGAAACCACGTTTTTTACAGGCTTTTTTATTTTCACTAAACTGTACTTGGCATTGGAAAGGATCGCAATGTACTCCTTCCAAAAAGGCTCGATTTTCTTGGGCATTGCTGCTGTGAGACACCGTGCACTCTGACTATGAAATCACTCTGTCACCTCTCACCACAGTTCAGCTGTCGTGTGACTCCTAACGCACATGACGTGATTCAAAATTCGTTTCCAGAGATCGGAAACCCTGTAATCCAGTGGTCGGCAAAGATGACGTCATATGAAATACAGCCCGCAAAATACAGGAACTGAGTATGTGGAAGGAGGAAGGTATAAGAGGAGAAGTCGCGGAACACCTTCACTATTGCAAATTTTGTGTGCGCAGAGACGGATAGTGAACATAGCCAAACTCAGCAAAAGTTTAATAATCAAGTTTATGTCAATATAATTATTTGTTCGGTTTTTTTTTTTTTTTTTTTTTTCGTATGATTTGATTTATTTTTGTGCTATTATGTATACACAATTTAAAACATTAATTAACTCATCAAAATTAGGAGTCAAGCTGCATGTAGCAAACTGCTACACTGCTACACTGTGTAACTTTCAATGAACAAGTGATGGCTAAGGGGAGGGAGGGAGATCATGCCTTACCAATCCATCATGCCTGTGTACTAAGGGGTTGACTCGCGAGTCACGAAATGCCGACCATTGCTATACAGTATGCATATTACATATATCTCATTACAACCATTCCTTAATAACCTGAAATTCGACACTGAATAAAGTTCTGTGTTTTAAAGCGTTTTTATAGAAATTATTTCAATTATTGCTATTATAATAATACTGAACAACAAATTTTTACTTTTTATCTTGCTCCGAAGTAAAAATTGGTGAATATTACTAATATGTGTGCCCTAAATCTGAATTTGAAATCCAAAATGCCTCATCACGTACCATTTTCCGGGGAAAATGAATTGAATATATTTTTCACTGATACTGATAAAATTACAACACACTAGGAATTCAAAATGCCTCATAATACTTGAAAAATGTGTACAGGATACAAAAATGGTGTTGTGTTACATAGTTTAAAACACAACAACAATAAAATATTTCGTGCGTATAATGAGAAAAATTTCGGAATTTTAACTTATCATTTAAGGGAATTTTCTGGAAGACTTCTGTTTGTAACTAGACCCGGGACTGTCTTTCACAAGGAACCAATAGTCTGCAAGCATGCTGGATGATGATTTTACTTTATATCGCATTTCAATTTCAGATATTTCTTGATGAAATCTTTCCCCATACTCGTCGCTTACCACTCCAAGGTTAAGAGAAAATAAATCCAAATGAGAATGTAAAAAGTGTATTTGAGGGACATATTACATCCCATTTTCTCATATTCATTTAACATGGTTTCCACAAGTTCTGTGTAGTTGTCTGCCCTAGAATTTTCAAAGAAATTTGAGCAAACATCTTTGAAAACGCGACATGCCATTTTTTCTGTAACAGAAAGTTTTTCCTCAAAGAGTCAGCCATAACTCTGTGAATTTGTGAACCAATGAAAATGCCCTCTTTTAATTTGTTTTCACTCAAACTGGTAAACCACACCCTTATTTGTTCATTTCGTAGATCTCACTTTTAGGTGTTATGGTATTTACTGAATAGAAGGAACCAATATGTGTTTATTTATTACAAGTACAAAAGAGCATGCCAACAACCATAAGAAACCGGAAATAAGTCATAAACTCATAAAATGCATTAGATTTTGTTTTGGTTTACAACCCCCAACCCGAGCTAGATGTTTCCTGGGGAGCGCTTATCGAAAAGTGAAATCATAATATGTCTTAAAAACCTTACGTGATACAAAGAAAAAATAGGCATTTTCGGATTCAGCGCACACCAAACCATAAGAGACACATTATTTTAAGTCGGAGAAAAATTCTTGTTGTTCAGTGTTATTGAAGACCTCCCTCGAATAAATCTATAATACACCTTTCAGGAGAAAAGAAAATAATTTCAGGAGTGTATTTCGTTAAGCCTATATTTAGGCTTACTAGCAGAATCATTTGAGTAACCAAGGATACAAGTTTTTTCAGCTATTGGATGCATTCATTTATTGCTATATTTCATTAATTTGTTGTTACACTCTTCTTCGAGGGAGGTCTTCAATTATTGTTGTTATTATTAATAGTTTTACCTGAAGAGCGATACTGAACGTGCTGGGTCGAGAGCTTGGCTTATTTCCGAATCACCATTATTATCCACTGCAAAATTACAGGCTGATCTTTGTGTTGAAACCTTAATAATTATAGCAACTGAAGGTTGAAAGTACATAGTAGAAAGTATAAGCTAGCTGTATTCTTTTATTTAAAATGAAGTGATTTTGAAATAGGCCTCTATCCGTAACATGTCTAGAACACTGTGTCGATAACCTCATTCTGTCTGATTTCATTTTTATCACTATGAATTCATAAGTGTTAAGTTTACATCTATTCATTTCCCACATTGAGTGGAAGAGAAGGTCTTATGATCTTAACTCTGCCAGGCAAAGTACCACTACTATATACATTCGCTTTCCGACATGTTCAGTATATCGCACGTAGTTCTACCACTGTTCTAAATATCAGCCTTCATAATTTCTTTGCTCTGTCTATGTGAGCCGACATCAGTCACGTAATATTTTTTCGTTCCACTCGTGACTTCATATTATTATGAAGAAATATCCTCATTAGAATTCAGCTCGCAATAAAATGAGGATATTATTCAGAGGTATTTATTATCAGCAGCTCACATGATTTAATCCATGCAATATACCTATTTATACTAGATGTAATAAAACGTGGAGACGTCTTCACTTATTTCCATTTTGTCACCTCCGGTTCCCAAGTGATTCCTTTGATGGTAATCAATTCTGCATGGCACACGTATTTTCGCTCACATCAAAGTATTTTCTAGATGTATTGAACGAATCGAAGCCTCGCGATTGCTACACTTCGGTCAATATTTTGGGAGAAACTTGCCCCTGCACCACTTTCAGCACATTAATCAGCAACCATTTCACAGTGATATCCTTCGTCCTCTTTTTTTTCTACTAAACGGCAGCCCGATGTGCACAAGACAGCAGACCTTCTTTCTTGTATTTGGTGAGTTGAAGTATTTTCCCATTGAGCATTTCAAATGTTAGTTGCCCTATTAAGAGCTTGAGAGGACGAGAAAAATAAATTAGAATTGTTCATCTCTGGTTATGCTTCTCTTGGTGTCGAGATTTAAGTTTTAAACCAAAAAGGTACTTTGTTTTGAATGCGGGGAAACAAAGAGTTAACTTATTTCGTTACAATGCAATTCATAGTTTTGTATTATATTTTAAACAATAATAAATAAAAAAGGCACACAGAAAAATATATATTAGACTATATGCTAGAGGACAAAATCATTAATAAACAATTAAAACATATAATTACAAAGTCTGTGTCATCTTTATGGTACCGTTTACTTTAAATATGGACTCCTCCTAAAGTGAAGTGGTTGAAGTGTTTATATTTACGATGTCTTATTAGTTGACCTTATTTCAATAATACTAACGTTAAGTTATCTCATACAACACTTGTTTGTATGCCAGCAGATCACTTCGGATTTTATCAACTTATTATTAAATATCAAATTTATTTATTCTACATCTTGTTATGTCTAAAATAAAGTCTCTTTTAACACACTGCTCCGCCGATTTAGTAGAATGCGTTTGAGTCCAAAGAAAGTATAAAACAGTACAACGAGTTCTGTTGTGTCGAGAATCCAAGCCCCTGCATACCGGTAAGGCCTCGTGTCACGAAACGTTTACGCCTAAGTATTTTTGACAACACCTATAAAACGGCGCAAATATTAAGGATATTTCTGGAGAGTTTAAGCTACTGTAATATTCATTCATTCATTTACTTATGAAATTACTAAAATCTACTTACATATTTATTTATTTATTTATTTATTGTATTTTATAGATAGGTATATTTTAGGAAATAAAATACTTTTGTATTTACGTTGTATCAGATTAACTTTTTAATTAACAACTCTTACATACACATTCCCGTATGATCTATGTTTTCCTGACTTTCATGCTCTACAGCTTGCCGATTGCAGGGGACTTGCTCCGCGTGTTAATATCTAAGTAGTGAACATTGACTTTCTTATATCGACGGAGCAGTGTAAACTTATTCAGCGGTTTGAATCACTACGCATTTGAAGACAGGAAATAATACAGATTTGTCGTGACACCCTCTCACTGTTGTCACCTCACATTTAACTAAGATAGCCGTAAAATTATTAAAAATTTACTATTGTAGAAACAGTAGGTGCTTGAAATAAACTCTTGTATTGAACTTGACTTGAAAGTTTTGAAAACTGCATAAAACAGCTGGAAAATAAAAGTACATCACAAGAAAAATAAAAAGTAGGACATAAACTTCAGGTCAGTGGTACTCACTAGAAATCAGAGGCGAGCCGAAGTTAGAAATAGTAATTTTCCGAGAGCTACGATGCATTTCACAGTATTAAAACTAGGCCTAGACAGAAAAAATGCGCAAATTTTTAATTATTAAATAATAATAATAATAATAAATATAAAGGATTATCAGTGATGCGCGCTACATGGGAAGCCTATCTGCAGCCACTCAACATCAATACCAGGCTAGAAACCTAAATGATCAACACGTTAATGCTGTACGAGACTACGAAACTATAAGAACTCGTTGCTGTGGGAATTGCCAAGTGAGCATAGATGAGGCTACAGAATCCGTAAAATAATTAAGGCGACATCTTCGGCACCGTGAATTTAAAATCTGATGTGCATACCCCCAGAAAGGAAAAAGAGTTGTATTGTTTGAAGAAGTACCTACAGCTAACTCGTGGATCATGAAGCAGAAAAATATACATTTCGCATTTTGTACTCAATGTCGCATTTTATCGCGGATTAAAAAGCTGCAGTGATATACTTAATATACTTTTAAACACAAAAATACTTATTTACAGCATTTTATCACATTTCGAATTTATCTTCATTGCGAAAGTCTACCATCTCTAATACATCAATTCATGGTGTTGTGCCCAAGGGAAGGTCTTTCATTACAAACCCAGCATTCTCCAATCTTTCTCCATATGCGTTATTGTATAGGCTAGGTGAAATCCCTGAGTGCGTGTGTAACATTATTAACCTTTTCTTATATAAAATCTAACAATGGATATTTAACTGACCATTTGATACAATCTTCACTCTGTACGGGTAACGACCTGAAGTTTATGAACACTTTATTGTCCTGGATATTTTCCGTGTGCAGTGTAAAGATTATTATGATTACTGCAAGAGCGCTGAAATGACAGCAGCAGAGATGGGTGTTCCGAAGTAGTATAATCCAAATAACACTTACCTCAAGTTCCGTTTGATCGCCAATTTCCATTTAAATCCTCCAGAATCCGGACGTACATCTGCAGCTTGAAAAGTCGATGACTTACCAATTCGGATGTAGATGTGCCAATAATTTTTACATAATAAAATAATATAAGCTTCTGAATTTAAAGAGTGTATAAATCTGGATGAAATAACAAGTAAGGAAGCAAAATACAGTAGGCTTGATGCTTTCAAATAAAACAATGGCAACTGTTTACAATTGGATTATGTTATTTCAACAACTTCTAAGGTCGATGTTTTTTTGGAACATCGAAACAATCAAAATTGAATTCTTAAAAATGTTTATAAAGCAAAAGTAAAATTCTCTTGTCATAATTTACTCCCTACAAAAGTTCATTTTATAAAGAAATTAAAAGGAAAAAAAAAAAAAAAAAAAAACAATGCAACACACACGTTCCCGCTAATACTATATACAATTTTTAACACTTGATAAAATACATCTTAACTACAAAAATATAATATATTAGAATATAAATTAATAGATAGTCCATAATGTCGATTATAGTAAACAAAAACAAATTGTATCTGAAGATGCCGTAAATTGGCGAAAACGTTCATACGAGTATATTATTTTAATATTGAACACGTATTAGCAAATGTTAATAAAATTGATAAGTCATAAGATTGAAAAATTAAAACTGTATTCTATTTAATAACTGACTTATCTGAAAATCAAACATGAATTGTAATAAACAAAAATAGGTAGATGATATTCGAGTATTTGATAACAAAATTATTGTTGTCGATACCAAATAATGGCGCGAAATTAGGATTTGATGCAAAAGAATAATAATTGCTTAAAAACAAAATGCAACATAAATGAGATTCGAAAAAAGTCTCATTGTTCATAGTCGAATAAAGAATTTAATTTACAAGAAATTAAAGTATCTCAAGACACACAATATTTCTAAACTAATTTGACACAACACTCACAAAGATTGGCAATGAATTTATTCCAAGGAAATTATTTAATATCGAAAGTCTAGACTCAGATAGTATGACAGATCTTAACGTGTAGAACTTACGTACTTCATTTGTAATGTTGTGGTGATGATGATATATAACATAATGTTAATAAGTTTCTAATACATACGCTTTACTTTCTTCAGTATCTCTCGCGTTGCAACCACTGACCTTGCTGTCTAATCTCTATCTGACGTACGACACACGAATTTTCTATCACCTCATCTCCTTGTTATAGAACACAAACATTCAAAAAGAACCTTTCTTCACACCTCGGCAGGAAAATAATGTGCTTCATCCTTCATGTTTACTATAAATTCAGAAGAATCCATGGAAACGCAACTTAACAAAGGAATCAATATCATAGCACCGATTCTTAGCTCCAGGAAGTGAATTATTACAGTAAGATGCAATTATGGTTTCAAAAAAATTAAATACTTTAAAATATCATCTACAAGCCCATTTAAATGTATGTACGCAAATTGGCTTGTATAGTACATGCAATTTCCGAATTGCAACTCCATTGCAGACACCTCTTACGCGCTTCGTGGGAAGCTTTTCTTCAACATTGTAACATCTGTCTATCATTAATCAGAGCAGATAATCCGCATGTTAACATGATGAGACAGATAGATGTCGAACTCAAATCGTCGTGTGATTCCCTCTGCCTTTCTTTTCCCGAAGACTTTACTAAAGCTATAATTCGAAATTTTCGAGAAGAATTGAGAGGTCGTGAATATGAATCATGGAAGACCCTTTCAGGACGGGGAAAAGATGTTGAGATGTATAGCGAAGTAACAGCCGCCAGCAGTTGGATTGTAAACAAGAAAGGACTTTCGACTAGTGAATGGATATCTAGCCTGAAAATGACAGCAAATTTAGCAGCTGTTCGTTCCGTTCCCGGCAGATCTCTCGACGGTACCCGGTGCAGACATGGCTGCCCGGAGATTGAAACTGTAGCACACGTCTTGGGATTCTGTGAACAAGGATTGCTCTTGAGGAACTCTAGACATCATCTTGTAAGATCCAAAATTGCTGCCGCATTAAGAAATAAGGGCTGGATAGTAGAAGAAGAAATCTCCTGTCTAGCTGAAAATGGGTCAACGAGACGAGTTGATATTTTAGCGTACAATGCTGACACTAAACAGGGCATCATTGTGGACCCCACGATACGTTTTGAAGTAGAATGTCATCAGTCAGCCGAGATCCACCTTGAGAAGAAGTCGATCTATGAGCCTACAGTCAACTATTTCAAGCTGAAATATGCCTTAATTCACGTTGAGGTATTCGGCTTGCTCATAGGTGCTCGAGGGACTATAACAGCTTTTTTCGAAGAATTTCGAGGGAAGTTTGCTCTGCCAACATCTCTGAGGGATGACATTGTGATAATTGTGTTAAAAAAAATCCTGCCAAATCCTAATTAATCACATGGTGCCACATTAATAGCAATTGTAATTTTTCACGCCCTTTTCTTTGTTTCCCTTCTTTACAATTTAATATCTATGTTTACATATGTATAATATTTTTTTTGAGAATATACTGAGTCCGTAAGGGCTACCCTTAATGGGGGGGGGGCAGTTTACTATCTTATCTATCTATTCCGTTATTTTGAAGAGTTATCTTCAAATGGCTCTACAATTGGTCTGTAATTTCCATCTACAGTATCTAGTTCGTCTTCTTTTATGGCCCCTTTAGACGAGGTCACTCAGCAGTGCCACTAGTGGCTCGTTAGTGGCGCAGCGAACGCGCGTTTGAAGCGCTGTTCAATACACTGAACATTTTTGTTGAGAATTTTTCAGTTGTCTAGTGAACATGGACACAGAGGGAGATATACTTTTGGCAACTTTGCTCATACGGAGAAAGAATAGACGTAAAAATAGAAGAAGAATCTGGGTCCATCCATTGGTTTTGGAAAGACAGAATCGAGGGCAATTTCACACTTTGATGATTTACACCAGGAATATATATATGTATATTCCACATGTTTAAGGGGAGAGGATTATATTTTTTTTGGTGAAAAATGTGTAAATTTTCAAAAAAAAAAAATCTTAAAAATATTCTGTGATATGTGTGGAATCCTAGATCATATATGTAAGGGTACGTACACGTTGGAGCAACGATAAACGATAAGAGAAATGATCTAGCGACGCTTTGGTATTATCAAAGAATCAAGTGTTCATATCGGAGCAACGAGGTCGCGGGAAGCGAACATTTTGTTTTATCAGTAGAAGATATTCTATACATCCACTTAATGAAAGAAGATATATAGGAAATATCAGCTGCTAAGTTCAAGGTTAATGTAACTTAAATGCGTACAAAATTCAACCCCTTTCTCATCCCGAAGATAGTATAAATTCGTTGTGTTGTGATTGGTTCTTGTGATCACATAACATATGACGAATAAATACACAACTGATCAATTTGTCAATATCTACAATAATTAATTTAATAAGCCGAAATAATAATAAATCGATTAATATTCGGTTATATTAATAACCACCGGTATTTATACAGGTTAATATTATCTTAATCAGAGATCATATGAACGACAAGAGCGAAGAAAATGGAACTTTGGTTTTTCGTCGCTTTTATCGTGCATCTTCGCTTTTATCGTTACTCCAATATGCACACCTCAATGACAATGCATGCTTCAATTCTCTCTCATATAGCATCGCTGCTTCTTTTATCGTTTATCGTCGCTCCAACGTGTACGTACCCTAACAGATATGTAGGGATTATAGGCTTTGAGGTTAACAACTTTTGTCAGGTTTACTGCGCTGCCATCTAGTTGTTACATAAGGAGTCACGTCATAATGCCCATTTGAATTGCATTAGCGACTGTGCTACCATCTCGTGTTCGTTTACGGCGGACGGGTGGCGATCCTGGCGGTTGTTCTCTTCAAAGTTCTGCCGATTTTAACGTAGCGAGGATTTATCTGTTACATATATGATCTAGGGTGGAATGCATAGCATAACATTTTGTGGGTATTTGTGCCCTTATCGGATGTTGAGTCGCCATTTTTAAACTTTCTGCGTTATGGGTTTTTAAATCACTCGCCCACTTTTATTGTTGTTTCCGGTAAATTAAAGTTTCAAAAAAAAAATTTTTCTTTAAAATACTCTTTGATATGTGTAGAACGCATTGCATAACATTTTGTGGGTATTTGTGCCCTTATCGGATGTTGAGACGTTATTTTTAAACTTCCTGCGCTATGGATTTTTAAATCACACGCCCCCTTTTATCGGTTTCGAGTAACTTCATTTTTTTGCTATATTGTCAGACAAAAATGGATATAATTTCTTAACTATTAAATATACATGGATGAAATTTAGAACACACATTATTTAGACTATTAGGAAACTTTTCTCTGTAACAGAATTTCGTTAATTGATATCATTTTAAAAATACGTCCGTTTGTTTGCAAGAAAGGAAATCAGAAAATTGTTATTGAATTTTAATTGTTTATTTTACAAACGTAGGGACTAATTTCAAAATTCTGTTACAGACAGATTGTAGAACATGGTTTTGCAAATACATTGCAATAAAACTGTTTGAATCTATCTCTCGTTTTTAGATATATCGGTTTTAGTACAATCCTGCATTGGGTAGATTTTTTTTCAAATTTGGCCCCCAAATATTTTTTTTTCGAAATATTTATATTTGGTTGAGTTGCTACAGCTATGAGCACTCTACATACAAAAAACTAATATTTTACACCAAATAGGAAAAAAGTTAAAAAAAATATCATCCTCTCCCCTTAAGAAATCATTTCAAGAGCTTCTAGCAGGAATTGCCAATGAAAAAAAAAAAAAACTGTGGCACAATAGACTGTATACGGTCCTAGCGGTGTAAGGAATTGGTGGCCCACAGTCGTCCGTTAGCAGAGCCACGAACGCGCCACTAAAATAGTGGCGTCGCTGTGGAGCCGTGTGAAACCTACAATTTTATTTTTGGTATCGCGACGAGAAGCCCCACTTTTAGTGGCCGCCACTCAGAGCTTCTGCAGCGGCACATTTCTGTGGCTGTATTTGAAGACCCTCCCCCCCCCCCCCATTTATATTCATTATTCACAAGCTGCAGCGCTTCAGCAAAAGTGGCCTCGTCTGAAGGGGCTTATAAACTCATTGACGTTATATACCGGGGTAGTTATATCTTAAACTAGACCTACATCTATCTGTTCATTTTTGCGTCAAACAATGAATTAGTGCAGTGGTCATCACTCGCTGAAATGAGTAACGGGTAAGCAGCGCATCGAAATATGCACCCTCGTGTATAAGGGAGAGGTAGAAAGCATACCCGGCTGGCAGCAGCCACTGATGCACGATGGGGCAATGTCTTATCCGCGGGTAAGGTACGCTATCCCGAGAGTGCACTGTGCTGATGACCGCCGCTATGAACCCTAATGTATAGACCCTTCTGAGTATAGCATGTTATTATTATTATTATTATTATTATTATTATTATTATTATTATTTATAAAATGTATGGGTCATTCTAATAATCGCCTCCAGCTATCCACGGATTTGAGAGGCCTAACGCGACATCACTGCTTATGACATTATTATTATTATTATTATTATTATTATTATTATTATTATTATTATTATTATTATTATTAATTAATATTATTATTAATATAAATCTGTAGCCGAAATTTTTCTGGTAATTTTCGATTTTCCAAAAATAATTGGTCCTAACATATATAATTAACCACCCTGAAACCAAAAATCGCTTTTTTGAAATTTTTGTTTGTATGTCTGTCTGTCTGTCTGTATGTTTGTTACCTTTTCACGCGATAATGGCTGAACGGATTTCGATGAAAATTGGAATATAAATTAAGTTCGTTGTAACTTAGATTTTAGGCTATATGGCATTCAAAATACATTATTTAAAAGGGGGGTTATAAGGGGGCCTGAATTAAATAAATCGAAATATCTCGCTTATTATTGATTTTTGTGAAAAATGTTACATAACAAAAGTTTCTTTAAAAATAATTTGCGATAAGTTTTATTCCTAGAAAAATTTTGATAGGACTGATATTTAATGAGATAAATGAGTTTTAAAATTAAAATAACTGCCATCTAAGGCCGTGTAATGAATTAAAAAACAAATGACTTCGTCTATAAGGGGCTTTGGACAGCAACAATCGAAAGCTATGGAAGATAGCCTACAGATAATGTTTCTGCGTTTCTATGAAGTAATAACTTATCGGAAGCTAAATTAACCGATTTGTATAATTAATTATTAATTCACCATTGGAAAGTGTAGTTTCTCTAGATGGACATAATGCTATAATGTTATCACAGTAACTTCTGAGTGAATCGAGGACAGATAAGATTAAAATAGATTCTTATGCACAGAAAACTTGATAGGCTATTCTGTATATTCGTTTCCTGTATTTCCTAAACTAATTTTTATGACCAAATGAGTGGTCTCTGGATCAAAATGATCGCATTTTAATTTTTTAATACAATTTAAATTAAGTAACATAATAAACGATTTATCTCTCTATCAAACACGAATATTCCCTGGATCAAATGTCCTATTTTAATTATATAATTAATTTATATTTATTTCTAACGGGTGCAGCGGATCGCACGGGTACGGCTAGTTTTCTTTATAATTTCCTTCATAACTGCACTAAATTATAGTCAATGACGTAAACAGCGAAAGCAAGAATGTATTCGTAATAATACACATGTTTCTATGGAAATGATCTTAAAGTTTCGCAAATGAATCAGAAATATTATTTTTACATTCGTAAATATAATAAATTCCATTTAAACTCTAAATTTCGTGTATGTCTTACAAAACCGACTAATATTTTAATGTTTCAAGACTAAATATAGCCCTCGGAACGTTTAAATTCCAGGAGATACTGTATTTATGATGATTGTAAAGATTTCTAAATGAAGTTTGCGTACATAGATACAATACATCAAGAGGCAAGCTTATTTATTTTACTGCATTTCAGGGATAATTTATATATTTCACACATATCGTCCTCAGCAGTATTCTCATGTTGTAATTGTGTCACATTTTTTGGCCCTTGGAATTCATTTTAGTTGAGTTCTTATTCAAATTAGCGTATAGGGATGTTTAATGTTGTTGCTACTTTTAAGTTCTGAACTTCAATATTTTTATCGGACTGCCATTAGTCTGGCCTCTTCGTTAAAAGAGGCACGCAAGCCCTCTCACCACGTCAAGGTTACAGTCCATGGAGAGGGAATCCACCTCATATCTATCCACTAACTAACCTACCTACCCTTTATCTGAACCTAATCCTATCAGAGCTACGGAATTTTGCTTCCATTACAGGCTTGTGCCATTCTTTTCAATGGCGTCGCTTTCGTAAGGAAGTGTGTGTCAAATGATGGCAGATCGCTCAGAGATATTGGTATTTGCTCGGTACGCTTCGAAGCGTGGCCGAATTCAGAATCTGTGGTTGTCGTAGCGCGTAGGGAGGTGGAAAATGACAACAATCAATTGTATCTGTTAATAAGACTTTGGAGCGGACGGAGAAGAAAACACCTCATTTATGGGTGTAACTTGCGTTAATTTTTATTGTGAACTAGCCGTACCCGTGCGCTCCGCTGCACCCGTTAGAAATAAATATAAAGTAATTACATAATTAAAATAGGACATTTGATCCAGGGAACATTCGTGTTTGATAGAAGGATAAATCGTTTAATATGTTACATAATTTAAGTTGCATCCAAATAATTAAAATGCGATCATTTTGGTCCAGAGACACTCATTTGGCGCAATGACAATTCCTTTAACATGTTTATTAATTTTTATTACATGCAACCATAGTTTAATGAAGATTGACATCATTTAGATTTAATGTGTATATTTTATTTTACTTGTTATAGGTTTCCATTGAATTATGGTAATAACTTAATTTTAACCCTTGTTTTCTACGTATTCAGTAAATGGCGCTTGGCCCACTATGGTTCTGAACCCTTCAAATAAGTTAAATTATATTATATTATATTATATTATATTATATTATATTATATTATATTATATTATATTATATTATATTATATTATATTATATTATTTCAGAAGTTACTGTAATAACGTTATAGCATTATGTCCATCTAGAGAAACTACACCTTCCAATGGTAAATAATAATTAATTATACAAATCGGTTAATTTAGCTTCCGATATTACTTCATACAAACACAGAAACATTCTCTGTAGGCTATCTTTCATAGCTTTCGATTGTTGCTGTCCAAGGCCCCTTATAGACGAAGTCATTTGTTAATTCATTACACGGCCTTAGATGGCAGTTGTTTTAATTTTAAAACTCATTTATCTCATTAAATATCAGTCCTATCAAAATTTTTCGAGGAATAAAACATATCGCAAATTATTTTTAAAGAAACTTTTGTCATGTAATATTTTTCACAAAAATCAATAATAAGCGAGATATTTCGATTTATTTAATTCAGGCCCCCTTATAACCCCCCTTTTAAATAATGTATTTTGAATGCCATATAGCCTAAAATCTAAGTTACAACGAACTTAATTTATATTCCAATTTTCATCGAAATCCGTTCAGCCATTATCGCGTGAAAAGGTAACAAACATACAGACAGATAGACAGACAGACATACAAACAAAAATTTCAGAAAAGCGATTTTCGGTTTCATGGTGGTTAATTATATATGTTAGGACCAATTATTTTTGGAAAATCGAAAATTACCAGAAAAATTTCGGCTACAGATTTATTATTAGTATAGATTTTGTACTTCGGTTGCAATAAAAATGAGATACCGTGAAACCGACGCAACATTTTCATTTTACTCTTTACGTCTTTAGCAACCGATCTACTCCTCTATTATGTTGCCAATAATATTCAGGATTGTGGCTAAGATTATTTGAACCATCCTTCAGAAATAGTTACAAATGAAAAATATATATATTACTCGCATCCAAATCTATACTAATCTATACTAATAATAAATCTGTAGCCGAAATTTTTCTGGTAATTTTCGATTTTACAAAAATAATTGGTCCTAACATATATAATTAACCATCCTGAAACCGAAAATCGCATTTTTGAAATTTTTGTTTGTATGTCTGTCTGTATGTTTGTTACCTTTTCACGCGATAATGGCTGAACGGATTTCGATGAAAATTGGAATATAAATTAAGTTCGTTGCAACTTAGATTTTAGGCTATATGGCATTCAAAATACTTTATTCAAAAGGGGGGTTATAAGGAGGCCTGAATTAAATAAATCTAATTATCTCGCTTATTATTGATTTTTGTGAAAAATGTTACATAACAAAAGTTTCTTTAAAATTAATTTGCTATAAGTTTTATTCCATAAAAAATTTTGATACGACTGATATTTAATGAGATAAATGAGTTTTAAAATTAAAATAAGTGCCATCTAAGGCCGTATAATGAAATAAAAAACAAATGACTTCGTCTATAAGGGGCCTTGGACAGCAACAATCGAAACCTGTGAAAGATAGCCTACAGAGAATGTTTCTGTGTTTGTATGAAGTAATATCGGAAGCTAAATTAACCGATTTGTATAATTAATTATTATTTCACCATTGGAAAGTAGTTTCTCTAGATGGACGTAATGCTATAATGTTATTACAGTAACTTCTGATATAATATAATATAATATAATATAATATAATATAATATAATATAATATAATATAATATAATATAATATAATATAATATGTAATATTATATAATATAATTTAAGTTATTTGAAGGGTTCAGAACCATGGTGGGCCAAACGCCATTTGCTGAATACGTAGAAAAGAAGGGTTAAAATTAAGTTATTACCATATTTCAATGGAAACATATAGCAAGTAAAATAAAGTATAGATATTAAATCTAAACGATGTCAATATTCATTAAACTATGGTTGCATGTAATAACAATTAAGAAACATGTTAAAGGAATTGTCATTGCACCAAATGAGTGCTCTCTGGACCGAAATGATCGCATTTTAATTATTAAAATACAATTTAAATTAAGTAACATATTAAACGATTTATCCTTCTATCAAACACGAATGTTCCCTGGATCAAATGTCCTATTTTAATTATGTAATTACTTTATATTTATTTCTAACGGGTGCAGCGGAGCGCACGGGTACGGCTAGTTATTATTATTATTATTATTATTATTATTATTATTATTATTATTATTATTATTATTATTATGTATAAAATGTATGGGTCATTCTAATAATCGCCTCTAGCTATCCACGGATTTGAGAGGCCTACCGAGACATCACTGCTTATGGCATTATTATTATTATTATTATTATTATTATTATTATTATTATTGTCTTTACTGTTGTTTATGTTACTTACATTGTATAAACCAGGGGGGGGGGGGTTTAACTTAAATGATAGATGTTGGATGCTCATAGACATTCCTGAGTTTGCCACAGTGATCGGGACAGCGCTAGCTATGTTTCGACGAAAGAGTTTGTAATGTATAATAATACACTCTTTGGTTCCGAAGTGTCAGTTTTATAACACAGATAATGTTATTGCTATTTTTTTGGGGGTGAAACGAGCGTTGAGCGACTTCCGCCGATTTTCATCTTTAGTCGAAGACAAAGCAGCGATAAATTCCATATTTCTATTTCTAATATAGCCATATTTTTTCAGTTTGATCAATGTGTGAATGTTGGCAGCTCTGTTGCGCGCGGATCTGAAAAAAAATGTCGACATTTTGAATAACTTTTGTACAGATCGAGTGAGTTTAAAGCAGATAGAAATTTAGTATAAAATCGTTCACAAAATTTCTACATGGACCCGAGTTTCACTCGTGGATTTTGCTCAGTGACCAAAGTTTTTAGTAGTGGTTTGTGCAAGAAGTTGTAATTCGCAACGGCAAAGGTAAGAAAGAATTACGTCTGAGTTTACTAGAATTACCTATCTGTAGTTTTTAAATGTTTATCATATCTTAAACATGTGATATACTGAAATCCTTTAATTGTTTTAAAAAATGTGATGTACTTTTTCAGATATTACGTGATCGTAGCCTCCATGTAGGCCTACTGTTTAATTCAGTTCGCCTAGGCCACGTTGTCGAACCAACACAACTGATTGACGTGTGCCGAATTGCAAAATTCTGTAGGCCTAAATACAGTATCACGAAGAGCCTGAGAGGTAAGCTAATCGAATTAATACACACCCTGAGTTTGAAGGAATATCTAATTTTTTTTTATACAGTTGGGTTAGGTTGTGCAGACGTCTTAAAATTCTTGGGACAGAATCTGAATTGAATGAATATATCATTCCCGGAAACCAGATATTTAGAAAATTTGAATTTACTGTTTGCAGTAGTACCGTTACTTAAATAATTTGGTAAAAAAATAAAAACAGTTTCGTGTTACCAGAGGTAACGGGCTTCGAACAGGGGCAGCGGCATTTAAGGTTAGAGCCCAGTTTAGGTGTGTGTGTATTAATCGAAAAAAATGTCAATATTTTCTAGACCCTAATTTTCGATTAATACACACACACACACACACACACACACACACCTAAACTTGGCTCTAACCTTAGAGGAAATACCGCTGCCCCTGTTCGGAAGCGCGCACGAGGTAGCTAGCGTACAGGTAGTTCTGATGATTTTGGAAGTGAAAAACATTGAATTAATTAGGAATTTCGGAATTTTTTTGTGAGTTGATCTATATACAATACATAACGATAGCCTCAACTAACCAGACCTAACCTGTTAGAGATTCGTATATGCAAGTGTATAAGCGCTAGTTTAGCCAATTTCCTGTAATTATTGTTTTATGAAATGTATCATTAATGCATTAAGTTATACTAGTCTACTGCTTGTTTGTTTCAGTTAATTGAAAGGCAGTTGGCAGACCTTTTACACCGTAAATGTGCTGCAGTGTACTGCCAGAAATCTGGCAGTGATGGGAAGACATGGCTAATCCGATTTCCTGTGCCAAGTAATGCAGCCCAGCGTAAAAGGTAAGGAAATAGAAGTAATAATGGCGTTAATAATAATAATAATTATTATTATTATTATTATTATTATTATTATAATTAAGGATTTTATTTCATTTTTTTTACATGTCATTTTGCTACCTTTGTCCTCCTAAATGTGGATTTTAGACCACTGTGCGTCCTATTGAACCAATACAGTCCGAAATTTTGACATGTATGTTAATTCGAACTTGGAAACCAAAATTAATATACAAATTATTACCGGTACTGTCAATAATATGTATAATCATGTAGGCCTAGGTATAACGTTACTGACATGAAATATCCCATCACTAATATGTTATTAGCAAGTCAGTCATAGGCCTATCCATTGTTGACGTCCACACTTGACTGAAACGGATGTCATGACTAGAGCCCGGAATTTTAGGTGCTAAAAGTTAAGAATGACACAGAGTGTAGATGAATAGATGTGGTGTCCATGAGGAGGGTTTTAAGCCTAGTTCACAGGAGTCTGATATGTAATAATAGACAACAGAGTCGCAAGGACTGGGTAATGAATCTTGTAAACCTTGTGCTAATTTCTAAGTGGTAGTTCAGAGGATTAGAGACCTTTAACGGTGCCAAAAGGAAAATACTGAATGACAAGAATGACGTGTCAAAGAAGTGGAGGCATGGCTTCTATTTTATAAACTATACCGAGGAACAATATTAACTTTTAGCACCTAAAATTCCGGGCTCTAGTTATGACCTTTATGTAGTTCATGGTTCAATATTAGGCTGTATTACCAAGATAAGTATCAACCAATGATGAAATGCAAAAATAAATAAATAAACAGTGTTGTATGAACACGTGTGCTTGAGAAGCTCAACAAGAACATGTGTTCATACAACTGTTTTATTGTTTTTTAAATTTTATTGCATTTTATGAACTTTAATGAACACTGTTCAAAACTGATCAAATTGTGTATTTTATTATCAACCAGTGACTTGGACATTGGCGTCAATTAGTGAACATTCTCATAATGTTTACAACTTGTATGATACAAAATTAATACATTACTATAAACAAAACATAATTAATATTATAAAGTACCATATCATGGATGAAAACTGTCTTTGTGATAGTTGTGTATACGAATGTTTAAAACCTTTGCCTAATTCAATTTATACTGTTCATTGCAACAAGACTCAACTTTAGGACCTCTGTTCATAGACAAAATCTGTCAAACTGTTGGTTCTGAATGTTTATTATTTACCAACAATCTAAAAAAATTTTCACACAATAAAAAATACTGCTGACTGTCAATTTCTTTGACTTGAAATAGACTCACTATCGTAAGTTGGTCTGATGAGAACGGAATAAGAAAATAGATATACAGTAGAACTTGGTTATAGTGACCTCGTTTTATGCGACACCTCGCCTATAACGTCAAATATTCTGTGGTCCCAACTAATTCCCCATAAGGCATACGCTTTTCTACCTTGCTTAATACGACAAACGTATATGCGTCTACCTCGCATATAACGCCATTTTCAACCTCAGTTTGTAATACAATTTTCTAAGAACCAAAGTATTTTAAGAAATATTTTGCTGAAATCTGGCAAATCCTTTACTGTTCCCTTCTATCATAGACCAGGCAGATTCCCCATCCTATTGTAACCTGCCCGAATTCATGCGGTATTAATGGTACCTGCATGTGTACGCAGTTTGGCCACTGAAAGAAGTGAGTGACACTTTAGAAGCCATTAGAATTGTGAACATTTCTATGAAGCTAGAGGAGGGAGTATGAAGCTAGAGAGAGAGCAGTGAAATTGCAACTGAAATAATGAACATAGAATTTAATTTAGAAAGTGTATATTGGGCAAGTAGGAGACAACAGAGTAAAATGACTGATTACTTCACTCCTAAGTAAATAAGTTTCGTGAGTAATGAACAAACTGTTTCAACACAGAATACTGTATTTATAATTGTACATGTATTTTATTGTGTTCATGGTATGCTTAAAAGTGAATACATAAATCTAAAATAAGCCTAATTATGTTTATTATTTTTCATTCTCCACTCCACTACACTGATAATATGAATCTCGGTTACTACGACACTCGTTTATAACAACATAATTTTCAAGGTCCCTTGGATGTCGTTATAACCAAGTTCTACTGTATTTCCAAAAATAATATTATAACCTACACTAACATATCTACTCTCATATTGCTGGAAATGAAACTGCTGACTTTCTTGCCAAAAAAGGATCCAATTTAATTCAGAATACAAATACAAGCCTACCTTTTACATCCATCAAAAGACTAATTAAAAATAAATATAAAATCAAGCAAAACCAAGCACTATGTACCAAAGCCAAAGATAAAAAATGGAGCATTTTAATAAAAAACCCAGAAATTATTCCAGAAATCCCACGTAAATCTGCAGTAGCAAAATTCAGACTGCTTACAGAACACGATTATTTGGCCAAACACTTGAATAAAATAGGAATTTACACAAATCCAAATTGCCCTCTATGCAACAAAGAAGAAGAAATGACTGAAGATCATCTCATAACCTGTGAAGTTCTACCTGATGGATCCACCACAGAGAAATATTGGAGAGCAAGAACGCTAATGGCTTCGTTGCCAAAGCCCGGCATTAGATAACAACAACAACAACACAACAACATATCTACTCTCTTCAACTTCACTACAATTCAAACCAAATCAACAGAAGAGATAGCATTCTCAAATATCTTTTTGTATTCTTTGACAGTAAACTTTATTTTCATAAGCAAGGAGATACGCAATTAAATATTGAGTTTAATACAGTCAACAACATTCTGTGAAGTAAAATGGAAACTGTTAAGTACTGTAGTAGTGGTAGTAATAATAATAATAATAATAATAATAATAATAATAACTCTCCTAATTGCAGGCCCTCCAGAACTTGCAGTCAGCACAATCCAGGACTACCATGAAGACGTCACACAAAATAGCAAGACAAGAAACAGACATCCAGTCCCATGGAATGAAGATACATCTCTTGTCCACACCGGGAATTAAGCCACAGACACTACCTGCAGAGCCATAACTCTATACCTAATTCACTGTAAATACTTTACTCCACAGAAGTAAGATGGAAACTGTTAAGTACTGTAGTAGTGGCAGTAGTAGTAGTAATAATAATAATAATAATAACTCTCCCTAATTGCAGGCCCTCCTGAACTTGCAGTCAGCACAATCCAGGACTACCATGAAGACATCACACAAAATAGCAAGACAAGAAACAGACATCCAGTCCCATGGCATGAAGATATATCTGTTGTCCACATCGGGAATTGAGCCGCAGACACTATCTGCAGAGCCATAACTGCGAACTATTAATCCATTTGTTTATTATGTTTAGACCTGTTATATGTATGCTCTTATCCTTCCTTGTACTTAATTTCCCTTTCTTGTTCGTTCCCCACATTTCTCTTTTGTGGTCTGTTTTTATTTTCACTGTGTGTTATGCTTTGTCCAATGAGGCAGTCCCGTTATTGGGAAAGCTGAAAGAGTGTCTTTCTTCTCTCTTTTTTTTGCTAAATTATTATTTAATTTTCTGTTCCTTAAAACTTCAATATCAATAATAATTGTATAATAAATAGCAGTATATTTACGAGGACATAGCCTACTTATTGTACTCATTCTACCTGTCTCCCAATCATACAAAATTTTGTCAAATTTCAGTTGGATAATCCCTCTCTTTCCACCAGGCTACCAATACTGAAAAGACACCAAATCAATGTCACACAGATCCTCGAAACATTACTGTAAGTTTGTGTAAGAGTTTATAAATACAAATATATATATACGAGGCCTGTCTAAAAAGTATCCGACCTTAATTTTTCCCGCGTAAAGTTGTGATTCTAAGGCGGTGCCACTGTGCATGGTGGAAGGAGGAACTGTAATGCGCATGCTTGAATTTTTTCACCGCATTCGCTGTGCCAGTCACTGGCTGGTGGTCGCCAAGTAAGGTGCTGTTCTAGGTGTTTGTCGGATTTAGTTTTCTCGCAAGATGACTGAACGAATTGAGCAAAGATACTGCATCAAATTTTGTCAAAAGCTTGGTGATTCTCAAAGTCAAACAATTCGTAAGATTCAGCAGGTGTTTGGGGAAGATGCGATGGGTGTAACACAAATTAAGGAGTGGTTCAACCGATTCAAAGATGGCCGCACATCAGCGGAGAGTGAGCAGCGTTGTGGCAGGCCCCAAACTGCTCAGAGTGCAGCTGTTGTTGAGAGGGTGCGAAATTTGGTGATGGCAGATCATCGTTTGACCGTGCGGGAGATTGCCGAAGAGGTTGGAGTGAGTAAAGATTCTGCACATGCAATTTTGCGTGATGATTTGAACATGAACCGAGTGGCTGCGAAATTCTTGCCCAAGTTGTTGTCCCCGGAACAAAAGGACCTCCGTCGTGACGTTGCACAGGACCTTCTGGACACCGCCAACACTGATCCTGGGTTTCTGAACACCGTGATAACTGGAGATGAGTCATGGGTGTACGGGTACGACCCAGGAACAAAAAGACAGTCGTCGCAATGGAAGCATCCCGAGTCTCCAAGGCCGAAGAAAGCGCGGCAGGTGCGAAGCAAAATCAAGGTGATGCTGACTGTTTTCTTTGATGTCCGTGGAATTGTGCATCACGAATACGCACCGGAAGGACAAATGGTGACAAAGGAGTACTATCACGATGTTCTCCGGCGACTCCGTGATGCAGTTCGGCGCAAAAGACCAGACATGTGGACGGCGAACAACTGGCACTTGCATCACGACAACGCCCCCGCACATTCATCCCAATTGATACACACTTTCTTGGCCAAACATGGAATTACAACCGTTCACCAACCTCCCTACTCTCCAGACCTGGCTCCTTGCGACTTCTGGTTGTTTCCAAAATTGAAGACACCACTGAAAGGATCCCATTTTGAGAGTAGAGAAGAGATAATGCGGAATGCGACGACGGAGCTGAACACCATTCCAAAAGAAGACTTCCAGAGGTGTTTCCGGCAGTGGAAGGATCGGTGGGCTAAGTGTGTGCAAGCACAAGGGGCCTACTTTGAAGGGGATTAGGGTCCCAACCCCGTCAGGTATTTGAAATATTTTTTCTGGCTAAAGGTCGGATACTTTTTAGACAGACCTCGTATATTTTTTTTTTACCTTGGGGATTTCATTGAAGTGAATTTTTATGGCAGGCAGAGTAACTATCTCATGCCCCCATGTTTTAAATTGCTACCAGTGCACTTCATTAGAACTACGAAGCCGTTAGCCCTGTGAACTTAACAGTATAATAATTATTTTCCCCTATTATAGTACAGGGTTGTTATCTAAGAAATTAGCAAGTTCTTTGTGATAGTAGAAGAGAAAGAGTGGGGGAAGGGAAGTGGTCCGTGGCCCATTTCTTTTAGGGCTCATCCCGACATTTGTCTTATTACTCAAGGGAAACCACGGGAAAACCTTGAGCAGGATGAGGTGTCGTGCTGACGACAAGCCAATTGGCTACAATGGGGTCTGAATATGTTGAGGTGGGAGGTTGTCTTTTAATCATCATTTAAAGTACTGAAACATTAAAAATAAATAACAATTATTTACAAAGACTACAAAGCATCTATGCAGCCAATAACATGATGACCCTAAAACAGAGAAATAACATTATTAGTGCATTAATAGATTTATGTCTGTCTGTAGAGTCAAGTGGTTGTTTAGTGGTCAAGTTGGTATTCGTCTTGTACCTTGTCGTTCCAAGCTAGAGGGTGGAGTACACTCTTAGGTCGTTTGTGCTTATCTAAAGCAGGGTTGTAGTTACCCAGGGAGGAGATTCGTAGGTTGTTGCTGCTGTACGACTTGGTGTACGTGTAGAAATACCAATACCAATACAAATATTCTGGCTACTTTTATAGGTATTGGTGTAACTGCATCACAGATTAGTTATTTCCAAGAAATACTCTTTATATTGCAGTATTATGAAAGGAACATCTTGCCATAAGACCAGTATTATTATTATTATTATTATTATTATTATTATTATTATTATTATTATGTGTATTACAATTTAAGGAAATTGATTACCACTTTGCGTAAATCAAAACTTACCTATACTTACTGGCTTTTAAGGAACCTGGAGGTTCATTGCCGCCCTCACATAAGCCCGCCATTGGTCCCTATCCTGAGCAAAATTAATCCAGTCTCTATCATCATACCCCACTTCCCTCAAATCCATTTTAATATTATCTTCCCATCTACGTCTCTGCCTCCCTAAAGGTCTTTTTTCCCTCAGGCCTCCCAACTAACACTCTAAATGCATTTCTGGATTCGCCCATACGTGATATTAATGTTCCTAATTATGTCAGGTGAAGAATACAATGCGTGCAGTTCTGTGTTGTGTAACTTTCTCCATTCTCCTGTAACTTCATCCCTCTTAGCCCCAAATATTTTCCTAAGAATCTTATTCTCAAACACCTGTAGTCTCTGTTCCTCTCTCAAAGTGAGAGTCCAAGTTTCACAACCATACAGAACAACCGGTAATATAACTGTTTTATAAATTCTAATTTTCAGATTTTTCGACAGCAGACTGGATGATAAAAGTTTCTCAACCGAATAATAACAAGCATTTCCCATATTTATTCTGTGTTTAATTTCCTCCTGAGTATCATTTATATTTGTTACTGTTGCTCCCAGATATTTGAACTTCTCCACCTCTTCAAAAGATACATTTCCAATTTTTATATTTCCATTTCGTACAATATTCTGGTCATGAGACATAATCATATACTTTGTCTTTTCGGGATTTACTTCCAAACCTATCTCTTTACTTGCTTCCAGTAAAATTCCCGTAAAACTTACCTATTGTATAAGTAATTTATCCAACAGTCAATGAAGGCAACTCTACAATTGCAGACTGCAAGGAAAATCCTCGAATTCAATATGCATTGTTCACTAACCAATATTCTGTATTCGATATTAAGTTCTCTGCGAAAAAAAGGTACCACTACAATACTTAAAAGTATAGTTCCAATCCCCTGAACCTAGCTGCACAATTACCAATGTGTGTGTTTGTTGGCCCTTCCCTCATTCATACAACACTGATACACTGCAGCAAACTCCACAATGCAACATACTAAGTTAATTTTACTTTCACTTACATTTGGCTTTAGTATGTGTATTCAGAAATACAACTTACCTTACACTGTAGTCATAACTGTGGAAAAAGCTAGTAAAATTAAAGATGCGTGAAGACTAATCTTATACCGCACTTACTGCTGTAATTTGTCTATCTGAAGGAAGAAAGGTTTGAACGGCATAAGTAGGAAGGATATTGCGGTAGGGAGGAGATAATGTGACATTTGTTTATTGCATGATAAAGTTAAGTTTAAGGGCTGAAATATATTTAAAAGATGATTATTTCCAAAAATCATGGAATGTGTGTTCTGTGTCATATTAATTGCTTCTTTATTTTCAAGTTATGCCTATGTAAACATAACCTCAATCTTATCTCCAGTTTTACTAGTTTATTCCGAAGTTATGTTGTTATAATACCTATTTAAAATTTTTCATTATTATTATTATTATTATTATTATTATTATTTTAAAAAGGAATGGAAATTTTCTGTGATACCACAAGTTTCATCAACCAAAAGATCCCTTCCTTCTCCGGTTCTCTCAATCTAGTCAGTCTTCATCTGTCAGGTTTCTTTTCTACATAATCTTCATTTCTTCTGCCCATGTTGGATGTGGTCTACCTCTCTTCCTTCTGGTTTCCAAATTAGGACTTCTCTATTTAATCTATTTTCTCATCTTACCTGCATTTTCCTTTATCGCTTTTACAATATCTTTTAATGCGGATGCTTTAGCAAAGAAGGGCAGCACTGCTACTTACAGACCTGTTACTAAATCTACGTATTACTCTGTGAAAATATTTATTAAATCTACATAGCCTACTTAGACTTAAAGAAACAAAATTTTATAACACAATCTAAAGGGAAAAAATGGAACACTCTACATCATAATCCACAGCTAATTCCCGATTTACCACGAAAATCGTCTGTAGCTGCATTTAGGTTGGCAACAGGCCATGATTGTTTGGCCAAACATCTGCATAGAATTGGGATATATCAGTCCCCTAACTGCCCATTGTGCAACTCAAACCAAGAAATGGATTCGGAACACCTCAAAATCTGTGCTTCAGTGGCTGACCATGATAATATCTTTGAAAAATATTGGAGTGCAAAAGGTCAAATGACTTTATTGTCAAACGCCTGGCATTAGAAAACAACAACATAACATCCATTTTCACTCTTACAGTATTTTTTCTCTTTCTGAAATTTTTCCCCAATGCCTTAGATAATATAATTGTTATTTGAAAATAAAGAAGAAAGATTTGATTTTTTTAACGTTGGTTAACATGTAACATTACGCAGTTTGAAAAATATTTTTTTCCCAACTTAGAGTACGTAAGAATAATTATAATTATATATTAATATACAGTATTTTATTCAACTTAAGGCTAATATTCTAATTCAGTTTTCATGAAATATGTGTTATCACTTTTACTTATATTTTTTGTGGGCTATTGAAAAAAAAAAAGAGGGAAACCATTGTGAGAAGTAGTGGAAGAGAATAGCTCGAAGGGCTATATCATCATCATCATCAGGCCTGTGGGTGTGATAAAGGTAGTTGCTTTTCGGGAAAATATGAGAAAGGTAACTCTGTTTAATAAGAAACTATTCAATAAGTAAGTGAACAGTTTACAGGAACTGGTATCTTTATCCAGCCACAATATGGATCATGAAGGCAATTATCATAGCGACAATTACACACCACGAGATCAGTGTGGCAGATGTGATGATCTCTATTTGTGCTGTTGAAGTAAAAGAAAACAACATACTATATATACTGTATGTCTACTATGTTCAAAATTCTGTGTGTTGAGACAAGAATATTAAAACAAGGTGTAGCATTAATTTAAAGACATATAGAAGTTTATATTTTCCTGTGATTTAGTTTTGTCATTAGGTTCTTGAGGACAATTATGACAAACATACTAATTTAATAATATCGAGGCTCTTTAACAATGCCCCTGAAGACTTAACTGTAGTAACTTTCAAGGAATATCACTTTTGTTGACGTCGTACAAAATTTTGTCGAATATCCTTTTGAGAAGATTAACTCCATATGTAGATGAAATTATTGGGGTTCATCAGTGTGGTTTTAGGTGTAATAGATCGACTCTTGATCAGATTTTTTGTTTTCGACAGAATGATATTGGAGAAAAAATGGGAGTATAAGGATATAGTACATCAGTTATTCATAGTTTTCAAAAAGGCATATGACTCGGTTAAGAGAGAAGTTTTATATAATATTCTTATTGAATTTGGTATTCCCAAGAAACTAGTTCGATTAATTAAAATGTGTCTTAGTGAAACTTACAGCAGAGTTCGTATAGGTCAGTTTCTATCTGATGCTTTTCCAATTCATTGCGGGCTAAAGCAAGAAGATGCACTATCACCTTTACTTTTTAACTTCGCTCTAGAATATGTCATGTTTCTGCCCCAATACATTGCCACACTCCACACGAAGCACTTCACTAGTCTCTTCCTTAATTCTTTTTCCAGAGGTCCGCAGAAGATGTTCCTTTTTCTATTAAAAGCTTTCTTGGCCATTGCTATCCTCTTTTGACTTCCTGGTAGCAGCTCATGTTACTACTTATAGTACACCCCAAGTATTTGAAGCTGTTCACTTGCTCTACTGCCTCATTTAGAATACGCAAGTTTACCTTCTTTACTTTTCTTCCTATGACCATGGTTTTCGTCTTATTTGCATTTATCTTCATCCCATACTGCTCACAGCTGTCATTTAGCTCCAGTAGTATATACCTTAGTATCATCTCCTTTTCTGCTAACAACGCTATATCATCTGCAAATCTTATGCAGTCTATTCTTCTTCCTCCTACTATCACCCCTCCCACAATTGTCCTAAGAAAATAAAGGTCCTATAATTTTTTGAGCACTTGAAGCATACTCACACACCAACTTCCTCTTCGCCTAGAAGAGTTTCATGCACAATTTTTGGATTTTCTGTGCTCTAGTAACTACCAATTATTTGGCGTAATAACATGGCCATGAAGATGAATGCATGCTTCATCAGTAAAAAAATATAAGGTCTGGATTTACTGCACCATCGGCAACAATTTGCGTAAGCCAATTACAAAAATTCACACGACTCATAGTACCTCATTTTGTAAACAGTGTGAATCAAATGGGGAAAAGTCTTTGGCTCGATTCGAGAAAAATAATCCCGTTTTTTGAGGGGTTTGTGACCACTGATGAACCATGGATCCAGTATAGGCTACTACTGTACTCCAACCAGGAGAAAGTCTCAGGGGAATGAGATGCAGCGGGGCAATGCTATGAATGAATGTTGATGTCATAAGGTTACACACGTGGGTACAAGTATTTCTATTGGCTAACTCTCACAGCACAAACGATAACACTGATACACACATACTTATACTACCTTAGTTACAAAATTAGATCACTGTTAATCTCCTTGGGCCGCATTCATAAACATTCTTAGCACGGGCTTCCGATGGATGAGCAGCGAACTATCGTTTTTCGTATTCATAAATCAGTGTTAGCGATATTATATGATATGAATCCTGTACAAGTAACCAGTCGATAGCCGGAGCTAGTTTAGCATGCTCGTAGCGCGGGCTAGCGAAATGTCTATGAATAGTACCCCTTGTCTTTTAATCTCTCCATATAGGAAATAACATATGCAGGAGAGCTCATGTTTTTTAAACTGACGTTATAACGGTAATATTATCTATCTACTTCGCTCCAATAGATGACGCAATAGTAAGCACATTCCTTTCACAGTTAATCTCCTGGTTGGAGAACAGTACATACCACAGACAAAACAGCAGTAAAAAAATGGAAACCATGATTCTCCGCCTCCAAAGGAAGTTAAAGCTGTTAAATCGGCTGGGAAAGTCATGGTGTTCGTGTTCTGGGATTCTTAGGGGATAATTATGATTGACAAATTAGCAAAGCGGAGAACAATAACCGGAGAATATTATTCAAATCTGCAGCGATTTAAAGGGAAGAGACTGGGTATGTGCAAGAAGGAAGTGTTGTTTCATCACGACAATGCACTTGCTCAGACGTCTGCAATCACGGTTGCTAAGCTACACGAACTATGGTTCGAATTGTTGCCGCACCCTCCCCCCTAGTCACCAGATCTCGTACCCTTAGACTTTTTTCTTTTCCCAAAGCTCAAAACTCACTTGGCTGGAAAGAAGCTATCGCAGCAACAGAAGGCTTTTATGCAGACCTCGAGAAATTTGTGTACAGGGTGTAACAGATACATACACTTCAGTAAGATGGGTTGCCTAAAGTAATAGGTCAGCGTTCCTCAACCTGTGGTACGCGGGCCACTGCTGGCTGGTACTTAAAGTGTGAAATAAAAATTATCAAAACATAAAAACATATGGCTGTTTTCAAACTTCCAGACACTAAAAAAGTACCTGAGTAAAATGATTTTGTGCGAGATCGTGCGTATTTGCTTGTTTTCCGCACAGAACCAATACGCGGTAAGTGTGAAATACCACATTCAGTATTCCCAACGTAACACACATAACAATTTCCCTCTTCTTACCGCTTAAGCGCCACATTCATTTTACTGCTTTAGGCTTTTAACATATTATTTTTAGAGACGTTTAACATAGTAATAATTATAAATTGGAAACTTACCACTGCAATTTCACCTAAATTGCAATGTTAATTATTGTTTTTAAATATTTGCAAAAATTAAGTAAAGTCTATTACTCCACGAAACTTATTGCATTCCTGATACAAGTAACATTAAGGAAGCCGTGAAAAAATCAACAAGATTCCAGATGCCGATGTTATTATTGCAATATGTTATATAAATAATATTGTTAAAATATTAAAATGAAAAATAAATCATTACATAACCTTACCGTTTGTTTTAAGTTCGCATTTATAGACTGGGGGAAAAAAAAGACAGACGGATATCACGGCCTGCTGGAGTATAGTAAACACAGAAAACATTTTATAACAACAATGTTGAAGAAAGATATTTTGGTTTTCCGAAGTTGCCGTCATTAAACAGAAACCAACATGGAGATTTCATTGCAACTAATTAGAAATTCGTCTTTCAGGTATGTAATAAACGATCTTCGCACAAAATAATGTACGATACACGAGCGGTATGTTTGTTTTCATGTTCTCGGAAATTAAAAAAGCTCAACTACGTTTCGCTTTTTCAATCTTTTCCTCGAACATGAAAACGTCAACATACCGTTCTTGTAACGTATATTACTATTAATGATTCGTGTTTGATTATAAAATGATTTCAGTAATGTGTGTTTGAATATTTCTAGTTGTTGGCCAGTTGGACCAGACCTCGTTACTGTTAATTCAATAATATTCAGTAAAATACAAAAGTTAATACTATAGTCCCGTCGCTCTTATTTCCGGTAGCCAATCACGTTGCAGGTCGGCTACATTTAAACGTGTGCGTCTTGTGATTCGCTCCTGATGACGTTAAGCATTTCCTAAGGCTCGATAAATACTTAATATAATCGCCCGCCATTTTGGCTCTTTCGTTGGCGTTCGCAGAAAGCACACGAGGACGTTATTTGCAGCTAAATTATTTACTCAAATACAGTGCGTTTGATTTATTATCATAGGAGCTACGACATAATATTGTTTAACGGTGTCGCAGATAGATTCCTCGTCTGTTAGCTCGGCAACGAAAGAACAAAATGGCGAACGATACTACGTACCTAGACTTTATAGAGCCTTCACTTCATAAGGTGTAAGCAAAGAGGAGGAGTCACGCCGGGAATAACAGCGTCGCAACTATAAATAAATTCATAATAACAGGGAATTACATTTTAACTTGGGCCTGTACTTTGTAATTATATCAAGGTTTTGAAAACCCTACACATGACGATTTCCCACAATAAATTTGGTTAGTCGTGTAACTAATGTCCTGAATTAAAACCAGTAGTGCGTCATTAAAAACCGCTGTAATAGGTGCTTTGGAAAAACAGATTTACAGTCTATACCCCTGATGAGTCGGTAACGTCTGCGTAGCGAGACAATATACTCTACAGGCGAAAGCTGCAGATTCATACAGCATCGGGGAGGGGATTTGTTGAAAAAAAAAAGTTTTATTTAACGACGCTCGTAACTGCCGAGGTTATATCAGGCCGGTGTGCCGGAATTTTGTCCCGCAGAAGTTCTTTTACAAGCCACAAAATCTAGTGACATAGGTCTGTCTAATTTAAGCACACTTAAATGCCATCGACTTGAGCCGGGATCGAACCCACAACCTCGCACACACAAGGCCAGTGCTCTACCAACTGTGCCATTCAGGACGACGGATTTATTGATGTTATGACTAGAGAGCGGAATTTTAGGTCCCGAGAAGTGGCATTTTAGGCGCCTAAAATAGACTGTTAAACTCCTTTATTTAGGCTTTATAAAATAAAAATAAGTTTTTTTTTTCTTAAAGAATGTCACGAATATAAGATTCAACATTTATTTAACGCAAAATTCTAGGATTAAAAGAAACTTCCATATATTTCACATTTTACAAGGGTACACATGAATACACAAAATGAAGACATTCTGTCTTTAAGTTAGTGTTTTTCATTCACTAATCACATTTCCACAGCTTGCTTTACAGTAGATGATTAGCACCTATTGTGGCTATTGTGTCACTCACTGCTGTATTACAAATGGTGAGAAAAAAGGATTGTTTTGGAATGTAAGAAAATGCTTATTCGGGTAGAACCCAGCGAGTTTGTGTTAAATTGCTGACAGACAGAGGAAGTTATAATAACAATAATAATAATAATAATAATAATAATAATAATAATTTGTCCCGCAAGAGTTCTTTTATATGCCAGTAAATCTATTGGCATGAACCTGACGCATTTAAGCACACGTAAATGCCATTGACCTTGGCCGGGATCGAACCCGCAATCGCGAGCACGGAAGGCCAGCATTATACCGACTGCGCTATCCAGGCCGACTGAAAGTTGGAATTTTAGGATTGAAAGATTGTAAGAATGAGAAGGGGTGGCCCAGAGGTAGTTCTCTATTGCGTCGTTCACTGTTAGGAAGGAGTTGTTATCCGTCTTGGAATGTAAACGGTACATGATGTTAAGAAAACCAGTAAACAAATACGAAAAAGATGCAAAAATTAAAAAAAAAAAAAACTTAAAAATAGGCACTAACGTCGAAATAGGCATTTTTAGGCACTGTAAAACCTTTTTATTTATACTTATATTTCCATGAAAAATGCAAATATTAAATTCAAGCCTGTATGTATCAAGCAAAAAAATAAATTTTTGCCCAAATTCCGCTCTGTAGTTATAACTTAGCTCACAATAGAGCTCTAGTATCCGACCAAAGATGTCATGTTAGTCCGCTAGATGGCTTACGCTGGAGTTTAGCTGTATCACTAACCAAATTTACTGTGGGAAATCGTCATATGTAGGGTTTTCAAAACCCTGATGTATAAGGTATAGGCCCTAGTTAAAATGTAATACTCTGTTATTATGAATTTATTTAGTATTAATCTTTATATTTTACTGAATATTATTGAATTAACACTAACGAGGTTAGGTGCAATTGTCCAAAAACTAGAAATATTCAAATACACATTATTGAACTCATTTTATAATCAAACACGCATGCGAAGCCGTGCATGGATGGAGAGTTGTACGGAAAAAAAGCACGTCGCGTTGTATGCGGTTAGGAGAAATTTGTGTGTTTAAGTGGTCTTATTGTGAAATAATTATTACAATTTACTTTGCTGAAAATGGTCGAATCTTCAGACATATAACTATACAAACAGACAAAATAAGCAAGAAAACAAATATTTCCCTACGAAAATAATATCGTGGGTTCCTTCAGTTAAGCTAAGACATTACATTTGAAAAAAAATTAAGTATATTAATACACAAGTTAATATCTATGGTAGCCGCCATAATACTGTGGACCCGGTTCGATTCCCGGGGCACTTCCGATTTATAGCTTGTGTTGGGCAAGCCCGTTGTCCACGTAACACATGGGTTTTCTCTGGGAGCTCCGGTTCCCTTGTGGCATCCTAACAAATCTCCATCTCATCGCGGGTCTAGCGTAGGCCAGCTTCCTATTGCGCACCCTGGGCACCGACTCTATCGGCAAATTAGTCTACACAACTGGCTTCATTGGGTGAATGCCGAACGTTCGAGTACCCGCCATTAGTTAAAAAAAGTCTATGATCATATCGCGTGTGTAGACCTTTAGATATATGAGCCGTTCAGAGCAAAAGTGGTGTAAGTCAAAACTGGGTAATGAGGTTTAAAGTAAAAATTATGTAAAATACAGCGCAAAGTAGCAGTTAATATGTCCTTCGTGCTATCCACTGACTACTAATAGTTCAAATAAATTCAATATTAATTGCTATTTTCCTCTGTATTTTACAAAATGTTTACTTTAACCCTCATTACCCATTTTTGACTTACACCATTTTTGCTCTGAACGGCTCATAGCAATAGACCATTGACTGTTGTTGAGTTGGTGTTTCCATTGTCGTGTGTTAGATGGTTTGTGTTCACGTAGGCGTAACTGGTTAAATTTTATTTTAATGCTTATAATTATTTACTGGTGATAGAGGCGGTATGTAAATTTCCAATCCGGCATTTGTCTTTGTAGCCGAGAAAAACCATGAAAAAACCAAATCAGAATGGTCGGCAACGGGTTTGAACCCAGGGACCTCCCGAATGTCAGACGTTACCGTCTCAGACACATCGCTCGGTAAAGAAGAACTTACTTATGACTTTCAGAAAACCCAGAGGTTCATTGCCGCCCACACATAAGCCCGCCATCGGTCCCTATCCTGAGCAAGATTAATCCAGTCTCTACCATCATATCCCACCTCCCTCAAATCCTTTTAATATTATCCTCCCATCTACGTCTCGACCTCTCAAAAGGTCTTTTTCCTTCCAGTATTCCAACTAATGCTCTATATCCATTTCTGGATTCGCCCATACGTGCTACATGCCCTGCCCATCTAAAACGTCTGGATTTCATGTTCCTAATTATGTGAAAAATACAATGCGTGCAGTTCTGCGTTGTGCAACTTTCTCCACTCTCCTGTGTCTTCATCCCTCTTAGTCCCACATACTTTTCTAAGCACCTTATTCTCAAACACCCTTAACCTCTGTTCGTCTCTCAAAGTGAGTCCAAGTTTCACAACCATACATAACAACCGGTAATATAACTGTTTTACAAATTCTAACTTAATTTTTTTTAGAGCGGACTGGATGACAAGAGCTTCTCAACTGAATAATAACAGGCAAGTCCCTTTGCAGAGCGAAGGTCGTCGAATATCGAACTTCGCCATATTCGACAAAATTGAAACGAACATACGAGTAGCACTTGTGGTGCACGACACACTGCGTTTTTCGGGAAATAATTGAAGACATCGGGGGTAAATAATGAAACCCACATTTACAAATTGCATGCATTTTAATTTTTATTGCAAACACAATAGGATTTCCATATTTTTCAAGCAGCATAATCCAATCATTGTTAATATAATTACATAATTATTTAACCAAAACAAAGATAATGTGACTTATAGGGTGTTAACAACAAGAAAATTGTCAATCTCAATTTTGAGGGTTATCACTATTTACCCCTGAGGTCTTCAATTGTAATTTATTTATTTATTTATTTATTTATTTATTTATTTATTTATTTATTTATTTATTTATTTATGTATTTGTTTATTTATTTATTTATTTATTTAATCCTACACACTTGAGCTACATTAGGCATTGCAGCCCGAAAGAGCAGAAGCTCGTGCTGGGGCGCAGTTCAGATCAGTTATACAAAATATATCACAAAATTACGAGAGTTCATTGAGAACAATAACATTAATAAATGGTAAAATAATACAGCATGTAATAATAGGGTCTATATACAGTACAAATAGAAAATACAAAAGTACATAAATATTAGAGTATCAATTTTTAACTCAATTAGCTTAAACAATTAAATAATTAATCTGATTTGTTTCTTAAATCTATGTGTGTTAAGTGTACTTAGCTCAGGGTAAGCTCTAATTAATTCATTATATATTTTGGGGCCAAAATTTATACTGTGTTTTAATCCAGGAGTTGTGTGGCATTTGGGAGTATTTAGAAAGAAACTGTAGTTTTGTCTCGTATAGTATTCGTGAGGATCAAATTTAAATTTATTGTGGTTTTTATGGAAGTAAATCAGCAATGTTTGTTTATAAATTTGTTCTAGATTTGATACACCAAATTCCTGAAAAATTAATTTTGTTGGGTAATCAAAAGGTTTATATAGACAAGTTACTAGTCAGGTGACAGCTAGGGGCATGTTTATTTTCCGGAACAATCAGTATATAAAGATATGCCTTAAAACTTGGCCTGAAATTTTACCGGATCGTACAGGATTGGTAACTAACGTTGTGTGAAAGTTTCCTCCCCCCACATTTAGCGCGGACATTGTATTTAGTTTCTGGAACTAGGGATGATCTAATTATAAATAAATATCACATTAAAATATTCTACATACGTCCAGAAGCTGAATCCATGATGGGGATTTTCTTCATCAACACTTATTTCGGAAATGAATCGGTTTTTTTACAAACCCCTTTAGTCACGAAATACAAAGTTTTGGGGAAACAAAAAGTTGTTTAAAAGAAATGCGTGAATTAAGAATTTTGAAATATTTGAAATGGGAAATATTCATAAAACATAACGAATATTTCTGTATGCAAAATAATTTTTTTAAATGTAATATGATTCAATATTCATGTTTAAAAATATTTGACTTATGGGGTTTCCCAAAATCTAGTAAAGATTTAACAAAATAATATATTTATATCGTGAAATAATTGAACATTTGGTTCAAAATAATACGAATTTGATTCTCAAAACCACTATTTAGAAGCTGACTTTATAATTTTTGCTTTATGTGAACAAATTTTACTCTAACCTGTATGAAATGTCACTAAGGATATAAATAATAAAGTTCTGGATGAAATAATCTGATACAATAATACATTACACAAAAAACAACAGCATTATTCTAACAAATCCAAAATTCAAACACAAAATAACTAATTTACCAAACATAACAGCTTAGGCTATAGTTTTGTTCATTCTGTGTCAGCCTTGTCACTGACATGGGCCTTCTCCACGAAACCTAACTTTCAAGCGCACATGTCATAACAAAATAGCGTTTGACTTGTGGTATTTTTATACAAAATTATATACATATATATCCCTATAGAACAGGGATTAACAATGATTTCAATTTTGTTAAAATTTATCTTATGAGGTTTCTCAAAAAACCGATTCAATTATGAATTCACAACAGAAATTTTTCACTACGTTCAATCAAGAGCATCTAAAGAAGAATGACGTGAATGTTTAGACAAGTGCCCTGACTCGGGACGTTGCACCAGAGGAACAAAATAGCAAGTTTTGAAAGCCACAATCATCCCCATTCATTTGAGATAACAGTGAATGTCCACACAGGTGTTTCGCCTTTTCGCGTTTTGACTAGGAAATATGGAAAATGTGCCACTGTGGTAGTCGGCGTAGAAAATGTTATTTCTTTAGCTACATTAGCAGCATCAGTTTTTCCTGCTGCACGAAGACTCATCTGTATGGTTTAGCATAAGTGAGTTCGGCGGGAGTAAGTGCTGTTCGTAAAGTGTCTGTTTTTTGCCTTTTAGACTGTTCACTACTTTTGTCTCTTCTCACTTTATAGATCTCCTGGATATGGAACAACAAGGTTTGATGGAGAAATCATTGCAATAATTGAAAGTCTCAGGAATCTTCTATGCCACATCAATAAATTTAAGAATGCAGTCATATTATTATTATTATTATTATTATTATTATTATTATTATTATTATTATTATTATGTTTATTATTGTCACACTAACATTACTTATCCAACTTTCATTATTTACTTTCATGTTGTTTTATGGTCTAGATATTAATGTAATAACTATGTAACCAATTGTATTCTATTAGAATTAGAGTCTGGCTGGGCGGAAGAGAAGGCCTACTGGGCTTAGCTCTGCCAGATTAAATAAATAAATAATTATTATTAAATAATTATATCGTCAGACTCCAAAGCAGCTATTCTATAAATAGTCTCTAGACACACATCTTTATCTCAAACAGCAGAAATAACTAAAATGGTCTCCCAATTAGTAACACTCAATACAAGAATTGTATTCCAAAGGATACCATCCCATTGTGGAATCCTGAGAAATGAGAATGCCGATGCTTTTGCAAAGAAGGGCAGCACTACTACTTACAATTCTGTTACTAAATCTACGTATTACTCTGTGAAAAGATTTATTAAATCTACATACATTTTTTCTCGTTGCCAAACTTTGAGAACGGCCCCAAGGTTCACTCAGCCTTCTATAAAATTGAGTCCCGGGTCTTTCCCGGGGGTAAAAGGCGATCAGAGCGTGGTGCCGACCACACCACCTCATTCTAGTGCCGAGGTCATGGAAAGCATGGGGCTCTACCTCCATGCCCCCCAAGAGCCTTCATTGCATGTTACGGGGATACCTTTTTTACATACTTAGACTTCAACAAACAAAATTTGATAACACAATCTCAAGGGAAAAAATGGAACTCTCTACATCATAATCCACAGTTAATTCCCGATTTACTACGAAAATCTTGTGTAGCTTCATTTAGATTGGCAACAGGCCATGACTGTTTAGCCAAACACCTGCATAGAATTGGAATATATCAGTCCCCTAACTGCCCATTGTGCAACTCAAACCAAGAAATGGATTCGGAACACCTCAAAATCTGTGCTTCAGTGGCTGACCATGACAATATCTTTGAAAAATATTGGAGTGCAAGAGGTCAGATGACTTTATTGTCAAACGCCTGGCATTAGAAAACAACAACAACAGCTTTTGTAAATTGAAGCAATGGACATCCATCTCTCTCCTGGGCAGGCGCGGCTCCTTAAGGTTGTAGCAAGTTTACGCTACAACTATAAATATTTACGGATATTTTGGTTTAAAATACAAGTTAAATTATTGTGGTCTAAGTACACGATTGGTATGATCAGCTGTAGTAAGTTTCTCATCCAACTATAATCATTCGTAGAAGCCTCATCGTTGACGTGCCAAAGTAAACGACCGTACTTCTTGGAGACTGGCTTGATCTTTGGTATCTCTTCGGGGAGAGAGGATGAGAGGGGTGTTGTCCAGTGTTGAGTTTCAGTTGTAGATAAACGAAGAGGAAGGTTAACGAGCTTTGAAAATGGAAACAGATGGATGAGTGACAATGACAGAGTCGGAGACAGAACATGCCCGCCCTACGACTGCAGTTAGACGCGAAAACAAGTTTTTTTTTTAGGGTAGAGGGTGAGCTTGTATTTTATTGGTGTTTTCGCTTCCGTTTCCCTGCAGTTACTCGAGTCCAGTTACCTTGACTCGAGTCGAGTTGGTTGAGAGCGCGTGGTGACGCGTAAGAAGCTGTTTTAATAAATTGTGTTGTTTGTGTTATTCTACTGTATTAAATAGACCCTAGTTAAGATGAATACAATTAAATCTTTAATAGAACATCCATTTTCATCGCGCAGCTTAGAAGAGAAGTGTGAGATTAAGCGTCTTGGTAGATCGACTCCGAACCTTGAAATTTCGTAGTGCGTGAAAACCAAAACCGGGTCGCTTAACAGAAAATTCAATTCTGTCCGGTACGAGAAGTTTCAGTGGTTTTGTGGCTGTGAAATAAGAAAGTCTTTGTCCTGTTTTCCTTGCGTTCTGTTCGGAGAAGAGTAGGAAAACACCTTTCATCCTCTCAAGTCGGCATAGGGATTGTTAGTAAAATTTCTAGTAATTTTGTACATTCGCCGAAAGTTGAACATAAATTGTCTCTGAAAAATTCCATTAGAGACACGCAGCCTGAAATGTTTTTGAACTCGTGAGTGCCATAAATAACTGAAAGTTAAGTGCGAATATTCCTTTCATTTATGGACGGATACGCTCTAATGACACTGCGAAGAGACTCTTCTGGGAAAACATTGTGGAAATAAATAGGTGAGTTTTTGCAAATTTTACGACTGCAGCATGATAGGCCTAATATTTTGTAATTGATTAAATGGCGATCTTACTCGTATTAATTATGTAAGCATGTGCGGCTTACAGCTCTTTCGGTGCTACTTGACACCATCCTCAGAGCCTTCTGTGTCTCGGCGTCATCTCAACTTCGCTGCCTGTTGTGTGGGTGCGTTCGTGTGATGAAGAGTTGAGTCAAATAGTGTGTGTGTTCTGAAATTGATCTGTGTGTTGAGAATTTAATTAGGGTGTGTTTTAGTGTGTCTGTATATTTCATATTGTTCTAGTGTGTTGAGTTTTTTGTTTTTGGGTTGTATATGTAGGATATAAAAATTGGAAATTTATCTTTTGAAGAGGTGGAGAAGTTCAAATTCTTGGAGCAACAGTAACAAATATAAATGATACTCAGGAGGAAATTAAACACGGAATAAGTATGGGAAATGCCTGTTATTATTCGGTTGAGAAGCTTTTATCATCCAGTCTGGTGTCAAAAAATCTGAAAGTTAGAATTTATAAAACAGTTATATTACCGATTGTTCTTTATGGTTGTGAAACTTGGACTCTCACTTTGAGAGAGGAACGTAGGTTAAGGATGTTTGAGAATAAGGTGCTTAGGAAAATATTGGGGGCTAAGAGGGTTGAAGTTACAGGAGAACGGAGAAAGTTACACAACACATAACTGCACGCATTGTATTCTTCACGTGACATAATTAGGAACATTAAATACAGACGTTTGAGGGTCTGTAGCATGTAGCACGTATGGGCGAATCCAGAAATGCATATAGAGTGTTAGTTGGGAGGCCGGAGGGAAAAAGACCTTTAGGGAGGCCGAGACATAGACGGGAAGATAATATTAAAATGGATTTGAGGGAGGTGGGATATGATGCTAGAGAATGGATTAATCTTGCTCAGGATAGGGATCAATGGCAGGCTTATGTGAGGGCGGCAATGAACCTCCGGGTTCTTTAAAAGCCAGTAAGTATGTGTAGGATTTCCATGTCTGTATTTATGTTATTGTATGTGTGCTTGGCATTAGTTATGTGTTCGGCATATGTAGATGTATTGTGTAAGATCACCATTTAATCAATTATTTATATTCAATTGTTAAAAGTAGTGTACGACGGAATTAATATTTTGTAGTAAGAAAGTAAACGAACAAAATTTTGAAGTACCAGCCTCCATTGCTCCTGAGTTTCAGTGGCAGTGACACTAATGATATTCTGATGCAACTGCTGATTCTGTTTTAGAAATCGGTTGAGAGTTCTGTTTGCCCGTGTCCACGTTGACTTCAAATCTGACATTAAGTGACACAAGACACTTTTCAAATATTCTGGCACGTTCATGGGAGAATGAGTCTTAACTCCTATTTGCTGTCCTAAGTAACCACATAGATGATGAAAAAAAGTATTTCCTGGACAAAGTAATATTTGACCCTGCCTAGGAAATGGGCCCTTAAATCGGAAAAATCAGTTTTCTGTTTTTGTTTTATTCTACTTCAGAATTAAATTTCGAACATTTAAAAAAGTTTGATGCAAGTAAAAAATTGAAGATTTTATATAGATTTCAAGTTAATATTATGAAATTGGCTTTAAAGTTAAGTGCAGACCTTTATGTAAAAATAACATTTTCGTTGTATTGCAAACTACTTCCACGTCGATGGCTGTAAAGTCATGTAGTTCAAGGTTTGATTGGACAGATGGCGCTAAGATGCAGAAATCGATTTCTTCGCCCAGGTTGTTTTTTCGTTTTCCTCTAAAATTCCGAGTTGGCGTCCATTTTCCTACAATAGCGGCTCGCCGTAAAAAAAATAGATGAAGTGCTGTTCACATAAACAAATGAAGGCTACAGAGAAAAAACGAACAGTCACAATTTTCTTAAGGGTGATGTCATCATCTAATTCAGTATATTACTGCAAAATTTATTGCTGTTTCTAATGAAAAAGTAGGAAAGGACGATTGTATACGTAGTGATAATTCTCCTTCACTAGTTTTGATAAGAAAACACATAAATTTTGCCAATAATATACTAAATTAAATGATATCGTCAACCTTATGAGAATTGTGACTCTGTTCGTTTTTTCTCTGTACCCTTCAAATGCATGAACAGTTTTACAAATATAATGAGTAGGCCTACTACTCGTAAACTACGTACAATTTTAATAGTTCTAGAACACATGCAAACAGGAAAATTAATTTATTTCTGGTGTCACCCAATTTCTTGCATACCAAGTCAATCCTATATTTTAAAGCAGCAAAGCTGTCGATGATGTCTTCATAAAATGTCTGAGTTTAACTGAGGGTGGACAGTATATCTCTATGCAAAGCTATGGGGCTAATGATGAAAGTTTCTCCTGTGATGTAGCATTCCGAGTGAAATTTTCAATCTTTTCAAACAGAAAAGCTTCTTTCATCAGGAGAATTTTTTAAAGTTATTTTATGGAACTTCTCTATTTTCTTAGCACTTTTTAAAACAAATAACAAATGGAATTGTAGGTCGTCCAGAATTTAAAACATATTTTTTATCCTCATATTTAAGTCTACAAAACGACATTTCTAATAAATTACAAACCGTGTCATTTTCGGGATACATATTTCGCACTCATTTATTACCTTTTTCTCTGTATTGGTACCTAAGTACTTCTATAATAGCACTATAGTGATTAATAGTACATTATGCAACGAGCCTATAATGAAGGTATGAAGAAGTGAGTATGAATATTTATGAAACGAGCGCAAGCGAGTTTCATAATTTTCATACGAGCTTCTTAATTACCATTATAGGAGAGTTATATACGACTTTTTATGCTCGACCATATTTCTAACTTGATATTATTAATTTTCTTTGTATCTGACCTTGACCAATGTCCCGTATGTAGTGAGATGTGCGCAGACGCGAAAGTATTGATTTTTTCGAGGAACAGATGTTCACAATGACCTTGCTAGGCCATAAGAACCTACAGAGATAACATTAAAAATAAATTAGACATTGAAAAACGAGATGACAAATTGAATTTATTTGAATATTATTTACAATTAACGCTAATTATTATAGTAACAGAACATAACCTTCTGCGACAGTATTGGATTTCCAGCCTCCGTGACTTTTCGCTAATTCTCTTTCGATTGCATATCCGAGAATAATCGATACTTGCGATTTTATAACGGTACAAAGCTGACCTGTCATTGGCTGAACAGTTGTAACCTGAGTCGTCATTGGCTGAAAGACCTGACCTTTAATGAATAGGTGTACTTTAATGACATGCATTAAAGATCTGCTACCAGCTGTATAATTACTACATTTCGGCATGGTCGAGCATAAACATAATATAATATACACTATGATGTAGGATTAATACACTATATACACTTATCACTAATATACTCTAAATATATTAAATAATAAGTTAATATATACGTACACAATATTAAACTGCATGTGTACATTTACGCGCGCGTTAAACTTTCAAATACAATAGCTGGAACAAAACTGGCACGGTCATGAGCTCATGAGAAGAAATACACGCCGCGGAAAACAACTTTTAAACTTTGCGAAAGTATGTGGGGTGTATTCCTGATAAAATGACATAGAGCCAGCTAATTTACCACTGCAGGGGTGGCTGCTTCGAAACAAGGAATGAGGATACTATTCTCGAGTCAGGTACAAGTCCATGAGTCCATGACTTGTCTAGTCCCTTTTAGAAAGAGAGAGAATGCTCACCATCTCTCTCTACCCTCATTTATAATGGTCGACACTCCTTCAAACGACCACGAGTTACCAGTGGCAGCATTCTCTTCCTCTTCAAATTCTGACTCCACTCCGCCAGAAAGTTCGTCCGTGTCCGTGTCGTCCAAATTGATTACGAACGAGTAATAAATTTCCATCTACAAGTCCATCCTTCGCCCAATAACATTTTTCAACTTTTTCTATGCGTTCACAGGCCTTCCTCCAATTTTCTTTCGTCACTTTTGCAAGTGCGCTCATTTTTAACCTGTTACACACGTTTTTTAAGAGTTGTGTTCGGGCGTTTCTTTCCTGGAGTTCGCAGCACACTTCCACTTCCGCTTTCTAGCGCTTCCTTTTGTTTGTTTGTTTGTTTTTTTTTTTTTTTTTCTATTTTAATCCTGTTAACACCAGGAGATGATATACCTGTCGCTGCAGCAGTTCTTTCGATAAAACTCGGCACAGATATTGTTTGTTTTCCGCATATCAGTGCCTCATATTCTCCAGTAAAGAATTTATCTGCATTAATAACCATGTTCATACCGTCCGACTCCAAGGCTTTCCCGCGTTTTCCCATATTGTCTACCATTATTATTAAATACAAGAGCACAACACTCATTACAATATTTAAGGTAACAGTGAAACCATGCATCTCCGAAAACATTTTAATTTGTGAATTATATTATATTAAATTGGTACAACAAGATACAAACTCGTCCACACCTGTGGAGTAACGGTCAGCGCGTCTGGCCGCGAAACCAGGTGGCCCGGGTTCGAATCCCGGTCGGGGCAAGTTACCTGGTTGAGGTTTTTTTCGAGGTTTTCCCTCAACCCAATACGAGCAAATGCTGGGTAACTTTCGGTGGTGGACCCCGGACTCATTTCACCGACATTATCACTTTCATTTCATTCAGACGCTAAATAACCTGAGATGTTGATACAGCGTCGTAAAATAACCCAATAAAAAAAAGATACAAACTCACTTCACTATTCACAAAATACTACTAACTAATGAACTCGAATAACCCCGAGACGCCACTGAGAGATCCACTAATTGGGTTTGCAAAAGTGTGAAGGGTGAAGGGAGGAGAAAGGGAATTCCAAGAATTGTACAAAAGGAAACCTCTTGCCCGTCACATCTGGTGGCAGTCGGTAGACAAGGACCTCAGACAAGGACAGTAGAAATCACGCCAACTTAATCCTCATGGACTTTTTTTTGTAGTACATACTGTAAAATTTGACAGGCCTTAAACAATAGCCCCCGGCCTTGGAGATCAGCTTCAACACTTCTCTACTGTTCTCCAACCAGGAGATCAACCGTGAAAGGAATGTGCTTACTATTGCGTCATCTATTGGAACGAAGTAGATAAATAATATTACCGTTATAACGCCAGTTTAAAAACCATGCGCCCTTCTGCATATGTAATTTCCTGTATGAAGAGATTAAAAGGCCAGGAGATTAACTGTGATCTAATTTTGTAACTAGGGTAGTATCAATATGTCTGTATCAATGTTATGGTTTGTGCTGTGAGAGCTAGCCAATAGAGATAAGAGTACCCACGTGTGTGACCTTATGACATCTTATGACATCAACATTCATTCACAGCATTACCCTCCTTCGTCTCATCCGGCAGTTAGGGGAGCACAGTATTGTTAGTACCGCTAGATGTGCAAACTGGTTACTCCACCTACAACAAGTCTGACAATTCGCCCTAACTGAAAGACTCAGAAACGCACTTCACTCATACAATCTTTCTTTAGTGCGTGACGTTACGTTACCATGGAAACCAAGTGCTGTATGAGAATGGGAACCCAAATAATTTCACCTTTACAGTATTGTAAGTTCCAATAGACACCGCTGGGCACTAGTAACAGTTGACATTATTCTATTCAGCGGACGGTTACAGGTACTATTTATACAACTAAACACTGTTCCAAACGACTGAAAAGAAAACTTTTTTTTAATTTAAAAAATACGGTATCAGTAATAACTAGAATTAATAATTAATATGAGATAAAATTGTGTTTTACACGTAAATACGTGAAGTGGCACTTCACTTACTTCACCTGAATAACCGCCCCTGGTTTCGTAGGCAGTTTACTCTTGGTTTCACAAGTAAAGAACCTTCGTTGCAGGGTTGGGTTCAGGAAGCCATAAATCTGTCTGACACGCTCCCCCAATTAGTGAAACTGTGGACAAAGATACCACCAGGAGACCGCCGAGAATGCTGTGTTGTGAATTTTCCATTTTTGAAAGAATCCAACCAGTTGCAAAAGAAAATACATTTAAAGAGTCCAGCCAAGAGCAAACGTGGCAACAGCTTCCCCTAACTGGCCTGTCAATCACTGTCATCTGTGCAGAAGTGGTGTGAGGCCAGGGTTCTTTACTTGTGGAGCCGAGAGTACATAATAATGTCAACTTCGGAACCTTGAAAGAAATAAGAGAAATAATTTAATTTTATCAGGCCAGAATACAAAATATACACAAGATATATTCGAAGTCGAATGAACCGCGCTGTGCTCTCCAACACAAAACGTGTTTCTTAACCGGGCGGTAATAGGGGGCAGAATATATTTTTTTTCATATTCGAAAAATTCATAAAAACAGCTAAAAAAAAACCTAACCCGAAATTTGACAGGATGTCACTGGATTGATAACTTTCTTGCTGCGTGAATTCGCGACTTCCATTATTTTTACTATACTTCACATCAGTTCATTAATTCATTTCAGACTATTTATATCTGTCATAATTTTAAGCAAGTAATGTACCGAAATGATCTACGCACTTCCAGGAATTGAATACATGCTGCAGAAATTCGTCTCACTAATAAAATCACCAGAGTTATAAACAGACCGAGGAAGTTGGTACCGAAACTTTAAGTTGTATGAGTTTGGACCATATCTCTACTGAACGGAAAGTAGTAGCGCATCTCTTAATGTCAGTGAACCAGTACGACAAACATGTACAGTTGTCAAAAAAAAAAAAAAAAAGCCGCACTCGTGAACAGCGAATATTTTCTAAGTCCACTTCGGGGGTCACGGCGATGTTACACGATGCATGTGCTTGTAGAAGCAGTTCCGGAACTATGGAATCATTTCGTATTTGCGTCTCGTAGACCAGCCTTAAAGTGCTCGTTTAATGATTCGAAGGTTGTGAGTTCGGGGCTTGTTTAAGTTTTCGTTTTATTTTTTAATCGTTCTTTAGATATATAAATAATATTCAAATTACCATTTATATTCTGTTATCGTTCTTTATCGATATAAATAGTATTCAAGTTATTCAAACCTCCTTTACAGCGAGCTACTACCTGAAAGCCAGATTTGCATAATACATACGTTGCTGGAGGTACGTTAACAGAAAGCCACAATTTAAGTGACACAGCATTTGTGTGCACTCATAGTTGAGTTCTGGCGTCTTGTCAGCTCATGTGAGTTGTGTGGATATAAAGGAAAAATTGTGACGATGTCGTGTGTAGTTCCTGCGGTAGCTCAGCCGGTAGAGCGTTCGCGCGCCAAGCGAAGGGTCCCGGGATCGATAACCGCCCTCTGAACAATTTTTCCTTGAAATTATTCAAACAGGGAGCTACTATCTGAAAGCCAGATTTGCATATTTATATTTTGTTATCATTCTTTTAGCGATATAAATAATATTCATGCTATAATTTTTTTGTTTTCTGTTATCGTTCTTTAGCGACATAAATAATATTCATGTCATCATTTATATTCTGTTTTCGTTCTTTAGCGTTATAAATAATATTCAAGTTATTTATATTGTTACTGTTCTCTCGCGATGTAAATAATCTGTATATTATGTAAGTAATTATTATAATATGAATAACCATTTTTCTTTGTAAAATAGGTTATTTTATTTAAATAATTAAATATATATCATATAATATCTTATATTAATTAAACAAACCGATATTTATCGTTTATATTCTGTTATCGTGCTTTGTGTAAAGTGTGGCATTGTATGAAATGTGGATGTGGAGAAGAACGGAGCGTGTGAAGTGGACAGATAGAATAAGAAATGAAGTTGTATTATCAATTTGATGGAAGTCAAATGCTTTAAGCTCTCAATACGCCAGTTCTAAGAGCAATGCATTAGTTAGCTTCCCAACATCTCAACAGATGGCAGGAGTATACAGATTTTACTTTCCTGGTAACTTTCATAGTATCTATATAGCGGCAGAATACATCCCGATGTCTTAGATATTGTTTTATATGAAATATTTAATTTACGATCATACGCCAGATCTATTAACCCTCAGTCCAAGCGAAGCATACATACAAACATTTAAGAAACAACACATTACTCCTTGGCAAAATTATTAAACAATTTTATCAAGTATTCCCGGAAACCCAAAGTTAAAAGAAAATGTTATAGACATTGCCATAACTATCGTTCACTGATACTTTACAAGACATTTTCACTACCTGTACACATCCAGTGCAAAAATCAAGAACTAGGACAACTGTTACGACGTAATAGAGCTCTGAGGCGGTGATGACACAAATATAAATGTAAGGAAGAGAAAATAAATTTAAATCGTATACAAAATGAAATTAAAAATGTATTAATTAGCATTAGACAAGATTAATTTGAAGTAAAAATACTATTTAATAAATCACATTCTTCTAAACTATGGACATTTAATATTTGAGGCGAAAAACACGCTCCGGCGCCGGGGATCGAACCCGGGTCCTTGGTCCTACATACCAAGCGCTCTGACCACTGAGCTACGCCGAATTCAATCCACAGTACCGGATCGAATCGTCCTCCTTCAGTGTTTCCCTTTGTGGCCTGACTCCAAGTTAGGCATATATGTTGACGTATATGTCTAGTGTCAACTGCCATTATACTAGGAGCGCACTCAGTTGAGTGACTTATTTGGCCGGGATTCCGCAGTTATGATGCACTGCTAGCTATGAAAATATTCTGGATTTATTAATTTGTCCTACAGAATAATAGACAGATAGATAGATAGATAGATAGATAGATAGATAGATAGATAGATAGATAGATAGATAGATAGATAGATAGATAGATAGGTAGGTAGGTAGGTAGGTAGGTAGGTAGGTAGGTAGGTAGGTAGGTAGGTAGGTAGGTAGGTAGGTAGGTAGGTAGGTAGGTAGGTAGGTAGGTAGATAGATAGATAGATAGATAGATAGATAGATAGATAGATAGATAGATAGATAGATAGATAGATAGATAGATAGATAGATAGATAGATAGATAGATAGATAGATAGATAGATAGATAGATAGATAGATAGATAGATAGATAGATAGATAGATAGATAGATAGATAGATAGATAGATAGATAGATAGATAGATAGATAGATAGATAGATAGATAGATAGATAGATAGATAGATAGATAGATATTTTATTAACTGTTGGAATACAATTATTCATAGCATCATCAGTGTACATTAATCTAACAATGATACAATAATATTGCAGTCATCTTAATCTACGGTAACATGTCACATGCTTATTTAATAGAATACTAGTTACTTAGAATATAATGTATTTAATCACTAAGCAAATAACCAAATAACGTACTACTAATACTACTAATTCAGTCACACTAGAACAGTTACTTGTAAATAAGATGCTGAATTTATTTTAAGAGATATACAATTAATTATTTTGTAATCACACACTAGCAGGCAATTGATTATCTTTCTTCTGAGTCTTGATGCTGCCTCTCTTCCAGTAGGGTCTCCAGGCACATGAAACAAGAGAGAACAGAAGTGCAGTACTCACAAGAATAAATGGTTAAAATTTAAAACTTTATAATCCCTGTAATGTTAATTGTCAACATTATAGATATTATTCTGTAGGACAAATTAATAAATCCATAATATGGAAATTTAGTTGTGTTGTCATTGGTAAAGATGTCAACCAGCAAATCATGCTCTACAGCATGGGTTGGGAGCGCATAATGAAGGTGAAGCACCGTGAAAACTCCCTCCACTTTCTGTTCATACACAACACTAAGAAGGGAACAGTTCCAAGTCGTGTACGTTGAATTTAATGAAAATGAATATTTAAACTAACTTTCGTTCGTTAGGAAACGTGGTAATAATCGTTTGTTTAATCTTTTCCTTCCTTACGAAATATACTGATTTTAAAAATCGTTGCTGCTTATACCGCTTCTTGCACCCACTCGGACCCTCATAGCTCCGCTACTCCGTATCACAGCTGTCGCGTTAATGCTCTAGTCAATTTGCTTTCTCTTAGCTCACATGAATAAGGTAGTAATGCAATCCATGGCATTCCTCACTCATTCAAATAGATAGGTATGCAACTGGAAGTCTAGGAACATGACTATACAATTCAGCCGTGGCGAGAACGTGACTCGCGAGACATTGTGGCTCGCAGTGATAGCTGTGCATTTCGCTTGCTTCTAACCCCCGCCAACCCCCACCCTCTCACTCACTGGAGTCAAACTCTGTTCCAATTGTATTTTGTCTCTGACCTGCGAGTGGCATATGTTTCTCTCGAAACCATGTAGAAAAGTTCCAAGTAGGATGGGAGGACGCATTTTTTTGCTATCAATATGATGAGGATATTAAATGTATGATTTGTTCAGAAGTATTACGAGAAAAACGGTTGTATAACATAAAACGGCATCATACTAAATGTTACTGATGAAGCATTAAAAGGTTAAGTGTTATTGTTGTTGTCATCATCATCATCATCATCATCATCATCATCATCATCATCATCATCATCTCTGTACGTCGACCCTTTTTCAGCAGATGTACGAATAATGCGGTTCTTCAATTTGAACTCACTGATTTACTATGTGATGTCAAATGAAAGCTAGATGTAAGGACTTGACAAATGTTGAACTTTCAAATCTTTGCCAAAAATAAATATCCGAAGCTTCGTTCTTTCGCTTGCTCTGTTGAAGCCATGTTCGCTACAACTTACTTTTGTGACAAATTATTTTCAACAATTAAAATAGTAAAAACCAAATTTAGATCACGACTGACAGACAAATACCTTCGTGATCAAGTACGATTGACAGTAAGTGACATAATTCCTGATTTTGAAACTTTGTCGCAGAGACATTGTGAAGACAGTTAATTTTAGGTTGTGATATTGTTAATTTACTGATCATTTATTTCTTCGTTATACGTACTAAACATTAGTTTGTAGCCTTGTACTGTATAAAATTATATTTAAGTGCTTGACGTACTGTAAGGAAAATGAAAATCCGTTAATAAGTCAGACAGTTGCTTTACTTTCCCTTCGGGTATCCGCCTCCCTCCATAGGTGCTATGCACGTTGCGGGTTACACAGTGGCTCGGCGCACGATTACATTTTCGCCACCGCTGCTATACATGCTATACTTTCAAGAACCGAAAAGGGAATTTGGGCCTAAAGTAAAACAACGTGTAGACAATTATAAGATATTTAATGTCGTGGTCGATCCAAATAGTTCCTGTAAACTGATAACAAGTCACGTGAGAAGATGGTTAAGAAATGTATTTCTCCTGAATGTTAAGAAAGACACACTACTACTTCTGTATTCCTGGAGTGGTCAGATAGATCAGATGTTCCCAACCTTTTTTGAGTGACGACACATTTTACTGAACGCCCACGATATCGCGACACACTTACTTTTTTATTGTTAATATTAATAATGATAGTAATAATAATAATAATAATAATAATAATAATAATAATAATAATAATTTATTGCCAGAACAGAGATACATATTGCTTTTTTATGTAAAAACACTCTAGCACCCCCAACAAGAGTAAGGTACATATTCGTGCACAGGGGACATTCCTCATAATATTTACACACTTTATTATATAACAGAATAAAAAAGTAAAAGAGGAAATAAAGAAAATAGGAATAAAAAATACAGATATCACAATAATTCAACTTTAAATTTTCTCTCTAACCAGAAATGTTTTAATTAATTAATTTTTTTTTTAAAATAAGGAGCACTGGCAAATTGCATGTTTGGGAATTTAGCTGTTATCTTGTTACTGTATAAAGCTTTGGACCGGAGTTGCTACTGTGATTATATGCTACAGTTGTGGTACATTTAGGTTCTATCAGTGTGTTCCGATCTTTTGGTTTTATATTTATATAAATATAAATTAAATATATTTCTGGTTTTATGTACGAAATTCAATAAGATATTGTTATAAATTTGATGGAAGAGATGTTTTAAATCCTGAGTCCAACAATTCTAAGAGCAATGCAGTAGTTAGCTTTCCAACGTCTCAACAGATGGCAGGAGTATACAGATTTTACTTTCTTGGTAACTTGCATAGTATTCTTACAACGGCAATTTATATTCCGATGTCTTCGATGTTGTTTTATATAAATTATTTAAATTCAAATCGTACGCCAGTTACATTAACCTTCAGTCCAAGGGAAGCATACACTCAAATATTTAAGAAAAAGAACATTAATGATTGGCAAAATTATGAAACAATTTTAGAAAGTATTCTCGGAAACCCAACATGAAAAGATACAGATATTGCTACACGCATGATGACTGATACTTACTTTACAAGACACTTTTAAAACAGCTACCCACTACTGGTATCCTGTACACATCGAGTACAAAAATGAAAAACTAGAACAACTCTTACAACGTAAAAGAGCTCTGAGTGGCAGATGACAGAAATATAAATATAAGGAAGACAAAACGAATCTAAATCGTATACAAAAGGAAATTAAAAAGTTATTAATCAGAATCAGACAAGATTCGTTTGAAGAAAAATACATTATTTAATGAATCAGATCCTTCTAAACTATGGAAACTCAGTCGCGTTGTCACTGGGAAAAAATGTTAGGCGGCAAATAATTCTTTATGCTCGACCATGCCGAAACGTAGTAATTATACACCTGGTAGCAGACCTTTAATGCATGTCATTAAAGTACACCTACTCATTAAAGGTCAGGTCTTTCAGCCAATGACGACTCAGGTTACAACTGTTCAGCCAATGACAGGTCAGCTTTCTACCGTTATAAAACCGCAAGTATCGATTATTCTCGGATATGCAATCGAAAGGGAATTAGCGAAAAGTCACGGAGGCTGGAAATCCAATACTGTCGCAGAAGGTTATGTTCTGTTACTATAATAATTAGCGTTAATTGTAAATAATATTCAAATATATTCAATTTGTCAACTCGTTTTTCAATGTCTAATTTAATTTCAATGTTATCTCTGTAAGTTCTTATGGCCTAGCAAGGTCAATGTGGATATCTGTTCCTCGGAAAAAAATCAATACTTTCGCGTCTGCGCACATCTCACAACATACGGGACATTGCTAAAAATTAATAATATCAAGTTAGAAATATGATCGAGCATAAAAAGTCGTATGAAACTCGCCTATAATGGTAATTAAGAAGCTCATATGAAAATTATGAAACTCGCTTGCGCTCGTTTCATAAATATCCATATTCACTTCTTAATTACCTTCATTATAGGCTCGTTGCATAATGTACTATTAAAGCAGCGGTCGGAAGCTCATAGTGAAGGGGAACGCCGTGCAATCTCACTCCACTTTCTGTTCGTACACAACAGTAACAAGGGAACCGTCCCAGGTCGTGCAAATGAAAATGCATATATAAGCTAATTTTCGTTCGTTAAGAAACGTTGTTATAGTCTTTTTTTTTTATACCATTAAGTACGAGAAAAATTCGAATCTAACCCAGGACCTCTCAGCTGTGCGCGCTGAGTGCTCTCTAACCAACTGAGCTATGCCGGGACCCGATTCACGACGCCGGCCGAACTCCTCTCGTAGTATCGTGTTACGGCCTTACTGCCTGCACTTGAGACGATACACGTCATATATGTACAGGAGCGCATATTACATGACTTTATGGCCATATTCAACAACAGTTTCTTTAAACTGTTAACATCATATATGTATCAAATATAAATGAGGTCTCGCCCACCTCATTATATTTGCTCGACTAGTATGACTAGTCAGTTTGTTTTTTTTATACCATATATGTTGTTATAGTCGTTCGCTTCGCATTTTCTTCGTTTACGAATTACATATATTGACTTGAAAATCGTTGCTGCTTATACCGCTTCTTGCGCTCACTCGGATCCTCATAGCTGCGCGACACCGTATCACGCCATCGGATTGCTCACCGGTGAGATTCGAAATACGCTGGAACAAAACTGCTGGAAGAATCGATGCTGTCATGGCGACCGTGTAAGTGATTATCTGTGCTACGCTAGCAAAATTTTGCGAAATTTCCATACTGCCATCTCGTTCAAAGAAAAGAGATCATAAACAACTTATTTCTTGAACCGGTAGTAATAACTGGTCCGTTGACATGTTCGCTCATAAGCCATTAACATATTGTTTTTACGTTGTGCTCATTACAAACAATACAGCAGAACTAAAGCAGAACACACCGCCATGACACAACAGTGCACGATGCCATTCGTCTACTAATTCCCGCCCTATACAAGAACCAATCAGATTCACTGATGGCGGCTGATGGAGCCTGCCACCACCTCTGCAAGTTGATGGCACCGGTGCGACACCGGTGGAGCATCAATGACTTCATCGGTGGAATTCGGAACACCGTGATGCCATCGGATTGCTCACCGGTGAGATTCGGAATACGCTCTAAGGAACAAAACTGCTGGAAGAATCGATGCTGTCATGGCGACCGTGTAAGTGATTATCTGTGCTACGCTAGCAAAATTTTGCGAAATTTCCGTACTGCCATCTCGTTCAAAGAAAAGAGATCATAAACAACTTATTTCTTGAACCGGTAGTAGTAACTGGTCCGTTGACATGTTCGCTCATAAGCCATTAACATATTGTTTTTACGTTGTGCTCATTACAAACAATACAGGAGAACTAAAGCAGAACACACCGCCATGACACAACAGTGCACGATGCCATTCGTCTACTAATTCCCGCCCTATACAAGAACCAATCAGATTCACTGATGGCGGCTGATGGAGCCTGCCACCACCTCTGCAAGTTGATGGCACCGGTGCGACACCGGTGGAGCATCAATGACTTCATCGGTGGAATTCGGAACACCGTGATGCCATCGGATTGCTCACCGGTGAGATTCGGAATACGCTCTAAGGAACAAAACTGCTGGAAGAATCGATGCTGTCATGGCGACCGTGTAAGTGATTATCTGTGCTACGCTAGCAAAATTTTGCGAAATTTCCATACTGCCATCTCGTTCAAAGAAAAGAGATCATAAACAACTTATTTCTTGAACCGGTAGTAGTAACTGATCCGTTGACATGTTCGCTCATAAGTCATTAACACATTGTTTTTACGTTGTGCTCATTACAAACAATGCAGCAGAACTAAAGCAGAACACACCGCCATGACACAACAGTGCACGATGTCATTCGTCTGCTAATTCCCGCCCTATACAAGAACCAATCAGATTCACTGATGGCGGCTGATGGAGCCTGCCACCACTTCTGCAAGTTGATGGCACCGGTGCGACACCGGTGGAGCATCAATGACGTCATCGGTGGAATTCGGAACACCGCGATGCCATCGGATTGCTCACCGGTGAGATTCGGAATACGCTCTAAGGAACAAAACTGCTGGAAGAATCGATGCTGTCATGGCGACCGTGTAAGTGATTATCTGTGCTACGCTAGCAAAATTTTGCGAAATTTTCGTACTGCCATCTCGTTCAAAGAAAAGAGATCATAAACAACTTATTTCTTGAGCCGGTAGTAATAACTGGTCCGTTGACATGTTCGCTCATAAGCCATTAACATATTGTTTTTACGTTGTGCTCATTACAAAGAATACAGCAGAACTAAAGCAGAACACACCGCCATGACACAACAGTGCACGATGTCATTCGTCTGCTAATTCCCGCCCTATACAAGAACCAATCAGATTCACTGATGGCGGCTGATGGAGACTGCCACCACCTCTGCAAGCTGATGGCACCGGTGCGACACCGGTGGAGAATCAATGACGTCATCGGTGGAATTCGGAACACCGTGAAGCCATCGGATTGCTCACCAGTGAGATTCGGAATACGCTCACAGCTCTCACATTAATCCTCTGTCATTAATGCAATAGTAGTGCAATCCATGGCATCTTTCACTAGTTCGTACACTGTCCAAATACATAAATATGTAACTGGAAGTCTAGGTACACGACTGTATCGAAAGGGGAATTTGGGCCTAAAGCAGAACAACATGTAGACAATTATAAGATATTTAACGTCGTGGTCGATCCAAATAGTTCCGGTAAACTGACAAAAAATCATGTGAGAAAATGGTTAAGGAATGTATTTCTCCCGGATGTTAAGAAAGACACACCACTACTCCCGGAGTGGTCAGAGAGATGGCACTATATTTACTTTTGAAGGAGGAAACAATACTTTGCATGGTAAGACAATTAAAACTCAAATTATCCCTCCAATAACTACAAGATTTTGGAACCCTTGGTTGTGTATTTTTTTAAGCAATACAAAATTGTAAATCGAAGGCAAGAAGAGTATTTGGGATATAGAATTATGTGTACTTTCATGTTTTGCCAAGGAGTAAAGCTTCATAGTTTATATATATATTTTTAATTAATAATTTTTAAAAGCTTTCTTTGTTCTCTACAATTTCCTTTTCAGCTCGCAGTTATTAAAATAAGTTGGTGATTGCATCCTTAGGGTTCGTTACCATAGGGTTTGACAATAGAGAGTTTTTTCCATAATGTGTTTCTTGTTACCGTAAACTTTAATACACGGTTTTGCCGCACTCTGTTTTCGTTTACGGTAAACTATAAAGTCACATGATCGACGTTCTACGCATGCGTCACATTATCGTTATCAGAAATTCCGATACGATGACAAGATAATTCCATTCGTTTATCTTGAATCTTTATCGTGAACAGAAAGGCGTAGGAAAGCTACGTTTCGACAATAATGATGACTTAATAATAATACGTGAAGTAATTGCAACTAATCTCTATGAAAACTTGAATCTGTGGAAAGATATCGATGATAAAACAGTGACTGCAACTAGAAAACCTTTTCCACTGCGAATCATAAAGGGGCATATAGATCAATCAAATTATTTCGGAATTCTAGCGCTGCAAATTTACAATATTGTAACTATAAATAAATGTAAAATATAAAATCAAAATATTTCCTTCATAGAGATAAAATTAGTGTACAAGGCAAGAAACGAAACAGCTTCAAAATTCAACAATTGTCTTGACTTATCACATTATGTAAGTTTGGTTTAATATGTGACATGAATAAACTTGCATTACTTTTATTAGAGATGGTAGATTTTCACAATCACGATGAATGCGAAATGTGCTGAAATGCTGTAAAAAAGGTAAATTTATGTTTGGGAGCATGGTAAGTTTATTAGTGTAGTTTTTATACGCCGATATAATTCGAAATAGCCTATAATACAAAATGCGAAGTGTATTGTTATAAATTTTGATGGAAATCAAATGCTTTAAATTCTGAATACAACAGTTCTAAGAGCGATACAGTAGTTAACTTCCCAAGATCTCAACAGATGGCAGAAGTATACAGATTTTGCCTTCCTGGTAACTTACATAGGATCCATACAACGGCAGATTACATCCCAATGTCTTAGATGTTGTTTTATATGAATTATTTAAATTACGCTCATACGCCAGATGTATTTACCCTAAGTCAAAGCGAAGCATACACACAAACATTTAAGAAACAGCACATTACTCCTTGGCAAAATTATGAATAAACTTTAACAATTATTTCCGGAAATCCAATGTTAAAGAAAAGATTATAGCCATTGCCATAACTATCGTTCACGCGCTCAGAACAGCTACCTACTACCGGTATCCTGTACATATTCAGTGTACAAAAATAAAAAAAAAAACTAGAACGACTCTTAATAATGTGAAAGGGTTCTGAGAAGCAGATGGCAGAAATATAAATTTAAAGAAGACAAAACATGTGTAAATCGTATTCAGAAGAAAATAAAAAAATTATTAATTACCATAAGACAATATTCCTTTCAAGAAAAAAATACCATTTAATCCCTCAGATCCTTCTAAACTATGAAAACTTAGTCATGTTATCTCTGGGAAAAGCTGTCAACTGGAAAATCGTTCTCTAAAGCAGGAGTCGGAAGGTCATAGTGAAGGGAAAACGCCGTGCAATCTCACTCCACTTTCTGATCGTACACAACACTAGCAAGGGAACCGTTCACAGGTCGTATAGCTCGATTTTAATGGAAATGCATATTTAAGTTAATTTTCGTTCTTTAAGAAACGTGGTGATATTCGTTCGTTTCGATTTTTCCTCGTTTACGAAATATACTGACGTGAAGTCGTTGTTACTTATACCGCTTCTTGCGCGAACTCAGATCCTCATGGCTACGCGACGCCATATCACAGCTCTGGCATTAATGCTCTAGTGAATTTGTATTCTCTTAAGTCACATAAATACAGTAGTAGTGGAATCCATGGTATCTTTCACTCATTCGTATAACGTCCAAATTAATAGGTATGCTTCTAGGAATATGACTATTCATGGTATACATTCAAGAGCCGAAAAGGGAATTTGAACTAAAGTAAAAACTATTCATGGTATACATTCAAGAACCGAAAAGGGAATTTGAACTAAAGTAAAACAACGTGTAGACAATGTTCGATGCAAGTAGTTCGGGTAACCTGACAAAAAAATCATGTGAGAAGGTGTTTAAGAGGCGTCTTTCTCCCGGTTAAGAAAGACACACTACTACTTCTGGATTCCTAAAATAGTCAGGCGGTTGACACCATGTTAACTTTTAAAGGAGTAAACAATACTTTACATAGTAACACAATTAAAACACAAAGTATCCCTCCAAAACTACAAGATTTTTGGAACCCTTGGATTTGTATCTTACTACGCAATATAAAATTTTAATTCGAGGGCTAGAAGAGTATTTCAGAAATAAAATTATCTGCACTTTCATGTAGTGCCAAGAAATACCACTTCATAGTTTGTATTTTTTTTTTTATTATTGGTTCTTATATGGTTTCTTCGCTCTCTAAAAAAAACAATGGTCTGGACTTTCCTTATAATCTGCATTTTGTTTAATATACGACATGAATAAAGTTGCATTACTTTTATTAGAGATGGTAGATTTTTCGCAATCACGATAAATGCGAAATGTGCCCTAATGCAATAAAAAATAAGTAATTTTATATTTAGAAGCATGTTAAGTACAATTGGTGTAGCTGTTAATCCCCTATAAGATTCGAAATTGAATACAAATTGCGAAATGTACAGTTGTAAAAAAAAAGTGGCCGCACTCGTGAACAGCGAATATTTTCTAAGTCCACTTCGGGTCACGGCGATGTTACACGATGCATGTGCTTGTAGAAGCAGTTCCGGAACTATGAAATTATTCAATATCTGCGTCTCGTAGACCAGCGGCAGAGTGCTTACTGAAGGTTGTGGGTTCGGGCATTCTTCAAGTTTTCATTTTATTTTTTAATCGTTCTTTAGCGATATGAATAATATTCAAATTATCATTTATATTCTGTTATCGTTCTTTATCGATATCAAGTTATTTATATTTTGTTATCGTTCTTTTAGCGATATAAATAATATTCAAGTTATAATTTTTTGTATTCTGTTATCGTTCTTTAGAGATATAAATAATGTTCAAGTCATCATTTCTATTCTGTTATCGTTCTTTAACGATATGAATAATATTCACGTTTTTTATATTCTGTTATCGTTCTTTAGCTTTATAAATAATATTCATGTCATAATTTATATTCTGTTTTCGTTCTTTAGCGTTATAACTAATATTCAAGTTATTTATATTCTGTTATTGTTCTTTCGCGATATAAATAATCTGTAAGTAATTATTATAACGCAAATAACCATTTTTCTTTGTAAAATAAGTTATTTTATTTAAATAATTAAATATATTATATAATATCTTATATTAATTAAACAAACCGATATTTATCATTTATATTCTGTTATCCTTCTTTAGTGATACTGTATAAATAATATTCAAGTTATTTATACTGTTATCGTTCTTTAGCGATATAAATAACATAAATTTAATATTAGGTTTGGAACAGTACAGTTGCATAATACTGGTGTTAGTTTTTCTTTTTATATTATTACATTATACTATCGTGAACCACAATAAACTGAAAAGGAGTGACGAGGAATTGAACCTGAGACGTTGACATCTAAATTCCGACGTTCTTCCGCTGAGCTATGAGGGCACAAGTGTAGAAATATTTGCGGAAAAATTGGCCCAATCCCCCTCCAATATTTTCTGATGATTTGTAGAAGCTAGTTCAGGATGCGGGGGGCAAAGGCTAATTTGGGATTTCCGGGTATCTGATTGGGTCAAACATCCTGATAGAACTAATATTTAACCCTTGCGGTGAATTTCGATGAAGTCCGGAAGGTCCAATTAGTCAAATCCACTCTTCTCATCTCGACGCTTGCGTCCCCTGGGATCTAATAAGATGCGAAAGAGACAGTGGTGTGCGAAAAGCAACGGGACGTTACCGAATTTATCCTTCCCAAGAAAAACTGCAAACATGAGCAAAGGAAGTTTTTAATAGAAAAAGGAACATCTTCTGCGTACCTCTGAAAAAAGAACTAAGGAAGAGATTAGTGAAGTGCTTTGTGTGGAGTGTGGCATTGTATGGAGAAGAAACATGGACATTACGACGAAATGAAGAGAAACGAATAGAAACATTTGAAATGTGGATGTGGAGAAGAACGGAGCGTGTGAAGTGGACAGACAGAATAAGAAATGAAGTTGTGTTGGAAAAAGTGGATGAAGAAAGAATGTTGCTGAAACTGATTAGAAAGAGAAATAGGAATTGGTTGCGTCTCTGGTTGAGAAGAGTAATAGACGACATTAGGATATGTGGATCATATGCGGAGAGTAAGAGGAAGGCAGAAAATAGAAAAGATTAGAGAATGCTGGGTTTGTAATGAAAGACCTGCCCATGGGCAGAACACTTATGTATGTCCAGAATGCCTGGAATTCGTGTCTAAGAACAGTCGCTATTTGCAAAGACTAGTCGATTTCATGCCCAATCGACTGCAAGATGTGATCGAGATAAGGGGAAGATAAGACTAAATATTGAATCGTGGCTTTTTGTTTTGTTTTTTGAACGCTTAATTGTTTGAATGTTCTAAGGCAGACGCCAGTAAGTTTGTTTTATTTGTGCCACGAAATATATTTTTGTTGAGAATTTTTTTCTTTCCATTTGCAGCCATTATGTCATAATTAATACCGATGATAAAGTCATGGCATAATACATTCATGAAGCTGATGTTAATTACTAAAATAATCATAAAAGAGACAGGAGCAATTATGAATATTTTGAGTCTCTCTCTTAAAAACAAAACAATAAAAAAACATAAAAAGCAGAAGGTTGTATTCGAACGCAGGACCCCACGAATAAGAGGCGGGAACGCTGCTATTAAGCTATTATGTAACACAGAGAGTAGTGAGTACTTTAATTATAACTGTATATATCAGGCAACGTGGTCCAACAACATGTAACATCGCCTGTCTCCGAATTGTAGCGAAGATACCCGAAGGGAACTTTGCTTCAAGAGAACGGCCACTTTTTCTTTTGACAACTGTGTTTCTTACATTTTCTTTGTCTTTATGGTATGCAGCGACAGATGAAATTAAAGGCCTAAACTTAAAAAGAAAAATTCAGCATAAATTGCAAATACTCTTCAATACAGAAAGAAATTTGAAACATCCGAGGATATAGAACGAGAAAGGAACGAAATGGTAGATGTAGTCTACTGATAGCTCCACTTTAAGAGATATCCAAGACGTTGAAAGTTTTAGCTTTGAAGCTGATACATCGAGTCTTCTGGAGATATCAACTTATGCCTCTTATCATCTTATCCTCAAAGTTACATAACTCAATTTGTACTGATTACTTGCTAGGGGGGAATAAAACCAACATTCAAAATACTTATTTTAGCTTTTTGATTACTGAAGGTCTTACGCGGTTTACCAAGTTAGCATCACTACACAACACTGTTTTTGAGAGTAACTTCAGCAACTTCTTATGAAATCCACATTTTACTAGGTTCTCTTCATTAAAACTGTTTCAAATCAATCCATTTACAATGCAGTAGGCAATTTGATGAAATGAAAAGTACAGAATCTATCATTTTCATCCAAAATTTATGAATTTGAAACTGCGTAATCACGTCTACAATCCTATTATCTCTACAAAATTTGATGCGAAGAGAGCCTAATAGTTTTGAAATGATACATTTAAAAATGTATTTTATATTGGGGTCACTAAAAAAGGTTGCCTGCGACAGTGTTTTCAAAATAGTGAGTTCATATTTGAGGGTCTCGGTTACTATACACGGTAACTGACATTTTATTCAAAAATGAGGTCTGTAGTGTATATGGTATCTTACATTTTGCGTCTACTACATTTAATAATAATAATAATAATAATAATAATAATAATAATAATAATAATAATAATAATAATACTTTATTGACAGAACAATGATACATATTGCATTTTTATATAAAACACTTTTGCTCATAGAGTAAAAGTTACGTACTCGTGCTCACGGGGCCTTTCACATAGAGTTAAGGCACTTTATTAAATAACATAGCCTAGTAAATATTAAAAAAGAGGAAGAGAACAAATGTGTCACAATAAATGAACTTAAATTTTCTCTCTAAAGAAATTTTTAATTGATTTGTTTAAAGTAAGGTGCATTACCAAATTGTATGTTTGTATGTTGTATATTATAATCCCTTCAACCGACATTGCTACTGTGATTATTTCCTATGGTTGTGGTACATTTAGGTTCTGCAATGTTGTCTGATCTTTTGGTTTTGTATTTATATTTATGTGAATATAAATTAAATATATTTCGGTTTTTATGTATGGAATTCATCACGACATTGTTATAAATTTGATGGAAGTCAGATGCTTTAAATCTCTTTATTTGTCTATGCTTTAAATTTTAAATACAACAGTTCTAAGAGCAATGCAGTAATTAACTTTTCAAACTCTCAACAGGTGGCAGAAGTATACAGATTTTAACTTCGTGGTAACTTACATAGGATCCATACAACGGCAGATTACGTCCCGCTGTGTTAGATGTTGTTTATATGAATTATTTGAATTACGATCATACGCCACTTGTATTAACCCTCAGTCCAGGCGAGGCATACACACAAACATTTAAAAAACATATCATTACTAATTTGGCAAAATTATGAAACAATTTTAACAAATTGTTTCCGGAAAGTTAATGTTAAAAACAAAAAATTAATATAGAGATTGTCTTAACTATGGTTCACAGATACTTTGAAGACTCTGTCAGAACAGCTAACCACTACCGGTATCTTGTACAGAAATCAAAAACTAGAACAACTTTTACAATGTTAAAGAGCTCTGAGGCGCAAATAGCAGAAAATAAATTTAAAGTAGATAAAACAAATCTAAATCGTTTTGCAGAAGGAAATGAAAAATGTATTAATTAGCACCAGAACAAGATTCCTTTGTTGAAAATATACTATTTAATCAATCAAATCCTTCTAAACTATGAAACCTTAATCGCGTTCTCACTGGGAAAAAATGTCAATAAGCAAATCGTGCTCTATAGCAGGAGTCAGGGGCTCATAATGAAGGGGAACTCCATGAATCCTCAATCCAATTTCTGTGTACACAACACTAACAAGGGAACCGTTCCATGTCGTGTAGCTTCAGTTTAATGAAAATACATGTATAAGGAAGAAGTTTTCTTTCCTTAATTAACATGGTGATAGTGGTTCGTTGCGCTTTTCTTCGTTTACGAAAATCGTTGTTACTTATACCGCTTCTTGCGCTCACTTGGATCCTCGTAGCTCCGCGACACGTATCACAGCTCTCGCATTAGTGCTTCAGTCAAATTTTTCTCTCTTAACTCACATTCATAAAGTAGTAGTGCAATCCGTGGCATCTTTCACTCATTCATACACTGTCTAAATGCACAGGTATGCAGCTGAAAGTCTAGGTAACGGCTGTACATACTGTGATTTCAAGAACCGAGAAGAGAATATGACCTAAATAAAACAGTGTGTTGACAATTATACAACATTTAATGTCGTGGTCGATGCAAGTAGTTCCGGTGGAAAAAAAAAATCGCGTGAGAGAATGGTTAAGAGATGTATTTCTCCGAGTGTTAAGAAAAGCACACTACTACTTCTGGATCAATGGCGTGGTCAGATAGATGATTTTATATTTGATTTTGAAGGAGTAAGCATTATTTTATGTGGTAGGACAATTAAAACACAAATTTGCCCTCCAAAACGTACAAGATTTTTGAAACCATTGTATTTGTATTTTTTTACGCAATATAAATTTGTAATTTGAAAGCTAGAATAGTTCCTATTTCAGACAAAAATATTACTGTATTTTCATATAGTGCCAAGGAATAGCACTTCATAGTTTGCACTATTTTTAAAATTAATGCTTCTTCTATGATTTCTTCTCTGTATACAATTTCCTTTACAGCTCGCTGTGGTTATATTAATTAGGTGATTGCGTCCTTAGGGATCGTTACCATGGGGATTGAGAATAGAAAATTTTTTGCATAATGTTTCTTGTTACCGTAAACATTAAAAGAATGTTTTGCCACACTATCTTTCATATACGGTTATCTGTAAAGTCATATGATTGATGTTCTACTTTTGCGTCACATTACCGTTACCAGAAATTTCGATACGATGACGAGATAATTATATTTCTTTATCTTGAAACTTTATTGTGAACAAAATGGCTCAGGGAAGTTATGTTTGAACAGTAATGATGACTTAATACTAATGCCCATATCATAATAAGCTAAGACATGGACGACTCTAGTGGAAGGTAAGGCGGAATCTTGGCAACATGTGGGTCAGGCATGAGCGCGTTCGAAAGAAACTCAACGTCGTGTGTGCGATTTAATTCTTGCTTTCGTGTATTGAAGAGTATTTGCAATTTATGCTGAGTTATTTTTTTTAAGTTTAGGCCTAAAATCAGCCAAGTATGGATTTCTATAACAGCTCCCAGAAATAAATTTGAAACATCCGAGGATATAGAACGAGAAAGGAACGAAATGGTAGATGTAGTCTACTGATAGCTCCACTTTAAGAGATATCCAAGACGTTGATAGTTTTAGCTTTGAAGCTGATACATGGAGTCTTCTGAAGATATCATCTTATGCCTCTTTCAAAGTATCCTAAAAGTTACATAACTCAATTTATACTGATTACTTGCTGGGGGGGGGGGAATAAAACCAACAATCAAAATACTTACTTTAGCTTTTTGATTACTGAAAGTGTTACGCGGTTTACCAAGTTAGCATCACTACACAACACTGTTTTTGAGAGTAACTTCAACAACTTCTTATGAAATCCATATTTTACTAGGTTCTCTTCATTAAAACTATTTCAAATCAATCCATTTACAATGCAGTAGGCAATTTGATGAAATGAAAATTACAGAATATATTATTTTCATCCAAAATTTATGAATTTGTAACTACGTAATCACATCTACAATTCTATTATCTCTACAAAATTTGATGCGAAGAGAGCCTAATAGTTTTGAAATGATACATTTAAAAATGTATTTTATATTGAGGTCACTAAAAAAGGTAGCCTGCGACAGTGTTTTCAAAATAGTGAGTTCATATTTGAGGGTCTCGGTTACTATACACGGTAACTGACATTTTATTCAAAAATGAGATCTGTAGTGTATATGGTATCTTACATTTTGCGTCTACTACATTTAATAATAATAATAATAATAATAATAATAATAATAATAATAATAATAATAATAATAATAATAATAATAATAGTAATAATAATAATAATAATAATAATAATAATAATAAAAACTTTATTGCCAGAACAAAGATACATTTTGCTTTTTGTATAAACGCACTCTTGAGCCCACAGAACGATATAAGTTACGTACTCGTGCTCAGAAGGCATTTCACATTATGTTAACACATTTTATTAAACAACAGAGTAAAAATTAAAAATATAGGAAGAGAAACGAATGTGTCCCCCATAATTGAAATTAAATGTTTTCTCTGAACAGCAAATTTTAGTGTTTTTTTTTTTAGTAAGGAGCATTAGCATATTGTACGTTTCGGAATTCATCTATTACGTTGTTATAAACCCTTGGACCGAAGTTGCTACTGTGAATATATGCTACAGTTGCGGTACATTTAGGTTCTGTCATTGTTCTCTGATCTCTTGCTTTTATATATATCTGAATATTTATGATATATATTTCGATTAATATGCCCTAATATTAATAAAACATTTATATAAATTTGATGGAACACAAAAATTTTAAATTCTGAATGAAACAGTTCTAAGAGCAATCGAGTAGTCAGCTTTACAATATCTCAACAGATGGCAGGAGTATACAGATTTTACTTTCTTGCGAACTTACATGTATTCTTACAACGGGAGATAATATTCCGATGTCTTAGATGTAGTTTTATATAAATTATTTAAATTCCGATCACACTCCAGACATATTAACCTTCAGTCCAGGGACTCAGTGTTAAGAAACAGCACATTACTGATCGACAAAATTATGAAACAGTTTTACCAAGTATTCTCGGAAACCCAACATGAAAAACAAAAAATGGTGTAGATATACTATAAGCATGTTCACTGACACTTTACAAGACTCTTTTAGAACAGCTACCCACTACCGGTTTCCTGTACACACCCAGTACAAAAATCAAGATCTAGAATAACCCTCACATCGTAAAAGAACTCTAAGACATAGATGACAGAAATAAAAATTTAAAGAAGTCAAAACGAATTTAATCACTTAAAAAAGATAGTTAAAATTTATTAACAAACATCAGATAAGATTCGTTCGAAGAAAAAAATACTATATAAACAATCAGATCTTTTTAAACTACGTAAACTCAGTCGCGTTCTCACTGGGAAAAAATGTTAGGCAGCAAATCATGCCCTAAAGCAGTGGTTGCCAAACACCACGAAATTGTGGCGTAATATAAATACAACCCGCACACCACTATCGCAAGGAGAGGGATGGAGTGGGTATCTCCTCAGGTAGTGCAGTGAATAACACTACAGAGACGGACTGTGGTCAAAAAACAAAAGCAATATAATATTCTTCTACTTATTAACTATATACACTTTTTTCCATGTTAATATTTTATCCTCCTATTCATTATTTTTCTATTATTAATGAAATAAAATAAATTCATTTTCTCATTCACCATAAAAAGAACGTGTACTTTAGATCAGCAGATATTTGAAATCAGAAAAATGTACCAGGCTGTTCACGAAGTTGTAAATTACACTACATACTTCAAAAAACGTCGAAATATTTTACTCCGATTAAGACATAGAAGCCGATACTTTTTATTGTTTATTTATTAATGAAATATTCAAATTACACTACATACGTCGAAAAAACGTGTAAGTATTTTACACCGATTAAGACATAGAACCCAATGCATTTTATTGTTAATTTATTAATGAAATATTCAAATTACACTACATACATCGAAAAAAACGTGGAAGTATTTTACACCGATTAGGACATAGAAGCCGATACTTTTTATTGTTTATTTATTAATGAAATATTCAAATTACACTACATACGTCGAAAAAACGTGTAAGTATTTTACACCGATTAAGACATAGAAGCCAATGCATTTTATTGTTTATTTATTAATGAAATATTCAAATTACACTACATACATCGAAAAAAAAAACGTGTAAGTATTTTACACCGATTAGGACATAGAAGCCGATACTTTTCATTGCTTATTTATTAATGAGATATTCAAATTACACTACATACGTCGAAAAAAACGTGGAAGCATTTTACAACGATTAAGACATAGAAGCCAATACTTTTTATTGTTTATTTATTAATGAAATATTCAAATTACACTACATACGTCGAAAAAAACGTGGAGGTATTTTACACCGATTAGGACATAGGAGCCGTTACTTTTTATTGTTTATTTATTAATGAGATATTCAACTTACACTACATACGTCGAAAAAAACGTGGAAGCATTTTACAACGATTAAGACATAGAAGCCAATACTTTTTATTGTTTATTTATTAATGAAATATGCAAATTACACTACATACATCGAAAAATACGTGGAAGTATTTTACACCGATTAGGACATAGAAGCCGATACTTTTTATTGTTTATTTATTAATGAAATATTCAAATTACACTACATACATCGAAAAAAAAAAGTGAAAGTATTTTACAGCGATTAGGACATAGAAGCCGATACTTTTTATTGTTTATTTATTAATGAAATATTCAAATTACACTACATACGTCGAAAAAAACGTGGAAGCATTTTACAACGATTAAGACATAGAAGCCGATACTTTTTATTGTTTATTTATTAATGAAATATTCAAATTACACTACATACGCCGGAAAAAACGTGGAAGTATTTACACCGATTAGGACATAGAAGCCGATACTTTTTATTGTTTATTTATTAATAAAATATTCAAATTACACTACATATGTCGAAAAAGGCGTGGAAGTATTTTACATCGATTAGGACTTAGAAGCCGATACTTTTTATTGTTTATTTATTAATGAGATATTCAAATGACACTACATACGTCGAAAAAAACGTGGAAGCATTTTACAACGATTAAGACATAGAAGCCAATACTTTTTATTGTTTATTTATTAATGAAATATGCAAATTACACTACATACATCGAAAAAAACGTGGAAGTATTTTACACCGATTAGGACATAGAAGCCGATACTTTTTATTGTTTATTTATTAATGAGATATTCAAATTACACTACATACGTCGAAAAAAACGTGGAAGCATTTTACAACGATTAAGACATAGAAGCCAATACTTTTTATTGTTTATTTATTAATGAAATATGCAAATTACACTACATACATCGAAAAAAACGTGGAAGTATTTTACACCGATTAGGACATAGAAGCCGATACTTTTTATTGTTTATTTATTAATGAAATATTCAAATTACACTACATATGTCGAAAAAGGCGTGGAAGTATTTTACATCGATTAGGACTTAGAAGCCGATACTTTTTATTGTTTATTTATTAATGAGATATTCAAATTACACTACATACTTCGAAAAAAAACGTGGAAGCATTTTACACCGATTAGGACATAGAAGCCGATACTTTTTATTGTTTATTTATTAATGAAATATTCAAATTACACTCCATACGTCGAAAAAAACGTGGAAGCATTTTACAACGATTAAGACATAGAAGCCGATACTTTTTATTGTTTATTTATTAATGAAATATTCAAATTACACTACATACGCCGGAAAAAACGTGGAAGTATTTACACCGATTAGGATATAGAAGCCGATACTTTTTATTGTTTATTTATTAATGAAATATTCAAATTACACTATATACGCCGGAAAAAACGTGGAAGTATTTTACATCGATTAGGACTTAGAAGCATATACTTTTTATTGTTTATTTATTAATGAGATATTCAAATTACACTACATACGTCGAAAAAGGCGTGGAAGTACTTTACATCGATTAGGACTTGGAAGCCGATACTTTTTATTGTTTATTTATTAATGTGATATCCAAATTACACTACATACGTCGAAAAAAACGTGGAAGCATTTTACAACGATTAAGACATAGAAGCCAATACTTTTTATTGTTTATTTATTAATGAAATATTAAAATTACACTACATACGTCGAAAAAGGCGTGGAAGTATTTTACATCGATTAGGACATAGAAGCCGTTACTTTTTATTGTTTATTTATTAATGAGATATTCAGATTACACTACATACGTCGAAAAAGGCGTGGAAGTATTTTACATCGATTAGGACATAGAAGCCGATACTTTTTATTGTTTATTTATTAATGAGATATTCAAATTACACTACATACGTCGAAAAAAACGTGGAAGCATTTTACAACGATTGAGACATAGAAACCAATAATTTTTATTGTTTATTTATTAATGAAATATTCAAATTACACTACATACGTCGAAAAAAAACGTTGAAGTATTTTACAACGATTAAGACATAGAAGCCAATACATTTTATTGTTTATTTACTAATGAAATATTCAAATTAGACTACATATGTCGAAAAAAACGTCGAAGTATTTTACACCGATTAGGACATAGGAGCCGATACTTTTTATTGTATATTTATTAATAAAATATTAAAATTACACTACATACTTCGAAAAAAATGTGTAAGTATTTTACACCGATTAAGACATAGAAGCCAACACTTTTTATTGTTTATTTATTAATTAAATATTCAAATTACACTACATACGTCGAAATAAACGTCGAAGTATTTTACCCGATTAAGACATTAAGATATTCAAGTTACAGGTAAGGGCGTGGTAGTCTTTATGACAAGAAGAATAATAACAACGTACAGTTTCCTTGGAAAAGAATGAGACGATTGAATATTCCTAAGTCTCAGATGTAAAACACTGCGCATGATCTGAGACCAGAGCACTGATACACAAGATAACGAATATTGAGTTACTTAGATTCAGGCTATTTGGTTTGTTACTAGCATCGTTCCGAAATTCCCTTCAAAAACTGCAAAAAATATTATAATATTACGTACATAAAAGATAAATATATACATAAATCGTGTAGTTAGATCGTCGTCTCATTCCTTTTAAGGGTAACTGCACATTGTTCTTTTGTACTTCATTTAAAATTTTACAACAAATTAAGTATCTCATATTTCTGCCATCTGTACAAAATAAATACTTTTTCTCCCATGCTCCTTAAAATTAAGTTTTTACTTATGATTTGTTTCGGAAAAGACATCGAAACATATTATCTATGCTACACTTCTATCGAAGTGAAGACTGTAAACGGAGGGTGGAGGTATGATGCCATGGTTACGCTTGAGTGGAGGCAGGGGCATGTGTCGCGACACAGCTTTTGGCGATCACTGCTCTAAAGCATAGGTCGCGAGCCCATAATAAAGGGGAACGCAGTGCAATCTCACTCCAATTTCTGTTCGTACACAACACTAACAAGGCATCCGTCCCAACCGTGTAGCTTGAGTTTAATGAAAATGTATATAAAAATTAATTTTCATTCTTTACTAATTTCATGTCTAGAAGTATGTTAAGGATGTTGTTGAGTTTTTAATCCCCAATGTAATTCGAAATACAATACAAAATGCGAGATGTATGTGTTTCTTCCATTTTCCTTGTTTTTATCGTATTCAGTTGAGCGAAATAATTTATGTGACAAGAGAATTAATTAACAGGCAGGGTTTGGAATTGAACGGGTTACATCAGCTTCTTGTCTATGCGGATGACGTGAATATGTTAGGAGAAAATACACAAACGATTAGGGAAAACACGGAAATTTTACTTGAAGCAAGTAGAGCGATCGGTTTGGAAGTAAATCCCGAAAAGACAAAGTATATGATTATGTCTCGTGACCAGAATATAGTACGAAATGGAAATATAAAAATTGGAGATTTATCCTTCGAAGAGGTGGAAAAATTCAAATATCTTGGAGCAACAGTAACAAATATAAATGACACTCGGGAGGAAATTAAACGCAGAATAAATATGGGAAATGCGTGTTATTATTCGGTTGAGAAGCTCTTATCATCCAGTCTGCTGTCCAAAAATCTGAAAGTTAGAATTTATAAAACAGTTATATTACCGGTTCTTCTGTATGGTTGTGAAACTTGGACTCTCACTCTGAGAGAGGAACATAGGTTAAGGGTGTTTGAGAATAAGGTGCTAAGGAAAATATTTAGGGCTAAGCGGGATGAAGTTACAGGAGAATGGAGAAAGTTGCACAACACAGAACTGCACGCATTGTATTCTTCACCTGACATAAGTAGGAACATTAAATCCAGACGTTTGAGATGGGCAGGGCATGTAGCACGTATGGGCGAATCCAGAAATGCATATAGAGTGTTAGTTGGGAGACCGGAGGGAAAAAGACCTTTAGGGAGGCCGAGACGTAGATGGGAGGATAATATTAAAATGGATTTGAGGGAGGTGGGGTATGATGATAGAGACTGGATTAATCTTGCACAGGATAGGGACCGCTGGCGGGCTTATGTGAGGGCGGCAATGAACCTTCGGGTTCCTTAAAAGCCATTTGTAAGTAAGTAAGTAAGTAAGTAAGAGAATTAATTAAGCTAACCTGTTGTCCGCGGTTGGTTCAACTAAATATTGCGTACAGTTCGTTATGATTTAACGGACTGTAATGAAGACAACAATATGAGTTTCGTTGGATACGGAATAAATAAATTTAAATTTTTTCTTCTTCGGAAGCAAAGTTTGTAAAGAACAAGTTTTCTTCCATTGAAATACTTAACGTCACCAAAGCGTGTATGTCTACGTTAGTTTCGCAGAAATCTGCATTTATATTTGCTAGGCCTCTCTATGTTAATTTCAGTTCTTATAGTAAAAGCTATTTCAGCACTATTATCTTCGTAGTGTTCGTTTTATTGTGTGCTTAGTCTAGTATTTTTTTTTACATTTTAAATGCATTTCTAGGAATGAATAAAATATCAGCTGTGAATAAGTCAAATTTTACTCACTCTCGCATTGAACTAATTGTTTAGGTTGATATGAGCGACTAAACAAGCCTTCTTTATACGATGAAAGAGTAATGGAACGAAGAAAAATTCTCTCCGGCGCCGGGATTTGAACCCGGGTTTTCAGCTCTACGTGCCGATGCTTTATCCACTAAGCCACACCGGATACAACCCCGACGCCGGTTAGAATCGTCTCAGATTAAGCTCCAACTCTTGGGTTCCCTCTAGTGGCCGCCCTCCGCACTACGTCATAGATGTCTATGAGCGCAGGACCGAAGTCCACACATGTGCTGAGGTGCACTCGGTATGAGTGACTAGTTGGCCGGGATCCGACGGAATAAGCGCCGTCTTAAATCACGAAGTGATTTACGCATATCATATATATTATTATAATGTACCGAAGTACATATGCGTGATTTAAGACGGCGCTTATTCCGTCGGATCCCGGCCAACTAGTCACTCATACCGAGTGCACCTCAGCACATGTGTGAACTTCGGTCCTGCGTTCATAGACATCTATGACGTAGTGCGGAGGGCGGCCACTAGAGGGAACCCAAGAGTTGGAGCTTAATCTGAGACGATTCTAACCGGCGTCGGGGTTGTATCCGGTGTGGCTTAGTGGATAAAGCATCAGCACGTGAGCTGAAAACCCGGGTTCAAATCCCGGCGCCGGAGAGAATTTTTCTCCGTTCCATTACTCTTTCATCGTATGATGACGCAGAATATCTGCATGGAAATATCATATGTACTTCGGTACATTAAAATAATATATAAGCCTTCTTTAGTTAAATAAGAGTGGAAAGACTATTTTATGGAAAGGCCCACTATTGTAATTACCGTATTCGGTCACGTGGCATTACAGTTACGGTAGCAAGGAACACGATATGGCAGAAACTCTCTAATGTCTCGTTCCCGAATAGGTATAGTACAATAGCGGGTTTCGTCATAAAATTCTTCTTCCACTTCCCTCTGTCACCGAACGCAATAAGGAAAAATGAATAAGGAAAAAAATCATACATTTCGCCATTTTTTAGTCAATTTCGCACTTTACCGTGGATTAAAAGCTACCCTAATAAACTTAACATGCTTATGAACACAAAATTACTTAGTTCGGCAGTATTTGGGCACACTTGGGATTGATCATGATTGCGAAAATCAACAATCTCAAATACTTATTGTGCATGTTTATTCATGTCATAATTATATTACATCTAATGTACATAATGTAATAAGCTAAGACACGGTCGACTGTAAGAGTTGGTCAGAAGGCGGAAACTTGGCAACATGTGGGTCAGGCATGAGCGCGTTCGGAGTAAACACAACATGGTGTGTAGGATTTAAGTCTTGCTTTCTGAGATTTACAATTTATGCAGAGTTCTTCTTTTCACGTTTGGGGATGAAATGATCCAAATATGGATTTATATAATAGTTCTCAGAAACAATTTGAAAGAGAAGTTATAGAACGAAAAAGGAACGAAATGGTGGATGTATCCTACTGATAGCCTTATTTTTAGATACATTTAAGACGCTGATCATTTTAGCTTTGAAACTGATACGTCCAAATTCTGAACATATGAAGTTATGCCTCTTTCAAGGTATTCTCAAAGATGTATAGCTCACTTTGTATTGATTACTTGGTAGGGAAATAAACCAACAATCAAGATATTTATTTTGGCATTTTGATTCGGGAAGGGCTTACATCGTTTACCAAGTTAGGATCACTACACAAGACTGTTTTTTGAGTAATTTCAACAATGTTTTCCACATTTTACAAATTTCTCTTCATTACCACTGCTTGAAATCAATGCATGTACAATGCAGTATACAGTTTCATACAATGTAAACTACAAATTATACATTTTCATCCGAAATTTATAAATCTTAATCTACGTATACACGTCTACAATACCATCATCTGTACAAAATTTTGGTACCAAGACGGACGAATAGTATCGAAATGATATATTTAAAAATATATTTTATAATGACGTCACTGAAAAGGCTGGTTGCGACAGTGTTTTCAAAATTGTGAATTCATATTTGATGGCCTTTGTCATGAATAGTTTTAAATGGCATTTTTTTCTTAAATTGAGGTCTATATTGTATATGGTATCTCACATTTTGCGTCTTCTAGCATTACTACTAATAATAATAATAATAATAATAATAATAATAATAATAATAATAATAATAATAATAGCAATATATACTTTATTGCCAGAAAAAGATACATTCAGGTTTTTGCATAAAAGCACACTTGAGCTTACAGAAATTTTTAAGTTACGTACTCGTGGTCTGGAGGCATTTCACATAATGTTAAGGGATTTTATTAAATAACAGAGTAAAAATTAAAATGAGAGAAGGAGAAACAATTGTGTCACAGTAATTGAAATTAAATGTTTTCTCTAAACAGCAATTTTAAAGTTTTTTTCAAGTAATGAGCATTAGCATATTGTACGTTTCGGAATTCATCTGTTACGTTGTTATAAACCCTTGGACCGAAGTTGCTACTGTGATTATATACTACAGGTGCGGTACATTTAGGTTCTGCCAATGTTGTCTGATCTTTTGTTTTTATATTTATCTGAATATTTACATATTATATATATTTCGGTTAATATGCCCTGATGTTAATAAAACATTGATATAAATTTGAGGGAAGGCAAAAATTTTAAATTCTGAATGCTACAGTTCTAAGAGCAATCGAGTAGTCACCTTTCCAACATCTCAACAGATGGCAGGAGTATACAGATTTTAATTTCTTGGTAACTTATATAGTATTCTTACAAGGGCAGATTACATTCCGATGTCTTAGATGTTGTTTTATATAAATTATTTAAATTCCGATCACACTCCAGTTATATTGACCTTCAGTCCAGGGGAAGCATCCACACAAATATTTAAGGATCAGGACATTACTTTTTGTCAAAATTATGAAACAATTTTACCAAGTATTCTCGGAAACCCGACAAGAAAAACAAAAATTGATAATACTATAAGCATGTTCACTCATACTTTACAAGTCGCTTTTAGAACAGCTACCCACTACTTATACACATCCAGTAGAAAAATGAAGAACTAGTTCAACCCATTCCTCTTAAAGAGGTCTGAGACACAGATGACAGAATTATAAATTTAAAGAAGTCAAAACGAATTTAAATCGCACACAAAAACTCAGTTAAAATTTATTGATAATGATCAGATCAGATTCGTTAGAAGGAAAAATTCTTTTTAAACAGTCAGATCCTTCTGAACTATGGCAACTCAGTCGCGTTCTCACTGGGAAAAAATGTTAGGCAGCAAATCATGCTCTAAAGCAGGGGTTGGGAGCAATGCAAACAACAAAATCTACAATTTTCATCCGAAATTTATGAATATTGAACTACGTTAACACGTCTACAATTCCCTCATCTGTACAAAAGTTTGGTGCAAATGGGAACTAATTGTTTTCAAATGATGTATTTAAAAATGAATTATATATCTGTGTCACCAAAAAGGCAGCTTGCGACAGTATCTTCAAATTTGTTCGTTCATATTTGAGGGGCTCGGTCATAAAAAACTGTAGCTGACATTTTATTAAAAAAATGAGATATGAAGTGTATGCCAATATGGTATTGCGTTTACTAATAATAATAATAATGATAATAATAATAATAATAATAATAATAATAATAATAATAATAATAATAATAATAATAATATAAGCTTTATATCCAGAACAAAGATACATATTGCTTTTTCACAAGAAAGCATACTTGCGCCCACAGAATGATTTAAATTACGTATTTGTGATCATATAATGTCAGTGTCAGTCCATATAATGTTAAGAGATTTTATAAAATAACAGTAGAAATTGAAGAAAGAGGAAGAGAAAAAAATCAGTTCCAATAATAGAACTTAAATTTTTTTCTTTACACAGCATTTTTAATTGATTTTTTAAAAGTAATATGCATTAGAATATTGTACGTTTCGGAATTAAACTATTAACTTGTTAAAACATTTGGACCGAAGTTGCTGCTTTGACTGTGTACTAAAGTGTTGTGATACATTTAGGTTCTGTCAGTGTTGTCTGAACTTTTGGTTTTATAATTACCTGAAAATAAATTAAGTATATTTCGGTTTTTATGTAATAAATTCAATAACACATTGTCATAAATTTGATGGGAAACAAATTAATGTTTTAAATTCTAAATCATACAGTTCTGAGAGCAATGCTGTAGTTCGCTTTAAAACATCTCAACAGATGGCAGGAGTATACAGATTTTACTTTCCTGGTAGCTTACAAAGAATCCATACTACGGCAGATTACATCCCGATGTCTTAAATGTTGTTTTATATAAATTATTTAAATTCCGATCATACGGCTGTTATACTAACCCTCAGTCAAAGAGAAGCATAAGTTACACACAAGTATTTAAATAGCATAAGATTACTGATTGTCAATATTATGAAATCATTTTCACAAGTAATCCCGGAAAACCAACATGAGAAAAATTATATAGATATTCCTATAAGCATATTCATTGACACTTTACAAGACGGCTTGAGAACAGCTACCCACTACTGGTGTCCTGTGCACATCCAGTACAAAAATCAAGAACTAGAACAACCCTTACTTCCCAAAAAAGCTCTGGGACACAGAGGACGCGTATATAATTTTAAAGAAACGTAAACGGATTTAATCGTATACAATAGGAAGTTAAAATTGTATTAATCAGCATCAGACAAGATTCGTTTGAAGAAAAAATACAATGTATTGAACCAGATCCTAAACTATGAAAATATAGTCTCGTTCTCATTGGGAAAAACTGTTATGCGTCAAATCATGCTCTAAAGCTGGGGTCGGGTGCTCATAGTGAAGGGGAACGCTCACCCCACTTTCTGTTCGTACACAACACTAAGAAGGGAACCGTCCCATGTCGTGTAGCTTGAGTTTAATGAAAATGTATATATAACCTAATTTTCTTTCGTTACTAATTTTATATTTAGAAGCATGTTAAGTAAATTATTGTAGTTTTTAATCCCCGATGTAATTCGAATTATAGTACAAAATACGAAGTGTATGTGTTTCTTTCATTTTCCTTGTTTTTATCGTACTCAGTGAGATATGGATTGGAGAATTAGAATTTTATATGACAAGAGACTTAAGTAAGCCGTCTGTTGTACGTGGTTAGTTCAACTAAATATTATGTACAGATGGCTATGATTTAACGAATTGTAATGCAGACAACAATATCAGTCACGTTGGATACAGGCTAAATCAATTTAGTCTAAAGATTTTGTTCTTCGGAAGCAAAATGTTTAAAGAAGAAATTTTTTTCCGATGAAATGCTTAATGTTACCAAAACGTCTGTGTCCACGTCAGTATCGCAGAAGTCTGCATCTATTTCTGCTATGTCATCTTTAGTTTAATTTCAGTTTTTATAAATGTTATTTAAATTTCTGCACTAATATTTTTTGATAATATTGTTTTCATTCTGTGTTTAGTCTAGTAATTTTTTTACATTTTAAACGAAATTCCAGGCGTGAATAAAATATCTTTTCTGTATGAGGTAAATTTCACACACTTTTAAGTTAAAGTAATTGTTTAGGTTGCCATGAGCGACTAAACCAGCCCTCTTTATTTATAAGAGTGGAAAACCTCTTTTGATGCATAGGCCCAATATTGTAACTACCGTATTCGCTCATGTGACATTACTGTTTACGGTAACAGGGAGCACGTTATGGCAGAAACTCTCTAAAATAATTTGCCAGAATACGTAACGTACAATAGCGGGGTTTTGCGATAAAATTATTTTTTGTACTTCCATCTATCACCGTATGTAATAAAGACAAGGAATAAGGAAGAAAAGCATACATTTCGCACTTTGTAGTCAATTTCCCGTTTTATTGTCGATTAAAAACTACCCTAATATACATAACATGCTTATGAACATAAAATAAACTTACTTGGGCACATTTCGTATTTATTGTGAATGAGAATGTGTACAATCTCATATGCTTATTGTTCATGACTATTCTTATCATTTTTATATTACATATAATGTACGTAATGTGATACGCTAAGACACGGTCGACTGTATGAGAAGGTCAGAGAGGAGACACTTGGCAACATGTGAGTCAGGCATGAGCGCGCTCGAAGGAAACATGTCGTAGATTTAAGTCTTGCTTTCGGAGTTTTTCAATTTATGCTGAGTTTCTCTTTTCGAGTTTAGGGATAAAACAAGCCAAATATAGATTTCTATAATAGTAGTCAGAAACAATATGAAATAGCAGAAGATATGGAACGAAAACGAAATTATACATGTAGCCTACTGATAGCCTCATTTTTTTTTTATAGAATTTCTAGACGGTGATAATTTTATCTTTGCAGCAGATACGTCCAGCCTTCTGGACATATCATTTCATGCCTCTTTCAATGTATCCTCAAAAAATGCATGGCTCACTTTGTATTGATTACTTGGTAGAGAAAAAATCCGAAAATCTGGTATTTATTTTGGGATTTTGATTCCAGAACGGCTTACAACGTTTACCAAGCAAGGATCACTATACAAGACTGTTTTTTTAGAGTACCTTCAACAACTACTTATGTTTTCCGAAATTTATGAATTTTAAACTACGTAAACACGTCTGCAATTCCTTCATTTGTACAAAGGTTGGTGCAAATGGGCAATAATTATTTTGAAATAATGTATTTAAAAATGAATCATATAACTACGTCACCAAAAAGGCTCCTTGCGACAGTGTCTTCAAATTTGCTCGTTCATATCTGATGGGCTCGGTCATAAAAAATTGGTAACTTACTGATATTTTATTAAAAAATGAGATCTGTATTGTAGGCCTATATGGTATATTACATTTTGCGCTTACTATTAATAATAATAATGATAATATTATAAGCTTTATATACAGAAAAAGGTACATTTTGCTTTTTTTCAAATCACCATTCTTGCGTCCACAGAATGATTTAAATTTCGTGTTTGTGATCAGGGGTCAGTCCACATATTGTTAAGAGATTTTATGAAATAAAAATAGAAACTGAAGAAAGAGGAAGAGAAACAAATATGTCCCAATAATTGAAATTAAATGTTTTCTCTAAACAGCATTTTAATTGAGTTTTTTTTAATGTAAAGTGGATTAGAATATTGTAAGATTCGGAATTAAACTATTATCTTTTTATAATCATTAGGACCGAAGTAACTGCTTTGACAATGTACTGAAGTGTTGTGGTACATTTAGGTTCTGTCAGTGTTGTCTCACCTGTTGGTTTTATAATTATCTGAAAATAAATTAAGTATATTTCGGTTTTTATGTAATAAATTCAATAACACATTGTCATACATTTGATGGGAAACAATTTAATGTTTTAAATTCAAAATCATACAGTTCTGAGAGCAATGCTGTAGTTCGCTTTAAAAGATCTCTGCAGATGGCAGGAGTATATAGTTTTACTTTCCTGGTAGCTTACAAAGAATCCATACTACGGCAGATTACATCCCGATGTCTTAGACGTTGTTTTATATACATTATATAAACTCCGATCTTACGCCATTTATACTAACCCTCAGTCCAAGAGAAGCTTACACACAAGTATTTAAATAACATAAGATTACTCATTGGCAAAATTATGAAATTATTTTCACAAGTAATCCCGGAAAACCAACATGAAAAAAATTATATAGATATTCCTATAAGCATATTCATTGATACCTTACAAGACGCCTTGAGAACAGCTACCCACTACTGGTGTCCTGTGCACATCCAGTACAAAAATCAAGAACCAGAACAACCCTTACATCCTAAAAGAGCTCTGGGACGTAGAGAACGCGTATATAAATTTAAAGAAGTGAAAACGGATATATTCGTATACAATGGGATGTTAAAAATTTATTAATCATCATCATCAGACAAGATTCGTTTGAAGAAAGAATACAATGTATTCGACCAGATCCTAAACTATGAAATTATAGTCTCGTTGTTACTAGGAAAAAATGTAAGGGGGCAAAACATGCTCTAAAGCTGGGGTCGGGTGCTCATAGTGAAGGGGAACGCTCACCCCACTTTCTGTTCGTACACAACACTAAGAAGGGAACCGTCCCATATCGTGTAGCTTGAGTTTAATGAAAATGTATATATAACCTAATTTTCTTTCGTTACTAATTTTATATTTAAAAGCATGTTAAGGATATTAGTGTATTTTTTAATCCCCGATGTAATTCGAAATAAAGTACAAAATGCGAAATGTATGTGTTTCTTTCATTTTCCTTGTTTTTGTCGTACTCAGTGAGATATGGTTTCGAGAAATAGAAATTTATATCACAAGAGACTTCTGTAAGCCAACTGTTTTACGCGGTTAGTTCATCTAAATATCATGTACAGATGGCTATGATTTAACGAATTGTAATGCAGACAACAATATCAGTCACGTTGGATACAGACTAAATAAATTTAAAGATTTTGTTCTTCGGAAGCAAAATGTCTAAAGAAGAAATTTTTTCCGATGTAACGCTTAATGTTACCAAAACGTCTGTGTCCACGTCAGTATCGCAGAAGTCTGCATCTATTTCTGCTATGGCGACTTTAGTTTAATTTCAGTTTTTATAAATGTTATTTAAATTTCAACACTAATATTTTTTGATAATGTTGTTTTCATTCTGTGTTTAGTCCAGTAATTGTTATACATTTTAAATGCATATCTAGGAGTGAATAAAATGTCATTAGTGTATAAGATAAATTTTATGCAGTCTTGAGTTAAATTCATTGTTTAGGTTGCCTTGAGTGACTAAACCAGCCCTCTTTATTTATATGAGTGGAAAACCTATTTTTATGGATAGGCTCAACATTATAATTACCATATTCAATCATGTGACATTACAGTTTACGGTAACAGGGAACACGTTATGGCAGAATCTCTCTAATGTCACTTGCCCGAATACGTAAAGTACAATAGCGAGGTTTGTGATAAAAAAAACCTTTTTGTACCTCCATCTATCAACGTATGCAATAAAGACAAGGAATAAGGAAGAAAAGCATACGTTTCGTACTTTTTAGTCAATTTCCCATTTTATCTTGGATTAAAATGTCCCCAAATACACTTAGCATGCTTATGAACAGGAAATAAATTTACCTAGGCAGTACATGGGCACATTTCGTATTTATCGTGATTATGAATGTGTACAATCTCAAATGTTTATTGTGCATGATTATGCTTATCATTTTTATATTACATTTATAGTACAGCTGTCAAAAAAAAAAAAGTGGCCGCACTCGTGAACAGCGAATATTTTCAAAGTCCACTTCGGGTCGCGGTGATGTTACACGATGCATGTGCTTGTATAAGCAGTTCCGTAACTATGAAAGTGTTCCATATCTGCGCCTTGTAGACCAGCAGTAGAGTGCTTGTTTAGTGATTCAAAGGTTGTGGGTTCGGGCCTTCTTCAAGTTTTCATTTTATTTTTTAATCGTTCTTTAGCGATGTAAATGCTAATCAAATTATCATTTACATTCAGTTACCGTTCTTTATGGATATCACGTTATTTATATTTTGTTATGGTTCTTTAGAGATATGAATAAAATTCAAGTCATCATTTGTATTCTGTTATCGTTTTATAACGTTATGAATAATAATAATTATTATTGTATCTCCAATGGTGGTTAGCCCTATTTTACATAAGTATGTTAGAGCTATAGTTTTATACACAAAAAAAGATGAGCATAAAGAGAAATGGAAAAGAAAATTAAATTAGATTACGCGATGTAAACAAAACATAAACAATCCGTAAATTAGGCATTGCGATTGCCAAACAAATATCAGGTATCAATTTGAAACATACAAAAACATTAACAACACATATACGTAACACTTCTATAACACAAATATGCAGCTTTCTGTACCATACATAATAAATTAATACACAATAGTCACACAAACACAATCAAACTATAATTACGACATTGCGACGACATCAAGCATCCCATAACTGACTCACATACATAACTTCAACATAGTAACCACACTTTTAAAAGTTACAAATTTGGCTCCAAGAAGAATAAATAGGACACTGTTACTAATTACTATTCTTCTACAATTTCTTAAATACATCTGTAATAAATCTGTGAAATTCCGATATGAATAATATTCACGTTTTTTATATTGTTATCGTTCTTTAGCGATATAAATAATATACAAGTTATCATTTACATTCTGTTTTCCTTCATTAGCATTATAAAATAATATTCAAGTTATTTATATTGTTATTGTTCTTTCGCAATATAAATAATCTGTATTTTATGTAAGTAATTATTATAACACAAATAAACATCTTTCTTTGTAAAATCGGTTATTTTATTTAGATAATTAAATACGTATTATATAATATCTTATATCAATTAAACAAACCGATATTTATCATTTATATTCTGTTATCGTTCTTTAGTGATACTGAATAAATAATATTCAAGTTATTTATATTGTAATCGTTCTTTAGCGACATAGATAACGTAAATGTAATATTAGGTTTGGAAAAGTCCAGTTGCATAATACTGCTATTAGTTTTCCTTTTTGTATTATTACATTATACTATCTTGAACCACAATAAAATGAAAAGGAGTAACGAGGAATTGAACCTGAGACGTTGACATCTAACTTTCGAAGTTCGTCCGCTGAGCTACGAGGGCAAAAGTGTGGAAACATTTTCGGAAAAATTGGCCCAATCACACTCTAATATTTTCTGATGATTCGTAGAAGCTAGTCCAGGATGCGGGGGGCAAAGGCTAATTGAGATTTCCCGGTCTCTGATCGGGTCAAACATCCTGATAGAATTAATATTTAACCCTTTCCGTGACTTTCGGTGAAGTCCGGAGGGCCCAATTAGTCAAATCCACTCTCCTCATCTCCACGCTTGGGCCCCCTGGAATTTAATAAGATGCGAAAGAGATATTGGTGTGAGAAAAGCAACGGGATGTTACCGCATTTAGGCCTATCCTTCCCAAGAAAAACTGCAAACATGAACAAAGGAAGCTTTTTATAGAAGAAGAAGGATCCTCTGCGGACCTCTGGAAAAAGAACTAAGGAAGAGACTAGTGAAGTGCTTTGTGTGGAGTGTGGCATTGTATGGGGAAGAAACATGGACATTACGACGAAATGAAAAGAAACGAATTGAAGCATTTGAAATGTGGATGTGGAGAAGAACGGTACGTGTGAAGTGGACAGACAGAATAAGAAATAAAATTGTATTTTAAAAAGTGAGTGAAGAAAGAATGATGCTGAACCTGATTAGAAAGAGAACAAGGAATTGGTTGGGTCTCTGGTTGAAAATAATAATAGACGATATTAGGATATGTGGATCATATGCGGAGACTAAGAGGAAGGCAGAAAATAGGAAAGATTGGAGATTGCTGGGTTTGCACTGAAAGACCTGCCCATGGACAGAACACTTATGTGTGTATGTTCAGAATGCCTGGAATATCGTATCTAAGAACAGTCGCTATTTGTAAAGACTAGTCGATTCCATGCCCACTCGACTGCAAGATGATCGAGATAAGAGGAAGATAGACTAAATAAAGAATTGTGGTTTTTTGTTTTGTTTTTTTGAACGCTTAATTGTTTGAATGTTTTAAGACCGACGCCAGTAAATTTGTTTTGTTTATGCCACGAAAGATATTTTTATTGAGAATAAAATTTTTTTTCTTTCCATTTGCATCCACAATATCATAATGATAAAGCCGTGGCATAATATACTAATAAACCTGATGTTAATTACTAAAATAATCGTAAAAGAGAAAGGAGTCATTATATATAGTTTGTCTCTCTCAAAAACAGAAGAAAAAAGAACATAAAAGGCACGAGGTTGTAGTCGAACGCAGGACCTCGCGAATAAGAGGCCTGAACAGTACCTTTACGCTAACGAATAACACACACAATACTTCTATTATAACTGTAGAAATCAGGCAACGTGGTCCAACAACATGTAACATCGCCTGTCTCCGAATTGTAGCGAAGATACCCGAAGGGAACTTTGTTTCAGGAGAGCGGCCACTTTTTCTTTTGACAACTGTACGTAATGTGATAAGCTAAGACACGGGCGACTGTAAGGGAAGGTCAGGAAGGAGAAACTTGGCAACATGTAGGCATGAGCGCGCTCGGAAGAAACACGAAATAGATTTAAGTCTTCCTTTCGGTGATTTTCAATTTATGCTGAGATTCTCTTGCCGAGATTAGGGATGAAATAAGCTAAATATGGATTTCTATAATAGTAGTCAGAAACAATATGAAACAGCAGAAGATATGGAACGAAAATAACGAAATGATAGATGTAGACTACTGATAGCCCCATTTTTTTTTTTTATAGAATTTGTAGACGTTGATAATTTTAGCTTTGTAGCAGATACGTCCAGCATTCTGAACATATCACTTTATGCCTCTTTCAATATATCCTCAAAAATATATAGCTCACTTTGTATTGATTACTTGGTAGAGAAAAAATCCAGCAATCTGATATTTAATTTGGCATTTTGATTCGAGAAGTTCTTACAACGTTTACCAAGTTAGGATCACTACACAAGACTGTTTTTGAGAGTACCTTCAACAACTACTTGTGATTTCCACACTTTACAAAATTCTCTTCATTAACACTGATCGAAAACGACGTATTTGCATGCAGTAGACAACTTTTTGCAATGTAAAGAACAAAATCTACAATTTTCATCCGGAATTTATGAATTGAAAACTACGTTAACACGTCTACAATTCCCTCATCTGTACAAAAGTGTGGTGCAAATCGGCACTAACTGTTTTGAAATGACGTATTTAAAAATGAATCATATATCTACGTCACCAAAAAGGCTGCTTGCGACAGTGCATTCAAATTTTATTTGTTTATATTTGAGGGGCTCTGTCATAAAAAATTGTAACTGACATTTTATTCTGAAATGGGATCTATAATGTAGCCTTATATGGTATCTTACATTGTTTTTTACAAAAAAGCATTCTTTCGCCCACAGAATGATTTAAATTACGTATTGTGATCAGAGGTCAGTACACATAATGTTAAGATTTTTTATTAAATAAAAGTAGAAAATGCAGAAAGAGGAAGAGAGACAAATGTGTCCCAATAATTGAACTTAAATGTTTTCTCTAAACAGCATTTTCATTTGATAGTTTTAAAGTAATGTCCATTAGAACATTGAGCGTTTCGGAATTAAACTATTAACTTGTTACAAACATTTGGACCAAAATTGCTGCTTTGACTGTATACTAAATTGTTGTGATAGATTTATGTTCTGTCAATGTTGTCTGACCTGTTGGTTTTATAATTACCTGAAAATAAATTAAGTATATTTCGGTTTATATGTAATAAATTCAATAACACATTCTCATAAATTTGATGGAAGACAAATGAATATTTGAAATTCTGAATGCAACAGTTCTGAGAGCAATGCTGTAGTTCGCTTTAAAACATCTCAACAGATGGCAGGAATATACAGTTTTTTACTTTCCTGGTAGCTTGCAAAGAATCCATACTACGGCAGATTACATCCCGATGTCTTAGATGTTGTTTTATATAAATTATTTAAATTCCGATCATACGCCATTTATACTAACCCTCAGTCCAAGAGAAGCTTACACACAAGTATTTAAATAGTATAAGCTTACTGATTGGCAAAATTATGAAATCATTTTCACAAGTAATCCCGGAAAACAAACATTAAAAAAATTATATAGATATTCCTATAAGCATATTCATTGACATTTTACAAGACGCCTTCAGAACAGTTAACCACTACTGGTGCCCTGTGCACATCCAGTACAAAATTCAAGAACTAGAACAACCCTTACTGCCTAAAAGAGCTCTGGGACACAGAAACACATATATAATTTTAAAGAAGCGAAAACGGATTTAATCATATACAATAGGAAGTTAAAAATGTATTAATCGGCATCAGAGATGATTCGAATGAAGAAAGATACAATGTATTCAACCAGATCCTAAACTATGAAATTATAGTCTCGTTCTTACTGGGAAAAATGTTAGGCGGCAAATCATGCTCTAAAGCTGGGTACGGGTGCTCATAGTGAAGGGGAACGCTCACCCCAATTTCTGATCGTACACAACACTTAAAAGGGAACCGTCCCATATCGTATAGCTTGAGTGTAATGAAAATGTATATATAACCTAATTTTCTTTCGTTACTAATTTTATATTTAGAAGCTTGTTAAGTAAATTAGTGTAGTTTTTAATCCCCGATGTAATTCGAAATAAAGTACAAAATGTGAAATGTATATGTTTTTTTTTTTTTTTTTTTTTTTTTTTTTTTTTTTTTTTTTTTTTTTTGTGAGATATGGTTTGGAGAAATATAAATTTATATCACAAGAGACTTCTGTAAGCCAACTGTTGTACGCGGTTAGTTCAATTAAATATTATGTACAGATGGCTATGATTTAACGAATTGTAATGCAGACAACAACATCAGTCACTTTGGATACAGACTAAATAAATTTAAAGATTTTGTTCTTCGGAAGCAAAATGTCTAAAGCAGAAATTTCTTCCGATGAAATGCTTAATGTTACCAAAACGTTTGTGTCCACGTTAGTTGCACAGAAGTCTGCATCCATTTCTGCTTTGGCATCTTTAGTTTAATTTCAGTTTTGATAAATGTTATTTAAATATCAGCACTAATATTTTCATAATGTTGTTATCATTCTGTGTTTAGTCTAGTAATTGTTCTACATTTTAAATGCATTTATAGGAGTGAATAAAATGTCATTAGTGTATAAGATAAATTTTATACAGTCTTGAGTTAAATTCATTGTTTAGTTTGCTATGAGCGACTAAACCAGCCCTGTTTATATATAAGAGTGAAAAACCTATTTTTATGGACAGGCTCAATATTATAATTACCGTATTCAATCACGTGACATTACAGTTTACAGTAATAGGGAACACGTTATGGCAGAAACTCTCTGATGTCACTTGCCCGATTACGAAAATTACAATAGCGGGGTTTGTGATAAAAATACTTTATGTACTTCCATCTATCAACGTATGGAATTAAGATAAGGAATAAGGAAGAAAAGCATACATTTCGCACTTTGTAATCAATTTCCAATTGTATCGTGGATTAAAAACTATCCTAATACACTTAACATGGTGAACAACACATAAAATAACCTTACTTAGGCAGTACTTGGGCACATTTCGTTTTTATAGTGATTGCGAATGTGTACAATCTCAAATGATTATTGTTCATGATTATTCATATCATTTTTATATTACATTTAATGTACGTAATGTGATAAGCTAAGACACGGTCGACTGTAAGGGAAGGTCAGAAAGAAACCTTTCAACATGTGGGTCAGGCATGAGCGCGCTCGAAGGAAACACGACGAAGATTTAAGTCTAGCTTTCGGAGATTTTCAATTTATGCTGAGATTCTCTTTTCGAGTTTAGGAATAAAATAAGCCAAACATGGATATCTGTAATAGTTGTCACAAACAATATGAAATAGCAGAAGATATGGAACGAAAATAACGAAATGATACATGTAGCCTACAGATGGCCCCATTTTTTTTTTATATAGAATTTCTAGTCTGTCATAATTTTAGCTTTGAAGCAAATACGGCAAGCCTTCTGGACATATCACTTTATGCCTCTTTCAATTTATCCTAAAAAATATCATAGCTCACTGTACTGACTACTTGGTAGAGAAAAATCCAACAATCTGATATTTATTTTGGCATTTTGATTCGAGAAGGGCTTACAACGTTTACCAAGTTAGGATTACAACACGAGACTGTTTTTGAGAATACCTTCAACAACTACTTGTGATTTACGAAATTTATGAATTTTAAACTACGTTAAGACGTCTACAATTCCTTCATCTCTACAAAAGTTGGTGAAAATGGACACTAATTATTTTGAAGTCATGTGTTTAAAAATGAATCATATAACTACGTCGCCAAAAAGGCTCCTTGCGACAGTGTCTTCAAATTTGCTCGTTCATATTTGAGGGGCTCGGTCATAAAAAATTGTAACTGACATTTTCTTAAAAAATGAGATCTGTAGTGTAGGCCTATATGGTATCTTACATTTTGCGTTTACTAATAATAATATTAATAATAATAATAATAATAATAATAATAATAATAATAATAATAATGATAATAATTTAAGCTTTATATCCAGAAAAAAATACATATTGTTCTTTTACAAAAAAAGCATTCTTGCGCCCACAGAATTATTTAAATTTCGTATTTGTGATCAGGGGTCAGTCCACAAAGTGTTATGAAATAAAAATAGAAACTGAAGAAAGAGGAAGAGAAACAAATATGTCCCAATAATAGATATTAAATGTTTTCTCTAAACAGCATTTTTAATTGATTTTTTTAATGTAATGTGCATTAGAATATTGTACGATTCGGAATTAAACTATTAACTTTTTATAAATATTAGGTCCGAAGTTGCTGCTTTGACAATACACTAAAGTGTTGTGATACATTTAGGTTCTGTCAATGTTGTCTGACTTGTTGGTTTTAAAATTATCTGAAAATAAATTAAGTATATTTCGGTTTTTGTGTAATAAATTCAATAACACATTGTCATAAATTTGATGGAAGAGAAATTAATATTTGAACTTCTGAATGCAAGAGTTATGACAGCAATGGTGTAGTTCGCTTTAAAACATCTAAACAGATGGCAGGAGTATACAGTTTTTACTTTCCTGGTAGCTTACAAAGAATCCATACTACGCAGATTACATCCCGATGTCTTAGATGTTGTTTTATATAAGTTATTTAAATTCAGATAATAGGCCTGTTATACTAACCCTCAGTCCAAGAGAAGCTTACACACAAGTATTTAAATAGCATAAGATTACAGATTGGCAAAATTATGAAATCATTTTCACAAGTATTCCCGGAAACCAACATGAAAAGAATTATATAGATATTCCTATAAGCATATTCATTGATACTTTACAAGACGCCTTCAGAACAGCTACCCACTACTGGTGCCCTGTGCACATCCAGTACAAAATTCAAGAACTGGAACAACTCTTAGTTCCTAAAAGAGCTCTGGGACACAGAAACGCATATATAATTTTAAAGAAGCGAAAACGGATTTAATCATATACAATAGGAAGTTAAAAATTTATTAATCGGCATCAGAGTTGATTCGAATGAAGAAAGATACAATGTGTTCAACCAGATCCTAAACTATGAAATTATAGTCTCGTTCTTACTGGGAAGAATGTTTGACGGCAATTCATGCTCTAAAGCTGGGGTCGCGTGCTCATAGTGAAGGGGAACGCTCACCCCAATTTCTGATCTTACACAACATTTAGAAGGGAACCGTCCCATATCATGTAGCTTGAGTTTAATGAAAATGTATATATAACCTAATTTTCTTTCGTTACTAATTGTATATTTAGAAGCATGTTAAGTAAATTAGTGTAGTTTTTAATCCCCGATGTAATTCGAAATAAAGTACAATATGCGAAATGCATGTGTTTCTTTCATTTTCTTTGATTTTTTCGTACTCAGAGAGATATGTTTTGGAGAAATAGAAATTTATATCACAAGAGACTTCTATAAGCCAACTGTTTTACGCGGTTAGTTCAACTAAATATTATGTACAGATGGCTATGATTTAACGAATTGTAATGCAGACAACAATATCAGTCACGTTGGATACAGACTAAATAAATTTAAAGATTTTGTTCTTCGGAACAAAATGTCTAAAGAAGAAATTTTTCCCGACGAAATGCTTAATGTTACCAAAACGTCGTGTGTCCACGTCAGTTGCGCAGAAATCTGCATCTGTTTCTGCCATGGCGTCATTAGTAGACTATAATTTTAGTTTTTATAAATGTCATTTAAATTTCAGCACTAATATTTTTTGATAATATTGTTTTCATTCCGTGTTTAGTATAGTAATCGTTTCACATTTTAAATGCATTTATAGGAGTGAATAAAATGTCATTAGTGTATAAGATAAATTTTATATAGCCTTGAGTTAAATTCATTGTTTAGGTTGCTATGAGCGACTAAATCAGTCCTCTTTATTTATAAGAGTGAAATGCTATTTTTATGGATAGGAACAATATTATAATTACCGTATTCAATCACGTGACAGTGCAGTTTACGGTAACAGGCAACACGTTATGGCAGAATCTCTCTAATGTTACTTGCCCCAATACGTAAAGTAGAATAGCGGGGTTTGTGATAAAAATACTTTTTGTACTTCCATCTATCAACGTATGCAATTAAGATAAGGAATGAGAAGAAAAGCATACATTTCACACTTTGTAGTGAATTTCCCATTTTATCGTGGATTAAAAACTACCCTAATATACTTAACATGCTTATGAACATAAAATAAACGTACTTAGGCAGTTCTTGGGCACATCTCGTATTTATCGTGATTGCGAATGTGTAGCGTCTCAAATGTTTATTGTTCGTGATTATTCATATCATATTATATTACTTTTAATGTCCGTAATGTGATAAGCTAAGACACGGTAGACTGTAAGGGAAGGTCAGAAAGGAGAAACTTGGCAACATGTGGGTCAGGCATGAGCGCGCTCGAAGGAAACACGACGTAGATTAGGTCCTTCTTTCGGAGATTTTCAATATATGCTGAGATTCTCTTTTCGAGTTTAGGAATAAAATAAGCCAAATATGGATTTCTATAATAGCTGTCACAAACAATATGAAATAGCAGAAGATATGGAACGAAAGTAACGAAATTATACATGTAGCCTACTGATAGCCCCATTTTGTTTATAGAATTTGTAGACGGTCATAATTTTAGCCTTGAAGCAAATACGTCCAGCCTTCTGGACACATCAATTTATGCCTCGTTCAATGTATCCTAAAAAATGAATAGCTCACTTTATATTGAATATTTGGTAGAGAAAAAATCCAACAATCTGATATTTATTTTGGCATTTTGATTCCAGAAGGGCTTACAACGTTTACCAAGTTAGGATTAGAACACAAGACTGTTTTTGAGAGTACCTTCAACAACTACTTATGATTTACGAAATTTATGAATTTTAAACTACGTTAACACCACTACAGTTCCTTCATCTGTACAAAGGTTGGTGCAAATGGACACCAATTAATTTGAAGTGATGTATTTAAAAATGAATCATATAACTACGTCACCAAAAAGGCTCCTTGCAACACTGTCTTCAAATTTGCTCGTTCATATTTGAGGGGCTCGGTCATAGAAAATTGTAACTGACATTTTATTCAAAAATGAGATCTGTAGTGTAGGCCTATATGGTATCTTACATTTTGCGTTTACTACTAATAATAATAATGATAATAATATAAGCTTTATATCCAGAAAAAAATACATATTGTTCTTTTACAAAAAAGCATTCTTGCGCCCACAAAATGATTTAAATTTCGTACTTGTGATCAGGGATCAGTCCACATAATGTTAAGAGATTTTATGAAATAAAAATAGAAACTGAAGAAAGAGGAAGAGAAACAAATATATCCCAATAATTGAAATTAAATGTTTTCTCTAAAGAGCGTTATTTTTTATTTTTTTTTTCAATGCAAAGTGCATTAGAATATTGTACGTTTCGGAATTAAACTATTAACATTTTATAATTATTAGGAGCGAAGTTGGTGCTTTGACAATATTATAAACTGTTGTGATGCATTTAGGTTCTGTCAATGTTGTCTGACCTGTTGGTTTTATAATTACCTGAAAATAAATTAAGAATATTTCGGCTTATATGTAATAAATTCAATAACACAATGTCATACATTTGATGGATGACAAATGAATAATTGAAATTCTGAATGCATCAGTTCTGAGAGCAATACTGTAGTTCGCTTTAAAACATCTCAACAGATGGCAGTAGTATACAGTTTTTTACTTTCCTGGTAGCTTACAAAGAATCCATACTACGGCAGAGTACATTCCGATGTCTTAGACGTTGTTTTATATAAATTATTTAAATTCCGATCATACGCCATTTATACTACCCTTCAGTCCAAGAGAAGCTTACACACAAGTATATAAATAGCATAAGATTAATGATTGGCAAAATTATGAAATCATTTTCACAAGTAACCCCGGAAAACCAACGTCAAAATAATTATATCGATATTCCTATAAGCATATTCATTGATACTTTACAAGGCGCCTTCAGAACAGCTACCCACTACTGGTGTCCTGTGCACATCCAGTACAAAAATCAAGAACTAGAACACCCGTTACATCCCAAAGAGCTCTGGGACACAGAGGACGCGTATATAATTTTAAAGAAACCAAAACGGATTTAATAGTATAGAATAGTAGTCAAAAATTTATTAATCGGCATCAGAGATGATTCGAATGAAGAAAAAATACAATGTATTCAACCAGATCCTAAACTATGAAATTATAGTTTCGTTCTGACTGCGAAAAAATTTTAGGCCGCAAATCATGCTCTAAAGCTGGGGTCGGGTGCTCATAGTGAAGGGGAACGCTCACCCCACTTTTTTGTTCGCACACAACACTAAGAAGGGATCCGTCCCATGTCGTGTAGCTTGAGTTTAATGAAAATGTATATATACCCTAATTTTCTTTCGTAACCAATTTTATATTTAGAAGCATGTTAAGTAAATTATTGTAGTTTTTAATCCCCGATATAATTCGAAATAAAGTACAAAATGTGAAATGTATGTGTTTTTTTTTTCATTTCCCTTGTTTTTATCGTAATCAGTGATATATGGTTTGGAGAAATAAAAATTTATATCACAAGAGACTTCTGTAAGCCAACTGTTGTACGCGGTTAGTTCAATTAAATATTATGTACAGATGGCTATGATTTAACGAACTGTAATGCAGACAACAACATCAGTCACGTTGGATACAGACTAAATAAATTTAAAGATTTTGTTCTTCGGAAGCAAAATGTCTAAAGAAGAAATTTTTTTTCCGATGAAATGCTTAATGTTACCAAACGTCTGTGTCCACGTTAGTTGCACAGAAGTCTGCATCCATTTCTAATATGGCATCTTTAGTTTAATTACAGTTTTTATAAATGTTATTTAAATATCAGCAATAATTTTTTCATAATGTTGTTATCATTCTGTGTTTAGTCTAGTAATTGTTTTACATTTTTAATGCATTTATAGGAGTGAATAAAATGTCTTTAAAGTATAAGATAAATTTTATACATTCTTGAGTTAAATTCATTGTTTAGTTTGCTATGAGCGACTAAACCAGCCCTGTTTATTTATAAGAGTGAAAAACCTATTTTTATGGACAGGCTCAATATTATAATTACCGTATTAAATCACGTGACATTACAGTTTAGAGTAATAGGGAACACGTTATGGCAGAAACTCTCTAATGTCACTTGCCCGATTACGTAAATTACAATAGCGGGGTTTGTGATAAAAATACTTTTTGTACTTCCATCTATCAACGTATGGAATTAAGATAAGGAATAAGGAAGAAAAGCATACATTTCGCACTTTGTAATCAATTTCCCATTGTATCGTGGATTAAAAGCTATCCTAATACACTTAACATGGTGAACAACACATAAAATAACCTTACTTAGGCAGTTCTTGGGCACATTTCGATTTTATAGTGATTGCGAATGTGTACAATCTCAAATGATTATTGTTCATGATTATTCATATCATTTTTTTATTACATTTTAATGTACGTAATGTGATAAGCTAAGACACGGTCGACCGTAAGGGAAGGTCAGAAAGAAACCTTTCAACATGTGGGTCAGGCATGAGCGCGCTCGAAGGAAACACGACGTAGATTTAAGTCTAGCTTTCGGAGATTTTCAATTTATGCTGAGATTCTCTTTTCGAGTTTAGGAATAAAATAAGCCAAACATGGATTTCTATAATACTTGTCACAAACAATATGAAATAGCAGAAGATATGGAACGAAAATAACGAAATGATACATGTAGCCTACAGATAGCCCCATTTTTTTTTTATAGAATTTGTAGTCAGTCATAATTTTAGCTTTGAAGCAAATATGGCAAGCCTTCTGGACGTATCGCTTTATGCCTGTTTCAATTTATCCTAAAAAATATCATAGCTGACTGTACTGACTACTTGGTAGAGAAAAATCCAACAATCTGATATTTATTTTGGCATTTTGATTCGAGGAGGGCTTACAACGTTTACCAAGTTAGGATTACAACACGAGACTGTTTTTGAGAATACCTTCAACAACTACTTGTGATTTACGAAATTTATGAATTTTAAACTACGTTAAGACGTCTACAATTCCTTCATCTCTACAAAAGTTGGTGAAAATGGACACTAGTTATTTTGGAGTGATGTGTTTAAAAATGAATCATATAACTACGTCACCAAAAAGGCTCCTTGCGACAGTGTCTTCAAATTTGCTCGTTCATATTTGAGGGGCTCGGTCATAAAAAATTGTAACTGACATTTTGTTCAAAAATGAGATCTGTTGTTTAGGCCTATATGGTATCTTACATTTTGCGTTTACTAATAATAATATTAATAATAATAATAATAATAATAATAATAATGATAATAATAATATATGCTTTATATCCAGAAAAAAATACATATTGTTCTTTTACAAAAAAGCATTCTTGCGACCACAGAATGATTTAAATTTCGTATTTGTGATCAGGGGTCAGTCCACAAAATGATATGAAATAATAATAGAAACTGAAGAAAGAGGAAGAGAAATAAATATGTCCCAATAATTGATATTAAATGTTTTCTCTAAACAGCATATTTAATTGATTTTTTTAATGTAATGTGCATTAGAATATTGTACGATTCGGAATTAAACTATGAACTTTTTATAAATATTAGGACCGAAGTTGCTGCTTTGACAATATACTAAAGTGTTGTCATACATTTAGGTTCTGTCAATGTTGTCTGACCTGTTGGTTTTAAAATTATCTGAAAATAAATTAAGTATATTTCGGTTTTTGTGTAATTAATTGAATAACACATTGTCATAAATTTGATGGAAGACAAATGAATATTTGAACTTCTGTATGCAAGAGTTATGACAGCAGTGCTGTAGTTCGCTTTAAAACATCTCAACAGATGGCAGGAGTATACAGTTCTTACTTTCCTGGTAGCTTACAAAGAATCCATACTACGCCAGATTACATCCCGATGTCTTAGATGTTCTTTTATATAAATTATTTAAATTCAGATAATAGGCCTGTTATACTAACCCTCAGTCCAAGAGAAGCTTACACACAAGTATTTAAATAGCATAAGATTACAGTTTGGCAAAATTATGAAATCATTTTCACAAGTATTCCCGGAAACCAACATGAAAAGAATTATATAGATATTCCTATAAGCATATTCATTGATACTTTACAAGACGCCTTCAGAACAGCTACCCACTACTGGTGCCCTGTGCACATCCAGTACAAAATTCAAGAACTGGAACAACCCTTACTTCCTAAAAGAGCTCTGGGACACAGAAACGCATATATAATTTTAAAGGAGCGAAAACGGATTTAATCATATACAATAGGAAGTTAAAAATGTATTAATCGGCATCAGAGATGATTCGAATGAAGAAAGATGCAATGTATTCAACCAAATACTAAAATATGTAATTATAGTCTCGTTCTTACTGGGAAGAATGTTAGGCGGCAAATCATGCTCTAAAGCTGGGGTCGGGTGCTCATAGTGAAGGGGAACGCTCACGCAAATTTCTGATCGTACACAACACTTAGAAGGTAACTGTCCCATATCATGTAGTTTGAGTTTAATGAAAAAGTATATATAACCCAATTATCTTTCGTTACTAATTGTATATTTAGAATCATAGTAAGTAAATTAGTGTAGTTTTTAATCCCCGATGTAATTCGAAATAAAGTGCAATATGCGAAATGTGTGTGCTTCTTTCATTTTCTTTGATTTTATCGTACTCTGGGAGATATGGTTTGGAGAAATAGAAATTTTTATTACGAGAGACTTCTGTTTTACTGCCAACTGTTTTACGCGGTTAGTTCAACTAAATATAATGTACAGATGGCTATGATTTAACGAATTGTAATGCAGACAACAATATCAGTCACGTTGGATACAGAATAAATAAATTTAAAGATTTTGTTCTTCGGAAGCAAAATGTCTAAAGAAGAAATTTTTCCGGATGAAATGCTTAATGTTACCAAAACGTCTGTGTCCACGTCAGTTGCGCAGAAATCTGCATCTGTTTCTGCTATGGCATCATTAGTAGTCTATAATTTTAGTTTTTATAAATGTTATTTAAATTTCAGCACTAATATTTTTTTGATAATATTGTTTTAATTCCGTGTTTAGTATAGTAATTGTTTCACATTTTAAATGCATTTATAGGAGTGAATATAATGTCATTAGTGTATAAGATAAATTTTATATAGTCTTGTGTTAAATTCATTGTTTAGGTTGCTATGAGCGACTAAACCAGTCCTCTTTATTTATAAGAGTGAAAACCTATTTTTATGGATAGGAACAATATTATAATTACCGTATGCAATCACGTGACAGTGCAGTTTACGGTAACAGGGAACACGTTATGGCAGAATCTATCTAGTGTTACTTGCCCCAATACGTAAAGTAGAATAGCGGGGTTTGTGATAAAAATACTTTTTGTACTTCCATCTATCATCGCATGCAATTAAGATAAGGAATGAGAAGAAAAGCATACATTTCACACTTAGTAGTCAATTTCCCATTTTATCGTGGATTAAAAACTACCCTAATATACGTAACATGCTTATGAACATAAAATAAACGTACTTAGGCAGTTCTTTGGGCACATCTCGTATTTATCGCGATTGCGAATGTGTAGAGTCTCAAATGTTTATTGTTCATGATTATTCATATCATATTATATTACTTTTAATGTCCGTAATGTGATAAGCTAAGACACGGTCGACTGTAAGGGAAGGTCACAAAGGAGAAACTTGGCAACATGTGGGTCAGGCATGAGCGCGCTCGAAGGAAACGCGACGTAGATTTAAGTCTTGCTTTCGGAGATTTTCAATATATGCTGAGATTCTCTTTTCGAGTTTAGGAATAAAATAAGCCAAATATGGATTTCTATAATAGCTGTCACAAACAATATGAAATAGCAGAAGATATGGAACGAAAGTAACGAAATTATACATGTAGCCTACTGATAGCCCCATTTTGTTTATAGAATTTGCAGACGGTCATAATTTTAGCCTTGAAGCAAATACGTCCAGCCTTCTGGACATATCACTTTATGCCTCCTTCAATGTATCCTAAAAAATGTATAGCTCACTTTATATTGATTATTTGGTAGAGAAAAAATCCAACAATCTGATATTTATTTTGGCATTTTGATTCCAGAAGGGCTTACAACGTTTACCAAGTTAAGATTACAACACAAGACTGTTTTTGAGAGTACCTTCGACAACTACTTATACGAAATTTATGAATTTTAAACTACGTTAACACCTCTACAATTCCTTCATCTGTACAAAGGTTGGTGCAAATGGACACTAATTAATTTGAAGTCATGTATTTAAAAACGAATCATATAACTACGACACCATAAAGGCTCCTTGCAACAGTGTCTTCAAATTTCCTCGTTCTTATTTGAGGGGCTCGGTCATAAAAAATTGTAACTGACATTTTATTCAAAAATGAGATCTGTAGTGTAGGCCTATATGTTATCTTACATTTTGCGGTTACTAGTAATAATAATAATAATGATAATAATATAAGCTTTATATCCAGAAAAAAATACATATTGTTCTTTTACGAAAAAGCAGTCTTGCGCCCACAAAATGATTTAAATTTCGCACTTGTGATCAGGGAGCAGTCCACATAATGTTAAGAGATTTTATGAAATAAAAGTAGAAGCTGAAGAAAGAGGAAGAGAAACAAATATATCCCTATAATTGAAATTAAATGTTTTCTCTAAAGAGCATTATTTTTTTTTTTTTCAATGCAAAGTGCATTAGAATATTGTACGTTTCGGAAATAAACTATTCACATTTTATAATTATTAGGAGCGAAGTTGCTGCTTTGACAATATTATAAACTGTTGTGATACATTTAGGTTCTGTCAATGTTGTCTGACCTGTTGGTTTTATAATTACGTGAAAATAAATTAAGAATATTTCGGTTTATATGTAATAAATTCAATAACACAATGTCATAAATTTGATGGAAGACAAATGAATATTTGAAATTCTGAATGCAACAGTTCTGAGAGCAATACTGTAGTTCGCTTTAAAACATCTCAACAGATGGCAGGAATATACAGTTTTTTACTTTCCTGGTAGCTTACAAAGTATCCATACTACGGCAGAGTACATCCCGATGTCTTAGACGTTGTTTTATATAAATTATTTAAATTCCGATCATACGCCATTTATACTACCCTTCAGTCCAAGAGAAGCTTACACACAAGTATATAAACACCATAAGATTACTGATTGGCAAAATTATGAAATCATTTTACAAGTAACCCCGGAAAACCAACGTCAAAATAATTATATCGATATTCCTATAAGCATATTCTTTGATACTTTACAAGACGCCTTCAGATCAGCTACCCACTACTGGTGTCCTGTGCACATCCAGTACAAAAATCAAGAACTAGAACACCCCTTACATCCCAAAAGAGCTCTGGGACACAGAGGACGCGTATATAATTTTAAAGAAACGAAAACGGATTTAATCGTATACAATAGGAAGTCAAAAATTTATTAATCGGCATCAGAGGTGATTCGAATGAAGAAAAAATACAATGTATTCAACCAGATCCTAAACTATGAAATTATAGTCTCGTTCTGAGTGGGAAAAAATATTAGGCCGCAAATCATGCTCTAAAGCTGGTGTCGGGTGCTCATAGTGAAGGGAAACGCTCACCCCAATTTCTGTTCGCACACAACACTAAGAAGGGATCCATCCCATATCGTGCAGCTTGAGTTTAATGAAAATGTATATATATATATATATATATATATATATATATATATATATATATATATATATACCCTAATTTTCTCTCGTAACCAATTTTATATTTAGAAGCATGTTAAGTAAATTATTGTAGTTTTTAATCCCCGATGTAATTCGAAATAAAGTACAAAATGTGAAATGTATGTGTTTTTTTTTTTTTTCATTTTCCTTGTTTTTATCGTAATCAGTGTGATATGGTTTGGAGAATTAGAAATTTATATCACAAGAGACTTCTGTAAGCCAACTGTTGTACGCGGTTAGTTCAATTAAATATTATGTACAGATGGCTATGATTTAACGAATTGTAATGCAGACAACAACATCAGTCACGTTGGATACAGACTAAATAAATTTAAAGATTTTGTTCTTCGGAAGCAAAATGTCTAAAGAAGAAATTTTTTCCGATGAAATGCTTAATGTTACCAAAACGTCTGTGTCCACGTTAGTTGCACAGAAGTCTGCATCCATTTCTGCTATGGCATCTTTAGTTTACTTTCAGTTTTTGTAAATGTTATTTAAATATCAGCAGTAATAATTTCATAATGTTGTTATCATTCTGTGTTTAGTCTAGTAATTGTTTTACATTTTAAATGCATTTATAGGAGTGAATATAATGTCATTAGTGTATAAGATAAATTTTATACAATCTTGAGTTAAATTCATAATTTAGTTTGCTATGAGCGCCTAAACCAGCCCTGTTTATTTATAAGAGTGAAAAACCTATTTTTATGGACAGGCTCAATATTATAATTACCGTATTCAATCACGTGACATTACAGTTTACAGTAATAGGGAACACGTTATGGCAGAAACTCTCTATTGTCACTTGCCCGATTACGTAAATTACAATAGCGGGGTTTGTGATAAAAATACTTTTTATACTTCCATCTATCAACGTATGGAATTAAGGTAAGGAATAAGGAAGAAAAGCATACATTTCGCACTTTGTAATCAATTTCCCATTGTATCGTGGATTAAAAACTATCCTAATACACTTAACATGGTGAACAACACATAAAATAACCTTACTTAGGCAGTACTTGGGCACGTTTCGTTTTTATAGTGATTGCGAAAGTGTTCAATCTCAAAGGTTTATTGTTCACGATTATTCATATCATTTTGATATTAAATTTATTGTACGTAATGTGATAAGCTAAGACACGGGCGACTGTAAGGAAAGGTCGGAAAGGAGAAACTTGGCAACATGTGGGTCAGGCATGAGCGCGCTCGGAGGAAACACGACGTAGATTTAAGTTTTGTTTTCGGAGATTTTCAACATATGCTGAGATTCTCTTGACCAGTTTAGGGATAAAATAAGCCAAAAATAGATTTCTATAATTTTAGTCAGAAACAGTATGAAACAGTAGAAGATATGGAACGAAAATAACGAAATAATACATGTAGCCTACTCGTAGCCCCATTTTTTTTTATAGAATTTATAGACGTTGGTAGCTTTAGATTTGAAGCAGATACGTCTAGCATTCTGAACATATCACTTTAAGCCTCTTTCAATGTAGCCTCAAAAATACATAGCTCACTTGGTATTGATTACTTGGTAGCGAAAAGATAAACCAATCTGATATTTAATTTGGCATTTTGATTTGAGAAGGTCTTACAAAGTTTACCAAGTTAGGATCACTACACATGACTGTTTTTGAGAGTATCTTCAGCAACTACTTGTGATTTCCACATTTTACAAAATTCTCTTCATTAACACTGATTGAAAACGACGGATTTGCGTGTAGTAGACAAGTTTTTGAATGTAAAGAACAAAAACTACAATTTTCATCCGAAATTTATGAATTTTAAACTACGTTAACATGTCTACAGTTCCCTCATCTGTACAAACGTTTGGTGCAAATGGGCAATAATTGTTTCGAAAAGATGTATTTAAAAATGTATCATATATATACGTCATCAAAAAGGCTGCTTGCGACAGTATCTTCAAATTTGTTCGTTCATATTTGAGGGGCTCGGTCATAAAAAAGTGTAACTGACATTTTATTGAAAAATGAGATCTGTAGTGTAGGTCTATATGGTATTTTACATTTTGCGTTTACTAGTAATAATAATAATGATAATATTCTATAAGGTTTATATCCAGGAGAAAGATACTTATTGCTTTTTCACAAAAAAGCATCCTTTAGCCCACAGAATGATTTAAATTGCGTATTTGTGATCAGGGGTCAGTCCACATGATGTTAAGAGATTTTATTAAATAAAAGTAGAAATTGAAGAAAGAGGAAGAAAAACAAATGTGTCCCAATAATTGAACTTAAATGGTTTCTCTAAACAGCATTTTTAATTGATTATTTTAAAGTAATGTGCATTAGAATATTGTATGTTTCGGAATAAAACTATTAACTTGATATAAACATATGGACCGAAGTTGTTGCTTTGACTTTATACCAAAGTGTTGTGATAGATTTAGGTTCTGTCAATGTTGTCTGACCTGTTGGTTTTATAATTACCTGAAAATAAATTAAGTATATTTCGGTTTTTATGTAATAAATTCGATAACACATTGTCATAAATTTCATGGAAGACAAATTAATATTTGAAATTCTGAATGCAACAGTTCTGAGAGCAGTGCTGTAGTTCGCTTTAAAACATCTCAACAGATGGCAGGAGTATACAGTTTTTACTTTCCTGGTAGCTTACAAAGAATCCATACTACGGCAGATTACATCCCGATGTCTTAGATGTTGTTTTATATAAATTATTTAAATTCCGATGATACGCCAGGTGTACTAACCCTCAGTCCAAGAGAAGCTTACACACAATTATTTAAATGGCATAAGATTACTGGTTGGCAAAATTATGAAATCATTTTCACAAGTAATCCCGGAAAACCGACATGAAAATAATTATATAGATATTCGTATACGCATATTCATTGATACTTTACAAGACGCCTTCAGTACAGCTACCCACTACTGGTGTCCTGTGCACATCCAGTACAGAAATCAAGAGCTAGAACAACCCTTGCATCCTAAAAGAGCTCAGGGAGATAGAGGACGCGTATATAATTTTAAAGAAACGAAAACGGATTTAATCGTATACAATATGAATTTAAAAATGTATTAATCGACATCAGAGATGATTCGAATTAAGAAAAAATACAATGTATTGAACCAGATCCTAAACTATGAAATTATAGTCTCGTTCTTACTGGGAAAAATGTGAGGCGGCATATCATGCTCTAAAGCTGGGGTCGGGCGCTCGTAGAGAAGGGGAAAGCTCACCCCACTTTCTGTTCGTACACAACAATGAGAAGAGAACCGTCCCATGTCGTGTAGCTTGAGTTTAATGAAAATGTATATGTAACCTGATTTTCTTCCCTTACTAATTTTATATTTAGAAGCATGTTAAGTAAATTAGTGTAGTTTTTAGTCCCCGATGTAATTCGAAATAAAGTACAAAATGCGAAATGTATGTGTTTCTTTCATTTTCCTTGTTTCTATCGTACTCAGTGAGATATGGTTTGGAGAAATAGAAATTTATATCACAAGAGACTTGTGTAAGCCATCTGTTTTACGGGGTTAGTTCAACTAAATATTATGTACAGATGGCTATGATTTAACGAATTGTAATGCAAGCAACAATATCAGTCACGTTGGATACTGACTGATTAAATTTAAATATCTTGTTCTTCGGAAGCAAAATGTGTAAAGAAGAAATATTTTCCAAAAAAATGCATAATGTTACCAAAACGTCTGTGTCCACATCAGTTGCGCAGAAATCTGCATCTATTTCTGCTATGGCATCATTAGTAGAGTATAATTTTAGTTTTTATAAATGTTATTTAAATTTCAGCACTAATATTTATTGATAATGTTGTTTTCATTCCGTGTTTAGTATAGTAATTGTTTCACATTTTAAATGCATTTATAGGAGTGAATAATTTGTCATTAGTGTATAAGATAAATTTTATATAGTCTTGAGTTAAATTCATTGTTTAGGTTGCTATGAGCGACTAAAATAGTCCTCTTTATTTATAAGAGTGAAAATCTACTTTTATGTATAGGGACAATATTATAATTACCGTATTCAATCACTTGACAGTGCAGTTTACTGTAACAGGGAATACGTTATGGCAGAATCTCTCTAATGTTACTTGCCCCAATACGTAAAGTAGAATAGCGGGGTTTGTGATAAAAATACTTTTTGTACTTCCATCTATCAACGTATGCAATTAAGATGAGGAATGAGAAGAAAAGCATACATTTCAGACTTTGTAGTGAATTTCCCATTTTATCGTGGATTAAAAACTACCCTAATATACTTAACATGCTTATGAACATAAAATAAACGTACTTAGGCAGTTCTTGGGCACATCTCGTATTTATCGTGATTGCGAATGTGTAGAGTCTCAAATGTTTATTGTTCATGATTATTCATATCATATTATATTACTTTTAATGTCCGTAATGTGATAAGCTAAGACACGGTAGACTGTAAGGGAAGGTCAGAAAGGAGAAACTTGGCAACATGTGGGTCAGGCATGAGCGCGCTCGAAGGAAACACGACGTAGATTAGGTCTTGCTTTCGGAGATTTTCAATATATGCTGAGATTCTCTTTTCGAGTTTAGGAATAAAATAAGCCAAATATGGATTTCTATAATAGCTGTCACAAACAATATGAAATAGCAGAAGATATGGAACGAAAGTAACGAAATTATACATGTAGCCTACTGATAGCGCCATTTTGTTTATAGAATTTGTAGACGGTCATAATTTTAGCCTTCAAGCAAATACGTCCAGCCTTCTGGACATATCACTTTATGCCTCTTTCAATGTGTCCTAAAAAATGTATAGCTCACTTTATATTGATTATTTGGTAGAGAAAAAATCCAACAATCTGATATTTATTTTGGCATTTTGATTCCAGAAGGGCTTACAACGTTTACCAAGTTAGGATTACAACACAAGACTGTTTTTGAGAGTACCTTCAACAACTACTTATGATTTACGAAATTTATGAATTTTAAACTACGTTAACACCTCTACAATTCCTTCATCTGTACAAAGGTTGGTGCAAATGGACACTAATTAATTTGAAGTCATGTATTTAAAAACGAATCATATAACTACGTCACCATAAAGGCTCCTTGCAACAATGTCTTCAAATTTCCTCGTTCATATTTGAGGGGCTCGGTCATAAAAAATTGTAACTGACATTTTATTCCAAAATGAGATCTGTAGTGTAGGCCTATATGGTATCTTACATTTTGCGGTTACTAGTAATAATAATAATAATGATAATAATATAAGCTTTATATCCAGAAAAAAATTTATATTGTTCTTTACCGAAAAAGGAGTCTTGCGCCCACAAAATGATTTAAATTTCGCACTTGTGATCAGGGATCAGTCCACATAATGTTAAGAGATTTTATGAAATAAAAATAGAAACTGAAGAAAGAGAAAGAGAAACAAATATATCCCTATAATTGAAATTAAATGTTTTCTTTAAAGAGCATTATTTTTTATTTTTTTTTCAATGCAAAGTGCATTAGAATATTGTACGTTTCGGAAATAAACTATTAACATTTTATAATTATTAGGAGCGAAGTTGCTGCTTTGAAAATATTATAAACTGTTGTGATACATTTAGGTTCTGTCAATGTTGTCTGACCTGTTGGTTTTATAATTACCTGAAAATAAATTAATAATATTTCGGTTTATATGTAATAAATTCAATAACACAATGTCATAAATTTGATGGAAGACAAATGAATATTTGAAATTCTGAATGCAACAGTTCTGAGAGCAATACTGTAGTTCGCTTTAAAACATCTCAACAGATGGCATGAGTATACAGTTTTTTACATTCCTGGTAGCTTACAAAGTATCCATACTACGGCAGAGTACATTCCGATGTCTTAGACGTTGTTTTATATAAATTATTTAAATTCCGATCATACGCCATTTATACTACCCTTCAGTCCAAGAGAAGCTTACACACAAGTATATAAATAGCATAAGATTTCTTATTGGCAAAATTATGAAATCATTTTACTAGTAACCCCGCAAAACCAACGTCAAAATAATTATATCGATATTCCTATAAGCATATTCTTTGATAGTTTACAAGACGCCTTCAGAACAGCTACCCACTACTGGTGTATTGTGCAAATCCAGTACAAAAGTCAAGAACTAGAACACCCCTTACATCCCAAAAGAGCTCTGGGACACAGAGGACGCGTATATAATTTTAAAGAACCGAAAACGGATTTAATCGTATACAATAGGAAGTCAAAAATTTATTAATCGGCATCAGAGATGATTCGAATGAAGAAAAATTACAATGTATTCAACCAGATCCTAAACTATGAAATTATAATCTCGTTCTGACTGGGAAAAAATATTAGGCCGCAAATCATGCTCTAGAGCTGGTGTCGGGTGCATTTAGTGAAGGGGAACTCTCACCCCAATCTCTGTTCACACACAACACTAAGAAGGGATCCGTCCCATATCGTGTAGCTTGAGTTTAATGAAAATATATATACCCTAATTTTCTTTCGTAACCAATTTTATATTTAGAAGCATGTTAAGTAAATTATTGTAGTTTTTAATCCCCGATGTAATTCGAAATAAAATACAAAATCTGAAATGTATGTGTTTTTTTTTTCATTTTCCTTGTTTTTATCGTAATCAGTGAAATATGGTTTGAAGAAATAGAAATTTATATCACAAGAGACTTCTGTAAGCCAACTGTTGTACGCGGTTAGTTCAATTAAATATTATGTACAGTCATAATTTTAGCTTTGAAGCAAATACGGCAAGCCTTCTGGACATATCACTTTATGCCTCTTTCAATTTATCCTAAAAAATATCATAGCTCACTGTACTGATTACTTGGTAGAGAAAAATCCAACAATCTGATATTTATTTTTTGGCATTTTGATTCGAGAAGGGCTTACAACGTTTACCAAGTTAGGATTACAACACGAGACTGTTTTTGAGAATACCTTCAACAACTACTTGTGATTTACGAAATATATGAATTTTAAACTACGTTAAGACGTCTACAATTCCTTCATCTCTACAAAAGTTGGTGAAAATGGACACTAATTATTTTGAAGTCATGTGTTTAAAAATGAATCATATAACTACGTCACCAGAAAGGCTCCTTGCGACAGTGTCTTCAAATTTGCTCGTTCATATTTGAGGGGCTCGGTCATAAAAAATTGTAACTGACATTTTGTTCAAATATGAGATCTGTAGTGTAGGCCTATATGGTATCTTACAATTTGCGTTTACTAATAATAATAATAATAATAATAATAATAATAATAATAATAATAATGATAATAATGATAATAATATAAGCTTTATATCGAGAAAAAAATACATATTGTTCTTTTACAAAAAAGCATTCTCTCGCCCACAGAATGATTTAAATTTCGTATTTGTGATCAGGGGTCAGTCCACAAAATGTTATGAAATAAAAATAGAAACTGAAGAAAGAGGAAGAGAAACAAATATGTCCCAATAATTGATATTAAATGTTTTCTCTAAACAGTATTTTTAATTGATTTTTTTTAATGTAATGTGCATTAGAATATTGTACGATTCGGAATTAAACTATTAACTTTTTATAAATATTAGGACCGAAGTTGCTGCTTTGACAATATACTAAAGTGTTGTGATACATTTAGGTTCTGTCAATGTTGTCTGACCTGTTGGTTTTAAAATTATTTGAAAATAAATTAAGTATTTTCGGTTTCTGTGTAATAAATTCAATAACACATTGTCATTAAATTTGATGGAAGACAAATTAATATTTGAACTTCTGAATGCAAGAGTTATGACAGCAGTGCTGTAGTTCGCTTTAAAACATCTCAACAGATGGCAGGAGTATACAGTTTTTACTTTCCTGGTAGCTTACAAAGAATCCATACTACGGCAGATTACATCCCGATGTCTTAGATGTTGTTTTATATAAATTATTTAAATTCAGATAATAGGCCTGTTATACTATCCCTCAGTCCAAGAGAAGCTTACACACAAGTATTTAAATAGCATAAGATTACAGATTGGCAAAATTATGAAATCATTTTCACAAGTATTCCCGGAAACCAACATGAAAAGAGTTATATAGATATTGCTATAAGCATATTCATTGATACTTTACAAGACGCCTTCAGAACAGCTACCCACTACTGGTGCCCTGTGTACATCCAGTACATAATTCAAGAACTGGAACAACCCTTACTTCCTAAAAGAGCTCTGGGACATAGAAACGCAGATATAATTTTAAAGAAGCGAAAACGGATTTAATCGTATACAATAGGAAGTTAAAAATGTATTAATCGGCATCAGATATGATTCGAATGAAGAAAGATACAATGTATTCAACCAGATCCTAAACTATGAAATTATAGTCTCGTTCTTACTGGGAAGAATGTTAGGCGGAAAATCTTGCTCTCAAGCTGGGGTCGGGTGCTCATACTGAAGGGGAACACTCACCCCAATTTCTGATCGTACACAACACTTAGAAGGGAACCTTCCCATATCATGTAGCTTGAGTTTAATGAAAATGTATATATAACCTAATTTTCTTTCGTTACTAATTGTATATTTAGAATTATATTAAGTAAATTAGTGTAGTTTTTAATCCCCGATGTAATTCGGAATAAAGTACAAAATGCGAAATGTATGTGTTTCTTTCATTTTCGTTGTTTCTATCGTACTCAGTGAGATATGGTTTGGAGAAATAGACATTTATATCACAAGAGACTTGTGTAAGCCAACTGTTTTACGGGGTTAGTTCAACTAAATTTAATGTACAGATGGCTATGATTTAACGAATTGTAATACAAGCAACAATATCAGTCACGTGGGATACTGACTGAATAAATTTAAATATCTTCTTCTTCGGAAACAAAATGTGTAAAGAAGAAATATTTTCCAAAAAAATGCTTAATGTTACCAAAACGTCTGTGTCCACATCAGTTGCGCAGAAGTCTGCATCTGTTTCTGCTATGGCATTCTTAGTAGACTATAATTTTAGTTATTATAAATGTTATTTAAATTTCAGCACTAATATTTTTTGAAAATGTTGTTTTCATTCCGTATTTAGTATAGTTATTGTTTCACATTTTAAATGCATTTATAGGAGTGAATAAAATGTCATTAGTGTATAAGATAAATTTTATATAGTCTTGAGTTAAATTCATTGCTTAGGTTGCTATGAGCGACTAAATCAGTCCTCTTTATTTATAGGAGTGAAAACCTATTTTTATGGATAGGAACAATATTATAATTACCGTATTCAATCACGTGACGGTGCAGTTTACGGTAACAGGGAACACGTTATGGCAGAATCTCTCTAATGTTACTCGCCCCAATACGTAAATTAGAATAGCGGGGTTTGTGATAAAAATACTTTTTGTACTTCCATCTATCAACGTATGCAATTAAGATAAGGAATGAGAAGAAAAGCATACATTTCACACTTTGTAGTGAATTTCCCATTTTATCGTGGATTAAAAACTACCCTAATATACTTAACATGCTTATGAACATAAAATAAACGTACTTAGGCAGTTCTTGGGCACATCTCGTATTTATCGTGATTGCGAATGTGTAGAGTCTCAAATGTTTATTGTTCATGATTATTCATATCATATTATATTACTTTTAATGTCCGTAATGTGATAAGCTAAGACACGGTCGACTGTAAGGGAAGGTCACAAAGGAGAAACTTGGCAACATGTGGGTCAGGCATGAGCGCGCTCGAAGGAAACACGACGAAGATTTAAGTCTTGCTTTCGGAGATTTTCAATATATGCTGAGATTCTCTTTTCGAGTTTAGGAATAAAATAAGCCAAATATGGATTTTTTAATAGCTGTCACAAACAATATGAAATAGCAGAAGATATGGAACGAAAGTAACGAAATTATACATGTAGCCTACTGATAGCCCCATTTTGTTTATAGAATTTGTAGACGGTCATAAATTTAGCCTTGAAGCAAATTCGTCCAGCCTTCTGGACATATCACTTTATGCCTCTTTCAATGTATCCTAAAAAATGTATAGCTCACTTTATATTGATTATTTGGTAGAGAAAAAATCCAACAATCTGATATTTATTTTGGCATTTTGTTTCCAGAAGGGCTTACAACGTTTACTAAGTTGGGATTACAACACAAGACTGTTTTTGAGAGTACCTTCAACAACTACTTATACGAAATTTATGAATTTTAAACTACGTTAACACCTCTACAATTCCTTCATCTGTTGAAAGGTTGGTGCAAATGGACAATAATTAATTTGAAGTGATGTATTTAAAAACGAATCATATAACTACGTCACCAAAAGGGCTCCTTGCAACAGTGTCTTCAAATTTGCTCGTTCATATTTGAGGGGCTCGGTCATAAAAAATTGTAACTGACATTTTATTCAAAAATGAGATCTGTAGTGTAGGCCTATATGGTATCTTACATTTTGTGTTTACTAGTAATAATAATAATGATAATAATATAAGCTTTATATCCAGAAAAAAATACATATTGTTCTTTTACGAAAAAGCTTTCTTGCGCCCACAAAATGATTTAAATTTCGTACTTCTGATCAGGGATCAGTCCACATAATGTTAAGAGATTTTATGAAATAAAAATAGAAACTGAAGAAAGAGGAAGAGAAACAAATATATCCCAATAATTGTAATTAAATGTTTTCTCTAAAGAGCATTATTTTTTTTTTTTCAATGCAATGTGCATTAGAATATTGTACGTTTCGGAATTAAACTATTAACATTTTATAATTATTAGGAGCGAAGTTGCTGCTTTGACAATATTATAAACTGTTGTGATACATTTACGTTCTGTCAATGTTGTGTGACCTGTTGGTTTTATAATTACCTAAAAATAAATTAAGAATATTTCGGTTTATATGTAATAAATTCAATAACACAATGTCATAAATTTGATAGAAGACAAATGAATATTTGAAATTCTGAATGCAACAGTTCTGAGAGCAATACTGTAGTTTGCTTTAAAACATCTCAACAGATGGCAGGAGTATATTGTTTTTTACTTTCCTGGTAGCTTACAAAGAATCCATACTACGGCAGAGTACATCCCGATGTCTTAGACATTGTTTTATATAAATTATTTAAATTCCAATCATACGCCATTTAGACTAACCCTCAGTCCAAGAGAAGCTTACACACAAGTATATAAATAGCATAAGATTACTGCTTGGCAAAATTATGAAATCATTTTCACAAGTAACCCCGGAAAACCAACGTCAAAATAATTATATCGATATTCCTATAAGCATATTCTTTGATAGTTTACAAGACTCCTTCTGAACAGCTATCCACTACTGGTGTCCTGTGCACATCCAGTACAAAAATCAAGAACTAGAACACCCCTTACATCCCAAAAGAGCTCTGGGACACAGAGGAGGCGTATATAATTTTAAAGAAACGAAAACGGATTTAATCGTATACAATAGGAAGTCAAAAATTTATTAATCGGCATCAGAGGTGATTCGAATGAAGAAAAAATACAATGTATTCAACCAGATCCTAAACTATGAAATTATAGTCTCGTTCTGACTGGGAAAAAATATTAGGCCGCAAATCATGCTCTAGAGCTAGTGTCGGGTGCTCATAGTGAAGGGGAACGCTCGCCCCTCTTTCTGTTCGCACACAACACTAAGAAGGGATCCATCCCATATCGTGGAGCTTGAGTTTAATGAAAATATATATATATATACCCTAATTTTCTCTCGTAACCAATTTTATATTTAGAAGCATGTTAAGTAAATTATTGTAGTTTTTAATCCCCGATGTAATTCGAAATAAAGTACAAAATGTGAAATGTATGTGTTTTTTTTTTTTTTTTTCATTTTCCTTGTTTTTATCGTAATCAGTGTGATATGGTTTGGAGAATTAGAAATTTATATCACAAGAGACTTCTGTAAGCCAACTGTTGTACGCGGTTAGATCAATTAAATATTATGTACAGATGGCTATGATTTAACGAATTGTAATGCAGACAACAACATCAGTCACGTTGGATACAGACTAAATAAATTTAAAGATTTTGTTCTTCGGAAGCAAAATGTCTAAAGAAGAAATTTTTTCCGATGAAATGCTTAATGTTACCAAAACGTCTGTGTCCACGTTAGTTGCACAGAAGTCTGCATCCATTTCTGCTATGGCATCTTTAGTTTACTTTCAGTTTTTGTAAATGTTATTTAAATATCAGCAGTAATAATTTCATAATGTTGTTATCATTCTGTGTTTAGTCTAGTAATTGTTTTACATTTTAAATGCATTTATAGGAGTGAATAAAATGTCATTAGTGTATAAGATAAATTTTATACAATCTTGAGTTAAATTCATAGTTTAGTTTGCTATGAGCGCCTAAACCAGCCCTGTTTATTTATAAGAGTGAAAAACCTATTTTTATGGACAGGCTCAATATTATAATTACCGTATTCAATCACGTGACATAACAGTTTACAGTAATAGGGAACACGTTATGGCAGAAACTCTCTAATGTCACTTGCCCGATTACGTAAACTACAATAGCGGGGTTTGTGATAAAAATACTTTTTGTACTTCCATCTATCAACGTATGGAATTAAGATAAGGAATAAGGAAGAAAAGCATACATTTCGCACTTTGTAATCAATTTCCCATTGTATCGTGGATTAAAAACTATCCTAATACACTTAACATGATGAACAACACATAAAATAACCTTACTTAGGCAGTACTTGGGCACATTTCGTTTTTATAGTGATTGCGAAAGTGTACAATCTCAAAGATTTATTGTTCACGATTATTCATATCATTTTGATATTAAATTTATTGTACGTAATGTGATAAGCTAAGACACGGGCGACTGTAAGGAAAGGTCAGAAAGGATAAACTTGGCAACATGTGGGTCAGGCATGAGCGCGCTCGGAGGAAACACGACGTAGATTTAAGTTTTGCTTTCGGAGATTTTCAACATATGCTGAGATTCTCTTGACCAGTTTAGGGATAAAATAAGCCAAAAATAGATTTCTATAATGGTAGTCAGAAACAGTATGAAACAGTAGAAGATATGGAACGAAAATAACGAAATAATACATGTAGCCTACTCGTAGCCCCATTTTTTTTTATAGAATTTATAGACGTTGGTAACTTTAGATTTGAAGCAGATACGTCTAGCATTCTGAACATATCACTTTATGCCTCTTTCAATGTAGCCTCAAAAATACATAGCTCACTTTGTATTGATTACTTGGTAGCGAAAAAATAAAGCAATCTGATATTTAATTTGGCATTTTGATTTGAGAAGGTCTTACAACGTTTACCAAGTTAGGATCACTACACATGACTGTTTTTGAGAGTATCTTCAGCAACTACTTGTGATTTACACATTTTACAAAATTCTCTTCATTAACAGTGATTGAAAACGACGGATTTGCGTGTAGTAGACAAGTTTTTGAATGTAAAGAACAAAAACTACAATTTTCATCCGAAATTTATGAATTTTAAACTACGTTAACATGTCTACAGTTCCCTCATCTGTACAAAAGTTTGGTGCAAATGGGCAATAATTGTTTCGAAAAGATGTATTTAAAAATGCATCATATATATACGTCATCAAAAAGGCTGCTTGCGACAGTATCTTCAAATTTGTTCGTTCATATTTGAGGGGCTCGGTCATAAAAAATTGTAACTGACATTTTATTGAAAAATGAGATCTGTAGTGTAGGTCTATATGGTATTTTACATTTTGCGTTTACTAGTAATAATAATAATGATAATATTCTATAAGGTTTATATCCAGGAGAAAGATACTTATTGCTTTTTCACAAAAAAAGCATCCTTTAGCCCACAGAATGATTTAAATTGCGTATTTGTGATCAGGGGTCAGTCCACATGATGTTAAGAGATTTTATTAAATAAAAGTAGAAATTAAAGAAAGAGGAAGAGAAACAAATGTGTCCCAATAATTGAACTTAAATGGTTTCTCTAAACAGCATTTTTAATTGATTTTTTAAAAGTAATGTGCATTAGAATATTGTATGTTACGGAATTAAAATATTAACTTGATATAAACATATGGACCGAAGTTGTTGCTTTGACTTTATACTAAAGTGTTGTGATAGATTTAGGTTCTGTCAATGTTGTCTGACCTGTTGGTTTTATAATTACCTGAAAATAAATTAAGTATATTTCGGTTTTTATGTAATAAATTCGATAACACATTGTCATAAATTTCATGGAAGACAAATTAATATTTGAAATTCTGAATGCAACAGTTCTGAGAGCAGTGCTGTAGTTCGCTTTAAAACATCTCAACAGATGGCAGGAGTATACAGTTTTTACTTTCCTGGTAGCTTACAAAGAATCCATACTACGGCAGATTACATCCCGATGTCTTAGATGTTGTTTTATATAAATTATTTAAATTCCGATGATACGCCAGGTGTACTAACCCTCAGTCCAAGAGAAGCTTACACACAATTATTTAAATGGCATAAGATCACTGATTGGCAAAATTATGAAATCATTTTCACAAGTAATCCCGGAAAACCGACAAGGAAATAATTATATAGTTATTCGTATACGCATATTCATTGATACTTTACAAGACGCCTTCTGTACAGCTACCCACTACTGGTGCCCTGTGCACATCCAGTACAGAAATCAAGAGCTAGAACAACCCTTGCATCCTAAAAGAGCTCTGGGAGATAGAGGACGCGTATATAATTTTAAAGAAACGAAAACGGATTTAATCGTATACAATATGAAGTTAAAAATGTTTTAATCGACATCAGAGATGATTCGAATTAAGAAAAAATACAATGTATTGAACCAAATCCTAAACTATGTAATTATAGTCTCGTTCTTACTGGGAAAAATGTGAGGCGGCAAATCATGCTCTAAAGCTGGGGTCGGGTGCTCATAGTGAAGGGGAACCCTCACCCCAATTTCTGATCGTACACAACACTTAGAAGGGAACCGTCCCATATCATGTAGCTTGAGTTTAATGAAAATGTATATATATAACCTAATTTTCTTTCGTTACTAATTGTATATTTTGAATTATATTAAGTAAATTAGTGTAGTTTTTAATCCCCGATGTAATTCGAAATAAAGTACAATATGCGAAATGTATGTGTTTCTTTCATTTACTTTGATTTTATCGTACTCAGAGAGATATGGTTTGGACAAATAGATATTTATATCACTAGAGACTTCTATAAGCCAACTGTTTTACGCGGTTAGTTCAACTAAATATTATGTACAGATGGCTATGATTTAACGAATTGTAATGGAGACAACAATATCAGTAACGTTGGATGCAGACTAAATAAATTTAAAGATTTTGTTCTTCGGAAGCAAAATGTCTAAAGAAGGAATTTTTCCCGATGAAATGCATAATGTTACCAAAACGTCTGTGTCCACGTCAGTTGCGCAGAAATCTGCATCTGTTTCTGCTATGGCATCATTAGTAGACTATAATTTTAGTTTTTATAAATGTTATTTAAATTTCAGCACTAATATTTTTTGATAATATTGTTTTCATTCCGTGTTTAGTATAGTAATTGTTTCACATTTTAAATGCATTTATAGGAGTGAATAAAATGTCATTAGTGTATAAGATAAATTTTATATAGTCTTGAGTTAAATTCATTGTTTAGGTTGCTATGAGCGACTAAACCAGTCCTCTTTATTTATAAGAGTGAAAACCTATTTTTATGGATAGGAACAATATTATAATTACCCTATGCATCACGTGACAGTGCAGTTTGCGGTAACAGAGAACACGTTATGGCAGAATCTATCTAGTGTTACTTGCCCCAATACGTAAAGTAGAATAGCGGGGATTGTGATAAAAATACTTTTTGTACTTCCATCTATCAACGCATGGAATTAAGATAAGGAATGAGAAGAAAAGCATACATTTCACACTTTGTAGTCAATTTCCCATTTTATCGTGGATTAAAAACTACCATAATATACTTAACATGCTTATGAACATAAAATAAACGTACTTAGGCAGTTCTTTGGGCACATCTCGTATTTATCGCGATTGCGAATGTGTACAGTCTCAAATGTTTATTGTTCATGATTATTCATATCATATTATATTACTTTTAATGTCTGTAATGTGATAAGCTAAGACACGGTCGACTGTAAGGGAAGGTCAGAAAGGAGAAACTTGGCAACATGTGGGTCAGGCATGAGCGCGCTCGAAGGAAACGCGACGTAGATTTAAGTCTTGCTTTCGGAGATTTTCTATATATGCTGAGATTCTCTTTTCGAGTTTAGGAATAAAATAAGCCAAATATGGATTTCTATAATAGCTGTCACAAACAATATGATATAGCAGAAGATATGGAACGAAAGTAACGAAATTATACATGTAGCCTACTGATAGCCCCATTTTGTTTATAGAATTTGTAGACGGTCATAATTTTAGCCTTGAAGCAAATACGTCCAGCCTTCTGGACATATCACTTTATGCCTCTTTCAATGTATCCTAAAAAATGTATAGCTCACTTTATATTGATTATTTGGTAGAGAAAAATTCCAACAATCTGATATTTATTTTGGCATTTTGATTCCAGAAGGGCTTACAACGTTTACCAAGTTAAGATTACAACACAAGACTGTTTTTGAGAGTACCTTCGACAACTACTTATACGAAATTTATGAATTTTAAACTACGTTAACACCTCTACAATTCCTTCATCTGTACAAAGGTTGGTGCAAATGGACACTAATTAATTTGAAGTCATGTATTTAAAAACGAATCATATAACTACGACACCATAAAGGCTCCTTGCAACAGTGTCTTCAAATTTGCTCGTTCATATTTGAGGGGCTCGGTCATAAAAAATTGTAACTGACATTTTATTCAAAAATGAGATCTGTAGTGTAGGCGTATATGGTATCTTACATTTTGCGGTTACTAGTAATAATAATAATGATAATAATATAAGCTTTATATCCAGAAAAAAATACATATTGTTCTTTTACGAAAAAGCAGTCTTGCGCCCACAAAATGATTTAAATTTCGCACTTGTGATCAGGGATCAGTCCACATAATGTTAAGAGATTTTATGAAATAAAAATAGAAGCTGAAGAAAGAGGAAGAGAAACAAATATATCCCTATAATTGAAATTAAATGTTTTCTCTAAAGAGCATTATTTTTTATTTTTTTTTTTTCAATGCAAAGTGCATTAGAATATTGTACGTTTCGGAAATAAACTATTAACATTTTATAATTATTAGGAGCGAAGTTGCTGCTTTGACAATATTATAAACTGTTGTGATACATTTAGGTTCTGTCAATGTTGTCTGACCTGTTGGTTTTATAATTACCTGAAAATAAATTAAGAATATTTCGGTTTATATGTAATAAATTCAATAACACAATGTCATAAATTTGATGGAAGACAAATGAATATTTGAAATTCTGAATGCAACAGTTCTGAGAGCAATACTGTAGTTCGCTTTAAAACATCTCAACAGATGGCAGGAGTATACAGTTTTTTACTTTCCTGGTAGCATACAAAGTATCCATACTACGGCAGAGTACATCCCGATGTCTTAGACGTTGTTTTATATAAATTATTTAAATTCCGATCATACGCCATTTATACTAACCTTCAGTCCAAGAGAAGCTTACACACAAGTATATAAATAGCATAAGATTACTGATTGGCAAAATTATGCAATCATTTTACAAGTAACCCCGGAAAACCAACGTCAAAATAATTATATCGATATTCCTATAAGCATATTCTTTGATACTTTACAAGACGCCTTCAGATCAGCTACCCACTACTGGTGTCCTGTGCACATCCAGTACAAAAATCAAGAACTAGAACACCCCTTACATCCCAAAAGAGCTCTGGGACACAGAGGACGCGTATATAATTTTAAAGAACCGAAAACTGATTTAATCGTATACAATAGGAAGTCAAAAAATTATTAATCGGCATCAGAGATGATTCGAATGAAGAAAAAATACAATGTATTCAACCAGATCCTAAACTATGAAATTATAATCTCGTTCTGACTGGGAAAAAATATTAGGCCGCAAATCATGCTCTAAAGCTGGTGTCGGGTGCTCTTAGTGAAGGGGAACGCTCACCCCAATTTCTGTTCGCACACAACACTAAGAAGGGATCCGTCCCATATCGTGTAGCTTGAGTTTAATGAAAATATATATACCCTAATTTTCTTTCGTAACCAATTTTATATTTAGAAGCATGTTAAGCAAATTATTGTAGTTTTTAATCCCCGATGTAATTCGAAATATAGTACAAAATGTGAAATGTATGTGTTTTTTTTTTTTTTTTTCATTTTCCTTGTTTTTATCGTAATCAGTGAAATATTGTTTGAAGAAATAGAAATTTATATCACAAGAGACTTCTGTAAGCCAACTGTTGTACGCGGTTAGTTCAATTAAATATTATGTACAGTCATAATTTTAGCTTTGAAGCAAATACGGCAAGCCTTCTGGACATATCACTTTATGCCTCTTTCAATTTATCCTAAAAAATTTCATAGCTCACTGTACTGATTACTTGGTAGAGAAAAATCCAACAATCTGATATTTATTTTTTGGCATTTTGATTCGAGAAGGGCTTACAACGTTTACCAAGTTAGGATTACAACACGAGACTGTTTTTGAGAATACCTTCAACAACTACTTGTGATTTACGAAATATATGAATTTTAAACTACGTTAAGACGTCTACAATTCCTTCATCTCTACAAAAGTTGGTGAAAATGGACATTAATTATTTTGAAGTGATGTGTTTAAAAATGAATCATATAACTACGTCACCAAAAAGGCTCCTTGCGACAGTGTCTTCAAATTTGCTCGTTCATATTTGAGGGGCTCGGTCATAAAAAATTGTAACTGACATTTTGTTCAAAAATGAGATCTGTAGTGTAGGCCTATATGGTATCTTACAATTTGCGTTTACTAATAATAATAATAATAATAATAATAATAATAATAATAATAATAATAATAATAATAATAATAATGATAATAATGATAATAATATAAGCTTTATATCGAGAAAAAAATACATATTGTTCTTTTACAAAAAAGCATCCTTGCGCCCACAGAATGATTTAAATTTCGTATTTGTGATCAGGGGTCAGTCCACAAAATGTTATGAAATATAAATAGAACCTGAAGTAAGAGGAAGAGAAACAAATATGTCCCAATAATTGATATTAAATGTTTTCTCTAAACAGTATTTTTAATTGATTTTTTTTAATGTAATGTGCATTAGAATCTTGTACGATTCGGAATTAAACTATTAACTTTTTATAAATATTAGGACCGAAGTTGCTGCTTTGACAATATACTAAAGTGTTGTGATACATTTAGGTTCTGTCAATGATGTCTGACCTGTTGGTTTTAAAATTATCTGAAAATAAATTAAGTATATTTCGGTTTTTGTGTAATAAATTCAATAACACATTGTCATAAATTTGATGGAAGACAAATTAATATTTGAACTTCTGAATGCAAGAGTTATGACAGCAGTGCTGTAGTTCGCTTTAAAACATCTCAACAGATGGCAGGAGTATACAGTTTTTACTTTCCTGGTAGCTTACGAGGAATCCATACTACGGCAGATTACATCCCGATGTCTTAGATGTTGTTTTATATAAATTATTTAAATTCAGATAATAGGCCTGTTATACTAATCCTCAGTCCAAGAGAAGCTTACACACAAGTATTTAAATAGCATAAGATTACAGATTGGCAAAATTATGAAATCATTTTCACAAGTATTCCCGGAAACCAACATGAAAAGAGTTATATAGATATTCCTATAAGCATATTCATTGATACTTTACAAGACGCCTTCAGAACAGCTACCCACTACTGGTGCCCTGTGCACATCCAGTACAAAATTCAAGAACTGGAACAACCCTTACTTCCTAAAAGAGCTCTGGGACACAGAAACGCATATATAATTTTAAAGAAGCGAAAACGGATTTAATCGTATACAATAGGAAGTTAAAAATGTATTAATCGGCATCAGAGATGATTCGAATGAAGAAAGATACAATGTATTCAACCAGATCCTAAACTATGAAATTATAGTCTCGTTCTTACTGGGAAGAATGTTAGGCGGCAAATCATGCTCTAAAGCTGGGGTCGGGTGCTCATAGTGAGGGGGAACCCTCACCCCAATTTCTGATCGTACACAACACTTAGAAGGGAACCGTCCCATATCATGTAGCTTGAGTTTAATGAAAATGTATATATAACCTAATTTTCTTTCGTTACTAATTGTATATTTAGAATCATATTAAGTAAATTAGTGTAGTTTTTAATCCCCGATGTAATTCGAAATAAAGTACAATATGCGAAATGTATGTGTTTCTTTCATTTACTTTGATTTTATCGTACTCAGAGAGATATGGTTTGGACAAATAGAAATTTATATCACTAGAGACTTCTATAAGCCAACTGTTTTACGCGGTTAGTTCAACTAAATATTATGTACAGATGGCTATGATTTAACGAATTGTAATGCAGACAACAATATCAGTAACGTTGGATGCAGACTAAATAAATTTAAAGATTTTGTTCTTCGGAAGCAAAATGTCTAAAGAAGGAATTTTTCCCGATGAAATGCATAATGTTACCAAAACGTCTGTGTCCACGTCAGTTGCGCAGAAATCTGCATCTGTTTCTGCTATGGCATGATTAGTAGACTATAATTTTAGTTTTTATAAATGTTATTTAAATTTCAGCACTAATATTTTTTGATAATATTGTTTTCATTCCGTGTTTAGTATAGTAATTGTTTCACATTTTAAATGCATTTATAGGAGTGAATAAAATGTCATTAGTGTATAAGATAAATTTTATATAGTCTTGAGTTAAATTCATTGTTTAGGTTGCTATAAGCGACTAAACCAGTCCTCTTTATTTATAAGAGTGAAAACCTATTTTTATGGATAGGAACAATATTATAATTACCCTATGCAATCACGTGACAGTGCAATTTGCGGTAACAGGGAACACGTTATGGCAGAATCTATCTAGTGTTACTTGCCCCAATACGTAAAGTAGAATAGCGGGGATTGTGATAAAAATACTTTTTGTACTTCCATCTATCAACGCATGCAATTAAGATAAGGAATGAGAAGAAAAGCATACATTTCACACTTTGTAGTCAATTTCCCATTTTATCGTGGATTAAAAACTACCATAATATACTTAACTAGCTTATGAACATAAAATAAACGTACTTAGGCATTTCTTTGGGCACATCTCGTATTTATCGCGATTGCGAATGTGTAGAGTCTCAAATGTTTATTGTTCATGATTATTCATATCATATTATATTACTTTTAATGTCCGTAATGTGATAAGCTAAGACACGGTCGACTGTAAGGGAAGGTCAGAAAGGAGAAACTTGGCAACATGTGGGTCAGGCATGAGCGCGCTCGAAGGAAACGCGACGTAGATTTAAGTCTTGCTTTCGGAGATTTTCAATATATGCTGAGATTCTCTTTTCGAGTTTAGGAATAAAATAAGCCAAATATGGATTTCTATAATAGCTGTCACAAACAATATGAAATAGCAGAAGATATGGAACGAAAGTAACGAAATTATACATGTAGCCTACTGATAGCCCCATTTTGTTTATAGAATTTGTAGACGGTCATAATTTTAGCCTTGAAGCAAATACGTCCAGCCTTCTGGACATATCACTTTATGCCTCTTTCAATGTATCCTAAAAAATGTATAGCTCACTTTATATTGATTATTTGGTAGAGAAAAAATCCAACAATCTGATATTTATTTTGGCATTTTGATTCCAGAAGGGCTTACAACGTTTACCAAGTTAAGATTACAACACAAGACTGTTTTTGAGAGTACCTTCGACAACTACTTATACGAAATTTATGAATTTTAAACTACGTTAACACCTCTACAATTCCTTCATCTGTACAAAGGTTGGTGCAAATGGACACTAATTAATTTGAAGTGATGTATTTAAAAACTAATCATATAACTACGTCACCATAAAGGCTACTTGCAACAGTGTCTTCAAATTTCCTCGTTCATATTTGAGGGGCTCGGTCATAAAAAATTGTAACTGACATTTTATTCCAAAATGAGATCTGTAGTGTAGGCCTATATGGTATCTTACATTTTGCGGTTACTAGTAATAATAATAATGATAATAATATAAGCTTTATATCCAGAAAAAAATACATATTGTTCTTTTACGAAAAAGCAGTCTTGCGACCACAAAATGATTTAAATTTCGCACTTGTGATCAGGGATCAGTCCACATAATGTTAAGAGATTTTATGAAATAAAAATAGAAGCTGAAGAAAGAGGAAGAGAAACAAATATATCCCTATAATTGAAATTAAATGTTTTCTCTAAAGAGCATTTTTTTTTTTTTTTTTCAATGCAAAGTGCATTAGAATATTGTACGTTTCGGAAATAAACTATTAACATTTTATAATTATTAGGAGCGAAGTTGCTGCTTTGACAATATTATAAACTGTTGTGATACATTTAGGTTCTGTCAATGTTGTGTGACCTGTTGGTTTTATAATTACCTAAAAATAAATTAAGAATATTTCGGTTTATATGTAATAAATTCAATAACACAATGTCATAAATTTGATGGAAGACAAATGAATATTTGAAATTCTGAATGCAACAGTTCTGAGAGCAATACTGTAGTTCGCTTTAAAACATGTCAACAGATGGCAGGAGTATACAGTTTTTTACTTTCCTGGTAGCTTACAAAGTATCCATACTACGGCAGAGTACATCCCGATGTCTTAGACGTTGTTTTATATAAATTATTTAAATTCCGATCATACGCCATTTATACTAACCTTCAGTCCAAGAGAAGCTTACACACAAGTATATAAATAGCATAAGATTACTGATTGGCAAAATTATGAAATCATTTTACAAGTAACCCCGGAAAACCAACGTCAAAATAATTATATCGATATTCCTATAAGCATATTCTTTGATACTTTACAAGACGCCTTCAGATCAGCTACCCACTACTGGTGTCCTGTGCACATCCAGTACAAAATTCAAGAACTAGAACACCCCTTACATCCTAAAAGAGCTCTGGGACACAGGGGACGCGTATATAAATTTTAAAGAAACGAAAACGGATTTAATCGTATACAATAGGAAGTCAAAAATTTATTAATCGGCATCAGAGATGATTCGAATGAAGAAAAAATACAATGTATTCAACCAGATCCTAAACTATGAAATTATAATTTCGTTCTGACTGGGAAAAACTATTAGGCCGCAAATCATGCTCTAAAGCTGGTGTCGGGTGCTCTTAGTGAAGGGGAACGCTCACCCCAATTTCTGTTCGCACACAACACTAAGAAGGGATCCGTCCCATATCGTGTAGCTTGAGTTTAATGAAAATATATATACCCTAATTTTCTTTCGTAACCAATTTTATATTTAGAAGCATGTTAAGTAAATTATTGTAGTTTTTAATCCCCGATGTAATTCAAAATAAAGTACAAAATGTGAAATGTATGTGTATTTTTTTTTTCATTTTCCCTGTTTTTATCGTAATCAGTGAAATATGGTTTGAAGAAATAGAAATTTATATCACAAGAGACTTCTGTAAGCCAACTGTTGTACGCGGTTAGTTCAATTAAATATTATGTACAGTCATAATTTTAGCTTTGAAGCAAATGCGGCAAGCCTTCTGGACATATCACTTTATGCCTCTTTCAATTTATCCTAAAAAATATCATAGCTCACTGTACTGATTACTTGGTAGAGAAAAATCCAACAATCTGATATTTATTTTTTGGCATTTTGATTCGAGAAGGGCTTACAACGTTTACCAAGTTAGGATTACAACACGAGACTGTTTTTGAGAATACCTTCAACAACTACTTGTGATTTACGAAATATATGAATTTTAAACTACGTTAAGACGTCTACAATTCCTTCATCTCTACAAAGGTTGGTGAAAATGGACACTAATTATTTTGAAGTGATGTGTTTAAAAATGAATCATATAACTACGTCACCAAAAAGGCTCCTTGCGACAGTGTCTTCAAATTTGCTCGTTCATATTTGAGGGGCTCGGTCATAAAAAATTGTAACTGACATTTTGTTCAAAAATGAGATCTGTAGTGTAGGCCTATATGGTATCTTACAATTTGCGTTTACTAATAATAATAATAATAATAATAATAATAATAATAATAATAATAATAATAATAATGATAATAATGATAATTATATAAGCTTTATATCGAGAAAAAAATACATATTTTTCTTTTACAAAAAAGCATTCTTGCGCCCACAGAATGATTTAAATTTCGTATTTGTGATCAGGGGTCAGTCCACAAAATGTTATGAAATAAAAATAGAAACTGAAGAAAGAGGAAGAGAAACAAATATGTCCCAATAATTGATATTAAATGTTTTCTCTAAGCAGCATTTTTAATTGATTTTTTTAATGTAATGTGCATTAGAATATTGTACGATTCGGAATTAAACTATTAACTTTTTATAAATATTGGGACCAAAGTTGCTGCTTTGACTTTATACTAAAGTGTTGTGATACATTTAGGTTCTGTCAATGTTGTCTGACCTGTTGGTTTTAAAATTATCTGAAAATAAATTAAGTATATTTCGGTTTTTGTGTAATAAATTCAATAACACATTGTCATAAATTTGATGGAAGACAAATTAATATTTGAACTTCTGAATGCAAGAGTTATGACAGCAGTGCTGTAGTTCGCTTTAAAACATCTCAACAGATGGCAGGAGTATACAGTTTTTACTTTCCTGGTAGCTTACAAAGAATCCATACTACGGCAGATTACATCCCGATGTCTTAGTTGTTGTTTTATATAAATTATTTAAATTCAGATAATAGGCCTGTTATACTAACCCTCAGTCCAAGAGAAGCTTACACACAAGTATTTAAATAGCATAAGGTTACAGATTGGCAAAATTATGAAATCATTTTCACAAGTATTCCCGGAAACCAACATGAAAAGAATTATATAGATATTCCTATAAGCATATTCATTGATATTTTACTAGACGCCTTCAGAACAGCTACCCACTACTGGTGCCCTGGGCACATCCAGTACAAAATTCAAGAACTGGAACAACCCTTACTTCCTAAAAGAGCTCTGGGACACAGAAACGCATATATAATTTTAAAGACGCGAAAACGGATTTAATCGTATACAATAGGAAGTTAAAAATGTATTAATCGGCATCAGAGATGATTCGAATGAAGAAAGATACAGTGTATTCAACCAGATCATAAACTATGAAATTATAGTCTCGTTCTTACTGGGAAGAATGTTAGGCGGCAAATCATGCTCTAAAGCTGGGGTCGGGTGTTCATAGTGAAGGGGATCGCTCACCCCAATTTCTGATCGTACACAACACTTAGAAGGGAACCGTCCCATATCATGTATCTTGAGTTTAATGAAAATGTATATATAACCTAATTTTCTTTCGTTACTAATTATATATTTAGAATCATATTAAGTAAATTAGTGTAGTTTTTAATCCCCGATGTAATTCGAAATAAAGTACAATATGCGAAATGTATGTGTTTCTTTCATTTTCTTTGATTTTATTCTACTCAGAGAGATATGGTTTGGAGAAATAGAAATTTATATCACAAGAGACTTCTATAAGCCAACTGTTTTACGCGGTTAGTTCAACTAAATATTATGTACAGATGGCTATGATTTAACGAATTGTAATGCAGACAACAATATCAGTCACGTTGGATACAGACTAAATAAATTTAAAGATTTTGTTCTTCGGAAGCAAAATGTCTAAAGAAGAAATTTTTCCCGATGAAATGCTTAATGTTACCAAAACGTCTGTGTCCACGTCAGTTGCGTAGAAATCTGTATCTGTCTCTGCTAAGGCATCATTAGTAGACTATAATTTTAGTTTTTATAAATGTTATTTAAATTTCAGCACTTATAATTTTTGATAATTTTGTTTTCATTCCGTGTTTAGTATAGTAATTGTTTCACATTTTAAATGCATTTATAGGAGTGAATAAAATGTCATTAGTGTATAAGATAAATTTTATATAGTCTTGAGTTAAATTCATTGTTTAGGTTGCTATGAGCGACTAAACCAGTCCTCTTTATTTATAAGAGTGAAAACCTATTTTTATGGATAGGAACAATAATATAATTACCGTATTCAATCACGTGACAGTGCAGTTTACGGTAACAGGGAACACGTTATGGCAGAATCTCTCTAATGTTACTTGCCCCAATACGTGAAGTAGAACAGCGGGGTTTGTGATAAAAATAATTTTTGTACTTCCATCTGTCAACGTATGCAATTAAGATAAGGAATGAGAAGAAAAGCATACATTTCACACTTTGTAGTCAATTTCCCATTTTATCGTGGATTAAAGACTACCCTAATATACTTAAAATCCTTATGAACATAAAATAAACGTACTTAGGTAGTTCTTGGGCACATGTCGTATTTATCGTGATTGCGAATGTGTAGAGTCTCAAATGTTTATTGTTCATGATTATTCATATCATATTATATTACTTTTAGTGTCCGTAATGTGATAAGCTAAGACACGGTCGACTGTAAGGGAAGGTCAGAAAGGAGAAACTTGGCAACATGTGGGTCAGGCATGAGCGCCCTCGAAGGAAACACGACGTAGATTTAAGTCTTGCTTTCGGAGATTTTCAATATATGCTGAGATTCTCTTTTCGACTTTAGGAATAAAATAAGCCAAATATGGATTTCTATAAGAGCTGTCACAAACAATATGAAATAGCAGAAGATATGGAACGAAAGTAACGAAATTATACATGTAGCCTACTGATAGCCCCATTTTGTTTGTAGAATTTGTAGACGGTCATAATTTTAGCCTTGAAGCAAATACGTCCAGCCTTCTGGACATATCACTTTATGCCTCTTTCAATGTATCCTAAAAAATGTATAGCTCACTTTATATTGAATATTTGGTAGAGAAAAAATCCAACAATCTGATATTTATTTTGGCATTTTGATTCGAGAAGGACTTACAACGTTTACCAAGTTAGGATTACAACACAAGACTGATTTTGAGAGTACCTTCAACAACTACTGATGATATACGAAATTTATGAATTTTAAACTACGTTAACACCTCTACAGTTCCTTCATCTGTACAAAGGTTGGTGAAAATGGACACCAATTAATTTGAAGTTATGTATTTAAAAATGAATCATATAACTACGTCACCAAAAAGGCTCCTTGCAACAGTGTCTTCAAATCTGCTCGTTCATATTTGAGGGGCTCGGTCATAGAAAATTGTAACTGACATTTTATTCAAAAATGAGATCTGTAGTGTAGGCCTATATGGTATCTTACATTTTGCGTTTACTACTAATAATAATAATGATAATAATATAAGCTTTATATCCAGAAAAAAATACATATTGTTCTTTTACACAAAAGCATTCTTGCGCCCACGAAATGATTTAAATTTCGTACTTGTGATCAGGGATCAGTCCATATAATGTTAAGAAATTTTATGAAATAAAAATAGAAAACTTAAGAAAGAGGAAAAGAAACAAATATATCCCAATAATTGAAATTAAATGTTTTCTCTAAAGAGCATTATTATTATTTTTTTCAATGCAAAGTGCATTAGAATATTGTACGTTTCGGAATTAAACTATTAACATTTTATAATTATTAGGAGCGAAGTTGGTGCTTTGACAATATTATAAATTGTTGTGATGCATTTAGGTTCTGTCAATGTTGTCTGACCTGTTGGTTTTATAATTACCTGAAAATAAATTAAGAATATTTCGGTTTATATGTTATAAATTCAATAACACAATGTCATAAATTTGATGGAAGACAAATGTATATTTGAAATTGTGAATGCAACAGTTCTGAGAGCAATACTGTAGTTCGCTTTAAAACATCTCAAGAGATGGCAGGAGTATACAGTTTTTTACTTTCCTGGTAGCTTACAAAGAATCCATACTACGGCAGAGTACATCCCGATGTCTTAGACGTTGTTTTATATAAATTATTTAAATTCCGATTATACGCCATTTATACTAACCCTCAGTCCAAGAGAAGCTTACACACAAGTATATAAATAGCATAAGATTACAGATTGGCAAAATTATGAAATCATTTTCACAAGTAACCCGTTAAACCAACGTCAAAATAATTATATCGATATTCCTATAAGCATATTCATTGATACTTTACAAGACGCCTTCAGAACAGCTACCCACTACTGGTGTCCTGTGCACATCCAGTACAAAATTCAAGAACTAGTACACCCCTTACATCCCAAAAGAGCTCAGGGACACAGAGGACGCGTATATAATTTTAATGAAACGAAAACGCATTTAATCGTATAGCATTGGTAGTCAAAAATTTATTAATCGGCATCAGAGATGATTCGAATGAAGAAAAAATACAATGTATTCAACCAGATCCTAAACTATGAAATTATAATCTCGTTCTGACTGGGAAAAAATATTAGGCCGCAAATCATGCTCTAAAGCTGGTGTCGGGTGCTCATAGTGAAGGGGATCGCTCACCCCAATTTCTGATCGTACACAACACTTAGAAGGGAACCGTCCCATATCATGTATCTTGAGTTTAATGAAAATGTATATATAACCTAATTTTCTTTCGTTACTAATTATATATTTAGAATCATATTAAGTAAATTAGTGTAGTTTTTAATCCCCGATGTAATTCGAAATAAAGTACAATATGCGAAATGTATGTGTTTCTTTCATTTTCTTTGATTTTATTCTACTCAGAGAGATATGGTTTGGAGAAATAGAAATTTATATCACAAGAGACTTCTATAAGCCAACTGTTTTACGCGGTTAGTTCAACTAAATATTATGTACAGATGGCTATGATTTAACGAATTGTAATGCAGACAACAATATCAGTCACGTTGGATACAGACTAAATAAATTTAAAGATTTTGTTCTTCGGAAGCAAAATGTCTAAAGAAGAAATTTTTCCCGATGAAATGCTTAATGTTACCAAAACGTCTGTGTCCACGTCAGTTGCGTAGAAATCTGTATCTGTCTCTGCTAAGGCATCATTAGTAGACTATAATTTTAGTTTTTATAAATGTTATTTAAATTTCAGCACTTATAATTTTTGATAATTTTGTTTTCATTCCGTGTTTAGTATAGTAATTGTTTCACATTTTAAATGCATTTATAGGAGTGAATAAAATGTCATTAGTGTATAAGATAAATTTTATATAGTCTTGAGTTAAATTCATTGTTTAGGTTGCTATGAGCGACTAAACCAGTCCTCTTTATTTATAAGAGTGAAAACCTATTTTTATGGATAGGAACAATAATATAATTACCGTATTCAATCACGTGACAGTGCAGTTTACGGTAACAGGGAACACGTTATGGCAGAATCTCTCTAATGTTACTTGCCCCAATACGTGAAGTAGAACAGCGGGGTTTGTGATAAAAATAATTTTTGTACTTCCATCTGTCAACGTATGCAATTAAGATAAGGAATGAGAAGAAAAGCATACATTTCACACTTTGTAGTCAATTTCCCATTTTATCGTGGATTAAAGACTACCCTAATATACTTAAAATCCTTATGAACATAAAATAAACGTACTTAGGTAGTTCTTGGGCACATGTCGTATTTATCGTGATTGCGAATGTGTAGAGTCTCAAATGTTTATTGTTCATGATTATTCATATCATATTATATTACTTTTAGTGTCCGTAATGTGATAAGCTAAGACACGGTCGACTGTAAGGGAAGGTCAGAAAGGAGAAACTTGGCAACATGTGGGTCAGGCATGAGCGCCCTCGAAGGAAACACGACGTAGATTTAAGTCTTGCTTTCGGAGATTTTCAATATATGCTGAGATTCTCTTTTCGACTTTAGGAATAAAATAAGCCAAATATGGATTTCTATAAGAGCTGTCACAAACAATATGAAATAGCAGAAGATATGGAACGAAAGTAACGAAATTATACATGTAGCCTACTGATAGCCCCATTTTGTTTGTAGAATTTGTAGACGGTCATAATTTTAGCCTTGAAGCAAATACGTCCAGCCTTCTGGACATATCACTTTATGCCTCTTTCAATGTATCCTAAAAAATGTATAGCTCACTTTATATTGAATATTTGGTAGAGAAAAAATCCAACAATCTGATATTTATTTTGGCATTTTGATTCGAGAAGGACTTACAACGTTTACCAAGTTAGGATTACAACACAAGACTGATTTTGAGAGTACCTTCAACAACTACTGATGATATACGAAATTTATGAATTTTAAACTACGTTAACACCTCTACAGTTCCTTCATCTGTACAAAGGTTGGTGAAAATGGACACCAATTAATTTGAAGTTATGTATTTAAAAATGAATCATATAACTACGTCACCAAAAAGGCTCCTTGCAACAGTGTCTTCAAATTTGCTCGTTCATATTTGAGGGGCTCGGTCATAGAAAATTGTAACTGACATTTTATTCAAAAATGAGATCTGTAGTGTAGGCCTATATGGTATCTTACATTTTGCGTTTACTACTAATAATAATAATGATAATAATATAAGCTTTATATCCAGAAAAAAATACATATTGTTCTTTTACACAAAAGCATTCTTGCGCCCACGAAATGATTTAAATTTCGTACTTGTGATCAGGGATCAGTCCATATAATGTTAAGAAATTTTATGAAATAAAAATAGAAAACTTAAGAAAGAGGAAAAGAAACAAATATATCCCAATAATTGAAATTAAATGTTTTCTCTAAAGAGCATTATTATTATTTTTTTCAATGCAAAGTGCATTAGAATATTGTACGTTTCGGAATTAAACTATTAACATTTTATAATTATTAGGAGCGAAGTTGGTGCTTTGACAATATTATAAATTGTTGTGATGCATTTAGGTTCTGTCAATGTTGTCTGACCTGTTGGTTTTATAATTACCTGAAAATAAATTAAGAATATTTCGGTTTATATGTTATAAATTCAATAACACAATGTCATAAATTTGATGGAAGACAAATGTATATTTGAAATTGTGAATGCAACAGTTCTGAGAGCAATACTGTAGTTCGCTTTAAAACATCTCAAGAGATGGCAGGAGTATACAGTTTTTTACTTTCCTGGTAGCTTACAAAGAATCCATACTACGGCAGAGTACATCCCGATGTCTTAGACGTTGTTTTATATAAATTATTTAAATTCCGATTATACGCCATTTATACTAACCCTCAGTCCAAGAGAAGCTTACACACAAGTATATAAATAGCATAAGATTACAGATTGGCAAAATTATGAAATCATTTTCACAAGTAACCCGTTAAACCAACGTCAAAATAATTATATCGATATTCCTATAAGCATATTCATTGATACTTTACAAGACGCCTTCAGAACAGCTACCCACTACTGGTGTCCTGTGCACATCCAGTACAAAATTCAAGAACTAGTACACCCCTTACATCCCAAAAGAGCTCAGGGACACAGAGGACGCGTATATAATTTTAATGAAACGAAAACGCATTTAATCGTATAGCATTGGTAGTCAAAAATTTATTAATCGGCATCAGAGATGATTCGAATGAAGAAAAAATACAATGTATTCAACCAGATCCTAAACTATGAAATTATAGTCTCGTTCTGACTGGGAAAAAATATTAGGCCGCAAATCATGCTCTAAAGCTGGTGTCGGGTGCTCATAGTGAAGGGGAACGCTCACCCCACTTTCTGTTCGCACACAACACTAAGAAGGGATCCATCCCATATCGTGTAGCTTGGGTTTAATATATATATATATATATATATATATATACCCTAATTTTCTTTCGTAACCAATTTTATATTTAGAAGCATGTTAAGTAAATTATTGTAGTTTTTAATCCCCGATGTAATTCGAAATAAAGTACAAAATGTGAAATGTATGTGTTTATTTTTCATTTTCCTTGTTTTTATCGTAATCAGTGAGATATGATTTGGAGAAATAGAAATTTATATCACAAGAGACTTCTGTAAGCCAACTGTTGTACGCGGTTAGTTCAATTAAATATTATGTACAGATGGCTATTATTTAACGAATTGTAATGCAGACAACAACATCAGTTACGTTGGATGCAGACTAAATAAATTTAAAATTTTGTTCTTCGGAAGCAAAATGTCTAAAGAAGAAATTTTTTTTCCGATGAAATGCTTAATGTTACCAAAACGTCTGTGTCCACGTTAGTTGCACAGAAGTCTGCATCCATTTCTGCTATGGCATCTTTAGTTTAATTTCAGTTTTTATAAATTGTATTTAAATATGAGCAATAATATTTTCATAATGTTGTTATCATTCTGTGTTTAGTCTAGTAATTGGTTTACATTTTAAAAGCATTTATAGGAGTGAATAAAATGTAGTTTAATTTATAAGATAAATTTTATGCAGTCTTGAGTTAAATTCATAGTTTAGTTTGCTGTGAGCAACTAAACCAGCCCTGTTGATTTATAAGAGTGAAAAATCTATTTTTATGGACAGGCTCAATATTATAATTACCGTTTTCAATCACGTGACATTACAGTTTACAGTAATAGGGAACACGTTATGGCAGAAACTCTCTAATGTCACTTGCCCGATTACGTAAATTACAATAGCGGGGTTTGTGATAAAAATACTTTTTGTACTTCCATCTATCAACGTATGGAATTAAGATAAGGAATAAGGAAGAAAAGCATACATTTCGCACTTTGTAATCAATTTCCCATTGTATCGTGGATTAAAAACTATCCTAATACACTTAACATGGTGAACAACACATAAAATAACCTTACTTAGGCAGTACTTGGGCACATTTCGTTTTTATAGTGATTGCGAATGTGTACAATCTCAAATGATTATTGTTCATGATTATTCATATCATTTTTATATTACATTTAATGTACGTAATGTGATAAGCTAAGACACGGTCGACTGTAAGGGAAGGTCAGAAAGAAACCTTTCAACATGTGGGTCAGGCATGAGCGCGCTCGAAGGAAACACGACGTAGATTTAAGTCTAGCTTTCGGAGATTTTCAATTTATGCTGAGATTCTGTTTTCGAGTTTAGGAATAAAATAAGCCAAACATGGATTTCTATAATAGTTGTCACAAACAATATGATATAGCAGAAGATATGGAACGAAAATAACGAAATGATACATGTAGGCTACAGATAGCCCCATTTTTTTTATAGAATTTGTAGTCAGTCATAATTTTAGCTTTGAAGCAAATACGGCAAGCCTTCTGGACATATCACTTTATGCCTCTTTCAATTTATCCTAAAAAATATCATAGCTGACTGTACTGACTACTTGGTAGAGAAAAATCCAACAATCTGATATTTATTTTGGCATTTTGATTCGAGAAGGGCTTACAACGTTTATCAAGTTAGGATTACAACACGAGACTGTTTTTGAGAATACCTTCAACAAATACATGTGATTTACGAAATTTATGAATTTTAAACTACGTTAAGACGTCTACAATTCCTTCATCTCTACAAAAGTTGGTGAAAATGGACACTAATTATTTTGAAGTGATGTGTTTAAAAATGAATCATATAACTACGTCACCAAAAAAGGCTCCTTGCGACAGTGTCTTCAAATTTGCTCGTTCATATTTGAGGGGCTCGGTCATGAAAAATTGTAACCGACATTTTGTTCAAAAATGAGATCTGTAGTGTAGGCCTATATGGTATCTTACATTTTGCGTTTACTAATAATAATATTAATAATAGTAATAATAATAATAATAATGATAATAATATAAGCTTTATATCCAGAAAAAAACAATTGTTCTTTTACAAAAAAGCATTCTTGCGCCCACAGAATTATTTAAATTTCGTATTTGTGATCAGGGGTCAGTCCACAAAATGTTATGAAATAAAAATAGAAACTGAAGAAAGAGGAAGAGAAACAAATATGTCCCAATAATTGATATTAAATGTTTTCTCTAAACAGCATTATTAATTGATTTTTTTAATGTAATGTGCATTAGAATATTGTACGATTCGGAATTAAACTATTAACTTTTTATAAATATTAGGTCCGAAGTTGCTGCTTTGACAATATACTAAAGTGTTGTGATACATTTAGTTTCTGTCAATGTTGTCTGACCTGTTGGTTTTAAAATTATCTGAAAATAAATTAAGTATATTTCGGTTTTTGTGTAATAAATTCAATAACACATTGTCATAATTAATATTTGAACTTCTGAATGCAAGAGTTATGACTGCAGTGCTGTAGTTCGCTTTAAAACATCTCAACAGATGGCAGGAGTATACAGTTTTTACTTTCCTGGTAGCTTACAACGAATCCATACTACGGCAGATTACATCCCGATGTCTTAGATGTTGTTTTATATAAATTATTTAAATTCAGATCATAGGCCTGTTATACTAATCCTCAGTCCAAGAGAAGCTTACACACAAGTATTTAAATAGCATAAGATTACAGATTGGCAAAATTATGAAATCATTTTCACAAGGATTCCCGGAAACCAACATGAAAAGAATTATATAGATATTCCTATAAGCATATTCATTGCTACTTTACAAGACGCCTTCAGAACAGCTACCCACTACTGGTGCCCTGTGCACATCCAGTACAAAATTCAAGAACTGGAACAACCCTTACTTCCTAAAAGAGCTCTGGGACACAGAAACGCATATATAATTTTAAAGAAGCGAATACGGATTTAATCGTATACAATAGGAAGTTAAAAATGTATTAACCGGCATCAGAGATGATTCGAATGAAGAAAGATACAATGTATTCAACCAGTTCCTAAACCATGAAATTATAGTCTCGTTCTTACTGGGAAGAATGTTAGGCGCGCAAATCATGCTCTAAAGCGGGGGTCGGGTGCTCATAGTGAAGGGGAACGCTCACCCCAATTTCTGATCGTACACAACACTTAGGAGGGAACCGTCCCATATCATGTATCTTGAGTTTAATGAAAATGTATATATAACCTAATTTTCTTTCGTTACTAATTGTATATTTAGAATCATATTGAGTAAATTAGTGTAGTTTTTAATCCCCGATGTAATTCGAAATAAAGTACAATATGCGAAATGTATGTGTTTCTTGCATTTTCTTTGATTTTATCGTACTCAGAGAGATATGGTTTGGAGAAATAGAAATTTATATCACAAGCCAACTGTTTTACGCGGTTAGTTCAACTAAATATTATGTACAGATGGCTATGATTTAACGAATTGTAATGCAGACAACAATATCAGTCACGTTGGATACAGACTAAATAAATGTAAAGATTTTGTTCTTCAGAGGCAAAATGTCTAAAGAAGAAATTTTTCCCGATGAAATGCTTAATGTTACCAAAACGTCATGTGTCCACGTCAGTTGCGCAGAAATCTGCATCTGTTTCTGCTATGGCATCATTAGTAGACTATAATTTTAGTTTTTATAAATGTTATTTAAATTTCAGCACTAATATTTTTTGATAATTTTGTTTTCATTCCGTGTTTAGTATAGTAATTGTTTCACATTTTAAATGCATTTATAGGAGTGAATAAAATGTCAATAGTGTATAAGATAAATTTTATATAGTCTTGAGTGTGATGTTGTGATGTTTATTGACTTCACTGGCTTTGACCCAGAGGCCGTTTTAGGGTCTTATACGCGCAGGATGCCCTCTCCAGCCATTGTACATAAATAACAATAAATCTATATTTACATACTTATACAGTATTTCTGGCTTAAGTGCCAGTAGGTGCGTGGGTGCGGTGATTGGCTTTTTATTTATTTTATTTTATTTTAATTTTTACTTAATTTTTTTTTGTTTTAATTATTTTGGTGTAGGCCTAATTTGTTAATTTGGAATGCTTAAGGAATGGTGAACGGGACAAGAGTTCGGGGTAAAAGATATCAGTTGATAGACAGCGTTAAAGTATTATATGGGGAGATTAAGAGGAAAGCAAGAAAGGGAAATGCTGGGTTTGCAGTTAAAGACCTGCTTTTGGGCAGAACACTGTGCATACATACATACATTTTGAGTTTCCCCTTCCGGTAGCAGAAGCGTCTGAATCGTTATGGAGACTTTCATGGTGTGGTGTTATTTTATTCATGTGCTTCTCTGTTGCTGTCGTGTGTCCTCTCAGACAGTATTCAAATTTCCAACACGTGTTTGTGGTTTTGTTTGTGTGTTTTAGTTTGGTGGTGGGGGCTGGTGGTAGTTGTAGAGGAGTTTCTCCAGTGTTGTTCTGTTGTTTGTGTTCGGGGGATTTGCGAAGATGTGTTGTGTATATACGCGATTTACTGCCGAATGTGTGTATTTCCTGTTTATGTTGTTTAGGTGTGTGAAGAGTGGCTTTGTTTTTGTGGTAGTGTAAATTGTGTTATTTCTGGTGCGTCTGTGCAGGTGGAAGATTTGGCGGAGAATTCTTCTTTCGCGTGCTTCAAATTTCAATTGGGTCGTTGGAGGGGCTTGTGCGAGGAAAATGGAGGGATATATGCATAGGGATCTAACCAATGCTTTGTATAGGTGGAGGAGTGTTTCGGTTATACAACCGGGTCGATTGATGCCACTTAGGTAGCTTATTGCTCTGGTGGCTGCATTATATTTCCTCCAGGTTTCTTTAGCTACTTCGGTTCAGGAGAGTTTGGAGGTGAGGGGTATTCCTAGATATGTGAGATTCCGCTGGAGTGGAAGTTGAGTGTTGGCTATTGTGATTGGGTTGTTCTGGAGGACCCGAGTCCGGAGTTTTGGGCGGAAGACGCATATCTGTGTTTTGTCTGTGTTGACTGTGATCCGCCACGTGTTGGTCCAATTTAGATACTGCCTGAGTGTTGCGTTTAGTAACTTCCTAGCGGAGGGGAGTCGGGGGTGTGTTGCCCAATATGCGACGTCGTCTGCATATTGTGCCAGTCCTACTAGCGGGTTATTAGGTAGGGGAATATCTGCCACATTGATGTTATACAGAGTGGGAGATATGACACTGCCTTGGGGGACCCCAGCTTCTATTCGGAAGGTCCGAGAAAGTTCGTTCCTTCCGAGTCTCACCTGTCCTGTTCGGTTCGATATGAAGCTGGAGAGCCAACGTGTGATTTCGTGTGGCAGGTTTAAGGATGTGAGTTTATATTTTAGGGCGTCTATCCAAACTGTGTCAAAGGCTCTCTTGGCGTCTAAGGCAATAAGGATGCTATAGTGTCTGCGTGTATAAGCCTCTTCAATGGGAGTGAGCACTCGTATCAGCTGGTCGTGTAGCTGCGCTCCCGGTCGGAATCCGGCTTGAGTGGTCGGGAGTAGATTGCGATTACGCATATAGACGTGTAGTCGTGACACGAGAACTTTCTCCATTAATTTGGCTAATGTTGATGTCAAACTGATCGGTCGGTAGTTTTGTGGGTCAGACGCGTCTTTGCCTGGTTTAGGAAAGAGAAGAATGTGAGAGTGTTTCCAGCGCTTTGGTGTGTGTCCTAGTCTGAGTGATCCTGTGTAAAGTTCTGCAAGATAATTTAGTGCTTTGGGAGGCAGTTGGCGTAGTATGTTGTAAGTGATTTGGTCTCGTCCGGGGGAAGAGTTTTTTATGTATGTCTTGAGTTAAATTCATTGTTTAGGTTGCTATGAGCGACTAAACCAGTCCTCTTTATTTATAAGAGTGAAAACCTATTTTTATGGATAGGAACAATATTATAATTACCGTATTCAATCACGTGACAGTGGAGTTTACTGTAACAGGGAACACGTTATGGCATAATCTCTCTAATGTTACTTGCCCCAATACGCAAAGTAGAATAGCGGGGTTTGTGATAAAAATACATTTTGTACTTCCATCTATCAACGTATGCAATTAAGATAAGGAATGAGAAGAAAAGCATACATTTCATACTTTGTAGTCAATTTCCCATTTTATCGTGGATTAAAAACTATCCTAATATACTTAACATGCTTATGAACATAAAATAAACGTACTTAGGCAGTTCTTGGGCACATCTCGTATTTATCGTGATTGCGAATGTGTAGAGTCTCAAATGTTTATTGTTCATGATTATTCATATCATATTATATTACTTTTAATGTCCGTAATGTGATAAGCTAAGACACGGTCGACTGTAAGGGAAGGTCAGAAAGGAGAAACTTGGTAACATGTGGGTCAGGCATGAGCGCGCTCGAAGGAAACACGACGTAGATTTAAGTCTTGCTTTCGGAGATTTTCAATATATGCTGAGATTCTCTTTTCGAGTTTAGGAATAAAATAAGCCAAATATGGATTTCTATAATAGCTGTCACAAACGATATGAAATAGCAGATGATATGGAACGAAAGTAACGAAATTATACATGTAGCCTACTGATAGCCCCATTTTGTTTGTAGAATTTGTAGACGGTCATAATTTAGCCTTGAAGCAAATACGTCCAGCCTTCTGGACATATCACTTTATGCCTCTTTCAATGTATCCTAAAAAATGTATAGCTCACTTTATATTGAATATTTGGTAGAGAAAAAATCCAACAATCTGATATTTATTTTGGCATTTTGATTCGAGAAGGGCTTACATCGTTTACCAAGTTAGGATTACAACACAAGACTGTTTTTGAGAGTACCTTCAACAACTACTTATGATTTACGAAATTTATGAATTTTAAACTACGTTAACACCTCTACAGTTCTTTCATCTGTACAAAGGTTGGTGAAAATGGACACCAATTAATTTGAAGTGATGTATTTAAAAATGAATCATATAACTACGTCACCAAAAAGGCTCCTTGCAACAGTGTCTTCAAATTTGCTCGTTCATATTTGAGGGGCTCGGTCTTTAAAAATTGTAACTGACATTTTATTCAAAAATGAGATGTGTAGTGTAGGCGTATATGGTATCTTACATTTTGCGTTTACTAGTAATAATAATAATGATAATAATATAAGCTTTATATCCAGAAAAAAATACATATTGTTCTTTTACAAAAAAGCATTCTTGCGCCCACAAAATGATTTAAATTTCGTACTTGTGATCAGGGATCAGTCCACATAATGTTAAGAGATTTTATGAAATAAAAATAAAAACTGAAGAAAGAGGATGAGAAACAAATATATCCCAATAATTGAAATTAAATGTTTTCTCTAAAGAGCATTATTTTTTATTTATTTTTTCAATGCAAAGTGCATTAGGATATTGTACGTTTCGGAATTAAACTATTAACATTTTATAATAATTAGAAGCGAAGTTGGTGCTTTGACGATATTATAAACTGTTGTGATACATTTAGGTTCTCTCAATGTTGTCTGACCTGTTGGTTTTATAATTACCTGAAACTAATTTAAAAATATTTCGGTTTATATGTAATAAATTCAATAACACAATGTCATAAATTTGATGGAAGACAAATGAATATTTGAAATTCTGAATGCAACAGTTCTGAGAGCAATACTGTAGTTCGCTTTACAACATCTCAACAGATGGCAGGAGTATACAGTTTTTTACTTTCCTGGTAGCTTACAAAGAATCCATACTACGGAAGAGTACATCCCGATGTCTTAGACGTTGTTTTATATAAATTATTTAAATTCAGATAATAGGCCTGTTATACTAACCCTCAGTCCAAGAGAAGCTTACACACAAGTATATAAATAGCATAAGATTACTGATTGGCAAAATTATGAAATCATTTTCACAAGTAACCCGTTAAACCAACGTCAAAATAATTATATCGATATTCCTATAAGCATGTTCATTGATAATCTAAAAGACGCCTACAGAACAGCTACCCACTACTGGTGTCCTGTGCACATCCAGTACAAAAATCAAGAACTACAACACCCTTACATCCCAAAAGAGCTCTGGGACACAGAGGACGCGTATATAATTTTAAAGAAACGAAAACGGATTTAATCGTATAAAATAGGTAGACAAAAATTTATTAATCGGCATCAGAGATGATTCGAATGAAGAAAAAATACAATGTATTCAACCAGATCCTAAACTATGGAATTATAGTCTCGTTCTGACTGGAAAAAATATTAGGCCGCAAATCATGCTCTAAAGCTTGTGTCGGGTGCTCATAGTGAAGGGGAACGCTCACCCCACTTTCTGTTCGAACACTACACTAAGAAGGGATCCGTCCCATATCGTGTAGCTTGAGTTTAATGAAAATGTGTGTATATATATATATATATATATATATATATATATATATATATATATATATTCCCTAATTTTCTTTCGTAACCAATTTTATATTTAGAAGTATGTTAAGTAAATTATTGTAGTTTTTAATCCCCGATGTAATTCGAAATAAAGTACAAAATGTGAAATGTATGTGTTTTTTTTTCATTTTCCTTGTTTTTATCGTAATCAGTGAGATATGGTTTGGAGAAATAGAAATTTATATCACAAGAGACTTCTATAAGCCAACTGTTGTACGCGGTTAGTTCAATTAAATATTATGTACAGATGGCTATGATTTAACGAATTGTAATGCAGACAACAACATCAGTCACGTTGGATACAGACTAAATAAAATTAAAGATTTTCTTCTTCGGAAGCAAAATGTCTAAAGAAGAAATTTTTTCCGATGAAATGCTTAATGTTACCAAAACGTCTGTGTCCACGTTAGTTGCACAGAAGTCTGCATCCATTTCTGCTATGGCATGTTTAGTTTAATTTCAGTTTTTATAAATGTTATTTAAATATCAGCAATAATATTTTCATAATGTTGTTGTCATTCTGTGTTTAGTCTAGTAATTGTTTTACATTTTAAATGCATTTATAGGAGTGAATAAAATGTCATTAGTGTATAAGATAAATTTTATACAGTCTTGAGTTAAATTCATTGTTTAGTTTGATATGAGCGACTAAACCAGCCCAGTTTATTTATAAGAGTGAAAAACCTATTTTTATGGACAGGCTCAATATTATAATTACCGTATTCAATCACGTGACATTACAGTTTACAATAATAGGGAACACGTTATGGCAGAGACTCTCTAATGTCACTTGCCCGATTACGTAAATTACAATAGCGGGGTTTGTGATAAAAATACTTTTTGTACTTCCATCTATCATCGTATGGAATTAAGATAAGGAATAAGGAAGAAAAGCATACATTTCGCACTTTCTAATCAATTTCCCATTGTATCGTGGATTAAAAACTATCCTAATACACTTAACATGTTGAATAACACATAAAATAACCTTACTTAGGCAGTATTGGGCACATTTCGTTTTTATAGTGATTGCGAATGTGTACAATCTCAAATGATTATTGTTCATGATTATTCATATCATTTTTATATTACATTTAATGTACGTAATGTGATAAGCTAAGACATGGTCGACTGTAAGGGAAGGTCAGAAAGAAACCTTTCAACATGTGGGTCAGGCATGAGCGCGCTCGGAGGAAACACGACGTAGATTTAAGTCTTGCTTTCGGAGATTTTCAATATATGTTGAGATTCTCTTGACCAGTTTAGGGATAAAATAAGCCAAAAATAGATTTCTATAATGGTAGTGAGAAACAGTATGGAACAGTAGAATATATGGAACGAAAATAACGAAATAATACATGTAGCCTACTCATAGTCCCATTTTTTTTTATAGAATTTATAGACGGTGGTAACTTTAGATTTGAAGCAGATACGTTTAGCATTCTGAAGATATCACTTTATGCCTCTTTCAATGTATCCTCAAAAATACATAGTTCACATTGTATTGATTACTTGGTAGCGAAAAAATAAAGCAATCTGATATTTAATTTGGCATTTTGATTTGAGAAGGTCTTACAACGTTTACCAAGTTAGGATCACTACACATGACTATTTTTGAGAGTATCTTCAGCAACTACTTGTGATTTCCACATTTTACAAAATTCTCTTCATTAACACTGATTGACAACGACGGATTTGCGTGTAGTAGACAAGTTTTTGAATGTAAAGAACAAAAATTACAATTTTCATCCGAAATTTATGAATTTTAAACTACGTTAACATGTCTACGGTTCCCTCATCTGTACAAAAGTTTGGTGCAAATGGGCAATAATTGTTTCGAAAAGATGTATTTAAAAATGCATCATATATATACGTCATCAAAAAGGCTGCTTGCGACAGTATCTTCAAATTTGTTCGTTCATATTTGAGGAGCTCGGTCAGTAAGAATTGTTACTGACATTTTATTGAAAAATGAGATCTGTAGTGTAGGTCTATATGGTATCTTACATTTTCCGTTTACTAGTAATAATAATAATGATAATATTCTATAAGATTTATATCCAGGAGAAAGATACTTATTGCTTTTTCACAAAAAAGCATCCTTTAGCCCACAGAATGATTTAAATTGCGTATTTGTGATCAGGGGTCAGTCCACATGATGTTAAGAGATTTTATTAAATAAAAGTAGAAATTGAAGAAAGAGGAAGAGAAACAAATGTGTCCCAATAATTGAACTTAAATGGTTTCTCTAAACAGCATTTTTATTTGAATTTTTTTAAAAGTAATATGCATTAGAATATGGTATGTTTCGGAATTAAACTATTAACTTGATATAAACATATGGACCGAAGTTGTTGCTTTGACTTTATACTAAAGTGTTGTGATACATTTAGGTTCTGTCAATGTTGTCTGACCTGTTGGTTTTATAATTACCTGAAAATAAATTAAGTATAATTCGGTTTTTATGTAATAAATTCAATAACACATTGTCATAAATTTCATGGAAGACAAATTAATATTTGAAATTCTGAATGCAACAGTTCTGAGAGCAGTGCTGTAGTTCGCTTTAAAACATCTCAACAGATGGCAGGAGTATACAGTTTTTACTTTCCTGGTAGCTTACAAAGAATCCATACTACGGCAGATTACATCCCGATGTCTTAGATGTTGTTTTATATAAATTATTTAAATTCCGATGATACGCCAGCTGTACTAACCCTCAGTCCAAGAGAAGCTTACACACAATTACTTAAATGGCATAAGATTACTGATTGGCAAAATTATGAAATCATTTTCACAAGTAATCCCGGAAAACCGAGATGAAAATAATTATATAGATATTCGTATACGCATATTCATTGATACTTTACAAGACGCCTTCAGTACAGCTACCCACTACTGGTGTCCTGTGCACATCCAGTACAGAAATCAAGAACTAGAACAACCCTTGCATCCTAAAAGAGCTCTGGGAGATAGAGGACGCGTATATAATTTTAAAGAAACGAAAACGGATTTAGTCGTATACAATATGAAGTTAAAAATTTATTAATCGACATCAGAGATGATTCGAGTTAAGAAAAAATACAATGTATTGAACCAGATCCTAAACTATGAAATTATAGTCTCGTTCTTACTGGGAAAAATGTGAGGCGGCATATCATGCTCTAAAGCTGGGGTCGGGCTCTCATAGTGAAGGGGAACGCTCACCCCACTTTCTGCTCGTACACAACAATGAGAAGAGAACCGTGCCATGTCGTGTAGCTTGAGTTTAATGAAAATGTATATGTAACCTGATTTTCTTCCCTTACTAATTTTATATTTAGAAGCATGTTAAGTAAATTAGTGTAGTTTTTAATTGCCGAAGTAATTCGAAATATAGTACAAAATGCGAAATGCATGTGTTTCTTTCATTTTCCTTGTTTCTATCGTACTCAGTGAGATATGGTTTGGAGAAATAGACATTTATATCACAAGAGACTTGTGTAAGCCAACTGTTTTACGGGGTTAGTTCAACTAAATATTATGTACAGATGGCTATGATTTAACGAATTGTAATGCAAGCAACAATATCAGTCACGTTGGATACTGACTGAATAAATTTAAATATCTTGTTCTTCGGAAACAAAATGTATAAAGAATAAATATTTTCCAAAAAAATGCTTAATGTTAACAAAATGTCTGTGTCCACATCAGTTGCGCAGAAGTCTGCATCTGTTGCTGCTATGGCATCTTTAGTAGACTATAATTTTAGTTTTTATAAATGTCATTTAAATTTCAGCACTAATATTTTTTGGTAATGTTGTTTTCATTCCGTGTTTAGTAAAGTAATTGTTTCACATTTTAAATGCATTTATAGGAGTGAATATAACGTCATTAATGTATAAGAGAAATTTTATATACTCTTGAGTTAAAGTGATTTTTAGGTTGCTATGAGCGACTAAACCAGTCCTCTTTATTTATAAGAGTGAAAAACCTATTTTTGTATGAACAGGCCCAATATTATAATTACCGTATTCAATCACGTGACAATACAGTTTACAGTATCATGGATTACGTTATGGCAGAAACTCTCTAATGTCACTTGCCCGAATACGTAAAGTACAATAGCGGGGTTTGTGGTAAAAATACTTTTTGTACTTCCATCTATCAATGTATGAATTAATATAAGGAATGAGGAAGAAAAGCATATATTTCGCAATTTGTAGTCAATTTCCCATTTTATCTTGGATTAAAAACTACCCTAATATGCTTAACTACCTTCTGAAGACAAAATAAACGTACTTAGGCAGTTCTTGGGCACATCTCGTATTTATGGTGATAGCCAATGTGTTCAATCTCAAATGTCTATTTTGCATGATTATTCATATCATTTTTATATTACATTTAAAGTACGTAATGTGATAATCTAAGACACGGTCGACTGTAAGGGAAGGTCAAAAAGGAGAATCTTTGCAACATGTGGGTCAGGCATAAGCGCACTCCAAGGAAAGACGACGTAGATTTAAGTCTTGCTTTAGGAGATTTTCAATTTATTCTGCGATTCTCTTTTCGAGTTTAGGGATAAAATAAGCCAAATATGGAATTCTATAATAGTAGTGGGAAACAATATGAAATAGGAGAAGATATGGAACGGAAATAACAAAATGATACATGTAGCCTATGATAGCCCCATTTTGTTTTATAGAATTTGTTGACGTTGATAATTTTAGCTTTGAAGCACATACGTCCAACCTTCTGGACATATCACTTTATGCCTCTTTCAATGTATCCTCAAAAATACATAGCTCACTTTGTATTGATTACTTGGTGAGAAAAGAATCCAACAATCTGATATTTATTTGGCATTTTGATTCGAGAAGGGCTTACAAAGTTTACCAAGTTAGGATCACTACACAAGACTGTTTTTGAGAGTACCTTCAACAGCTACTTGTGATTTCCGAAATTTATGATTTTTAAACTACGTTCACACGTCTACAATTCCTTCATCTGTACAAAGTTAGGTGCAAATGGGCACTAATTATTTTGAAGTGATGTATTTAAAAATGAATCATATAACTAGCCTACATCACCAAAAAGACTCCTTGCGACAGTGTCTTCAAATTTGCTCGTTCATATTTTAAGGGGCTCGGTCATAAAAAATTGTAACCGACATTTTATTCAAAAATGAGATCTGTAGTGTAGGCCTATATGGTATCTTGCATTTTGCATTTACTAGTAATAATAATAATGATAATAATAGAAGCTTTATATCCAGAAAAAAAATACATATTGCTTTTTTACAAAAAAGCATTCTTGCGCCCACAGAATGATTTAAATTTCGTATTTGTGATCAAGGGTCAGTCCACATGCTGTTAAGAGATTTTATGAAATAAAAATAGGAACTGAAGAAAGAGGAAGAGAAACAAATATGTTACAATATTTGAAATTAAATGTTTTCTCTAAACAGCATTATTTTTTATTTTTTTTTTAAATGCAATGTGCATTAGAATATTGTACGTTTCGGAATTAAACTATTCATTTTTACAAACATTAGGACCGAAGTTGCGGCTTTGACAATATACTGAAGTGTTGTGATACATTTAGGTTCTGTCAATGTTGTCTGAACTGTTGGGTCTATAATTATCTGAAAATAATTTAAGTATATTTCGGTTTTTATGTAATAAATTCAATAACACATTGTCATAAATTTGATGTAAGGCAAATGAATATTTGAAATTCTGAATGCTACGGTTCTGAGAGCAATGCTGTCGTTCGCTTTAAAACAGTCAACAGATGGCAGGAGTATACAGTTTTTACTTTCCTGGTAGCTTACAAAGAATCCATACTACGGCAGATTACATCCCGATGTCTTTGACGTTGTTTTATGTAAAATATTGAAATTCCGTTCATACGCCATTTATACTAACCCTCAGTCCAAGAGAAGATTACACACAAGTATTTAAATAGCATAAGATTACTGATTGGCAAAATTATGAAATCTTTTTCACAAGTAATCCCGGAAAACCAATATGAAATGAATTATAAATATTCCTATAAGCATATTCATTTTACTTTACAAGACTCCTTCAGAACAGCTACCCACTACTGGTGCCCTGTGCACATCCAGTACAAAATTCAAGAACTAGAACAACCCTTACATCCCAAAAGAGCTCTGGGACACAGAGGACGCGTATATAATTTTAAAGAAACGAAAACGGATTTAATCGTATGCAATAGAAAGTTAAAAATGTATTAATCGGCATCAGAGATGATTCGATTAATGAAAAAATACAATGTATTCAACCAGATCCTAAAGTATGAAATTATACTTTCGTTCTTACTGGGAAAATTTGTTATGGGTCAAATCATGCTCTAAAGCAGGGGTCGGGTGCTCATAGTGAAGGGGAACGCTCACCCCACTTTCTGTTCGTACACAACACTAAGAAGGGATCCGACCCATGTCGTGGAGCTTGAGTTTAATGAAAATGTATATATAATCTAATATTCTTTCGTTACTAATTTTATATTTAGAAGCATGTTAAATAAATTAGTGTAGGTTTTAATCCCCGATGTAATTCGAAATAAAGTACAAATAGCGAAATGTATGTGTTTCTTTATTTTTCCTTGTTTCTATCGTAATCAGTGAGATATGGTTTGGAGAAATAGAAATTTATATCACAAGAGACTTCTGTAAGCCAACTGTTGTACGCGGTTAGTTCAACTAAATATTATGTGCAGATGGCTCTGAATTAACAAATTGTAATGCAGACAACAACATCACTCACGTTGGATACAGACTAAATAAATTTAAAAATTTTGTTCTTCGGAAGCAAAATATCTAATGAAGAAATTTTTCCCGATGAAATGCTTAATGTTACCAAAACGTCTGTGTCCACTTCAGTTGCGTAGAAATCTGTATCTGTCTCTGCTAAGGCATCATTAGTAGACTATAATTTTAGTTTTTATAAATGTTATTTAAATTTCAGCACTGATATTTTTATAATGTTGTTTTCATTCTGTGTTTAGTCTAGTAATTGTTTCACATTTTAAATGCATTTATAGGAGTGAATAAAATGTCATTAATGTATAACATAAATTTTATAAAGCCTTGAGTTAAAGTCATTGATTGGGTTGCTATGAGCGACTAAACCGCGCCTTGATATGCTGATAAATTATTTGTAATGATATTTCTATCGACAAGTAGGAATAATATACTTTGTATGGATAGACCTAATATTATAATTACCGTATTCAATCACGTGACATTACAGTTTATAGTACAAGGGAACACGTTATGACAGAATCTAATGCTGCTTGCCCGAATACGTAAAATACAATAGCTGTGTTTGTGATAAAAGTACTTTTTGTACTTCTATCTATAAGCGTATGCAATTAAGGTAAGGAATGAGGAAGAAAAGCATACATTTCGCACTTTGTAGTCAATTTCCCATTTTATCGTGGATTAAAATCTACCCTAATTTAATTAATATGCTTATGTACATAAAATAAACGTACTTAGGCAGTACTTGGGCACATTTCATATTTATCGTGATTGCGATTGTGTACAATGTCGAATGTTTATTGTGCATGAGTATTCATGTCATTTTTATAATACATTTAATGTATGTACGAAATGTGAGAAGCTAAGACACGATCGAATGTAAGGGGAATTCAGAAAGGAGAAACTTGGCAACATGTGGGTCAGGTATGAGCGCGCTCGAAGGAAACACGACGTATATTTAAGTCTTGCTTTTGGAGATTTTCAATTTATTCTGAGATTCTCTTTTCGAGTTTATGGATAAAATAAGCCAAATACGGATTTCTATAATAGTAGTCAGAAAAAAATATGGAACAGCAGAAGATATGGAACGAAAATAACGAAATGATGCATGTAGCCTACTGATAGCCCCATTTTTTTTATAGAAATTGTAGACGTTTATAATTTTAGCTTTGAAGCTAATATGTCCAGCCTTCTTAACATGTCACTTTATGCCTCTTTCAAAGTATCCTCAAAAACGCATGGCTCACTTTGTATTGATTACTTGATAGGGAAAAAAATCCATCAATATGTTAATTATTTTGGCATATTGATGCGTGAAGGGCTTACAAAGCTTACCAAGTTAGGGTCTCCACACAAAATTGTTTTCGAGAGTACCTTCAACAACTACTTGTGACTTCCAAATTTCACAAAATTCTCTTCATTAACACTGATTGAAATCAACGTATTTGCATGCAGTAGACAACTTTTTGCAATGTAAAGAACAAAATCTACAATTTTCATACGAAATTTATGAATTTTAAACTAAGTTAACAAGTCTACAATTCCCTCATCTGTATAAAAGTTTGGTGCAAATGGGAACTAATTGTTTTGAAATGATGTATTTAAAAATGAATCATATATCTACGACGCCAAAAAGGCAGCTTGCGACAGTGTCTTCAAATTTGTTCGTTCATATTTGAGGGGCTCGGTCATAAAAATTTGTAACTGACATTTTATTCAAAATTAGATCTATAGTGTAGGCTTATATGGTATTGCTTTTACTAATAATAATATTAATAATAGTAATAATAATAATAATGATGATAATGATATTCATATAAGCTTTATATCCAGAACAAAGATACATATAGCTTTTTTTTTTACAAAAACAACAATCTTGCGCCAACAGAATGATTTAAATTACGTATTTGTGATCAGGGGTCAGTCCACATTATGTTAAGAGATTTTATTAAATAAAAGTAGAAATTGAACAAAGAGGAAGAGAAAAAAATGTGTCCCAATAATTGAACTGAAATGTTTTCTCTAAACAGTTTTTGAATTGATATTTTTAAAGTAATGTTCATTAGAATATTGTACGTTTCGGAATTAAACTATTAACTTGTGATAAACATTTGGACCGAAGTTGTTGCTTTGACTATAGACCAAAGTGTTGAGATACATTTAGGTTCTGACAATGTTGTCTGACCTTTTGGTTTTATAATTATCTGAAAATAACTTAAGTATGTTTCGGTTTTTATGCAATAAGTTCAATAACACATTGTCATAAATTTGACGGAAGACAAATTAATATTTGAAATTCAGAATGCAACAGTTGTGAGAGCAATGCTGTAGTTCGCTTTAAAACATCTCAACACATGGCAGAAGTATGCAGATTTTACTCTCCTGGTAACTTGCAAAGAATCCATACTACGGCAGATTGGATGTTGTTTTATATAAATTATTTAGATTCCGATCATACACCATTTATACTAACCCTCAGTCCAAGAGATGAATACACAGAAGTATTTAAATAGCATAAGATTACTGATTGGCAAAATTATAAATCATTTTCGCAACTAATCCCGGAAAACCAAGATGAAAATAATTATGTAGATATTCCTATAAGCATATTCATTGATACTTTACAAGACGCCTTCAGAACAGCTACCCACTACTGGTGCCCTGTGCACATCCAGTACAAAAATCAAGAACTAGAATAACCCTTACATCGTAAAAGAGCTCTGGGACTCAGATGACGCGTATATAAATTTAAAGAAGGAAAAACGGATTTAATCGTATACAATAGGAAGTTAAACATTTATTAATTAGCATCAGACAAGTTTCGTTTGAAGAAAAGGTACAACGTATTCAACCAGATCCTGAACTATGAAAATATAGTTTCGTTCATACTGGGAAAAATGTTAGGCGGCAAATCATGCTCTAAAGCTGGGGTCTGGTGCTCATAGTGAAGGGGAACGCTCACCCCACTTTCAGTTCGTACACAACACTAAGAAGGGAACCGTCCCATGTCGTGTAGCTCGAGATTAATGAAAATGTATATATAACCTACTTTTCTTTCGTTACTAATTTTATTTTTAATAGTATGTTAAGTAAATTAATGTAGTTTTTAATCTCCGATGAAAATCGAAATAAAATACAAAACGCGAAATGTATGTGTTTCTTTCTTTTTCTTTGTTTCTATTGTACTCAGTGGGATATGGTATGGAGAAATAGAAATTTATATCACAAGAGACTTAAGTAAGCCAACTTATGTACGCGGTTACTTCAACTAAATATTATATACAGAGGGCTATGATTTAACGAAATGTAATGCAGGCAACATTATCAGACACGTTGGATAGAGACTAAATAAATTTAAAAATTTTGTTCTTCGGAAGCAAAGTGTCTTAAGAAGAATTTTTTTCCGATGAAATGCTTATTGTTACCAAAACTTCTGTGTCCTCTTCAGTTGCGCAGAAGTCTGCACCTATTTCTGCTATGGCATCTTTAGTTTAATTTCAGTTTTTGTAAGTGTTATTTGAATTACAGCACTAATATTTTCATAATGTTGTTTTCATTCTGTGCTTGGTCTAGTAATTGTTTTACACTTTAAATGCATTTCTAGTTGTGTATAAATGTCATTTATGTATAACATAAATTTTATACGCTCTTCAGTTAAAGTAATTATTTATGTTGCTATGAGTGACTAAATCAGCCCTCTTTATTTATAAGAATTGAAAACCTATTTTTATGGATAGGCCCAATATTATAATTACCGTATTCAATCACGTGACATTACAGTATACAGTAACAGGGGACACATTATTGCAGAAGCTCTCTAATGTCACTTGCCCGAATGCGTAATATACAATAGCGGGGTTTGTGATAAAAATACATTTTGTACCGTACTTCTATCAACGTATGCAATAAGGACAGGAAATAAAGAAGAAAAGCTTACATTTTTCGCACTTTGTAGTCAATTTCCCATTTTATCGTGGATTAAAGACTACCCTAATACACTTATGAACCTAAAATAATCTTACTTGATCAGTACTTGGGCACATTTCTTATTTATCGTGATTGCGAATGTGTACAATCTCCAATGGTTATTGTGCATGATTATTCATGTCATTTTTATATTAGATTTAATGTATATAATGTGATAAGTAAGACACCCTCGACTGCAATAAAAGTTCAGAGTGGAGAAACTTGGCAACGTGGAGGTCAAGCATGAGCGCGCTCGAAGTAAACACTACGCAGTGCATAAGATTTAAGTCTCGCTTTCGTAGTTTTTCAATTTATGCTGAGATTCTCTTTTCGAGTTTAGGGATAAAATAAGCCAAATATGGATTTCAATAAGAGTAGACAGAATCAATATGAAACAGCAGAAAATATGGAACGAAAATAACGAATGATACTTGTAGCCTACTGTTAGCCCCATTTTTTTAATAGATATCGTAGACGTTGATAATTTTAGCTTGGAAGCAGATACGTCTAGCCTTCTGCACATATCACTTTTCATTGTATACTAAAAAATACATAGCTCACTTTGCATTGATTACTTGGTAGAGAAAAAATCCAGCAATCTGATCATTATTTTTGCATTTTGATTCGAGAAAGGCTTACAACGTTTACCAAGTTAGGATCACTACACAAAACTGTTCTTGAGAGGACCTTCAACAACTACTTCTGATTTCCACATTTTACAAAATCCTCTTCATTAACACTGATTGAAATCAACGTGTTTGCATGTAGTAGACAACTTTCTGCAATGTAAAGAACAAAATCTACAATTTTGTTCCGAAAGTTGTGATTTTTAAACTACGTTGCCACGTCTACAATTCCCTCATCTGTACAGAGTTTTGTGCAAATGGGCACTAATTGTTTTGAAATGATGTATTTAAAAATGAATAATATATCTACGTCACCAAAAAGGCTGCTTGCGACAGTGTTTTCAAATTTGTTCGTTCATATGTGAGGGGCTCGGTCATAAAGAATTGCAACTAATATTTTGTTCAAGAATGAGATCTGTATTGTAGGCCTATATGGTATCTTACATTTTGCGTTTATTAGTAATATATTAATGATAATAATATAAGCTTTATATTCAGAACAAAGATACATATTGCCTTTTTAGAAAAAAGCATTCTTGCGCTCACAGAATGATTTAAATTACGTATTTGTGATCAGGGGTCAGTCCACATAATGTTGAGAGATTTTATTAAATAAATGTAAATATTGAAGAATGAGGAAGAGAAACAAATTTGTCGCAATAATTGAAATTAAATATGTTATCTAAACACCTTTTTAAATTGATTTTTTTAATGCAATGTGCATTACAATATTTTACGTTTCGGAAGTACACTATTAACTTGTTATAAACATTATCACCGAATTCTTGCTTTGACAATATACTAAAGTGTTGTGATACATTTAGGTGCTGTCAATGTTGTCTGACCTGTTGGTTTTATAATTATCTGAAAATAAATTAAGTATATTTGGGTTTTTTAGAATAAATTCAATAACAGATTGTCATAAATTTGATGGAAGACAAATTAATATTTGAAATTCTGAATGCAACACTTGTGAGAGCAATGCTGTAGTTCGCTTTAAAAGATCTCAACAGATGGCAGGAGTATACAGTTTTAACTTTCCTGGTAGCTTACAAAGAATCCATGCTACGGCAGATTACATCCCGATCTCTTAAATGTTGTTTTATATAAATTATTTAAATTCCGATCATACGCCAGTTATACTAACCCTCAGTCCAAGAGAAGCTTACACACAATTATATAAATAGCATAAGATTACTGATTGGCAAAATTATGAAATCATGAAATAATGCTTTCAAAAATCTGGGTTTTATTATTAGAAATTCAAAAACTTTACAGAACACTTCGACTTTGACACTTCTTTTTAATTGTCATGTTCGCGCTAAATTGGAATATGCCTCTGTAATTTGGTCACCCACTTGCAAATCACATCGTAATCAAATTGAAAAAATTCAAAAACGATTCTCTAGATATCTGTATTTTAGAAGATATCATTGTTCAGCCCTCCATAACAAAATTTCGTACAACAATCTACTTGCTGAATTTAATTTAATGTCTCTTGCCAGTCGTAGATTACTTGCTGAGCAACTTTTATTATATAAAATATTCAACGGTCTACTGGATAATAGCGAAATATTATCACAAATCCAGATTAAAGCTAAAAGGTCACATTTAAGAAATCGTCAATTGTTATATTATAAAAAATCCAAACACTTCAGCACATAAAAATTCACCAGTGTTAAAAATGTGTTCAAATTTCAATGAAATATGTAAAACATGGGATCTAGATTTCTGCATTTCTTACATGGAATACAAACATTTTCTTATTAATATACTGAAGGTTGTTGATTTTATATAATATTGCTATTTGTTACTCTGTAATTTAACAATTATAACTACATTTTACATTTTTGGCTATGATATCTATATTTAACTACTTTTCAAGTATTTTAATTTGTATTTTTCATTTGTATCTATATCTGTATCTCTTATTTAGATAGTATCTATTTGTCTGTTCTTTTTTTTTCTTTCCTTTTCTCATTTTCCATTTTAATTTGTATTTACACTTGTATCTGTTTCATCTCTTTTTTTTTCCATGTTATCTATGTTTTTTATTTTTTGTAAACGAATATCTGTACTGTCTATTATAATTGGGGCTTGCCCTGTTATAGGCGTAAATAAATAAATAAATAAATAAATAAATAAATAAATAAATAAATAAATAAATAAATAAATAAATAAATAAATAAATAAAAAAGTAATCCCGGAAAACCAACATGAAAATAATTATATAGATATTCGTATACTCATATTCATTGATACTTTACAAGACACCTGCAGAACATCTACCCACTACTAGTGCCCTGTGTACATCCAGTACAATATTCAAGAACTAGAACAACCCTTACATCCCAAAAGAGCTCTGGGACACAGAAACGAAAAAGGATTTTAATCGTATGCAATATGAAGTTAAAAATTTATTAATCGGCATCAGAGATGATTCGATTAATGAAAAAATACAGTGTATTCAACCAGATCCTAAAGTATGAAATTATACTTTCGTTCTTACTGGGAAAAAATGGTATGGGTCAAATCATGCTCTAAAGCAGGGGTCGGGTGCTCATAGTGAAGGGGAAAGCTCACCCCACTTTCTGTTCGTACACAACACTAAGAAGGGATCCGACCCATGTCGTGTAGCTTGAGTTTAATGAAAATGTATATATAATCTAATATTCTTTCGTTACTATTTTTATATTTAGAAGCATGTTAAATAAATTAGTGTAGTTTTTAATCCCCGATGTAATTTGAAATAAAGTACAAAAAGCGACATGCATGTGTTTCTTTCTTTTTCCTTGTTTTTATCGTACTCAGTGAGATATGATTTGGAGAAATAGAAATTTATATCACAAGAGACTTCTGTAAGCCAGCTGTTGTACTTGGTTTGTTCAACTAAATATTATGTAGAGATGGCTATGATTTAACGAATTGCAATGCAGACAACAATATCAGTCACGTTGGATACAGACTAAAAAGTTTAAAGATTTTGTTCTTCGGAAGCAAAATGTCTAAAGAAGAAATTTTTCCGATGACATGCTTAATGTTACCAAAACACGTCAGTTGCGCAGAAATCTGCATTTGTTTCTGCTATGGCATCTTTAGTAGACTATAATTTCAGTTTTTATAAATGTTATTTAAATTTCAGCACTAATATTTTTTGATAATGTTGTTTTCATTCTGTGTTTAGTCTAGTAATTGTTTCACATTTTAAATGCATTTACAGGAGTGAATATTTTGTCATTAATGTATAACATAAATTTAAAACAGTCTTGAGTTAAAGTCATTGTTTAGGTTGCTATGAGCGACTAAACCACGACTTGATATGCTGATAAATTATTTGTAATGATATTTCAATCGACAAGTAGGAATAATATACTTTGTATGGATAGGCCAAATATTCTAATTACCGTATTCAATCACGTGACATTACAGTTTACAGTAAAAGGGAACACGTTATGACAGAAACTCTCTAATGCTACTTGCCCGAATACGTAAAATACAGCTAGGTTGGTGATAAAAATACTTTTTGTACTTCTAGCTATAAACGTATGCAATTAAGGTAAGGAATGAGGAAAAAAAGCATACATTTCGCATATTGTAGTCAATTTCCCATTTGATCGTGGATTAAAAACTACCCTAATTTAATTAACATGCTTATGTACATGAAATAAACGTACTTGGGCAGTACTTTGGCACATTTCGTATTTATCGAGATTGCGATTGTGTACAATGTCAAATGTTTATTGTGCATGATTATTCATATCATTTTTATAAGACATTTAATGTATTTACGAAATGTGATAAGCTAAGACACGGTCGAATGTAAGGGGAATTCAGAAAGGAGAAACTTGGCAACATGTGGGTCAGGTATGAGGGCGCTCGAAGGAAACACGACGTAGATTTAAGTCTTGCTTTCGGAGATTTTCAATTTATGCTGAGATTCTCTTTTCGAGTTTAGGGATAAAATAAGCCAAATATGGATTTCTATAATAGTAGTCAGAAAAAATATGGAACAGCAGAAGATATGGAACGAAAATAACGAAATGATACATGTAGCCTACTGATAGCCCCATTTTTTATAGAAATTGTAGACTTTTATAATTTTAGCTTTGAAGCTAATATGTCCAGCCTTCTTAACATATCACTTTATGCCTCTTTCAAAGTATCCTCAAAAACGCATGGCTCACTTTGTATTGTTTACTTGATAGGGAAAAAAATCCATCAATCTGTTATTTATTTTGGCATATTGATGCGTGAAGGGCTTACAAAGTTTACCAAGTTAGGGTCTCCACACAAATTTGTTTTCGAGAGTACCTTCAACAACTACTTGTGAGTTCTAAAATTCACAAAATTCTCTTCATTAACACTGATTGAAATCAACGTATTAGCATGCAGTAGACAACTTTTTGCAATGTAAAGAACAAAATCTACAATTTTCATCCGAAATTTATGAATTTTAAACTAAGTTAACAAGTCTACAATTCCCTCATCTGTACAAAAGTTTGGTGCAAATGGGAACTAATTGTTTTGAAATGATGTATTTAAAAATGAATCATATATCTACGTCGCCAAAAAGGCTGCTTGCGACAGTGTCTTCAAATTTGTTCGTTCATATTTGAGGGGCTCTGCCATAAAAATTTGTAACTGACATTTTATTCAAAATTAGATCTATAGTGTAGGCTTATATGTTATTGCTTTTACTAATAATAATATTAATAATAGTAATAATAATAATAATGATAATAATGACATTCATATAAGCTTTATATCCAGAACAAAGATACATATATATGTTTTTTTTTACAAAAAAAAAACAATCCTGCGCCCACAGAATGATTTAAATTACGTATTTGTGATCAGGGGTCAGTCCACATTGTGTCAAGAGATTTTATTAAATAAAAGTAGAAATTGAAGAAAGAGGAAGAGAAAAAAATGTGTCCCAATAATTGAACTGAAATGTTTTCTCTAAACAGTTTTTTAATTGATATTTTTAAAGTAATGTTCATTAGAATATTGTACGTTTCGGAATTAAACTATTAACTTGTGATAAACATTTGGACCGAAGTTGCTGCTTTGACTATATACCAAAGTGTTGTGATACATTTAGGTACTGACAATGTTGTCTGACCTTTTGGTTTTATAATATCTGAAAATAATTTAAGTATATTTCAGTTTTTATGTAATAAATTCAATAACACGTTGTCATGAATTTGATGGAAGACAAATTAATGTTTAAAAATCAGAACGCAACAGTTTTGAGAGCAATGCTGTAGTGCGCTTTAAAACATCTCAACAGATGGCAGGAGTATACAGATTTTACTCTCCTGGTAACTTGCAAAGAATCCATACTACGGCAGATTAGATGTTGTTTTATATAAATTATGTAGATACCGATGTTACGCCATTTATACTAACCCTCAGTCCTAGAGTCGATTATACACAAGTATTTAAATAGCATAAGATTACTGATTGGCAAAATTATGAAATCATTTTCACAAGTAATCCCGGAAAACCAAGATGAAAATAATTATGTAGATATTCCTATAAACATATTCAATGATACTTTACAAGACGCCTTCAGAACAGCTACCCAGTACTGGTGCCCTGTGCACATCCAGTACACAAATCAAGAACTAGAACAACCCTTACATTGTAAAAGAGCTCTGGGACTCAGATGACGTGTATATAAATTTAAAGAAACGAAAACGGATTTAATCTTATACAATAGGAAGTTAAAAATTTATTAATTAGCATCAGACAAGTTTCAGACATTACAGTTTACAGTAACAGGGAACATGTTATGGCAGAAACTTTCTAATGTCACTTGCCCGAAAACGTAAAGTACAATAGCGGGGTTTGTTAATAAAAATACTTTTTTTTAAATCCATCTATCAACGAATGCAATAAAGACAATCAATAAGGAAGAAAAGCATACATTTCGAACTTTGTAGTCAATTTCTCATTTTATCATGGATTAAAAACTATCCTAATACACATAGCATGCTTATGAACATAAAATAAACTTACTTAAGCATTACTTGGGCACATTTCGTATTTATCGTGATTGCGAATGTGTACAATCTCAAATGCTTATTGTGCATTATTATTCATATAATTTTTGTATTAGATATATTGTACGTAATGTGACAAGCTAAGACACGGGCGACTGCAAGGGAAGGTCAGGAAGGAGAAACTTGGCAACAGGTGGGTCAAGCAAGAGCGCGCTCGAAAGAAACACGACGTAGATTTAAGTCTTGCTTTCGGAGCATTTCAATTTATGCTGAAATTCTCTTTTCGTGTTTAGGGATAAAATAAGCCAAATATGGATTTCTATAATAGTAGTCAGAAACAATATGAAGCAGTAGAAGATATGGAACGAAAATAACGAAATGATGCATGTAGCCTACTGATAGCCCCATTCATTTTTACGGAATTTGTAGACGTTGATGATTTTCTCTTTGAAGCAGATACGCCCAGCCTTCTGAACATATCAATTTATGCTTCTATCAATGTATTCTCAAAAGTACATAGCTGACGTATTGATTACTTGGTAGAGAAGAAATCCAGCAATCAGATGTTTAATTTGGCATTTTGATTCGAGAAGGTCTTAAAACGTTTACCAAGTTAGGGTAACTACACAAGACTGTTTTTGATAGTATCTTCGACAACTACTTGTGATTTATATATTTTACAAAATTCTCTTCATCAATACTGTTTGAAAGCAACGTATTTGCATGCAGTAGACAACGTTTTGCAATGTAAAGAACAAAATCTACAATTTTCATCCGAATTTTATGAATTCTGAACTACGTTAACACGTCTAAAATTCCCTCATCTGTACAAAAGTTTGGTGCAAATGGGCACTAATTGTTTTGAAATGATGTATTTAAAAATGAATCATGTATCTACGTCACAAAAAGGCTGCTTGCGACAGTGTCTTCAAATTTGTTCGTTCATATTTGAGGGGCTCTGTCATAAAAAATTGTTACTGACATTTTATTCAAAAATGATATCTGTAGTGTAGGCCTATATGGTATCTTACATTTTGCGTTTACTAGTAATAATAACATAAAGCTTAATATCCAGAACAAAGATATACTTTTTTTTTTTTTTTTTTTGCAAAAAAGCATTCTTGCGCCCACAGAATGATTTAAATTACGTATTTGTGATCAGAGGTCAGTCCACATATTGTTAAGAGATTTTATTACATAAAAGTAGAAATTGAAGAAAGACGAAGAGAAACAAATGTTTCCCAATAATTGAACTTAAATGGTTTCCCTAAACACCATTTTTAATTGATTTTTTTAAATAGTAATGTGCATTAGAATATTGTACGTTTCGGAATTAAACTACTAACTTGTTATAAACATTTGGAACGAAGTTGCTGCTTTGACTGTATACTAAAGTGTTGTGATATATTTAGGTTCTGTCAATGTTGTCTGACCTGTTGGTTTTATAATTATCTCAAAATAAGTTAAGTATATTTCTGTTTTTATGTAATAAATTCAATAACATATTGTCATAAATTTGACGGAAGACAAATTAATATTTGAAATTCTGAATGCAGCAGCTCTGAGAGCAATGCTGTAGTTCGCTTTCAATGATCTCAAGAGATGGCAGGAGTATACGGTTTTTACTTTCCTGGTAGTTTACAAAGAATCCATACTACGGCAGATTACATCCCGATGTCTTAGATGTTGTTTTATATAAATTATTTAAATTCCGATCATACGCCAATTATACTAACACTCAGTCCAAGAGAAGCTTACACACAAGTATTTAAATAGCATACGATTACTGATTGTCAAAATTATGAAATCATTTTCACAAGTAATCCCGGAAAACCAACATGAAAATAATTATATAGATATTCGTATACGCATATTAATTGATACTTTACAAGACGCCTTTAGAACAGCTACCCACTACTGGTGCCCTGTGCACATCCAGTACAAAATTCAAGAAATAGAATAACCTTCATCCTAGGAGAGCTCTTGAACATAGAGAACGCGTATGTAATTTTAAAGAAACAAAAACGTATTTAATCGTATACAATAGGAAGTTAAAAATTTATTAATCGGCATCAGAGATGATTCGAATGAAGAAAAAATACAGTGTATTCAACCAGATGCTATGAAATTATAGTCTCGTTCTTACTGGGAAGAAAAGTTAGGCGGCAAATCATGCTCTAAAGCTGGGGTCGGGCGCTCATAGTGAAGGGGAACGCTCACCCCACTTTCTGTTCGTACACAACACTAAGAAGGGAACCGTCCCATATCGTGTAGCTTGAGTTTAATGAAAATGTATAAATAACCTAAAATTCTTTCGTTACTAATTTTATATTTAGAAGCATATTAAGTAAATTAGTGTAGTTTTTAATCCCCGACGTAATTCCAAATAAATTAGAAAATGCGAAATGTATGTGTGTCTCTCATTTTCCTTGTTTTTATCGTACTCACTGAGAAATAGAAATTTATATCACAATAGACTTCTGTAAGCCAACTGTTGTAGGCGGTTAGTTCAACTAAATATTATGTACAGATGGCTATGATTTAACGAATTGTAATGCAGACAACAATATCAATCACGTTGGAGACAGACTAAATAAATTTAAATATTTTGTTCTTCGGAAGAAAAATGTCAAAAGAAGAAATTTTTTCCGATGAAATGCTTAATGTTTCCAAAACGTCTGTCCACGTCAGTTGCGCAGAAATCAGCATCTATTTCTGCTATGGCATCTTTAGTGTAATTTCAGTTTTTATAAATATTATTTAAATTTCAACACTAATATTTTTTGATAATGTTGGTTTCATTCTGTGTTTAGTCTAGTAATTGTTTTACATTTTAAATGCATTTCTAGGAATGAATAAAATGTCATTAGCATATAAGATAAATTTTCTACAGTCTTGAGTTAAATTCATTGTTTAGGTTGCTATGAGCGACTAAACCAGCCCTCTTTATTTGTAAGCGTGGAAAACTTATATTTATGGATAGGCCCAATATTATAATTACGTATTCAACCATGTGACATTACAGTTTACAGTAACAGGCAAGACGTTATGGCAGATCCTCTCTAATGTCACTAGCTCGAATACATATAGTACAGTAGCAGGGTTTGTGATGAAAATACTTTTTGTACTTCCATCTATCAACGCATGCATTTAAGATAAGGAATGAGGAAGAAAAGCATAAATTTCCCACTTTGTAGTAAATTTCCCATTTTATCGGGGATTAAAAATTACTCGAATATACTTAAATTGCTTATCAACATAAAGTAAACGCACTTGGGAAGTGCCTGGGCACATGTCGTATTTATTGTTATTGCGAAGGTGTACAATCTCAAATATTTGTTGTTCATGATTATTCATATCATTTTTATATTACATTTAATGTACGTAATGTGATAAGCTAAGACATGGTCGACTCTAAAGGAAGTTCAAAAAGGAGAAACTTGGCAACATGTGGGTCAGGCATGAGCGCGCTCGAAGGAAACACATCGTAGATTTAAGTCTTGAGATTCTCTTTTCGAGTTTAGGAATAAAAAAAGCCAAATATGGATTTCTATAATAGTAATCACAAACAATATGTAGTAGCAGAAGATATGGAACGAAAGTAACGAAATTATGCCTGTAGCCTACTGATAACCCCATTTTTTTTCTATAGAATTTTTAGACGTTTATAATTTTAGATTTCAAACAAATACGTCCAGCCTTCTGGACATATCACTTTATGCCTCTTTCAATGTATCCTAAAAATGCATAGCTCACTTTGTATTGATTACTTGGTAGAGAAAAAATCCAACATTCTGATATTTATTTTGGCATTTTGATTCGAGAAGGTCTTAGAACGTTTACCAAGTTAGGATCACTACACAAGACTGTTTTTGAGAGTACCTTCAACAACTACTTGTGATTTCCACATTTTACAAAATTCTCTTCATTAACGCTGATTGAAATCAACGTATTTGCATGCAGTAGACGACTTTTTGCAATGTAAAGAACAAAATCAACAATTTTCATCCGAAATATATGAATTTTAAACTACGTTAACAGGTCTACATTTCCCTCATCTGTACAAACGTTTGGTGCAAATGGGCACTTTTTTTTTTTTTTGAAATGATGTATTTAAAAATGAATCATATATCTACGTTACCAAAAGGACTGCCTGCGACAGTGTCTTCAAATTTGTTCGTTCATATTTGAGGGGCTCGGTCAAAAAAAATTGTAAATGGCATTTTATTAAAAAATGATCTCTGTAGTGTAGGCCTATATGGTATCTTACATTTTGCGTTTACTAGTAATAATACTAATGTTAATAATATAAGCTTTATATTGAGAACAAAGATACATATTGGTTTTTTTTATAAAAAGAATTCTTGCGCCCACAGAATAAATTACGTATTTTTGATCAGGGTTCAGTCCACATAATGTTAAGTGATTTTATTAAATGTAAAAATTGAAAAAAAGTGGAAGAGAAAAGAATGTGTCCCAATAATTGAACTTAAATGTTTTCTCTAAACAGGCTTTTTTAAGATATTTTAAAATATATGTGCATTAGAAAATTGTACGTTTCGCAATTAAACTATTAATTTGTTATAAACATTTGAACCGAAGTTGTTCCTGTGACTATATACTAAAGTGTTGTGATACATTTAGGTTCTGTCAATGTTGTATGACCCTCTGGCTTTTTAATTATCTCAAAATCAATTATGTATATTTCGGTTTTTATGTAATAAATTCAATAACACATTGTCATAAATTTGACGGAAGACAAATTAATGTTTTAAATTCTGAATGCAACAGTCCTGAGAGCAATGCTGTAGTTCGCTTTAAAACATCTCAACAGATGGCAGGAGTATACAGATTTTACTTTCCTGGTAGCTTACAAAGAATCCATACTACGGCAGATTAAATGTTGTTTTATATAAATTATTTAAATTCCGATCATACGCTAGTTTTACTAACCCTCGGTCCAAGAGAAGCTTACACACAATTATTCAAATGGCATAAGATTACTGATTGGCAAAAATAGGAAATCATTTTCACAAGTAATCCGGGAAAACCAACGTCAAAATAATTATGTAGATATTTGTATAAGCATATTCATTGATACTTTACAAGACGCCTTCAGAACAGCTACCCACTGGGTAGCTGGTGTCCTGTGCACATCCAGTATAAAAGTCAAGAACTAAACCACACCCTGATATCCTAAAAGAGCCTTAGGACACAGATGACGCGTATATAAATTTAAAGAAGCGTAAAAGGCTTAATCGTATACAATAGGAACTTAAAAATTTATTAATCGGCATCAGAGATGATTCGAATGAAAAAAAAAAATACTATCTAATCAACCAGATCCTAAATTATGAAATTATAGTCTCGTTCTTACTGGGAAAAATGTTAGGCGGCAAATCTGGGGTCGGGTGCTCATAGTGAAGGGGAACGCTCACCCCACTTTCTGTTTGGACACAACACTAAGAAGGGAACCGTCCCACATCGTGTAGCTTGAGTTTAATGAAAATGTATATATAACTTTATTTTTTTTGTTACTAATTTTATATTTAGAAGCATGTTAAGTTAATTAGTGCAGATTTAATCCCCGATGTAATTCGAAATAAAGTACAAAAAGCGAAATGTATGTGCTTCTTTCATTTTCCTTGTTTCTATCGTACTCAGTGAGATATGGTTTGGAGAAATAGGAATTTATATGACAAGAGACTTAAGTAAGCCAACCGTTGTACGCGGTTAGTTCAACTAAATATAATGTACATGTGGCTATGTTATAACGAATTGTAATGCACACAACAATATCAGTCACGTTGGATACAGACTGAATAAATTTAAATATCTTGTTCTTCGGAAGCAAAATGCCTAAAGAAGAAATTTTTTCCGATGAAATGCTTAATGTTACCTAAACGTCTGTGTCCACATCAGTTGCGCAGAAATCTGCATCTGTTTCTGCTATGGCATCTTTTTGTTTAATTTCAGTTGTTATAAATGTTATTTAAATTTGAGCACTTTTTTTTTCATAAGGTTGTTTTCATTCTGTTTTTAGTCTAGTAATTGTTTTACATTTTTAAATCATTTCTAGGATTTAATGAAATGTCATTAGTGTCTAAGATACATTTTATACAGGCTTGAGTTAAATTCATTGTTCAGGTTGCTATGAGCGACTAAACCAGCCCCCTTTATTTATAAGAGTGGAAAACCTATTTTTATGGATAGGCCCAATATTATAATTACCGTATTGAATCACGTGACATTACAGTTTACAGTAACATGGAACACGTTATGGCAGAAACTCTCTAATGTCACTTGCCCGAATACGTAAAGTACAATAGCGGGGTTTGTGTTAAAAATACTTTTTGTACTTCCATCTATCAACGTGTGCAATAAAGACAAGGAATAAGGAAGAAATGCAAGCATTTCGAATTTTGTAGTCAATTTCCCATTTTATCGTGGTCAAAAAAACTACCCTAATACACATAGCATTCTTATGAACATAAAATAAACTTACTTAGGCAGTACTTGGGCACATTTCGTATTTATATTGATTGCGAATGTGTTGAATCTCAAATGCTTATTGTACATGATTATTCTTATCATTTTTATATTAAATTTAATGTACGTAATGTGATAAGCTAAAACACCGGCGACTGTAAGGGAAGGTCAGAAAGGAGAAACTTGGCTACATGTGGGTGAGGCATGAGCGCGCTCGAAGGAAACACGACGTAGATTTGTATGTATGTATGTATTTATTTACACTGCAAGTGGGCAAGCACCTGGTGGCAGTGGTATATACAATATTAACAATACACAGTTAAGTCTTGCTTTAGGAGATTTTCAAATTATGCTGAGATTCTCTTTTCGAGGTTAGGGATAAAATAAGCCAAATATGGATTTCTATAATAGTAGTCAGAAACAGTATGAAATAGGAGAAGATATGGAACGAAAATAAAGAAATTATACATGTAGCCTACTGATAGCCCAATTTTGTTTTATAGAATTTGTTGACGTTGTTAATTTTAGCTTTGAAGCACATACGTCCAGCCTTCTGAACATATCACTTTATGCCTCTTTCAATGTATCCTCAAAAATGCATAGCTCACTTTGTATTGATTAATTTGTAGAGAAAAGAATCCAATAATCTGATATTTATTTGGCATTTGATTCGAGAAGTGCTTGCAACGTTTATCAAGTTAGGATCATTACACAAGACTGTTTTTGAGAGTACCTTCAACAGCTATTTGTGATTTCCGAAATTTATGAATTTTAAACTACGTTAACACGTCTACAATTCCTTCATCTTTACAAAGTTTGGTGCACATGGGCACTAATTATTTTGAAGTGATGTATTTAAAAATGAATCATATAACTAGCCTACATTGCCAAAAAGACTCTTTACGACAGTGTCTTCAAATTTGCTCGTTCATATTTTAAGGGGCTGGGTCATAAGAAAATGTTAGTGGTTTTTTATTAAAAAATGAGGTCTGTAGTGTAGGCCTATATGGTATCTTACATGTTGCGTTTACTAGTAATAATAATAATAATAATAATAATAATAATAATAATAATAATGATAATAATAATATACGCTTTATATATATAAAAAAGATACATAGTGCTTTTTTACAAAAAACATTCTTGCGACCACAGAATGATTTAAATTTCGTATTTGGGATCTGGGGTCAGTCCACACGAAGTTAAGAGATTTTTATGAAATAAAAATAGGAACTGAAGAAAGAGGAAGAAAACAAAATATTCCCAATAATTGAAATTAAATATTTTCTCTAAACAGCATTATATTTATATTTTTTTTAATGCAATGTGCATTAGAATATTGTACGTTTCGGAATTAAACTATTACCTTTTTATAAACATTATGACCGAAGTTGCTGCTTTGACTATATACTAAAGCGTTGTGATACATTTAGGTTCTGTCAATGTTGTCTGAACTGTTGGTTTTATAATTACCTGAAAATAAATTAAATATATTTCGGTTTATATGTAATAAATTCAAAAACACATTGTCATGTATTTGATAGAGGACAAATGAATATTTGAAATTCTGAATGAAGCAATTCTGAGAGCAATGCTGTAGTTCCCTTTAAAACATGTCAACAGATGGCAGGATATACAGTTTATACTTTCCCGGTAGCTTACAAAGAATCCATAATACGACAGATTACATCCCGATGTCTTAGACGTTGTTTTATATAAATTATTTAAATTCCCATCATACGCCAGTTATAATAACCCTCAGTCGAAGAGAAGATTACACACAAGTATTTAAATAGCATAAGAATACTGATTGGCAAAATTATGAAATCATTTTTACAAGTAATCCCGGAAAACAAACTTGAAAAAAATTATATAGATATTCCTATAAGCATATTCATTGATATTTTACAAGACGCCTTCAGAACAGTTAACCACTACTGGTGCTCTGTGCACATCCAGTACAAAATTCAAGAACTAGAACAACCCTTACACCCTAAAAGAGCTCTGGGACAAAGAGGAGGCGTATATAATTTTAAAGAAACGAAAACGGATTTAATCGTATACAGTAGGAAGTTAAAAATGTATTAATCGGCATCAGAGATGATTCGAATGAAGAAGGATACAATGTATTCAACCAGATCCTAAACTATGAAATTATAGTCTCGTTCTTACTGGGAAGAATGTTAGGCGGTAAATCATGCTCTAAAGCTGGGGTCGGGTGCTCATAGTGAAGGGGAACGCTCACCTCAAATTCTGATCGTACACAACACTTAGAAGGGAACCGTCCCATGTCGTGTAGCTTGAGTTTAATGAAAAATGTATATGTAACCTGATTTTCTTCCCTTACTAATTTTATATTTAGAAGCATGTTAAGTAAATTAGTGTAGTTTTTAATCCCCGATGTAATTCGAAATAAGGTACAAAATCCGAAATGTGTGTGTTTGTTTCATTGTCCTTGGTTTTATCGTACTCACTGAGATATGGTTTGGAGAAATAGGAATTTATATGACAAGAGACTTAAGTAAGCCAACTGTTGTACGCGGTTAGTTCAACTAAATATTATGTACAGATGGCTATGATTTAACGAATTTTAATGCAGACAGATTCGTTTCTATGAGTGAATAAAATGTCATTAGTGTATAAGATAAATTTTATGTGAGTCTTGAGTTAAATTCATTGTTTAGGTTGCCTTGAGTGACTAAACCACCCTCTTTATTTGTAAGAGTGAGAAAACTATTTATATAGATAGGCCCAATATTATAATTACCGTATTCAATCACGTGACATTACATTTTACAGTAACAGGGAACACGTTATGGCAGAATCTCTCTAATGTCTCTTGCCCGAATGCGTGAAGTACAATAGCGGTATTTGTGGTAAAAATTTTTTTGTACTTCCATCTATCAACGTATGCAATAAAGACAAGGAATAAGGAAGAAAAGCATACGTTTCGTACTTTGTAGTCACTTTCCCATTTTATCCTCGATTAAAAACTACCCTAATACACTTAGCATGCTTATGAACATAAAATAAATTTACCTAGGCAATACATGGGCACATTTCGTATTTATCGTGATTGTGAATATGTACAATCTCAAATGTTTGTTGTGCATGATTATTCTTATCATTTTTATATTACACTTATTGTATGTAATGTGATAAGCTAAGACACGGTCGACTGTAAGGGAAGGTCAGGAAGGAGAAACCTGGCAACATGTGGGTCAGGCATGAGAGCGATCGGAAGAAACACGAAATTGATTTAAGTCTTCCTTTCGGTGATTTTCAATTTATGCTGAGATTCTCTTGCCGAGATTAGCGATAAAATAAGCCAAATATGGATTTCCATAATAGTAGTCAGAAACAATATAAAACAGCAGAAGATATGGAACGAAAGTAACGAAATGATGCATGTAGCCTACTGATAGCCCCATTTTTTTTTATAGAATTTGTAGACGTTGAAAATTTTAGCATTGAAGCAGATACGTCCAGCTTTCTGAACATATCACTTTATGCCTCTTTCAATGTATCCTCAAAAATATATAGCTCACATTGTATTGGTTACTTGGTAGAGAAAAAATCCAGCAATCTGATATTTAATTTGGCATTTTGATTCGAGAAGGTCTTACAACTTTTACCAAGTTAGGATCACTACACAAGACTGTTTTTGAGAGAACCTTCAACAACTACTTGTGATTTCCACATTATACAAAAATTCTCTTCATTAACGCTGATTGAATCAACAAATTTGCATGCAGTAGACAACTTTTTGCAATGTAAAGAACAAAATCTACAATTTTCATCCGAAATTTATGAATATTAAGCTAAGTTAACACGTCTAAAATTCCTTCATCTGTAGAATAGTTTGGTGCAAATGGGCACTAATTGTTTCGAAATGATGTATTTAAAAATGAATCATATGTCTACGTCACCAAAAAGGCTGCTTGCGACAGTGTCTTCAAATTTGTTCGTTCATATTGAGGGTCTCGGTCATAAAAAATTGTGACTGACATTTTATTCAAAAATGCGATCTATAGTGTAGGCCTATATGGTATCTTACATTTTGCGTTTACTAGTAATAGTAATAATAATAATAATAATAATAATAATAATAATAATAATAATAATAATAATAATACAGTATAAGGTTTATATCTAGAACAAAGATACATATTGCTCTTTTACATAAAAGCATCCTTGCGCCCACAGAATGATTTAAATTACATATTTGTGATCAGGGGTGAGTCCACAAAACGTTAAGAGATTTCATTAAGGAAAATTATAAATTGAAGAAAGAGGAAGAGAAACAAATGTGTCCCAATAATTGAACTTAAATATTTTCTGTAGACAGCTTTTTTAATTGATTTTTTTAAATTAATGTGCATTAGACTATTGTACGTTTCGGAATTAAACTATTAACTTGTTATATACATTTGGACCGAAGTTGCTGCTTTGACTATATAGTCTGCTAAAGTGTTGTGACACATTTATGTTCTGTCAATGTTGTCTGACCTGTCGGTTTTTGTAATTATCTGAAAATAAATTAATTGTATTTCGGTTTTTATGTAATAAATTCAATAACACATTGTCATAAATTTGATGGAAGACAAATTAATATTTGAAATTCTGAATGCAACAGTTCTGAGAGCAATGCTGTAGTTCGCTTTAAAAGATCTCAACAGATGGCAGGAGTATACAGTTTATACTTTCCTGGTAGCTTACAAAGAATCCATACTACGGCAGATTACATCCAGATGTCTTAGATGTTGTTTTATATAAATTATTTAAATTCCGATCATACGTCAGTTATACTAACCCTCAGTCCAAGAGAAACTTACACGCAATTATTTAAATAGCATAAGATTACTGATTGGCAAAATTATGAAATAATTTTCACAAGTAATCCCGGAAAACCAAATGAAAATAATTATATAGATATTTCTATAAGCATATTCATTGATACTTTACAAGACGCCTTCAGAACAGTTTCCCACTACAGGTGTCCTGTGCACATCCAGTACAAAAGTTAAGAACTAGAAGAACAACCTTTACATCGTAAAAGAGCTCTGGGAGACAGAGGACGCGTATATAATTTTAAAGAAACGAAAACATATTTAATCGTATACAATAGGAAATTAAAAATTTATTAATCGGCATCAGAGATGTTTCGATCGAAGAAAAACTACAATGTATTCAACCAGATCCTAAACTATGAAATTATAGTTTCGTTCTTACTGGGAAAAAATGTTATGCGTCAAATCATGCTCTAAAGCTGGTGTCGGGTGCTCATAGTGAAGGGGAACGCTCACCCCACTTTCTGTTCGTACACAACACTAAGATGGGATTCGTCCCATATCGTGTAGCTTGAGTTTAATGAAAATGTATATATAACCTAATTTTCTTTCGTTACTAATTTTATATTTAGAAGCATGTTAAGTAAATTAGTGTAGCTTTTAATCCCCGATGTAATTCGAAATAAGGTACAAAAAGCGAAATGTATGTGTTTCTTTCATTTTCCTTGTTTTTATCGTACTAAGTGAGATATGGTTTGGAGAAATAGAAATTTATATCACAAGAGACTACTGTAAGCCAACTGATGTACGCGGTTAGTTCAACTAAATATTATGTACAGATGGCTATGATTTAACGAATTTTAATGCAGACAACAATATCAGTCACGTTGGATACAGACTAAATAAATTTAAAGATTTTGTCCTTCGGAAGCAAAATGTCTAAAGAAGAAACTTTCCCGTTGAAATGCTTAATGCTATCGAAACGTCTGTGTCCACGTCAGTTGCGCAGAAATCTGCTTCTATTTCTGCTATGGCATCTATATTTTAATATCAGTATTTAAATTTCAGCACTAATATTTTTGATAATGTTGTTTTCATTCTGTGTTTAGTCTAGTAATTGTTTTACATTTTAAATGCATTTATAGGAGTGAATAAAATGTCATTAGTGTATAAGATAAATTTTATACAGTCTTGAGTTAAATTCATTGTTTAGTTTGCTATGAGCGACTAAACCAGCCCTGTTTATTTATAAGAGTGAAAAACCTATTTTTATGGACAGGCTCAATATTATAATTACCGTATTCAATCACGTGACATTACAGTTTACAGTAACAGGGAACACGTAGTGGCAGAATCTCTCTAATGCCATTTGCTCGAAAAGGAAAATTAGAATAGCGGGGATTGTGATAAAAATACTTTTTGTACTTCCATCCATTAACGTATGCAATTAAGATAAGGAATGAGGAAGAAAAGCATACATTTCGCACTTTGTAGTCAATTTCCCATTTTATCGTGGATTAAAAACTACCCTAATATAATTAACTTGCTTATGAACATAAAATAAATGTACTTAGGCAGTTCATGGGCACATGTCGCATTTATCGTGATTGCGAATGTGTACAAACTCAACTGTTTATTGCTAATGATTATTCATATCAATTTTATATTACATTTAATGTACGTATTGTGATAAGCTAAGACACGGTCGACAGTAAGGGAAGGTCAAAAACGAGAAACTTGACAACATGTGGGTCAGGCATGAGCGCGCTCGAAGGAAACACGACGCATATTTAAGTCTTACTTTCGGAGATTTTCAATTTATGCTGAGATTCTATTTTCGAGTTTAGGAATAAAATGAACCAAATATGGATTTCTTTAATAGTAGTCAGAAACAATATGGAATAACAGAAGATATGGAACGAAAATAACGAAATTATACACGTAGCCTACTGATAGCCCCATTTTTTTTATATAGAATTTGTAGACGTTGATAATTTTAGCTTTGAAGCAAATACGTCCAGTCCTCTGGACATATCATTTTATGCGTCTTTCAATGTATCCTAAAAAATGCATAGCTCACTTTGTATTGATTACTTGGTAGAGAAAAAATCCAACAATCTGATATTTATTTTGGCATTTTGATTCGAGAAGTGCTTACAACGTTTACCAGGTTAGGATCACTACACAAGTCTTTTTTTTGAGAGTACCTTCAACAATTACTTGTGATTTCTGAAATTTATGAATTTTAAACGACGTTAACACGTCTACAATTCTTTCATCTGTACAAAGGTTGGCGGAAATGGACACTAATTATTTTGAAGTGATGTATTTAAAAATGAATCACATAACTACGTCACGAAAACGGCTCCTGCGACAGTGTCTTCAAATTTGCTCGTTCATATTTGAGGGGCTTTGTCATAAAAAATTGTAACTGACATTTTATTAAAAAATGAGATCTGTAGTGTAGGCCTATATGGTATCTTACATTTTGCGTTTACTAGTAATAATAATGATGATAATAATATAAGGTTTATATCCAGGAAAAAGATACATTTTGCTCTTTTACAAAAAAGCTTTCTTGCGTCCACACAATGATTTAAATTTCGTATTTGTGATCAAGTGACAGTCCACATAATGTTAAGAAATTTTATGAAATGAAAATAGAAACTTATTAAAGAGGGAGAGAAACAAATATGTTCCAATAATTGAAATTAAATATTTTCTCTAAGCAGCATTTTTAATAATTTTTTTAAAATGTAATGTGCATTAGAATATTGTACGTTTCGGAATTAAACTATTAACTTTTTATAAATATTAGGACCGAAGTTGCTGCTTTGACAGTATACTAAAGTGTTGTGATACATTTAGGTTCTGTCAATGTTGTCTGTCCTGTTGGTTTTATGATTATCGAAAACTAAATTAAGTATATTTCGGTTTTTATGTAATAAATTGAATAACACATTGTCATAAATTTGATGGAAGACAAATTAATATTTGAAATTCTGAATGCAGCAGTTCTGAGAGCAATTCTGTATTTCGCTTTAAAACATCTCAAGAGATGGCAGGAGTATACAGTTTTTACTTTCCCGGTAGCTTACAAAGAATCCATACTACGGCAGATTACATCCCGATGTCTTAAAAGTTGTTTTATATAAATAATTTAAATTCCGATTATACGCCAGTTATACTAACCCTCAGTGCAAGAGAAGCTTACACACAAGTATTTAAATAGCATAAGATTACTGATTGGCAAAATTATGTAATCCTTTTTTACAAGTGATCCCGGAAAACCAACATTACAATAATTATATAGATACAGTAGAACCTCTATTATCCGTGGTAATGAAGGGGGTTGGCTGAACCGTTAATCGAAAAAATCGGATAATCCGTACAATAGAAGGCTTTCATAAATTAAGTGTTGCATAATGCAGTTCCGTAATTTCCTCCGTGATCATGTGTTTTAATACATTAGGTAGTGGATCAGAAGTTTTAAGTGCAATAGCTCTGTTGGAAAGAGTGGGTGAAGAAAGAATGATGCTGAAACTGATCAAGAAGAGAAAAAGGAATTGGCTGGGTCATTGGCTGAGAAGAAACTGCCTACTGAAAGATTCACTGGAAGGGAAGATGAACAGGAGAAGATTTCGGGGCAGAAGAAGATATCAAATAATAGGCGGCATTAAGAGTTATGGATCATATGCGAAGACTAAGAGGAATGCAGAAAGTAGGAAAGATTGGAGAATGCTGAGTTTGCTGTGATAGAAGACTTTGAATGAACGAATGAATGAATGTCAATGACGGGTTTCTAAGGGTCAAGGAAACTTCCTATTATGGATTTCTGTGAAAAGATAGGAAAAGTATAAGTCTCATGTTATAGATTTAAGTAATTTATACACTTTATCTTTTTTATCTCGCACAGTTGCAACTCCAATCCCGTATTCCGATGTGAGATGAACCACAGTCCCTCTATTCCAAAACCACTCAATTATATGCACTTCTCTTTGATACTTAGCACAACATGTATTCTTTCGGAATTTCTGGAAGACGTTTTGCAGACAAATTAAACAGGTCATTCAAACAGTAGATCATAATGTGTAAGGACAGAGGCTTGTAATATCACTCTCTATAAAAAAAAAATAGGTACTAATGTATTGTGCACTACTCAATATTTTTTCTGCAACAAAAAACAAGAGAATGACAGACGGATAATCCAACAATCTGTTAATAGGGTGACGGATAATCGGGGTTCTACTGTATTCCTATAAGCATATTCATTGATACATTACAAGACGCCTTCGGAGCAGCTACCCACTACTGGTGCCCTGTGCACATCCAGTACACAAATCAAGAACCAGAACAACCCTTATTTCCTAAAAGAGCTCTGGGACACAGAGGACGCGTATATAATTTTAAAGTAACGAAAACGGATTTAATCGTATACAAAAGGAAGTTAAAAATTTATTAATCGGCATCAGAGATGATTCGAATGAAGAAGAAATACAATGTATTCAACCAGATCCTAAACTATGAAATTATAGTCTCGTTCTTAGTGGGAAATATGTTAGCCGGCAAATCATGCTTTAAAGCTGTGGTCGGGCGCTCATAGTGAAGGGGAACATTCACCCCACGTTCTGTTCGTACACAACACTAAGAAGGGATCCGTCACATATCGTGTAGCTTGAGTTTAAAGAAAATGTATATATAACCTAATTTTCTACCGTTACTAATTTTATATTTAGAAGAATGTTAAGTAAATTAGTGTAGTTTTTAATCCCCGATGTAATTCGAAATAAGGTACAAAATGCGAAATGTGTGTGTTTCTTTCATTTACCTTGTTTTTATCGTACTCAGTGAGATATGGTTTGGAGAAATAGAAATTTATATCACAATAGACTTCTGTAAGCCAACTGCTGTTGGCGGTTAGTTCAACTAAATATTATATACAGATGGCTATGATTTAACGAATTGTAATGCAGACAACATTATATCAGTCACGATGGATACAGACTAAATAAATTTAAAGATTTTGTTCTTCTGAAGCAAAATGTCTAAAGAAGAAACTTTCCCGATGAAATGCTTAATGTTATCGAAACTTCTGTGTCCACGTCAGTTGCGCAGAAATCTGCATCTATTTCTGCTATGGCATCTATATTTTAATATCAGTTTTTATAATCTTTATTTAAATTTCAGCACTAATATTTTTGATAATGTTGTTTTCACTCTGCGTTTAGTCTAGTAATTGTTCTACATTTTAAAAGCATTTCTGAGAATGAATAAAATTCCATTAGTGTATAAGATAAATTTTATACAGTCTTGAGTTAAATTGATTGTTTAGGTTGCTATGAGCGGCTAAACCAGCCCTCCGTATTTATAAGAGTGGAAAACCTATTTTTATGGATAGGAACAATATTATAATTACCGTATTCAATCACGTGACACTACTGTTTACAGTAACAGGGAACACGTAGTGGCAGAATCTCTCTAATGTCACTTGCCCGAATACGTAAAGTAGAATAGCGGGTTTGTGACAAAATACTTTTGGTACTTCCATCCATCAACGTATGCAATTATGATAAGGAATGAGGAAGAAAAGCATACATTTCGCACTTTGTAGTCAATTTCCCATTTTATCGTGGATTAAAAACTACCCTAATATAATTAACTTGCTTATGAACATAAAATAAATGTACTTATGCAGTACTTGTTTACATTTCGTATTTATCGTGATTGCACAATCTCAAATGTATATTGTTCAGGATTATTCGCATCATTTTTGTATTACATTTTATATACGTAATGTGATAAGCTAAGACACGGTCAACTGTAAGGGAAGGTAAAAAACGAGAAACTTGGCAACATGTGGGTCAGGCATGAGCGCGCTCGAAGGAAACACGATGTAGATTTAAGTCTTACTTTCGGAGATTTTCAATTTATGCTGAGGTTCTATTTTCGAATTTAGGGATAAAATGAACCAAATATGGATTTCTATAATAGTAGTCAGAAACAATATGGAATAGCAGAATTTATGGAACGAAAATAACGAATATATACATATAGCCTACTGATAGCCCCATTTTTTATTATAGAACTTGTAGACGTTGATAATTTTAGCTTTGAAGCAAATACGTCCAGCCTTCTGGACATATCCCTTTATGCCTCTTTCAATGTATGCTCAAAAATGCATAGCTCACTTTGTACTGATTACTTGGTAGAGAAAAATCCAACAATCTGATAATTATTTTCGCATTATGATTCGAGAAGGGCTTAGAACCTTTACCAAGTTAGGATCATTATACAAGACTGTTTTTGAGAGTACCTTCAACAACGACTTGTGATTTCCCAAAATTTATTAATTTTAAACTACTAGCTAGGTATAGAATAGACTTTGTGGGAGTACAAGAGGTTAGGTTAGATGGGAACGGCATAACGCAAATAGGAGATTATTTGTTGTATTATGGGGAAGAAAACGATAATCACTAATTAGGAACAGGATTCTTTATGCATAAAAGAATAAAATCAGCAGTAAAAAAGGTCGAATTTTTCAGTGGTAGGTAGATGGTGCTATATCGTAGTTATAAATGCTCATGCCCCTACATAAGAGAAAGACGACCATATAAAGGATAGCTTCTATGAGGAATTGGAACATACTCTTGATCAGTTGCCTAGATCTCACATGAATATTTTATTGGGGGATTTTAATGCTAAAATAGGACGGGAGGATATCTTTAAACCGACTATTGGAAAAGAGAGCCTACACATAATTAGTAATGACAATGGAGTTAGGTTAGCCAAATTTGCCACATCAAAAAAATTTAATTGTCAAAAGTACAAGATTCCCCCATAAGGATATACATAAACATACTTGGACTTCTCCAGATGGATTGGCACATAACCAGATAGATCACATCTTGATAGATAAACGAAGACATACTAGTATAGTAGACATTCGTACCTTCAGGGGGGCAGACTGTAATTCTGACCATTATTTGGTAATTGGTGAACTAAGAGAAAGACTATCAGTAGCCAAGCGAGTAGAGCAACAAGTTAAAATTAGAAGATTCAATATTCCGAAATTAAAGGACGAGGAAACTAAGCAAAATTATCAGGTCGAAATTTCAAATAGGTTTGACGTATTAGCAAGTTCCGACGAAGTCGAGGAAAAGTTAGATGTTAATAGCATGTGGGAAAATACTCGAGATAATATCAAAATTGCAGCTGAACAGAGCATAGGTTATTATGAAACTAAGAAAAAGAAACCGTGGTTTGATGAAGATTGTTGCATGGTAGTAGAAAGAAGGAAACAGGCAAAATTGAAATTCTTACAGGATCCAGTTGAGCCGAATAGAGATAATTATTTCAATAAAAAACGGGAAGCATATCGTACGCTTAGGAATAAAAAGAGAGATTACTTGAAGGAAAAACTGAAGGAGATAGAAACAAATAGTAAAAATAAAAACATTAGAGATTTATATAAGGGCATAAAAGAATTCAAGAATGGATATCAGGCAAGGGTAAACGTGATCAAGGATGAGAATGGTGACTTGCTTGCAGACGCTCATTCAATCCTTAACAGATGGAAAAGCTATTTTGGACAATTCCTAAATATACATAGGCCAAAAAGAAATGATCGGGACGAAATTGAAATACAAACTGCTGAGCCATTTATACCCCAACCTACACTTTCTGAAGTCGAAATTGCGATAGAAAATCTGAAAAATTATAAGTCTCCAGGTATCGATCAAATTCCAGCAGAATTAATACAAAAGGGTGGAAGCACATTATCTAAAGAAATTTATAAACTTGTACTTGCTATTTGGGAAAAGGAGATTGTACCAGAACAATGGAAGGAGTCCATAATCGTACCTATCTTTAAGAAGGGGGACAAGACTAACTGTAGTAGCTTTCGAGGAATATCACATTTGTTAACGTCGTACAAAATTTTGTCCAATATTCTTTTAAGAAGATTAACTCCATATGTAGATGAAATTATTGGGGATCATCAGTGTGGTTTTAGGCGTAATAGATCAACTATTGACCAGATATTTTGTATTCGACAGATAATGGAGAAAAAATGGGAGTATAAGGGTACAGTGCATCAGTTATTCATAGATTTGAAAAAGGCATATGACTCGGTTATGAGAGAAGTTTTATATGATATTCTTATTGAATTTGGTATTCCCAAGAAACTAGTTCGATTAATTAAAATGTGTCTCAGTGAAACTTACAACAGAGTTCGTATAGGTCAGTTTCTGTCAGATGAGTTTCCAATTCACTGCGGGCTAAAGCAAGGAGATGCACTATCACCTTTACTTTTTAACTTTGCTCTAGAGTATGCCATTAGGAAAGTCCAGGATAACAGAGAGGGCTTGGAATTGAACGGGTTACATCAGCTGTTGTCTATGCGGATGACGTGAATATGTTAGGAGAAAATCCACAAAAAATTAGGCAAACACGGGAATTTTACTGGAAGGAAGCAAGTAAAGAGATAGGTTTGGAAGTAAATCCCGAAAAGACAAAGTATATGATTATGTCTCGTGACCAGAATATTGTACGAAATGGAAATATAAAAATTGGAAATTTATCTTTTGAAGAGGTGGAGAAGTTCAAATATCTTGGAGCAACAGTAACAAATATAAATAATATTCGGGAGGAAATTAAACACAGAATAAATATGGGAAATTCCTGTTATTATTCGGTTGAGAAGCTTTTATCATCCAGTCTTCTGTCAAAAAATCTGAAAGTTAGAATTTATAAAACAGTTATATTACCGGTTGTTCTTTATGGTTGTGAAACTCGGACTCTCACTTTGAGAGAGGAACATAGGTTAAGGGTGTTTGAGAATAAGGTGCTTAGGAAAATATTTGGGGCTAAGAGGGATGAAGTTACAGGAGAATGGAGAAAGTTACACAACACAAAACTGCACGCATTGTATTCTTCACCTGACATAATTAGGAACATTAAATCCAGACGTTTGAGATGGGCAGGACATGTAGCACGTATGGGCGAATCCGGAAATGCATATAGAGTGTTAGTTGGGAGGCCGGAGGGAAAAAGACCTGTGGGAAGGCCGAGACGTAGATGGGAGGATAATATTAAAATGGATTTGAGGGAGGTGGGATATGATGATAGAGACTGGATTAATCTTGCTCAGGATAGGGACCAATGGCGGGCTTATGTGAGGGCGGCAATGAACCTCCGGATTCCTTAAAAGCCAGTAAGTAAGTACATAAGTTAACACGTCTACAACTCCTTCATCTGTACGAATGATGGTGCAAATGGGCACTAATTATGTTGTAGTGATGTATTTAAAAATGAATCATATACTGTAACTACGTCACCAGAAAAGGCTCCTTGCGACAGTGTCTTCAAATTTGCTAGTTCATATTTGAGGGGCTCGGTCATAAAAATTGTAACTGACATTTTATTAAAAAATGAGATCTGTAGTGTAGGCCTATATTTTATCCTACATTATGCGTTCTTTAGTAATAATAATCATGATAATAGTATAAGCTTTATATTCAGAAGAAAGATACATATTGCTTTTTTACAAAAAAAAACATTCTTGCGCCCACAGAATGATTTAAATTTCGTATTTGTGATCAGGGGTCAGTCCACGTAATGTTAAGAGATTTTATAAAATAAAAGCAGAAATTGAAGAAAGAGGAAGAGAACCAAATATGTCCCAATAATTTAAATTAAATGTTTTTCTATACATTATTTTAATTGATTTTTTTAATGTGATGTGAATTAGAATATTGAATGTTTCGGAATTAAACTATTAACTTTTTATAAACATTACGACCGAAGTTGCTGCTTTGACAATATACTAAAGTATTGTGATACATTTAGGTTCTGTCAATGTTGTCTGACCTGTTGGTTTTATAATTTTCTGAAAATAAATTAAGTATTTTTCGGTTTTTATGTAATAAATTCAATAACACATTGTCATAATTTTGATAGAAGACAAATTAATATTTGAAATTCTTAACTCAGGAGCTCTGAGACCAATGCTGTAGTTCGCTTTAAAACATCTCAAAAATGGCTGGAGTATACAGTTTTTACTTTCCTGGTAGCTTACAAAGAATCCATACTACGGCAGATTACATCCCGATGTATTAGACGTTGTTTCATATAAATTATTTAAATTCCGATCATACGCCAGTTATACTAACCCTCAGTCCAAGAGAAGCTTACAACAAGTATTTAAATAGCATAAGAATACTGATTGGCAAAATCATTTTCACAAGTAATCCCGGAAAACCAACATGAAAGAATTATATAGATATTCCTGTAAGCATATTCATTGATACTTTACAAGACGCCTCATAACAGCTACCCAGTACTGGTGCCATGTGCACATCCAGTACAAAAATCAAGAACTAGAACAACCCTTACATCCTGAAAGAGCTCTGGGACACAGATGACGCGTATATAAATTTAAACTAGCGAAATAGGACTTAATCGTATACAATAGGAAGTTAAAAATTTATTAATCAATATCAGACAAGATCGTTTGAAGAAAAAATACAATGTATTCAACCAGATCCTAAACCATGAAAATATAGCCTCTTTGTCACTGGGAAAAAATGTTAGCCGGCATATCATGCCCTAAAGCTGGGGTCGGGTGCTCATAGTGAAGGGGAACGCTCACTCCACTTTCTGTTCGTACACAACACTAAGAAGGGATCCGTCCCATATCGTGTAGCTTGAGTTTAATGGAAATGTATATATAACCTAATATTCTTTCTTTACTACTTTTATATTTAGAAGCATTTTAAGTAAATAACTGCAATTTTTAATCCCCGATGTAATTCGAAATAAAGTACAAAATGCGAAATATATGTGTTTCTTTCATTTTCCTTGTTTTTATCGTACTCAGTGAGATATGGTTTGGAGAAATATAAATTTATATCGCAATAGACTTCTGTAAGCCAGCTGTTGTACGCGGTTAGTTCAATTAAATATTATGTACAGATGGCTATGATTTAACGAATTGTAATGCAGACAACAATATCAATCACGTTGGATACAGACTAAATAAATTTAAAGATATTGTTCTTTGGAAGCAAAATATCTAAAGTAGAAATTTTTTTTCGATGAAATGCTTAATGTTACCAAAACGTCTATGTCCACGTCAGTTGCGCAGAAATCTGCATCTATTTGTGCTATGGCATATTTAGTTTAATTTCAGTTTTTATAAATGTTATTTAAATTTTAGCATTAACATTTTTTGATAATGTTGATTTCATTCTGTGTTTAGTCTAGTAATTGTTTTACATTTTAAATCCATTTCTATGAGTGAATAAATTGTCATTAGTATATAAGATAAATTTTATACAGTCTTGAGTTAAAGTAATTGTTTAGGTTGCTATGAGCGACTAAACCAGCCCTCTTTATTTATAAGAGTGGATACCTATTTTTATGTATAGACCCAATATTATAATTACCGTATTCAGTGACGTCACATTACTGTTTACAGTAACAGGGAACACGTAATGGTAGAATGTCTCTAATGTCACTTGCCCGAATACGTAAAGTGGAATAGCGGGGCTTTTGATAAAATACTTATTGTATATCCATCTATCAATGTATGCAATTAAGAAAAGGAATGAGGAAGAAAGGCATACATTTCGCCCTTTGTAGTCAATTTCCCATTTTATCGTGCATTAAAAACTTCCCTAATATACTTAACATGCTTATGAACATAAACGTTCTTAGGAAGTTCTTGGGCACATCTCGTATTTATCGTGATTGCGAATGTGTACAATCAAATATTTATTGTTCATGATTATTCATATAGTTTTTATATTACATTTAATGTACGTAATGTGATAAGCTAAGACACGGTCGACTGTAAGGAAAGGTATAAAAGGATAAACTTTGTAACATGTGGGTCAGGTTTCAGCACACTCGAAGTAAACACGACGTACATTTAGGTCTTGCTTTCGGAGATTTTCAACTTATGCTGAGATTCTCTTTTCGAGTTTAGGGATAAATAAGCCAAATATGGATTTCTATAATAGTAGCCACAAACAATATGAAATAGCAGAAGATATGGAACGAAAATAACGAAATTATACATGTAGTGTACTGATAGCCCAATTTTTAAAAATAGAATTTGTAGACGTTGATAATTTTAGCTTTGAAACAAATACGTCCAGCCCTCTGGACTTATCACTTCATGATTCTTTCAATGTATCCTAAAAAATGCATAGCTCACTTTACACTGTTCACTTGGTAGGTAGAGAAAAAATCCAACAATCAGATATTAATTTTGGCATTTTGTTTCGAGGAGGGCTTACATCATTTACCAAGTTAGGATCACTACACAAGACAGTTTTTGAGAGTAGCTTCAACAACTACTTGTGATTTCCGAAATTTATGAATGTTAAACTACGTTAACACGTCTAAAATTCCTTTATATGTACAAATGTTGGTGCAAATGGACACCAATTCTTTTGAAGTGATGTATTTAATAATGAATCCCATAACTATGTCTCCAAAAAGCCTCCTTGCGACAGGGTCTTCAAATTTGCTCGTTTATATTTGAGGGGCTCGGTCATAAAAAATTGTAACTGACATTTTATTCAAAAATGAGATCTGTTGTGTAGGCCTATATGTATCTTACATTTTGCGTTTACTAGTAATAATAATAATGATAATAATATAAGCTTTATATCCACAAAAAGTATACATTTTGCTCTTTTAGAGAAAAAGCATTCTTGTGCCCACAGAATGATTTAAATTTCGTATTTGTGATCAGAAGAGAGACCGCATAATGTTAAGAGATTTTATGAAATAAAAATAGAAACTGAGGAAAGAGGAAGAGAAGCAAATATGTCCCAATAATTGAAATTAAATTTTTTCTCTAAGCAGCGTTTTTAATTAATTTTTTAAAGTGTAATTTGCATTAGAATATTGTACGTTTCGGAATTAAGCTATTAACTTTTTATAAATATTAGGACCGAAGTTGCTGCTTTGAGAATATACTAAAGTGTTGTGATACATTTAGGTTCTGTTAATGTTGTCTGACCTGTTGCTTTAAAATTATCTGAAAATAAATTAAGTATATTTCGGTTTTTGTGTAATAAATTCAATAACACAATGTCATAAATTTGATGGAAGACAAATTAATGTTTTGAATTCTGAATGCAACAGTTATGAGAGCAATGCTATAGTTCACTTTAAAACATCTCAACAGATGGCAGGATTATACAGTTTTTACTTTCCTGGTAGCTTACAAAGAATCCATACTACGGCAGATTTATATCCCGATGTCTTAGATGTTGTTTTATATAAATTATTTAAATTCCGATCATACGCCAGTTATACTAACCCTCATTCCAAGGGAAGCTTGCACACAAGTATTTAAATAGCATAAGTTTACTGATTGGCAAAATAATGAAATCATTTTCACAATTAATCCCGGAAAACGAACATGAAAAGAATTATATAAATATTCCTATAAGCGTATTCATTGATACTTTACAAGACGCCTTCAAAACAGCTACCCACTACTGGTGCCCTGTGCACATCCAGTACAAAATTCAAGAACTAGAACAACCCTTATATCCTAAAAGAGCTCTGGGACACAGAGGACGCGTATATAATTTTAAAGAAACGAAAACGTATTTAATGGTATACAATAGGAAGTTAAAAATTTATTAATAGGCATCAGAGATGATTCGAATGCAGAAAAATACAATGTATTCAACCAGATCCTAAACTATGAAATTATAGTCTCGTTCTTAGTTGGAAAAATGTTATGCGGCAAAACATGCTCTAAAGCTGGGATCGGGTGCTCATAGTGAAGGGGAACGCTCACCCCACTTTCTGTTCGTACACAACACTAAGAAGGAACCGTCCCATATCGTGTAGCTTGAGTTTAATGAAAATGTATATATAACCTAATTTTCTTTCGTTACTAATTTTATATTTAGAAGCGTGTTAAGTAAATTAGTGCAGTTTTTTTATCCCCGATGTAATTCGAAATAAAGTACAAAATGCGAAATGTATGTGTGTCTTTCATTTTCCTTGTTTTTATCGTACTCACGAGATATGGTTGGGAGAAATATAAATTTATATCACAATAGACTTCTGTAAGCAACTGTTGTAAGCGGTTAGTTCAACTAAATATTATGTACAGATGACTATGATTTAACGAATTGTAATGCAGGCAACAATATCAATCACGTTGGTTACAGACTAAATAAATTTAAAGATTTTATTCTTCGGAAGCAAAATGTCTAAAGAAGAATTTTTTTCCTATGAAATGGATAATGTTACCAAAACGTCTGTGTCCACGTCAGTTGCGCAGAAATTTGCATCTATTGCTGCTATGGCATCTTTAGTTTAATTTCAGTTTTTATAGATATTATTTAAATTTCAGCAGTAATATTTTTTTATAATGTTTTCATTCTGTGTTTAGTCTAGTAATTGTTTCACATTTTAAATGCATTTATAGGAATGAATAAAATGTCATTAGCGTATAAGATTAATTTTATACAGTTTTGACTTAAATTCATTGTTTAGGTTGCTATGAGCGACTAAATCAGCCCTCTTTATTAATAAGATTGGAGAACGTATTTTCTATGGATAGGCCCAATATTATAATTACCGTATTCAATCACGTGACATTACAGTTTGCAGTATCAGGGAACACGTAAAGGCAGAATCTCTCTAATGTCACCTGCCCGAATACGTAAAGTAGAATAGCGGGGTTTTGTGATAAAAATACTTTTGGTAATTCCATCTATCAATGTATGCAATTAAGATAAGAAATGAGGCAGAAAAGCACACATTTCGCACTTTGTAGTCAATTTCCCATTATATCGTGGATTAAAAAGTACACTAATATACTTAACATGCTTATGAACATAAAATAAACGTACTTAGGCAGTTCTTGGGCACATCTCGTATTTATCGTGATTGCGAATGTGTACAATCTCAAATGTTTGTTGTTTATGATTATGCATATCATTTTTATATTACATTTAATGTATGTAATGTGATAAGCTAAGACACTGTCGACTATAAGGGAAAGGTCAAAAAGGAGAAACTTGGCAACATGTGGGTCAGGCATGAGCGCGCTCGAAGGAAACACGACGTAGATTTAAGTCTTGCTTTCGGAGATTTTCAATTTATGCTGAGATTCTCTTTCCGAGTTTAGGGATATAATAAGCCAAATATGGATTACTATAATAGTAGTCACAAACAATATGAAATAACAGAAGATATGAAACGAAAATAACCAAATTATACACGTAGCCTACTGATAGCCCCATTTTTTTTTTATAGAATTTGTAGATGTAAATAATTTTGGCTTTGAAGCAAATACGTCCAGCCTTCTGGACATACCAATTTATGCCTCTTTCAATGTATCCTCAAAAATGCATAGCTCACTTTGTACAGATTACTTGGTAGAGAAAAAATCCAACAATCTGATATTTATTTTGGCATTTTGATTCGAGAAGTGTTTACAACGTCTTCCAAGTTAGGATCATTATACAAGACTCTTTTTGAAAGTACCTTCAACAACGACTTGTGAATTCCGAAATTTCTGAATTTTAAACTACGTTAACACGTCTACAATTCCTTCATCTGTACAAAGGTTGGTGCAAATGGGCACTAATTATTTTGTAGTGAAGTATTTAAAAATGAATCATATATCTATGTCACAAAAAAGGCTGGTTGCGACAGTGTCTTGAAATTTGTTCGTTCATATTTGAGGGGGTCGGTCATAAAAAATTGTAACTGACATTATATTCAAAAATTATATCTGGATTGTGGGCCTATATGGTATTGCGTTTACTAGCAACAATAATAATGATAACAATATAAGCTTTATATCCAGAACAAAGATGAATATTGCTTATTAAAAAAAAAAAAAAAGAAAAAAGAAAAAAAGCATTCTTGAGCCCACAGAATGATTTAAATTACGTATCTGTGATGAGTTGTCAGTCCACAAAATATTAAGAGATTTTATTAAATAAAAGTAGAAATTGAAGAAAGGGGAAGAGAAACAAATATGTCCCAATAATTCAACTTAAATGTTTCTCTAAACAGCTTTTTTAATTGATTTTTTTAAAGTAATGTGCATTAGAATATTGTACGTTTCGGAATTAAACTATTAACTTGTTATAAACGTTTGGACCGAAGTTGCTGCTTTGAGATTATACTAAAGTATTGTGATACATTTAGGTTCTGTCAATGTTGTCTGACCTGTTGCTTTTGTAATTATCTGAAGATAAATTAAGTATATTTCGGTTTTTATGTAATAAATTCAGTAACACATTGTCATAAATTTGATGGAAGACAAATTAATGTTTTGAATTCTGAATGCAACAGTTATGAGAGCAATGCTGTAGTTCGCTTTAAAACATCTCAACAGATGGCAGGAGTATACAAATTTTACAATCCTGGTAGCTTACATAGAATCCATACTACGGAAGATTACATCCCGATGTCTTAGATGTTGTTTTATATAAATTATTTAAATTCCGATCATACGCCAGTTATACTAACCCTCAGTCCAAGAGAAGCATATACACAAGTATTTAAATAGCAAGAGTTTACTGATTGGCAAAATTATGAAATCATTTTCACAAGTAATCCCGGAAAACCAACATGAAAAGAATTATATAGATATTCCTATAAGCATATTCATTGATACTTTACAAGACGCCTTCAGAACAGCTACCCACTACTGGTGCCCTGTGCACATCCAGTACAAAAATCAAGAACTGGAACAACCCTTACATTCTGAAAGAGCTCTGGGACACAGAGGACGCGTATATAATTTTAAAGAAACGAAAACGGATTTAATCGTATACAATAGGAAGATAAAAATTTATTAATCAGCATGAGACAAGATTCGTTTGAAGAAAAAATACAATGTATTGAACCAGATCCAAAACTATGAAAATATAGTCTCGTTCTCACTGGGAAAAAATGTTATGCGTCAAATCATGCTCTAAAGCAGGGGTCGGGTGCTCATAGTGAAGGGGAACGCTCACCCCACTTTCTGTTCGTACACAACACTAAGAAGGGATCCGTCCCATGTCCTGTAGCTTGATTTTAATGAAAATGTATATATATATATAACCTAATTTTCTTTCGGTACTAATTTTATATTTAGAATCATGTTAAGTAAATTAGTGGAGTTTTAAATCCCCGATGTAATTCGAAATAAAGTAAAAAATGCGAAATGTATTTGTTTCTTTCATTTCCCTTGTTTTTATCGTACTCAGTGGGATATGGTTTGGAGAAATAAAAATTTATATCACAATAGACTTAAGTAAGCCAACTGTTGTACGCATTTAGAAGCATTTATTTACGAAGTAATGTTACAAATAAAGAAATAATGTGGGAAGGAGGTTGTTGCACTTCTCTTCTTTGCTCGGAATTCCACTTCACTTACTATTTCACACTCAAACTTTTGCTGCAGTAGCTAAATCTGCAGCATCGTATGACTGTCCTTCTGTTATGAATCATTTTACTCAATTGTATAAACAGTTCTGGTTGTTGCAAAATATAGATTTATTATTGTTTACGTTGGTTCTTGTTTTTGGCTCATGTCGAACAGGAATTTGTATTTAATCAATTGACATCTCTTATTCATTAGTGGAGAAATTTCAGAAAGATTTCAGTTTTACCGCCATTACGGAATGTCACCATCATCATCCTTCACGAATTACGCTTCTGTAGACCTGTTTCGGCCCCATCTAGCAGTCTTCTAAAAGGTCTACCTGGTCGACGATGTCCATTACGGTATGAATGATGTATAAATCACATGTTATTAAATGATTTAATTCATCACCTACTGTTATTTTACAATTGGTTTCTCGGCGATGATCGCCAGATTTTTGCCTCCACGGCAAACGCCGACGATGTTCGTCGAGCCCAGCGACGTTCGTTGACGTTCATCGCCGTAAATAGACCATGCACATTCAAATCAACGAGACAGAATCCCAGCGAAGATCGCCAGCGATGATCGTCGGCGAAGATCGCCGTAGCCAAACCGTAGCTTAAGTCTTGCTCTCGCGTATTGAAGAGTAGTTACAATTTATGCTCAGTTATTCTTCTTAAGTCTAAGCATAAAATCAGCCGGGTATGGATTTCTGAAATGGTCCTCAGAAACATTTGAAACTGCAGAAGTTATAGAACCAGAAAGGAACGAAATTGTAGATGTAGCCTACTGATAACTCAATTTTTTAGAGATATCCAAGACCCTGATAGTTTTAGCTTTGAAGCTGATACGTTCAGCCTTCAGAACATACCAGCTTATGCCTCTTTCAAGGTATCCTCAAAGTTACATTGCTCACTTTGTTTTGTTTACTTGGTAGGGAAAGAAACCAACAATCAAGATATTTATTTTGACATTTTCGTTCCAAAAGGACTTACATCGTTTACAAAGTTAGCATTACTACACAAGACTGTTTTTGAGAAGAACTTAACTTCTTTTGATGTCCAAATTTTACAAAGTTCTCTACATTAACACTGCTTGAAATCAATGCATTTACAATGCAATAGGCGACTGTTGCAATATAAAGTACAAAATCTAGTAGTAGTATTAGTAGTATTTATTTATTTAACCTGGTAGAGATAAGGCCGTCAGGCCTTCTCTGCCCCTCTACCAGGGGATTACAACTATAACATAAACAATAAAATTACAATTAATATTAAATTTACAATTACAATTACAATAAAAATTAAAGTACGACAAGAATACCTGATTAATGAAAGCTAGACATTTTATCATAGAAGTTAAGAACAAAGAATATTTTTGTATTTACTGAATTACAAATTAAACCTACAATAACAAAATTCTATAGTGATGAAATTACCGGATATTGAAATATTTTGTGATAGATTAAGAGAACTATTTACAAGAAACCATGTCTGAACGAGTCTCAATTACTGACCAAGTCCCTAGTAAGTTTGCGTTTGAATTCAATTTTATTTCGACAGTCCCTGATGCTAGCAGGTAACGAATTCCAGAGTCTTGGCAGGGCTATTGTGACAGAGGATGAGTATGAGGAGGTGCGATGGGATGGTATTGTTAGTATTGTTTCATGGCGAGAGCGTGTGTTCTACAATTTGCATCCGAAATTTATGAAAGGGACGAAGTGGTAGATGTACGGGTAGGGTAAAGGTGCCTAATTCCGTTATACCCCTAATTCCGTGATAAAATTTCAGTTGAGTGCCATGTAGTGGTGATCTCTGACTTTTAAGTTTTTGAAATACCTAACAGATTCCAGGAGATGTCTCTTTTCAATCCTATTGACTATCCGTCTTTTGAATAGAAGCAGTCGACTGCAGAAGCTTTTGTTCAGTGAAAGGTGGCTGACCAGTACGTTTTTCTTTCTCTTGTGACCGGTCCTGAAGAAACATTTTATATTTGAGTTAAGAATTAATATATCATTATAAAAATTATATATTACTGTAGATTATAGTCAGCTGAATCAATATGTATGATTATTTAAAAATTGTGAGACAATAACAATGCTACAGGAGCTTTCCCATTTTCGGATTTGTTTTCATATTTCTCCTTCCTGGCTCACTCGACCAGAGATGCCAACGCTAATTTGTGAAAATTAATATCTATGAAAGAAAATATTTCGTGGAAATAATAATAGAAATAATTTATAGAAAACATCAATTATAATTATAATAAAATAACACGGCGTATATTTAACTTAATTACTGCTTTTGTTAGTTGCAAACCCAGCATTCTCCAACCTTTCTCATTTTCTGCCTTCCTCTTTGTCTCCTCGTATGATCCATATATATTAATGTCGTCTATCGTCTGATATCTTCTTCTGCCCCGAACTCTTTTCCCGTTCACCATTCCTTCCCGTGCATCCTTCAGCAGGCAGTTTCTTCTCAGCCAGTGACCCAACCAATTCCTTTTCCTCTTCCTAATCAGTCTCAGCATTATTCTTTCTTCATCAACTCTTTCCAACACAGTTTCGTTTCTTATTCTGTCTGTCCACTTCGCACGTTCCATTCCTCTCCATATCCACATTTCAAATGCTTCTATTTGCTTCTCCTCACTTCGTCGTAATGTCCATGTTTCTGCACTATAAAATGCCACACTCCATACAAAGCATTTCACTAGTCTCTTCCTTAGTTCTTTCTCCAGAGGTCCGCAGAAAATGCTCCTTTTTCTGTTAAAAGCTGTCTATGCCATTGCTATCCTCCTTTTGACTTCCTGACAGCAGCTCATGTTACTGCTTATAATAGACCCCAAGTATCTGAAGCTGTTCACTTGGTCTACTGCCTCATTTAAAATTCGCAAGTTTACCTTCTTTACTTTTCTTCCTATAACCATGGTCTTCGTCTTGTTTGCATTTACCTTCATCCCATACTGCTCACAGCTGTCATTTAGCTCGAGTAGCATATCCCTTAGTATCGTCTCCTCTTCTGCTAACAACGCCATATCATCAGCAAATCTTATGCACTTATTGTTCTTATTCCTACTTTTATCCCTTCCATGTTCTGACCTTTGTTTGAAAATATAAAGAGCTTCTGAAATATGAGTCATGCTTTCAACTTGAACAACAAATATTCCTGTCACCGAACAGCCTATCCGACCTTCGTTTTAACACAATTTTCTCGAATTTCACTTGTTTACAAAACAGCAAAGAAATTATCATGCGCATATGGAAAGATCGTTACTTGCACCATCTCTGAACTGAAACTGATTGTTATTGTTACGCACGGAAAATTACAACTGTTATCTTAAAGTGGAAGCTTACTTACTTACTTACTGGCTTTTAAGGAACCCGGAGGTTCATTGCCGCCCTCACATAAGCCCGCCATTGGTCCCTATCCTGAGCAAGATTAATCCATTCTCTATCATCATATCCCACCTCCGTCAAATCCATTTTAATATTATCTTCCCATCTACGTCTCCGCCTCCCTAAAGGTCTTTTTCCCTCCGGCCTCCCAACTAACACTCTATATGCATTTCTGGATTCGCCCATACGTGCTACATGCCCTGCCCATCTCAAACGTCTTGTATTGTCTCCATGTATTGTGGGTCCCTATCACCACGGCATGGCGCGTCCTCAGGTTGCGGATAGAGGAGACGGCCTCCAGATATGGAGGGTAGCTGTGAATATATTGAATAAGCAGTCGCGGACAGCCGATGAGGGGTGGTCCTCCAGCTTGGGGGTTGGGCGAAGGGCTAACAACCCATCACCGTAAAAAACAGCTTGTTACGAATCCTTCAAATAAGCCTCGGAATAGGACTGATTCTCTGGCACGACCACAGCAAAGGAATAAGGTTTTGAGATTTGGTACTTGGAATGTTACAAGTCTATATAGAACAGGAGGGGTAACATTAGTAGCAAAAGAACTAGCTAGATATAGAATAGACTTTGTGGGAGTACAGGAGGTTAATAATAATAATAATAATAATAATAATAATAATAATAATAATAATAATGATTTATTTAACCTGGCAGAGTTAAGGCCATACGGCCTTCTCTAACACTCAACCAGGAGTAAAAACTGCGTTATAGAAACACTACAAATTTACAAAGTACACACAAAACTGAATAAGATAATAATAATAAAATGTAAACAACAAGTAAGAAGAAATCAGAAATAATATATAACATACAGAAAGAAAGAAAAAAGCATAATAAAATGTGAACAGCAGGTCAAAAATAAATGAGGCCTACAAAGTATAACAAAATAAGACAATTATTGATAATAATAATAATAGTAAATAAGAATAGTAATGATAATAATGATAATAATATTAATAATAATAATAATAATTAGTAATAAAATAATAATAACAGGCCTAATAGTAATAATAATACTAATAGTAGTAATAAAATAGTGCAGTACAAACCATACAATGAATACAATATTTTTAAGTACACACAGTAAGGAAAATTATGATTATATAGCTCAACTTATCACATTAGAGATATACCATTATCGGAAAATATAAAATAAGTTAAATATCACTAGAACATAAAAAAGTGAATACGTGGAAACATGCAATACAACACTTGTCATAATAGTAAGTTAGTTTGGCAACTCGTCATAAGATAATTTTCTATCTTGGATTTGAAAGATTTCAATGTTCGGCAGCCCTTGACTTCAGGCGGCAGAGAGTTCCAGTGACGAGAGGTAGCATCAGTGAAAGATGAGGAATACAGAGATGATGTGTGAAGTGGAGGTTAGGTTAGATGCGAACGGCATAACACAAATAGGAGATTATTTGTTCTATTATGGGGAAGGAAACGATAATCGCCAATTAGGAATAGGATTCTTTATTCATAAAAGAATAAAATCAGCAATAAAAAGATCGAATTTATCAGTGATAGGTTATCGTATTTAGTACTTAAGGGTAGATGGTGCGATATCGTAGTTATAAATGCTCATGCCCCTACAGAAGAGAAAGTGGAAGCTTATGTTTAAATATTAACAAATACATGATAAAGTATTTAAATTATCATTATTCCTGGTAAAATAATTCAGACTGGGTGTTATAGAAGTGATAATAAACCGTTTTTTGCATCATGAAATTCGAATTTATTATGTGGACATAACCTAATTCAAGGTATGACATCATGTGGCACACAGCTTTTACTCTACTGTACACTTTTATGACGTCACTAATAACCTTTCAATAATACTATAGAACTGTTGTACGTTATTTTGTAGAACAGGAAGTTACAACTCCATAGTGTACAAGAACTTTTACTAATAACTAATAGACTAATGTATTAGAACATACATTTGTGTAATATTGCCCAGATGGTTGAATGTGTCGTGAATACTCTTCAGGTCTGCCGAGATAATAACACTTACAATGTTACAATTTTCTTTTTGAGAAGGCCGTGACATTGACTCAATCTGTAGATGTAGAAGTATTTATATAATACTAGTGGCTTGTGCAGCAAATGCTGCTGTAAACTAAGTTCGTTAGACGTTCAAATAAACATTTTTCAGATTTATTTTCGATGAAGAATACTTGTCTTTTTGATAGTTATTTGCTTCCATAATAATAAAACATACTCCCTCTGAATGGATTTTTTTTAGGCCAAATACTTTTTCTTGAACATATCCAACTTCAGGTTTTGAGTTTCAACGCGAAAACGCAAGTATCAATGTCAGGATGATAGCAGTAGCTATTTCGGGTCATTGTGGATTGTAGGCAAACGTTAAAAAAATGTCAGTTTTGCTAAGCTTTCGAACAATAGCATTTTCGTATAGCTCCTGCATGTAGAACTTGAAATGTAGAGCGTAAAATCATTTTATCCTACTAAGAGATCTTGCTGAAATGATCTGGAAACTACAAAATTTTCTAGGCCTCTTATTTTATCAGTAACTAATACCTTTTTATCTTTCCTTAGGAACTGTAATTTTTGCGCTCTCTCGAGCCAATACTGAAAACAATGACACATATCAATATCTACACTACACCGCCATTAAGTATATGAAAAAGACCCAACCCCACTGGGTTAATACGTATAAAAATATTTGATTTTTAATAACAATATTATTATCTTACTAAAGTTTTGTAGTTATATATAGCAGTCACTCAGTAAATTATAGAAATGAAGATCTAAATTAAGATATTCTCTACATTTACTTACATAACCTCAAAACGTTTCACTTTCATGTCATCAATATAGCATCAATATTATGTACAATTAATGAAAAATAGACGCATCATGATATTAACTATAATAATATTTAATTCGTAATGGTAATAATGTCATGAAACCACCTCAAGTTTCGTAGATTTGAATATCCAATACACAGCTGTACTCAGAAAATTATACACAGCAGAATCAGTTTTTAATAACAAATTGAATTGAGCTCTAAATATGTCGGCAATCCCGCAGGTCATGGCCTTCGTGTAATAGCCTATTGTTTATTTTAGTATGTGTTTTGTTCTGAAATTCAATCAAGTCGGCCGTGATTCAATAAAATTAGTTTTCAAACCTGACAACAGATGGATTTTGGAAAATAGGAAAATTATGTAGGAAAATTGACATTTCACGGAAAACTACTACTTTTCCGAAAAACTTTGGGTTCCAAGCTTCAAAATGAGTGGCCATTTATTAAAATCCGTTCAGCAGTTTTCCCGTAATTTCCATTACCAGTTCAAATTATATATATACAGTAGCGTGCAAATTAATCCGAACAACGTAATTACTTATGCAAAAACACTCAAACGGGATAAAAAAAAAGGATCTATGATATACCTCAGTAATCTATGTGGCCTCCCTTGTTCCTAATAACAGCTCTGAGACGATTTGGCATGGATTCCACTAACTTCACACAAATATTCTTCATTTCTTCATCGCGAAACCATACACCAATGAGGGCAGAAATCATCTTCTCTTTTGTAGAACAATCCATTTTTTGCATTCTTCTTTTGCAAATTGACCACAAGTTCTCAATGGGGTTGATGTCGGGTGAGTTGCCTGGACAGGGGAGTACCTGAATATTCTTGTTGTTGAAGAATTCTGTAGTTTTTCGAGACGTATGGCATGGTGCCAGGTCTTGTTGGAACACACCTCTGCCATCCGGAAATGATTTTTGCAGCTGGGGTACGATTCTAGTTTCTAATAAGTGAATATATTTGTCAGAATTCATAATTCCCTTGATAGGTATTAATGCTCCAGGCCCTTCATGTGTAAAACAACCCCAAAACATTACTTTAGGGGGGTATTTGGGTGCTTGTTGGAGATGAGCTGCTGTTACTTTTTCGGATCCTTTCCGTACGCAAGAAACACGGTGGCCGTGGACCTCGAAATGAGACTCATCGGAAAAAAGTACATTCTTCCAGTCATTCACTGTCCAGTGTTGATGTAATTTTGCCCAAATTAAGCGTTTTTTTGCACATAACAGGGGTTAGCAGTTGCTCCTTAATAGGCTTATGAGCCCTTCGTCCAGCTTCCAAAAGCCTAGGCCGCACTGTTGTGAGGTGAATATTCGCCCCAGTGGTAGCCATTAACTCGCGGGTTAGGTCGACAGCAGTTAGTCTAGGATTTAATTTACTTTTCCTGACAATTAAACGATCATCTGCAGATGAAGTCTTCCTTTTCCCGCCACAGTTTCCTTTTTTCTGGGGTGTGATGGATCCAGTCTCCCTGTATCGTTTTATGATCGAATTAACAGTAGCCAAACCGATGTGACATTCTGCAGCAATTTGCCTCTGTGTCATAGAAGAATGCTCTGCTAATGTTATAATTTTAGACCGTTTTCGTGGAGTTGTATCCATTTGTGAAGACGACAGAATGTACACAGGATTGCAGTATTAAGTCTTCGACACAACTGAAATGCTTATAAGTATAAAACGACAGGCAAAATTTCACATATTATAAAAAAAAAATAATAACGACAGACCTTCAACAATGGAATTATACATACTACAGATGTCAATTAAAGCGGTATGAGCAGCTGAGGCCAACAATGACAGAAAATGTAAAAATATGTCGTGTTCGGATTAATTTGCACGCTACTGTAGATTTAATTTTTTTAACTTTCTAAATGGTATATTGTACTATGATTGCTACCTACTGTATTGATTTTTCTCTCTATTCCATATATGCATTTTTTAAATTGTTTTCCGGACCTCTATGGTCACCTGTTATGACGGGCAGATATAAAATAAATAAATTAAAATATTACCATAAAATAATGACTTATGATCATAGTTACAGAACAAGAAGACACATTATATCAAGCCCTTTGTTTGAACCCAAATGCAATTCTGAAGCAGAAATAAGACATGGCTCAAATTTCGGCCGGAGATTGTATAATGACTCCATTAAAACATTCCAAATTAGCTTCTTCCAATAATAAATTGTTTAAAAAGAAAGCACTTCTACTGATTTTAAAGACTGATTACTATTCTAATAAATTTTGTTCATTTTAAATATACATTTTCATTGTTGATATTTTCATTTTTTGATATTTCTCTCTTACATTCAATTTTGAAATAAATAAATAAATAAATAAATAAATATATATATATATATATATATATATATATATATATATTGTTATGAATCTTTCAAAATTCAATAAATGAAACAGAACTAAAAAGATAATTTATGTATACGTATAATATATTACCACATTCTAGTATATACAGTCATGAATCTTGAGTTGTGAGGGTACTAGGAACAATAGGCTGTGCAGGTACTATTTCGCATTGTCTGTAATGAGGCGATAGTCGCGATCCTAGCGGTTAGCAACTATCTATGGATGCATATTTACTACGTATTGAGCTTCGTGACTGTATTTACTAGACTATGATATTATTTCATTATATTTTTGCTTAATATTTGTATTTATTTTAAAATTGTATTATTTACTACTTTTTCATTTTACTTTATTATTGTTTAAAGGGGACATCGCCCCTTGGACTTTCTAGTTAACCTACTCTTCTGTGTCTTAACTGATATAATTTCATTGTATTACTTGTATTGTTGTTATTATTATGGTATTTTTTCACTTTACTTTTGCTTACTTATATTTGATTAATTAAAATAAACAATTAAATAATTATTTTAGTGTAGGCTTAAGCGTGTGAAATTACTTTTTCATTATTTAATGTAAACTCCACCTTTTGCTTTATCGGGAGTGCCAACCAAAAGTGTACTATTATCTTTGAAATAAAATTATTATTATTATTATTATTATTATTATTATTATTATTATTATTATTATTATTATTATTATTATTATTATTATTATTAGACTTGCATCCAGATATTATCCATCACAGTAATATTCCGCCTGTCTTATAAAGACATTACTACCTGAATGTATTTTTTTTTCCTTTTTTTGATCACCTTCTCAGCGTCTTATCAGTACGATTTTCAGCTGATGGGCACAGTCATGTAATTAAACTCCAATCCTTGATTCCTAACTTTTTACACGATCCTGAAAAACATACTGATGCCATCTTACAAGCTGCAACGGTTTATGAACAGGATCTCCCAGGAACTATTCCAGAGCTTAGAGGAGAGATACATTTTGTCGTCTCATGAAGAGGTGGATTCCAAACTGGCCTAAGTCAAATGAAAAGTTATGGAAAAAATGACAAAAACTGATAAAATAAATTTTTTACGTCCTTAGATCCGTTTGAAAAAAAAAAACATATGCAGACACTGAGTTAAGACTTAGAAGAGTCTGTTAAATAAACTTGGACAGTTATACAGAGTGTTTCAAAAATACGGGGCATAATTTCAGGTATGTATTTCCCACATTTAGACTATCAAAATAGTTCATCACAACATGTGTCCGGAAATGCTTCATTTCCGAGTTATGGCCTTCACAACATTGAAATTCACCGGAACGTTTTTCTTTCCGCAGGTCGTTGTCATTACAGAAGATGTTCAAAATGTCCACCTCCTGCTTGAATACAGACCTCACATCGATGTCTCATTGACCTGCGAACACGATCCCAAACTCCAGGAGTATTGCGTATGTCCTCAGAACGTGCCACAATTCGATTCCGAAGGGATTCCAAATCAGGCACTGGAGACGAATAAACCAATGATTTTAAATGGCCCCACAAGTAGAAATCGATAGGGTTCAGATCAGGTGAGCGTGGAGGCCAAGCAATTGGGCCACCTTTACCTATCCATCGATCAGGAAACCTTCGATCCAAGTACCGGCGAGCCGTACGACTGAAGTGTGCAGGAGCGCCATCATGCAAGAAGTGAATGTGTTGACGATTGATCAGTGGAGTGTCTTCTAAAACATGAGGTATGGTGTTTTCCAGGAAGTTTGTGTACTCCTGCCCCGTAAGTGTGTTTACAAGAACATGGGGTCCAGCTAATCGATCACCAATGATACCGGCCCACATGTTGAGGGAGAACCGCACCTGGTGATGAGATGGAACAGTTGCACGTGGGTTTTCATACGCCCATACATGCTGATTGTGTAAATTTGTTATGCCATCTTGTGTGAACTGTGCTTCATCTGTAAATAATACTAAGGCAGGAAAGTTCGGATTTACACCACACTGCTGCAAGAACCACTGACAGAACCTAACTCGTGCAGGGTAATCTGCTGGTGACAGGGCCTGTACACGTTGCAAATGATAAGGATACAATTGATACTCTTTCAACCGTCTCCAGACACTCGTATGAGGAACATTGACTTGCAACGCTAACCTTCGTGTGCTGGTAGAAGGAGTCATGTTCACAGCCTCCAGAATCTCCTTCTGTACTTCTGGAGTTGTAGATCTTGGTCGTCCCCTTCCCAAACCAGGAGAGTTAAATTTTCCATATTCGCACAGACGGTAATGGAGACGTACAAATGTCTTCCGATCTGGACATTGTCGCTGTGGGTACCTCTCCTGGTACAAACGACAAGCCAGCGCAGCATTGCCGTCCGCCTTACCGTACATAAAGTGTATCTCTGCCAGCTCGTGATTTGAATACATGTCGCACAGTCTAACGCCTACACAACACTGAATGTAACCTTCGCCTCGGAATGAACTGTCAGAGTGCCCTCTTAATGTCTCCTTTGACGGCAACGACCTGCAGAAAGAAAAACGTTCCGGTGAATTTAAATGTTGTGAAGGCCATAACTCGGAAATGAAGCATTTCCGGACACATGTTGTGATGAACTATTTTTATTGTCTACATGTGGGAAATACATACCTGAAACTATGCCTCGTATTTTTTAAACATCCTGTATAGAAACTTGAAAAGGATACATTAAAACGTGAATAAAACATGTATGTATGTATGTATGTATGTATGTATGTATGTATGTATGTATGTATGTATGTATGTATGTATGTATGTATGTATGTATGTATGTATGTATGTATTTATTCACACTGCAATGGGTATATACCCGGTGGCAATGGTAACTAATTACACTCAACATGTTAAAATCTAAATTTAATTAAGTGAAAAATTGTTAAAATATTAAATTAAAATTAATTACGTTAAATTAAGATAAACTAAATCAAATGAGGCTAGTGTAATTTAAATACTGCTAGATTACATAAAAATTATATTAGGCTAAATGTAATGATACAAAATTAAATTAAATTATTCTAACTTTAAGAATAATAAATTAAGCTAAATTGCATTAAATTGGGGTAAATTGATTGAAATTGCTCTGAATTGAATTAAATTAAGCAAAATTAAATTAAAGTAAATTACGCCAAATTACATTTAAGTTGCGTTAACTAAAATTGTACCAAATTAAAGTACGCAAAAATTAAATTATCCTAAATTAAATTGCACTCTATTAAATTCAAATTAAGGGCAAGAAATGAGATTAAATTACGGAAAATTAAGTTAAATAATGTTGCGATGAATGAAATTGAATGAATGCCCGTTAAATTAGACTAAAATTTATTTTAATGACGCTAAATGGAATGAAATTTTATTGTATTTAAATTAAATAAAATTGAACTAAATTACCCAGAATTAAATTATCACATTCCGCTAAAATGAATTAGATTCAATTATGCAAAATGAAATTACATTACACAAAATTAAATTAAATTACGTATCCCTAAATTAATTATATGAAAACAAATCACACTAAATTAAAGGAAATTAGTCTAAATTAAATTGAAGTAAATTACATTAATTTGGGCTGAATTAGATTAATTACTCTACATTAAATTAAATTACTGAGAAATAAATAAAGTTGAAGCAAGCTGAATTACATTGGATTGAATTACGCAAAACCGAATTAATTAATTTTGCGCAAAATGGGATTAAATTGCACTAAATTAAATTTTTAGTAAGTATTTACACAAAATGAAGTTAAACTGTGCTAAATTTCATTAAATTAAATTGTGCTAAATCCAATCAAACTACATTACGCTAAATTAAATTAAATTGAATGTACTTGCGTTAAATTGAATTAAAGTATGCTAAATTAAATTAAATTATCGTAAATTACGTTAAATTCCCCAAAGCATATATTAGTAATTGAATTAATTGACGCTAATTTAGATTAAATTAAATTCCGCTACATTAGATAAAATTAAATTACGCTAAATTATTAAAATTGAGTTGCGCAAAACTGAAATTAGATTAAATTAAATTGTGCTCAATAAATTTAGTTACGAAAATTACGCTTAAAGATGTTACACAAAATTGAATTAAATTACGCTAATGCAAATTAAATTAAATTACGCTAATGCAAATTAAATAAAATTACGCTAAATATGATTAAATTACTTTGAATTTAATTAAATTAGGCTAAATAACATTGCAGTTGAACTACGCTAAAGTAGATTACGTTTAATTACATTACATTACGCAAGATTTAGTTAAATTACGCAGCCTACATATTGCCATAGCAACGACAGGCAATTCATGTTCTGATCTGTACTGTTTTAATCGCATTACTCTTTAATATTCCAATTAATATTGATAATGTCCATCGTCCAAAATAAAATATGCAATACACATGCGATAAGTGTGTAACAGAATCTCGGAAACAGTTTGAAAAAACTCGGCTTCGCCTCGTTTTTTTCAAACTGTTTCCTCGATTATTTTATAATGCACTTACCACACTTGTATCGAATATACTATTACGAAATTCGTTAAAAGTTACGAAGGAAATCAATGGAACAATATATCAAAACGGTTTTCCACGTTGTACTTGTAATCTTACTGTCAGACACTGAAATTCTAAGGAGAAGAATACCCCTCCTTACACACTCCATTTTAAATATATTTATTGCAGCCAAATGGCCATTTAGATTGCATTTAATTTACTTTTGTTTTTGCGTACTCGCCACACTCCATTTTTACTCTGAGCTTGTAGCCGGCTGTTCGCTGCATTCAGAAGGTAAGTTTGAGGGACTTAGAGCATAAATGGCATAACGCGATATGGGATAGTTCTGTGTAACGTGAGTGTTTCTAGAACTGAATACGTCTAGAGAACATTCAGTAGGTAAATAAAGTGCTGGAATCTGAGCACTGTGATGTCGTGCACATGCATTTCCTTGTATCATTGAAAACTATGGATATTCTTGTTACAAAATATGTTAGTAACTTCAGTCTCATGAAAAGTGGAGATACGCCATTTGTGCATGAACTCAAGTACGGACGTTTCCCCCACTCCGGCGCATTTGGTTTCTGCGCATTCATGAATGGGATCTGCGAGGGTATAAATAACGGGTGTTTCCGATTTATCTATATCATTCTGGTGGCGATACAGTAGCAAGAACTTGAGGTGGAGATTGATGTTCGAGTGTCAAGTGGTTGGAATTCATACTACGGAAGTGTTTATTAATTATTAACTACACCTGAGTGGATAAATAAGTGACATGACACCGACATATGTGACAAGTTTATGGGTCAGTTTAAGTAACGTGTTTTTGTGCATCGAGTTGAAGTGGACACTGGATTAATCAACAATAACCAACAACATGTGATAAGTAAGTAGAACACGTCAATATTAATTGCATAATTATGATTTTTTCATAAACTAGAAATTAATAAACGTTTATATATATTTAAGATATTTCTATATCCGATCATAACAAAGCCCAGTGGCGTAAATATTTCAATATAAATACAGTTGCTATCTGTAACAACGAATAATTACTTAATTCGTGATATTTCCTTTGCTACTATCAGATGATCGTCTGCCATTTTAAAACATCAGCTGTTCTTTGTTTGCCAATGTTTATTCTTTTTGTTTCCATTTTATTATTTTTCTTGTTTTAATTTTAAATTTTTTGTTTATTTCCTATTTTTTTATTTTACGAACTTTTCTGTTTTCGTCGCTAATTTCAATTTTGTTTTCACTCTGTTAGTTGATGTTTATTCTGTTTATTATTTTTTCTGTTCTTAATTTTAAATTTTTTTTATATCCTATGTTTTTATTTTACGATCTTTCTTCTTTTCGTCCCTAATTTCAATTTTGTTTTCACTCTGGTAGTTGATGTTTATTCTGTTTATTATTTTTTCTGTTCTTAGTTTTAAATTTTTTGTTTATTTCCTGTTTTTATTTTACGATCTTTCTTCTTTTCGTCCCTAATTTCAATTTTGTTTTCACTCTGTTAGTTGATGTTTATTCTGTTTATTATTTTTTCTGTTCTTAGTTTTAAATTTTTTGTTTATTTCCTGTTTTTATTTTACGATCTTCTTCTTTTCGTCCCTAATTTCAATTTTGTTTTCACTCTGTTAGTTGATGTTTATTCTGTTTATTATTTTTTCTGTTCTTAATTTTAATTTTTTTTTATATCCTATGTTTTTATTTTACGATCTTTCTTCTTTTCGTCCCTAATTTCAATTTTGTTTTCACTCTGTTAGTTGATGTTTATTCTGTTTATTATTATTTTTTTGTTCTTAGTTTTAAATTTTTTGTTTATTTCCTGTTTGTATTTTACGATCTTTCTTCTTTTCGTCCCTAATTTCAATTTTGTTTTCACTCTGTTAGTTGATGTTTATTCTGTTTATTATTTTTTCTGTTCTTAGTTTTAAATTTTTTGTTTATTTCCTGTTTTTATTTTACGATCTTTATTCTTTTCGTCCCTAATTTCAATTTTGTTTTCACTCTGTTAGTTTTATCTGAACCTAAATGTTACATAACTACTGGACTAAATCATAGCCAGAGTTACGGGCCAACCTTATACAACTCTATTTTGATAATAAATCCTGACCCAGGTTATTTTGAATTTTATTAAATTTAAGAAAAAAATTAAGCAAATTATTTAGTCCCATTTTTCTTTTTCTTAATTTCAATATACTGCTTATTCATTCAAACTTATATTCTCTTCTTGATTTTACAAATGCGCATTAAACCACCAAGTAGAACACCCACACGTAAGCTGAGGCATACTCGTACACACACATAATTGATTTCCATTGTCTCGCCCCTCTCAATACAACTGTTTACACAGGATACCACCCATTCTAAAATCTACAAGCATATGTTTCTAACAATACAATCATGTTTGCTACTATTTGAATGCAGTACTTTTATACGCAATCAATAAATTCAAGATTTGAGGAATGAAGAACAACCAAATGTATTGCTAAACTACTGAGGATTAATTGTTAACAGCATGGCAATATACGACACATAAGATTTTATCAAATTTTATCATTATTTATTATTAATTTTATTAATTACCTATTATAGATTTTATAAATTGTCCTTTAAATAATGTATTGATATAACATCACCATTTTACTTATAATTCCCCGGTAATTAATTACAAATTCAACAATTAAGTCTTTTCCACCAATATTTAATTATTACTGATATTCGTATTTTGTTAATAATTTAATGCAAGTATAATATAACACACTTGTTATTTTAATCATTTCATATGTGTTTTGTAACATGAGTTATATGTATCTGCAATCATATCGACTTTCCAAATTTATATTTCCTGGAAATCTTTTCCTACATAAACCTTTTTACTTATAAGACATACTACATAAAACTCATAAAAATCTATTTGTCATGCATATTACAATGTACATGTTTAATTTGATCAAGGTTTAGATTACGTGTTTCTTAACAATATCTGGTGATGCCGAAAAGGCGAAAACGTTAATATTTTATATACAATGTTATAGCAAATAAACATTTGCAAATAGATAAATCTTATAGATTGAACTTGAAACATTTTATTATATTCTGTTCTTGAGTTGATTCTGTAATTTTATCTTCGTAAATATCCCTGTTTTGCAATAATTGTATTGGTTTTGTAATTTTATTGAATCTCTATCATGTTCTTAAGTACAAAAGCTCGAACACGAGCTTGCTGAAACGGGTGTATTTATTTTGTATTCTACGTAGCAATAATACACAGGATTGCAAATACCATACAATTATATAATATTTAAAGCACAACATACTACAATATATGGATCAATGAATAATACTGAAACCATGTTTTTCAGATTTTTAACTATGTTTAGCTAATTACGTATAAGATGCATGTGAATGTATCGTATGTCGATAGGAAAATTGAGTCAAAATCACCCAACAACTTAAAATCTGATAGAACACCTTTGGATGTTGTTGAGCCATACGTTGATATGATGGTTATAAACCATACTTTCCGGTTATTATATGATGGTTATAAACTATACTTTTCGGTTACGATATGATTGTTGTAAAATATCTGTTTAAAATCAGGTCGCTTTGCTAAACAAGCAATGTTAGTTTCTTTAAAGCTATTGTGTAATTTTCGCAGATACTCCTCACTTTAGCAATTCTGATTTTCAAATGGGATATCATGAGGTACATCGTATAAAAATGACATATTAAACGTAAGCCTATATTACGTAAATACATAAGCAAAATATGATCATTTCTATGGCTTTGATATGTCAACAATGTTACTTAATTACATTAGTTTTTCATCTTGTTTACATTTGTATATTTCATGTCAACAATTAGATTCATAATATCGTTTACATAACATAGCTGTCTGTCTAGCGGTTGATGTCACACAGATTAACGATGATCTTAATGTATGATGTACGTCAAAATTAGTTATTGAAGTCACTAGATTGTTTGCAATAATCATGCTATTCATAAACAAATGACTACATTACATAGATTTCAGGTTCAGATACTGTTTTAATTAGGTTTTATCATAACATACGTGTGGAATATTTTGATATTTTAATATACAACAATGATGATTTAGATATTGTGCTTGTAGTCTGAAGATGCCATAAGACGAAAACGTTTACTAACGTAATACATATAAGCAAATAATATAATGTAAGATGTTATTTGGCTAATATTTTTGTATAAATAAGTCATATTGACTGAAATTTAACAGTGTCTGATTACTCAAATTATATTTGTCCATGGAAATACAGCTTTGAGGTCTATAATTAGTACATAATTTAGTTGAGGAGTAAAGTCACATTTTCCATGTTTATGTTGGACAGTGACTAATTACACAATAGTACATTATGCAACGAGCCTATAATGATAGTAATTAAGACACGAGTATGTTTGTTTATGAAACGAGCGCAAGCGAGTTTCATAATTCTCATACGAGCGTCTTAATTACCATTATAGGCAAGTTTCATACGACTTTTTATGATCGACCATATTTCTAACTTGAAATTATTCAGAAGTATTCATTTTATTTGTATCCGACAGAAGATCGGAAGTGACCTTGTTCATAGCTCGTTAATTGTGAGAAGTGCGCAGACGCGAAAGTATTGATTTTTTCCGAGGAACAATAATGTCATTGACCTTGATGTAATGTAACATGAACTAATTTTGATATAACCTGGAAATTGATTTAGAATTGAAAAATGAGATGACAAATTGAATTTATTTGAATATTATTTACAATTAACGCTAATTATTATAGTAAACAGAACATAACCTGCGACAGTATTGGATTTCCAGCCTCCGTGACGTTTCCCTCGTTGTCTTTCGATTGCATATCCGAGAATAATCGAAAACCTGAACTTTAATGAATAGGTGTACTTTAATGACAGGCATTGAAGGACTGCTACCAGGTGTATAATTACTACATTTCGGTATGGTCGAGCATAAAGTTAATTATAAATTCAGTAACATTGAAGAATAATGTCGGGTAACAATAAGATTTTACGGGGATTACCTTAAAATAAGCTAAATTTAAGCTTTAAAGATACGGACAAACAATATGCACTCGAAAACCCTGTCGAATTAGTGTCAATTTTTAAGATTTTAGGTTTTGTATTGTATTTTAAAACTTATAACAGTAACACTAAAAATTTATTGTGGTAGACGAAAAATAACCCACGCAGAACCAGTTTGATATAGGAAATAAATGACACTAAAATCATTATTTTAATTTGCTTCTAATGTATAGAACGAGGCAATATACCTATTTTATATTAAAAGTATAAATACCTACAGAAAATACTCCCCTCGGAAACATTTACCTACATTCCTCAATGCCAGCTTGCTTTTGTATTAGAAGAACCATTTCATTTTTACGAGAAAACAATTAACAATATTTTCAATATCTCGTTACTGCTATTCTTTTATATTCTAGAATGTAACAACAGTAGAAATATAAATCCTAAAAGTTTCTTCATTGGCATCTATTAGTTTAAATACAGGGACATAAAAATCTCAAGTTGTCAACGTAACATTTCACCAATAGATCGTATAGTGATGATGCTACGTCTACATAAATCGTTAATAGCGAGGAAATATTACAAAATGAGCCCTAAGACAGATTATTAATTTTACTGTATTATGACTTGTATTCCACTCAGACACAAGTTCGTAATGCTAAATGAAAACTTAAGTTTTTCTTTCTAATAGCTTATCAGAAACTAGAAATTGTGAAAAGAAAGTGAATTTAACTCTTTTACCATGCAACAGAGAATTATGAATATAACAAAAATAAATACAGATTTTAAATTAGTGAAAAATCTTGGAAAGACACTTATATTAATGCGAATAAAGGACTACAGTTAATTAAAGAGTGGTTTGTTTCAAACGCTCTTTCATTAAACACATCCAAAACAACTGTTGTTCCGTTTTCACTAAGGTCCGACCAGTGGTCTTAAATCTCCTCATCTTTTTTTAACATCAAAATTCATTATTCTGATTGTTCTTCTCGAAATTGTGAATGTCCTATATTAATCGAATCCTCAGAAGTTGAGTATTTAGGCATTATTATCGTTCAGCATTTACGATGGAATAAACATATTACATACTTGTGCAATCGATTATGTAAAACAATTTATATCGTTGTTAAGTTATACTTCTGTCATATTTATCAGTTAATATTTTACGTCTAATTTATTTAGCTTTATTTCAATCCATTCTCCAATATGGAATTTTAGGGTGGAGAAATGCTTGTTATTCTAATCTCACTCCACTAATACTTATTCAGAAAAGAATGATTAAAATATGTCTAAATCCTTAAATTGGCAAAACTTCATTTCTCACATTAGTTTATGAAACTGTGTCGGACTGTAAAGAAAACAATTATCGCAATGTCCATATTTTATATGTTGTATAGTATTGCGAAATTCTAATTTTTCTACCAATTTTTTTCTATTGTTCTATTAAAATTATAGCATATGGCCTATTAACCTGTTGTATCCTAAAGGAAACTTTGCGAATTTAAGGGTTAATAAATCAATTGATTACTCATCCGAGCGTTTGTTCACTGATTTTAATGTTCTGAAAATTAAACAAATTTATTATATTGCCTTATTAAACTTCATACATAAAAATCATAATAAATTCAAATTGTATCACATAAAATTATGTAACTAAAAGATCCGATTTTATACGACTGGAGAAAGCAAAGTGTTTCACAGGCACAGCACTTAGCCATGGTACCTACTTTGGTCCAAAGTTATGTAATAAAATAGGCCTAATTGAAAAAAAAAAACACAAATTTAGAAAATTTTAGTAGGTCTATCAGATAATAAAAAAAATACCGTTAGAAATTTAATTTCAAAGAATCTATATTGGTTTAATATGTATATCGTCGTTGTTCCTGCAATAACTCCTATGTGACATATTTATCGATTTTCAGATGTTTGCCCTATCAAATAACTTATATAGTGATACAGCAAATAATAAAATCTCCTTTATGTAATCATATTTCTTTGTTTCGAAAATGTAAGAATTCACATTCTCCTATGTACGGCTGCCATACTTACGTACTGGCTTTTAAGGAACTCGGATGTTCATTGCCGCCCTCACATAAGCCCGCCATTGATCTCTATCCTGAGCAAGATTAATCCATTCTCTATCATCATATCCCACCTCCCTCAAATTCATTTTAATATTATCTTCCCGTCTACGTCTCGGCCTCCCCAAAGGTCTTTTTCCTCAGGCCTCCCAACTAACACTCTATATGCATTTCTGGATTCGCCCATACGTGCTACATGTCCTGCCCATCTCAAACGTCTGGATTTAATGTTCCTAATTATGTCAGGTGAAGAATACAATGCGTGCAGTTCTGTGTTGTATAACTTTCTCCATTCTCCTGTAACTTCATCTCTCTTAGCCCCAAATATTTTCTTAAGAGTCTTATTCTCAAACACCCTTAACCTACGTTCCTCTCTCAAAGTGAGAGTCCAAGTTTCACAACTGTAAAGACAACCGGAAATATAACTGTTTTATAAATTCTAACTTTCAGATTTTTTGACAGCAGACTGGATGATAAAAGCTTCTCAACCGAATAATAACAGACATTTCCCATATTTATTCTGCGTTTAATTTCCTCCCGAGTATCATTTATATCTGTTACCGTTGCTCCAAGATATTTAAACTTCTCCACCTCTTCAAAAGATAAATTTCCAATTTTTATATTTCCATTTCGTACAATATTCTCGTTACGAGACATAATCATATACTTTGTCTTTTCGGGATTTACTTCCAAACCTATCTCTTTACTTGCTTCAAGTAAAATTCCCGTGTTTTTCCTAATCGTTTGTGGATTTTCTCCAAACATACTCACGTCATCCGCATAGTCAAGCAGCATGTACGACTGCCATAGGATGAATAAATGTGTTTTTGTTCCTACTGAAAAATTTTATATTTTGCACATAGCAGTTATTGCAGGAACGACATGTATTTGTATGAGTTAAATTGTTAAAATTGAAATTATATTTTTTAAAGTTAATTTATCCCTATGTTTTTCTTTCTTTTTTGGTTTCCTCGATCTACTTTGTGTCAAATAATTATCTTTGTTTTTGTTAAGTATGTGTTTAGATAACTCCCTGAGCACGAGTTTGTACTCCTTCAGGGAGGAATTAAGACTGTATTTTTGTGCATGTTATTTTACTAACAATAAACAATAAATCTTATACGCTAAACTTGAGACCTCCTGCGACTCGGTAAAAAAATATAATCAGAGACCTAGTTCATATAGTGGAGGCCACAAGAGAACTTTTTTACATTCTCATGTTTTGAATTTCTGATTTTTTCTAGATGCAACAAACAGAATAAACTGTTGCACAACATGGATGTCAGCCTGCCGTGCCCCAGATGCTCTGTACAAGAATTAGACTGCCCGAGGATTACATCCCGTGGACCAGATCTGTGGCTGAGACTGCAACATAGCGTACAAGGCTGTAAGTGTTACAATGTCTTACCAGAAAGTTACTTCTTTGTTCTATTGAAATCTTCGTTGTAACTCCCAAGTACAGTGCACCGGGTTTATTTTGTTGCCTTTAAAATAGGACCGCAGAATCAACTAGTATACAGAGTGTCAGACTCAATCCCTTCATAAATTATTGTTTTAGCCATCTCGCGCAACACGACTAGGGGTAGACACTTTTGCATCGTTGAATTTTTTTAACTCGCAGCGCTTGTATTTTAGTTTTAATAATAATTGAAAACGGCTAAAATTATAAGTAAACTAGTGGCTTTTGCAGCAAATGCTGCAAACTAAGTTCATTAGACGTTCAAATAAACATTTTTCAGATTTATTTTCAATGAAGAATACCAGACATTCTGAAAGTTATTTGCTTCCATAATAATGAAACATACTTCCTCTGAATGATTTTTTATGCGAAATACTTTTTCTTGAACCTATCCACCTTCAGTTTTTGAGTTTCAACGCGAAAACGCAAGTAACAATGTCAGGACGATCAGTGGGTTTTTCCTGTAGGAGTAAAGCAATAGCTATTTCAGGTCATTGTGGATTGTAGGTGAAAGTTTAAAAAAAGTCAGGGTTTCTATGCTTTCGAACAATCTTGATATAGCTGCTGCATGTAGAGCTTAAAATGTAGAAGGTAAAATCATTTTATCCTGCTAAGAGATCTTGCTAAAATGATAGGGAGGTTACAAAAAAAATCTTGTAGGCTCTTATTTTATCAGCAATTAATACCTTTTGGTCTTTCCTTAGGGACTCTAATTTTTGCGCTCTCTCGAGCCAATACTGAAGAGAATCAGGGGTAATATATACACCGCACCGCCATTAAATATATGAAAAAGACCCAACCCCACTTCATTAATAACTATAGAAAGATTATATCTTTAATAACAATATTATTATTTTACGTAAGTTATATAGTTTTCAGTAACATATACTATCATTATATACTATTTAGCCGCCACTCAGTAAATTACAGAAATCAAGATCTAATTTAAGATATTCTCTACATATACTTATATAACTCCAAAACGTTTCACTTTCATATCATCAATATAGCATTAATAGGCCTATGTATAATTAATGAAAAATATTCACAGCATGCCATTAACTATAATAATATTTCATTTCTAATGGTAATAATGTCCTCAAACCACCTCAAGTTTTGTAGATTTTAATATCCAATAAACAGCTGTACTCAGAAAATTACACACCACAGAATCAGACCTGTAAATAGTTTTTAGTAAGTCCTGAAGTTTTAAATAATTAATTCAATTTGAGCTCTAAATATGTCAGCAGTCTTGCAGATCATGGCCTCCGTGTAATATTGTTTACTGTAGTGTGTTTTGTTTTATTCTGAAATGCAATTAGTTCTCAAAACTGACGACAGATGTATTTTAGAAAATAGGAAAATTATGTTGAAAAATAGCCATTTCACAATAAACTACTATTTTTCTGAAAAACTTCGGGTTCAAAGCTTCAAAATGAGGAGTCATTCATTAAAATCAGTTCTGCCGTTTTCCTGTAATATCAATTACCAGTTCAAATTATATAAATAGATATAAACGGGTTTACTGATTAATATATTGATTCATACGATGCTTTTGAGTAAAGATACATTAATTTCTAATTCGCAGACCTCTGAAGCTAGTTTGGCTCTCAGTTAAAATAAGGGGTTCTATGAATATTTCGACTGTCTGTGAGGGTTCGATCTCTGGTTCTTATTTTCGTGCGCTTTAATTTCGAACTCCGATAGCACTTTATTCTAGAAAGTTCTAGTTAATACTACTCTAAAACGTAAATATGTAATCGATAAAACATCTCATGAATCAAAATGTTCCCAGCAGTAGCTATAAAATCTTGAATCCTGCCTTAGGTAACCATTCACGGTTCGAACCCCTGAAACTCGTGACAGCAAAAGCGAATGATAGCGCCAGAATAATTGAATATAAGATATTCCAGCAAACAGTATACGTCGACATTATCCAATTCAATACATCATTGTCAGTGATATCTTATGTCGTAGAGGTAGACCATTTAATATATTTTCTTCTTCTTCCCTTCAAGTATTAGGCCAAATGCCCTGTTACGATCTCACAGTTGAATTTTCAATCCAGCGCTTCTTTGGGCGATCGAGAACCTCTTCCCGTTTGGACGATAGTGGAGCATGACTTTTGCATGCGGTGTAGATGATTTATCCAGTTATTCTGATAATGTTTTACGTGATTAATTACAGGTTCTAGTTGTAATTCTTCCATTACATCTTCATTGCGTTTGTGATTCCATTTCGAATATCCCGCTGTATATCTCATAAATTTCATTTCCTTAGCCGTTATTCTGCTTTCGTCTTTCTTCCTCAATGTCCATGCCTCACTGCCGTAACAAAGTACAGGTCTCGCCAAGGTCTTGTATAGGCGAATTCTAGTATGCCTTTGTACTAGGGAATGTTTCATAATGTTGTTAATTATTTCCATTGTTTTGGTGTATTTAGAAATTTTCTGTGAAATGTCTACTTCATCGAAAAAAGATAATGTGTATCCGAGATATGTACAATAATTTATCCTTCCTAATATTTTTTAATCTAAACATATTTTACTAGGCACAGGGTATTTTCCGCAGAAGGCCATAGTTTTAGTTTTTTCTTTATTGATTTTCATATCATATTTAATTCCAATTTTATTAAAATTAAAAATTGAACGTTGTAATTCATCTTCTGGGGATGCCACCAGAGCTAAATCGTCTGCAAAAAGTAATGAATCTAGTTGTAAATGTCTATTGAGTTGTACATATCCATGAGATACCATTTAATATGTAATAGTGTTAATTCAAAGTTTTTTGTGATCTATCCAGGTTGTGACGTTCTCATGGTATTGTCTCTAGAAGTGACATACCTACTCAAAATATTTTTAAATAAATCAATAAATTGTGTTAAAACTATCTGTTCTTCACGGGTACCTTCTAATATGTCCGTTATTTGTTCCGGATGAAACAAAACAATATTAATTTGAAAGATTGGAGATTCTTATGCATTAAGAAATAATTTGACAGGAGGAAACACTATCCAATTAAAAGCTCGAAACGTTAGAAAGCCGAAAGAAAACAAATGATTAACATGACAGATTGACTGCACATGTTTAACATACAACTGTCACAGAAAAAACAAAATTCATAACATTCACATGGCGTTAACCCTCAAATTGACAAAGTATCCTATAGGATACAACCGGTTAATAGGCTATATGCTATAATTTTAATGAACAATAGAAAAAAATTGGTAGAAAAATTAAAATTTCACAATACTATAATATAAATAAATAAATTCAGCTTCCCTTATGAAAAGGTTGCCAGATTTGGCAAACCGTATTACATATTATTATTTTATTTTATTAAAATATTTTCATAGAAATTTTAATAAATTTGAAATGTATATTCATAAATATAGAACTAAAAAATGAATTCTCTGTGTTTGTCTGAACCAAAATGTAAAACCAATGCAGCTTTTTATCATAGCATGAGTCAAGGTCCCAGATTATTAAACAAATTTTATTCCAATAATATTTCAACCACGAATCCTCTCCAAACTAATAAAAAAAAATAATAAAAAAAATTGTATTGGATTTATAGTTTGGGTTTAAACATATTGAACACTATTTAATCTGTATTCACTCTCAATTTTAATTTTATTTTTGTCTGTATTGGAATCCCCTCCTGAGCACGAGTCTTACTCATTCAGGAGTGGGCTAGTTTATCTTTCTTTGTATTTATTAACTTGTATTCATTTCAAACTTACTAGCAATAAATAAATAAATAAATAAATATAATTTGGAAACACACCTAAAAGGTAAAATGATATACATTTGAAACGGTTAAGGAATCGAATATACAAAATGTCAGAAAAATGTACACCTAAGTAGCGTTTGTACTCATTTACAGTTAAGAAAAGGGGGGAAAAGACCATCAGATAGGTTAGAATGTTTTGAATGCCATATACTGCGAGAAAAATAATAATACGGATTTGTTGGCATTGACATATAAAATATGGACATTGCTGTAGTTGTTTTCTTTCCGGTCCGACAAGGTTTAATAAACTAGTGTGAGAAATGAAGCTTTGCCAACATAAGAGTTAACAGTGGACACATCCGTGATTGCTCCTGTGAAACCATTATATACCTCCCATACGTCTGGACTGATATTTGGGCTGCATAAGTAAAAATGAACTGAATCAATCATACTCTTTGTGCATACAACCTGGACAGGGTTTTCTACTGCGTGTTCAGTTCAAAGTGTGTCATGGCTCGCTGTATGCCGTCATGTGGCTAGTCGATGAGCCTAGAGAATTCAATCTTCCTACACTTCCGCAGAGGTGTACTACTTATGTGCCAGAGAAGTTGCCTAGCAAGTACGACGTTCATTCAGAAGAGTACTTACCCATACGTACGGTAACGCCGGTAGTGGCAGGAATGTGAACTGTTTCGAAACATGTACTGAGGTGAGTTTTTTCTTACTGTCGGGATGTGGGGAGAGGGTTAAGACGATTACTTACGTATTTGTTCACATTAACTTCGACGGTCAACATGGAAACGGAGCATTTGATTTGTATTGTGGAATGTTGCCGTACGCAACCGATGATAACAAATACCCTGCGAACGACTTGGCCGTGCAAAACACAGTTCGAAAGAGGTTATTGTAGCACACAGACCGTACAGACCGCCATCTGTTGCTACGACGTTCAAGTTATACCGTACACTTTCTCAAGTTCAGATTGAACGCCTTGATTAATAGGCAACTTCTCTGACACAAAAGCTGAAACTCGCTTCAAATCGCTGACTCATCAAAAGTGACGTCATGACACACTTTGAAATGAACACCCAGTATAGCACACGACACTGAAGTTCATTTTTTTTTTCAATGAAGAAAGTAGGAAAATGGTCCAATTTTCAGAGGAAAGTTTATTTTGAATGTGAAGAATTCATAGAGGACGACAGTTGACTTGAAAACGTATCAGAAAATACTCCTAATTGGAAAGAATTGATCTGTGTAAGGAAGCTAAAAGTGATTATTTAAGACGGGAAATAAAGAAGTGGAACCCTTCAATATGAATGCGAAACGCATCCGTTCCAGGTTGTGATGCTTAATTTTAATGAAAATGCATATTTAAGCTAATTTTCGTTCGTTGAGAAACGTGGTGATAGTCGTTCGTTTCGCTTTTTCCTCGTTTACGAAATATAATTATAGACTTGAAAATCGATGCTACTTATGCCGCTTCTTGCGCGCATTCGGATCCTTATAGTTTCGCGACACAGCGTCACAGCTCCCGCATTAATGCTCTAGTCCAGCGTTTCTCAAACTTTTTTGAAGTGGGGACCACCTTTTTAAGTCTGAACAGCTCCGCGGACCACCTTACTCTTGTTCCTTTCGAAAGCAAATTTATCATTTTTGTAGCATATTTTAATACCAGTATGCCTATATTTTAAAATGGAATTAATTAATTAAAGTTAATTTATTTCAATTAATTTTATTTTAGTATTAACTAATTAAGTTAATGTTAATAGAAGAAAATTTATTTTCGTTTTTTTTTTTTAATAATTCAAAGCTGTCAGAGTTTGGATAATCTTTAAGTTATTAATTAACAAAATAAACAAATGTTAGTACTCACGTTAGTAATTCTACAGTTTTTTTTTTCAAATTTCAAATTTATTTACAATTTACATTTGAATTGAATACATATGAATAGATACCCGAAATGAGCATATGCTCGTGCTCGGGTACAGTCCAGTAGTCTACATAAATTTTACAGGGTTCAAATAATATTGCTGATGATATAAATAATAATAATAATAATAATAATAATAATAATAATAATAATAATAGTGATAAAACAAAAATATTTACAATAATAAGATAAATACTAAGACGGATAAAATAAAATATAAAACCACTAGCGAGAGTTAACACAACTTAAATAAGCATATAATAACCGGAAAAAATGCCAAACTCGAAAATCAACAGAAAAGTTCGTTGTATCGCAGACGACAGCAACCGCCGTATTGACATTGTGTTGTGCATTAATGGTAGTAGGGGAGAGCCGAAAGTCTACGTAACTGCCGTTCTCTTCGAATCTTCTCGTAAAATCATGGGAAGTTAATGCTGAAAAAACAAAATGTCTACGAGTCAAACTGTTCATTATTACCAGGATAAATACAAATAATACTGAAATATATTAATCGAGTTTCAGTTATAGATCTCTCCTTTTGTGCAAGAGGTATCATATCAAAATATTTTATGAATGGCGGGGAAAATATAAATTTCAAAAACTTTCTAGTGACAAGATATAGTGACAAGTACAATCAAGTGTATCTGTGGCGATGCTAAGAAAATCATTTATTGGAGATATACACTGTTATTAATTAAGAAAATGATCTATTTATATTTATTACAATGTTTTATCTTATAGGGTACATGCATAAGAGAAATACAATAAAAATTAGTACCATATAATGCTAGTAACACTTAAAAAAATTATAATAAAATTTTTCTAATATCATACAAACATTTTCACTTAATTTTTGAACTTAAGAATGTGTAAATTGCTTAGGTCTGGATTATTTTTCAATACTGAATTGTATAGTCTTGGTCTATAATTCCTACTGTGTCTTAATCCACCTGTAGTGTGGCATTTAGGTTCTGCCAAAAGAGTTGGGACATTTCTTCTGGTGTTATGTATATGTTTTTCAGTTATAAAATTCATTCGATTTTTGTGAAAATAAGTTAGTAATGTATGTTTATATATTTGCTCAATTTTTAGTACTTGGAATTCAGAATAAATAAATTGTGTCGGATAATCAAGTGGTTTATGCAGACAAATTTTGATGATACGTTTTTGTAGTAATATTAATGGAGTTAGGATAGTCTTTGTCATTCCACCCCATCCTATTATTCCGTATTGGATGACTGATTGAAACAAGGCTAGATAAACTACACGGAGAACATAGATAGGCATATATGCGCGAAGGGTTACAAAGTTGTGAATTGTTTTCCGTAACCTATTACTATTACTTTTTACACTTGCGTGTTTCGTCTCTAAGTGCCGTTTCAATTTCGCGGGTTTCATAAACTCGTTTGAAAGCACTTCGTAACGAACAACGCACCGAGGTTTTGGTTCACTCTCATTGCCACACCAAGTAAATCCAAGTTCCAAATTAACTCTTGTAATGTTTACGAAAGTATTCTTTCTTTGAATAGTACTAGATATTTCTTTAATGGCACTAGAATCACTGATATTAATATCTTCACACAGCTTCTGAACTATTAGTATTGCCTAATTGAAGCATATAATCACGTTCCTTTCTTTTCAAAGATCAGGATCGGAGCCAGTTTTCCATTATGTATAATGGGCACTATTTAACAGAGACATAGACAACTACTAGCGTGTACCACATAAGAAGGATTTCAAACAAATAACTACTAAATGCACAAAATTTGTTATAAGTTACTTGTGATTGGCTACAAAAAATATAATTAGAAAAGTACTGTAATTTGAATTTCTGGATCTGATTCGCCCGGATTTTAAAATAGGCGGAGTCTAAAATTTCTTATGTCGTCATCTGAAAAAACAGAAATAAAAAGAATTAATGCAGAAACATGCCCGATTTTCAACAAGTAAATATGCAATTTGGCACGTTCTATTATTGATGTACGACGTACAGTATGTGACCATTTCAGTGTGCATACTGGGTGTCGGCAAAACTATTAAGAAAGTCATAAATACTTGAAAAGATTCGGTACTTCGGTCCTCCGTTATGAATTCGAGTGGTCCCTGGCTGGGTTACAGACGCGGGATGTGCAGGGAAAAGATGGAAACACCACGTTCGTAGTGCTTTAAATCCCTCTTTTGTTGCTGAGAGTAGAGTGGGAATTCGGTAGACGGGTAGGGTAATAAATTTAATAAAATGTCAGTACTGGGAGAAAAAGTGAAAGGCGATTGCCATGTGTCAGCGTTTCTCAAACGTTTTTGAAGTGGGGACCACTTTTTTAAGTCAGAACAGTTCCGCGGACGACCTTACTCTTGTTCCCTTCGAAAGCAAATTCATCGTTTTTGTAGATATTTTAATACCAGTATACTTATATTTTAAAAGAGAATTAATTAATTAAAATTAATTTAATTTTATATTAGTATTAACTAAATAAGTTAATGTTGATAGAAAAAAATCATTTTGTTTTTTTAATAAATCAATGCTATTAGAGTTTGGATAATCTTTAACTTATGAACTAAACAAAATAAATAAATATTGGTACCGATACTCACGTTAATGAGATGGATGAGCCTGCCAATTCTTGCACAGTTGTTCCATATTTGGACGCATGCTGGTAAGCTTAAGTCGGAGATCGTCACATACATCGAGTCGATTTCGGTACTTTGTTTTTATTAGAGTTAGTGATGAAAACCTTTCTCACACAGATACGTAAAAGCAAACTGAATTATAATCTGTTAAGCACCATTGTACAGTTCACGATATTCTCTTTTCACTTGTGATGAGGTCCAGAAATTAACAATACCTTCCGCTTGGAATTTCATTTTAAGTCCAGTCTCATTCGAGAGTTCAATTAACTGTTCTCTTTCACTCAATGAAAGTTTGTTAGTTTCAATATCGCAATGAAAGGGATCGCGAACCCATGAAAATTCGTCATGTTTACTTGGAAAATAAGTTTCAAATTGTGACCTCAGAGTTTCGAAATGCGAACATATGTCATTGCATAATTCTTATCCAATAACGAAAACATTTTGAACCAAAAAAAAAAAAAAAACAAACAAACAAACTCTAGGGTTGGAAATAGTGAAAAAAATCCTCTATTTTACGGAAAACACCCACAAACCAAGTTTCCTCTCGAACATCTTTATTTTCTCATGCGCATTGAGAACAGTGAAAGAATTACCTTGTAGAGAGAGATTTAGTTCGTTTAGTTTCGAGAATACCTCTGAAAGATATGCCAATGTACTTAGCCACATGTCATCAACTGATGTGCAGGGAAAAGATGGCAAGGAACACCACGTTCATAGTGCGTTAAATCCCTCTTTTGTTGCTGAGAGTAGAGTGGGAAGTCGGTAAATAGGTAGGGTAATAAATTTCATAAAATGTCAGTACTGGGAGTAAAAGTGAAAGGCGATTGCCATGTGTCATTTCCAAACTCTGAGATTTTCAGCTATAGTGTGATACGCAATTCGTTTGAATTATATTTTTTCTTCTGTCCTTTTTGAAGGACTGCAAGGGCAGACCTTGAGAACCACAGGTGGTCCGCGGACTACAGTTTGAGAAACGCTGCATTAGGCTATTAGAAAAAATTATATAAAGATTAGAAGAAATAAAGTAGGCCTACTCTAAAACTGTAGTAACTTTCGAGGAATATCACTTTTGTTGTCGTACAAAATTTTGTCGAATATCCTTTTGAGAAGATTAACTCCATATGTAGATGAAATTATTGGGGATCATCAGTGTGATTTTAGGCATAATAAATTGACTATTAGTAAGATTTTTTGTATTCGACAGGTACTGGAGAAAAAATGGGAATATAAGGGTTCAGTACATCAGTTATTCATAGATTTCAAAAAGTCTTATGACTCGGTTAAGAGAGAAGTTTTATATAATATTCTTATTGAATTTGGTATTCCCAAGAAACTAGTTCGATTAACTAAAATGTGCCTTAGTAAAGCTTACAGCAGAGTCCGTATAGGCCAGTTTCTATCTGATGTATTTCCAATTCACTGCGGGCAAAAGCAAGGAGATGCACTATCACCTTTACTTTTTAACTTCGCTCTAGGATATCCCATTAGGAAAGTTCAGGATAACACAGAGGATTTGGAATTGAACGGGTTACATCAGCTTCTTGTCTATGCGGATGACGTGAATATGTTAGGAGAAAATCCACAAACGATTTGGGAAAACGCGGGAGGAAATTATACGCAGAATAAATATGGGAAATGCCTGTTATTATTCGGTTGAGAAGCTTTTGTCATCTAGTCTTATGTCAGAAAATCTGAAAGTTAGACTTTATAAAACAGTTATATTACCGGTTGTTCTATATGGTTGTGAAACTTGGAATCTCACTTTGAGAGAGGAACAGAGATTAAGGATGTTTGAGAATAAGGTTCTTAGGAAAATATTTGGGGCTAAGAGGGATGAAGTTACAGGAGAATGGAGAAAGTTACACAACGCAGAGCTGCACGCATTGTATACTTCACCTGACATAATTAGGAACATAAAATCCAGACGGTTGAGATGGGCAGGACATGTAGCAAGTATGGGCGAATCCAGAAATACATATAGAGTGTTAGTTGGGAGGCCGGAGGGAAAAAGACCTTTGGGGAGGCCGAGACGTAGATGGGAGGATAATATTAAAATGGATTTGAGGGAGGTGGGATATGATGGTAGAGATTGGATTAATCTTGCACAGGATAGGGACCAATGGCGGGCTTATGTGAGGGCGGCAATGAACCTCCGGGCTCCTTAAAAGCCAGTAAGTAATGCAATAAAATATTAATTGGCTTACTAAAATTCTATTTCACTAATTTTAGCTTCACCAAAACGTTTGAAAGAAGCCGCCATTTTCAGTTGACTATCTATGCGGGAAACAAATGACGATCGCAAAGTATGTTTTATAGTACCGTAAAGAATTTGCAGTTTGAAATGTTGGCAAATAAAGAAACAAATGCTGGGGCAGTGATAAAAACAAACTAATGCAAGGGAAGTGATAAAATTGCAGCGACAAACAGCCATGATTGGTTGAAACACGACCTTTCGTACTGTTTTATTGGTCAAAATGGTATGACGTAGTGAATGTGTTATAGCCAAGGGCAATCCGTGGTTCTTGCATTTCCTTGTTGTGTAATTACTCTGTTTGAGCACTAACATTTGTACCTTTTGTTTGTAATTTTTTTTTTTAAATCATTTGCACGGTGAAAATCAGATTTTTCATGCATAATGAATCTTTCCGTACCTTTTTTTTTCCGATTAGAAAAGCCGTCTTCAGTAAATACAGAGTTACAAACCTTTTCCGATTCTGAATCATAATTTTCACATACAGAACAGGAAGATTTATCTTTCGATTGGTCATAGTATATCCCACTGTATGTTTTCAACCAAGAATGCAAAAACTTAACTTCCCGTTGTTGTCGTTGTCGTCTTCAATGACGATAACGACAATATAAAAAAGCTAGGCGCCGCTGACGATGACTCAGAAAGGGTGAGAGAAGATTTGCATTCGTTTCGATTTTTCTCGCAAATTGAATTTTCTGCTTTTTATATTTTTTTTAACTAATTTTGGTCACGAAACTCCACATCGTTAATAAATAATACCACTGAGGCACGATATATTGACATCCAATAAGGAAGAATATTCCACAACCGGCAACAATTAAGACGCAGCAATCTCTTTGTTTAGATTTTCTTTCACAGACTTTGAATTTGAATATTACAAGAGAAGGGAATCGGATTAAAAAAAAGTAAAGTTAAAAAATAACTATGAGCGTTTGGTTCACAATTGAATCGGTTTTTATGAAAACCAAATAACTTAAGTTAAAAATTTCAAGGTTTGCAAAACTGTTTATTTCTTATTGATACGAACTGCATGGAAATGATTATGCTTATACATAGACTTTACAGCATTCCCGCTTCAGTTACCACTGCATATGAATTGACTTTTAACTCCAGATTTATATTTTATGAATATTTTCGAAAATTGACTTATTCTGTTTCAAAAAAAAATCGAAAAGTACATACATTTTTTGAAAGTATTTATTTTACTGAAATTTTTAACCTAGAGGAGACGGCTCCAGATATGGAGGGTAGCTGCGAATATATTGAATAAACAGTCGTGGACAGACGATAAGGGGTAGTCTTCCTGCTTGGGGGTTGGGCGAAGTGCTAACAACCCATCGCTGTAAAAAAAAAACAGCTTGTTACGAATCCATACAATAAGAATTAGGAACATTAAATCCAGACGTTTGAGATGGGCAGGGCATGTAGCACGAATGGGCGAATCCGGAAATGCATATAGAGTGTTAGTTGGGAGGCTGGAGGGAGAAAGACCTTTGGGGAGTCCGAGACGTAGATGGAAGGATAATATTAAAATGAATTTGAGGGAGGTGGGATATGATGATAGAGACTGGATTAATCTTGCACAGGATAGGGATCGATGGCGGGCTTATGTGAGGGCGGCAATGAACCTCCGTGTTCCTTAAAAGCCAGTAAGTAAGTAAGTAAGTAAGTAAGAAATTTTTAACAGTTTATTTCAAAATTATACTCATTACATAGATTTCTGGTAATCTATAAAACTAGAACATTTATATTGTCACTAAAACAAAACTAATATATGAATTCGATAAGGAAAAATTAACATGGACCGTATTAAATAAAGAATAGTAATATTATTAAATTCAATATACATTTTATGTATGATGTAGTGACTTAAATGTAACACACTTCTCTGAAAATAACTACATACAATAATATTATAGGCAAGTTTACAGAAATCACAAAAAAAATCCTGTGTGACAAGTACAACAAAAAGTTTATTATTTTGGCTCTTCAGTGACAGGTAGGGTTGCCAACTCTCCCATATGTACCGGGATCTCCCGTATTTGTCCGTAATTTTTAACAGTGTCCCGACTTCCAATTATTCTTCTCTTCGAGCATTTTTCTCCCTCAGTTTTGCATAATGCAACAATTTTTATTCTATACATTTCATTTTGCCGTGAATGTTGATTGTTTATATGGTGAGTTTTCCTGTTCAAGAGATGCATTAAAATATGCAGTCTTTATAAAACTTAATGTTTTAGTGCTCACCCGTTTAAAATCAAACCATTTTAATGTTATAAATTTGGCAAAACTGGCTAGTGTTGCTCTAAGCATACCGAGTAGTAATGCTCATACAAAAAGGATGTTTCATCTCATGAATAACAATAATTGGGCACATGTTCGAAACAGCAGCATAACGCATCTAATCAAATAACAGCTGAAAACTGCAGTCGACTTCAAATATTACCCGAGACATAATCTGTTTCAAAATACTTTTAATTTAAGCCTAGCTGCCGAAGTGTAGAATAAAATTGTTTTTTTAATAACTGAACCGAATAATTTGTCTATTTTCTATGTGAAATTTTTGTCGATTCCTTAGTCTCCCGTATTTTCTTCGAAAAAAGTTGGCAACCCTAGTTACAGGCCATAAGATTATTTCATCATACAAGCCTTTGGATTTTGAGGACACATTTCACTACATTTTTCACATCTTCCACATTTTTAATTCCAATAGGTAGGCCTACTTTACCTGTTGGATATGCTGGTTCTAATGTACTAAATATATCCATGTTCTCGCTCCTTGATGTTTTTCTCAGGTGAAATTATTGTTCTATAATACAAACAATTTCAGCTCAATAATGAAGGGAAATTTAATATTCATAATTGCGCTTGGCGGAATAAGAATAAAAGTTTACCAGCATTGAAAGATAGATCTCATTCGCCTGGCCCCGTTTTGTGTTAAAAACGAAAAAGTATTTTTTAATACAAATCAGGTTATAAAAAGAGATCAGATATAGCATAACGGATACCATGACATTTTATGTTAATGTCAATGGATAATCTTTGACTTCAAGTACGCAAATCGGTTAAAAAAATGAAAATCGCTGAAAATTGACTTATTGGGTTTTAACAAAAACCGATTCAATTTCTTAACTGGATATCTAAACTCAACTTTATAGACATCGTCATTATATAAATTGAAACGTATGGCTCATAATTGTTTGACTGGTCTTCTAAATTCAATCTTATATACGCGTTCATTGTTGCAGAAGACAAACGATTGTCAGTTTACGGTGGTAAAAGCCTGTTCCGTTATGCGTTTCTTTAACGTACTCGACAGAAAATTCCTGGCCATTAACATTTTTGCCTGGATCCTGGACAAAAAAACAAATTCAGGGACAATTCTGTACAGGTGGCAATTATGTTAATGTCGCATAGTTCTTTCTTTTATTATTACGGGGTCAAAAACACGAGTTTGCCTCGTAGAGTCGGCTTCTATGTCTATTTGTGACTTAAAATAATAAAAAATGCCGGTACTTGAATGAAAAATATGATTCACTTTAAAAATACTGCATCTCGTATATGAGTTAGATCTTCTTTCCGTATTATAAAGTTTACGTCAACGTTCGAGTTTACCCGAAATTTACCGTATGGAAAATATTTAATTTCTGAGGAAACTCTGGAGAATACGCCACGCAATAAGATCTGCCCCAAAAATATATTGTGCCTCCCCCCAAGCAAAAACTGAAATGACGGCCTTGTTTTAGAGGCTGCTAATATTGACTTTTCTGGCAGGGAATATGTACAGAGTTCAAATAATGCACAAATACGTTTAGAAATTAATTGAATTTGCTATCCTGGTTCGAAAAATTATTATATGTTTAAAACTATGATTCACTTGAAAGTAAGGAGTAGAAGGAAGTTTATTCTCAACTTCTCAAACTTGTTTGAATAATATTAAAGGGAAAAATTGTTCCGGGACCGAGGACCGAGCTCGGGACCTTTGGCTAAGCACACTAACGCTCTATCACTGAGCTATCTAGGAATGATACACAATTTTTCCCTTTTTGTCCACATACCTCAAGTGGGTTTTGCGACAATCTCAAACGTCCCACATAGAAGTGCATACGTATGAGAAAATTGACCTTACAATTTCTAAATACAATGAAACTTTTTTTGTACGTAGAGAATTGTGATACAATGCTTTGTGCAAAGTTTGAGGCATCATAGTGTTTAAATTAAAAATATTTAAATTTATCGTATTTTCATAAAATTAGCAACTTTAAACTGTTGTAGCTCCGAAACCCTTTCACCCAATGATCAAAATCATAGTTTATTTTGATGCTGAGAAATTAAAGTTTATATTGACATATAAACAGATTTTCTTACTTTTTATGGAAATGGAGAAATTTAGATTTTTCCTCTGGTCTCCCAACTAACACTCTATATGCATTTCTGGATTCGCCCATACGTGCTATATGCCCTGCCCATCTCAAACGTCTGGATTTAATGTTCCTAATTATGTCAGGTGAAGAATACAATGCGTGCAGTTCTGCGTTGTGTAACTTTCTCCATTCTCCTGTAACTTCATCCCGCTTAGCCCCAAATATTTTCCTAAGCACCTTATTCTCAAACACTCTTAACCTATGTTCCTCCCTCAGAGTGAGAGTCCAAGTTTCACAACCATACAGAAGAACCGGTAATATAACTGTTTTATAAATTCTAACTTTCAGATTTTTTGACAGCAGACCGGATGATAAAAGCTTCTCAACCGAATAATAACAGGCATTTCCCATATTTATTCTGCGTTTAATTTCCTCCCGAGTGTCATTTGTATTTGTTACTCTTGCTCCAAGATATTTTAATTTTTCCGCCTCTTCGAAGGATAATTCTCCAATTTTTATATTTCCATTTCGTACAATATTCTGGTCACGAGACATAATCATATACTTTGTGTTTTCGGGATTTACTTCCAAACCGATCGCTTTACTTGCTTCAAGTAAAATTTCCATGTTTTCCCTAATCGTTTGTGTATTTTCTCCTAACATATTCACGTCATCCGCATAGACAAGAAGCTGATGTAACCCGTTCAATTCCAAACCCTGCCTGTTATCCTGAACTTTCCTAATGGCATATTCTAAAGTGAAGTGAAAAAGTAAAGGTGATAGTGCATCTCCCTGCTTTAGCCCGCAGTGAATTGGAAAAACATCAGAAACTGACCTATACGGACTCTGCTGTATGTTTCATTGAGACACATTTTAATTAATCGAACTATTTTCTTGAGAATACCAAATTCAATAAGAATATCATATAATATTTCCCTCTTAACAGAGTCATATGCTTTTTTGAAATCTATGAATAACTGATGTGCTGGTAGCGATATTAAATTTTAGTTTTAGCTTTTGAATACAATTTCAGTCGGAAAACATATAGGCCTAACTACAAAGATATCACGTCTTCCTGAGAAAAATAAAACAAGTTTCTTAGACTTGTCGTAAGCTTGTTATTGGGATTGTTGATATTGCTTTGTAGCTGGCAGTTTTGACCAGTCTGGTTCAATTGTAGATACTCTTAATTCGCAAGTTTAGCTCAACATTAAACTTACATTTATATCAGTCCTTTATGGAGACCAACAGAAAATGTACACTAAAGGTTCATTCACAATGACAATTAAACATAACGTAAGCGTTAACTTAAACATATAAACGCTACGTAAAATCAAGAACATTCGCGATGGGAACATAAACATAACCGCGAAGATACTTGGTAACCATGGAAACATAACAACGACGTCATTTCCTCATGTTCTGTTGTATACTTCAGCGCTCCACGATTGTGTTCTGTTTGCAAATCATGTAAACATAATAATAATAATAATAATAATAATAATAATAATAATAATAATAATGATTTATTTAACCTGGCAGAGTTAAGACCATACGGCCTTCTCTAACACTCAACCAGGAGTAAAGACTGCGTTACAAAAACACTACAAATTTACAAAGTACACTACAATTTTACACACAAACTTAATAAGATAATAATAATAATAATAATAATAATAATAATAATAATAATAATAATAATAATAATAAAATGTAAACAACAAGTAAGAAGAAATCAGATATGACATATAACATAGAGAAACAAAGAAAAAAGCATAATAAAATGTGAACAGCAGGTCAAAATAAATGAGGCATACAAAGTATAAAAAAATAAGACAATTATTGATGATAATAATGATAATAATAATAATAATAATAATAGTAATAATAATAATGATAATAACAATAATAATAACGGGCCTAATAGTAATAATAATACTAATAGTAGTAATAAAATAGTTCAGTACAAAGCATACAATGAATACAATATTTTTAAGTACACACAATAAGGAAAATTATGTTTATATATAGCTCAACTTATCACATTAGAGATAGACTATACCATTGTCGGAAAATATGAAAACAAAAATATAAAATAAGTGAAATATCACTAGAACATAAAAAGAAAAAAATGTGAATACGTGGAAACATGCAATACAACACTTGTCATATTAGTAAGTTAGTTTGGCAACTCGTCATAAGATAATTTTCTAACTTGGATTTGAAAGATTTCAATGTTCGGCAGCCCTTGACTTTAGGCGGCAGAGAGTTCCAGTGACGAGAGGTAGCAACAGTGAAAGATGAGGAATACAGAGATGATGTGTGAAGTGGAATTGCTAGCGTGTTATCGCGTTGTGATCGAGTATTAATATTATGATAGCGAGAGAGAGAGTATGAAAACGAGCGAATAAATGATAGGGGGATGAAGTGTGCATAATTCGATATAGGAGAGAAAGTGAGTGCAGATTTCTCCTCTCATGTAACCTAAGCCATGATAACTTCTCGAAAGAAGGTGAGATATGATTATAGTATCGAACATTACAAATGAAGCGGACGCACGCGTTGTGAACACGCTGTAGTTTCTGAGCGGAATCAATCCTGAGATCACTGAACAAAACGTCGCAATAATCGAAGTGAGGTAGAATGAGTGTCTGTACCAGCGTCTGTTTTAATTTAGATGGATAATGATACAATCTTTTTAGTGAATGGAGAATAGAGAATGCCTTCTTACATGTATATTTAATATGCGTATCCCAACTGAGATTAGATTCGAAATGCACATAGGCATGGAAGTTTGTAGTTTGCAACTTTCATGCTAACGTCTAACGGTAATGTTAATGTCAATGCTTATGTGAATCGTTGTGAATGATCCCATTTGGTAACCTGGGCGCAAACTTCTGTGTTTATGTTACGGTTATGTTTAATTTTCATTGTGAATGGACCTTAAGTACGCTGACGTTTAGGTGTTGTGTTGTAGATCGGAAAACATGGGGATATATGGTGAATGCAGATAAGATTCAATAAAATCATTGCGGGAAACACATCTTTTTAAGCTCTCGTCAAAATATAATAACTAACAGTTTTTCTTCTTTGGCGGACGAACTATTTTTTGTCATACGGAATTTCAAGAAGGAAATATTCCCTTAATTTTAATGTTAATAAATCAAGATGTCCTTCATACTCCCAACGATATTCGGATAAGAGTTCATCACGTTCATCAAGTTACTTAGAGTGGGAAATTAATCGAATTCTGGATTGACAACACAGACCACAAGTGTAAATTCTCTATCATTGCTCCAATCTTATCCTGAACGTTGACACCTAAAGCTGGACCCTGAAAATTGAATTCAGAAAATTTAAAAATCTAAAGTAACAGATAGGTAGGCTAGGCTTGCGAGCTAAAAGAAGTCCCTCTGATGATCTCATTCCTGGTTAACTCTGTGTCTCACAAATCTGACACAAGCAAACAAATATTGTTTCAAGCTGAGAAAAATCGGCGAACGCGATGAAGTTAAATTTAATTGAAATGCCATTTGAAAAATATATCTTGTTAACGAAGACACCTTTCGAACTACTCGCGGGCTCCTGGAGGTCCGTGGACCAGAGGTTGAGAACCACTGATCTAGGAGATCTGTGATAGATGAGAAAGTTTCCCGAGAAACCAAGATTAAAACCTTTATTGAAACTCAAGACCAATCACCCTCATCTCTTTTATTTCCACAAGAAATGAAAAGAAAATCCAAAGCGCCTACGCAAAAAAGAAATCCAAGAAAGAAAGAAAAGTAATATAGAATAACCATTTTGGTAGGAGAGCATCAGGGAGGAAATCCTTAAAACAAATCTATATACTGATACTGCATGGATCTTAAATACCGATACAATGGTTAGTGATGAGGTACCCATAGAAATATATACGGGGTGTAAGGGGTATAAGTGCCGTTCTTTTCACGGTTATCGAGGACTGTCTACAGGATCAAAAAAATGTCCATACAACATAGGGTCAAAACTTGAAAGTTTTCGCAGAAAAAATATTTCTTTTCTTATTTTATTTGCGTTACACTGCTTATATCGTTAGTAAAATTACGAAAACAATTACATCAGTAGGTATATCTAGCAAAGAGTTAATATTAGTTAAAATACATATTTGTGTGTTCTATACGTTTTCGTGAAATTAAATAAAATTACGTGCTTAAATTTGTTCATATTCTGACGTGAGAGACGTGGCAACGTTCAGCAGGCAGTACTCTGCACAGCCTTACGTACACATCAGCCGAGTTCAAGCTCCCTGTCCATAGCTCTACTGCAGTTCGGTACCAGATATTCACAGTTTAGGAATATCATTATATTATTAATTTATGGAGAAAGTCGTCGTAATTAAAATGAGGCAAGAAGATGTACCGTCAATGTATTCCTCAAAGAAGGTTTTTTAATCGGCGAACTTTTGTACCAGTTTCTCAACGATTATTACAAACTAGGAGTCTCTTACCCCGTTTCGAAAATCACACAAACTGAAATTTCTTTAAAAATGGTACTACTTTATGGAAGAGGGAGATATTAAAATGTTGCATTTAAAAAAAGTTCGTGTGATTTTGTGCAGTAAACTATTATTGTTTATATTTTAGATGTAGAATAAAAAATGAATTCTTACTGAATTTGGTATTCCCAAGAAACTAGTTCGATTAATTAAAATGTGTCTCGATGAAACGTACAGCACAGTTCGTATAGGTCAGTTTCTGTCAGATGCGTTTCCAATTCACTGTGGGCTAAACCAAGGAGATGCACTATCACCTTTACTTTTTAACTTTACTCTAGAGTATGCCATTAGGAAAGTCCAGCATAACAGAGAGGGTTTGGAATTGAACGGGTCACATCAGCTGCTTGTCTATGCGGATGACGTGAATATGTTAGGAGAAAATCCAGAAACGATTAGGGAAAATACGGGAATTTTACTTGAAGCAAGTAAAGAGATAGGTTTGGAAGTCAATCCCGAAAAGACAAAGTATATGATTATGTCTCGTGACCAGAATATTGTACGAAATGGAAATATAAAAATTTATCTTTTGAAGAGGTGGAGAAGTTCAAATATCTTTGAGTAACAGTAACAAATATAAATGATACTCGGGAGGAAATTAAACGCAGAATAAATATGGGAAATGCCTGTTATTATTCGGTTGAGAAGCTTTTATCATCCAGTCTGCTGTCAAAAAATCTGGAAGTTAGAATTTATAAAACAGTTATATTACCGGTTCTTCTGTATGGTTGTGAAACTTGGACTCTCACTTTGAGAGGGGAACATAGGTTAAGGGTGTTTGAGGATAAGGTACTTAGGAAAATATTTGGGGCTAAGAGGGATGAAGTTACAGGAGAATGGAGAAAGTTACACAACACAGAGCTGCACGCATTGTATTCTTCACCTGACATAATTAGGAACATTAAATCCAGACGTTTGAGATGGGCAGGACATGTAGCACGTATGGGCGAATCCAGAAATGCATATAGAGTGTTAGTTGGGAGGCCGGAGGGAAAAGACCTTTGGGGAGGCCGAGACGTAGATGGGAAGGTAATATTAAAATGGATTTGAGGGAGGTGGGATATGATGGTAGAGAATGGATTAATCTTGCTCAGGATAGGGACCAATGGCGGGCTTATGTGGGGGCGGCAATGAATCTCCGGGTTCCTTAAAAGCCAGTAAGTAAGTATTAATTTATGGAGAAAGTCGTCGTAATTCAAATGAGGCAAGAAGATATACCGTCAATGTATTCCTCAAATAAGCTTATTTAATCGGCGAACTTTTGTAGCAGTTTCTCAACGATTATTAGAAACTAGGAGTCTCTTACCTCGTTTCGAAAATCACATAAACAGGAATTTCTTTAAAAATGACACTGCTTTATGGAATAGGGAGAGATTAGAATGTTGCATTTATATAGAAGTTCGTGTGATTTTGTGCAGTAAACTATTATTGTTTATATTTTAGACGTGGAATAAAAAATGGACCAATATTGCCAATATTGTTAAATAAAATGGAAATTTACCATGAAGTTCTATTAATGAGATTGAAAGTTTGTATTTGCTGTTCGTTTTATGTAAACAACGATCCGTCCCTGCATTAGAACAGAGCATCTGTTTTGTACCGGTATGTCTGTACCCGCTTGAGCTGTACTGTGTACTTGTAAACTTCCTCCTCCCCATACAGTAACGTTGCCAGACGTATAATATTGTAAACTTCAATAATTAGTTAAATATTACAATTAGAAAAAAAATGTGAGGACTTTTTTTCTTCCTTATGACATGAACAATCATCAGTTAAAATAATGGCATTTATACCTCTTACACCCTGTATAATAAATAAATCTAATTGGACAGTGGGACATAAACAATATAAATGACCACCCAAGGTTCAAAACCGAAACTTATTTGCTGCAGAATTCAACCAAGCTCTCAATCTTAAAAATCTTTCCGAATTTGATCTAGAATTGATTACTAACGCCCGCCCAACATACCATTACAGATTTCTTAGATAGTCACTATCCTTTATACAGATTAAATGAACACATACTAAACGTCACTCACAATAGTGGTTGCCAGACTGTTCTGAAGCAATTACGAAACGTCGATTACCCTTAAACCTTAAATTCGCAAAGTATTCTATAGGACACAACAGATTAATAGGCTATATGCTATAATTTTAATAGAACAATAGAAAAAAAAATTGGTAGGAAAATTAAAATTTCACAACATACAAAATATGGACATTGCGATAGTTGTTTTCTTTACGGTCCGACACGGTTTAATGAACTAGTGTGAGAAATGAAGTTTTGCCAATTTAAGGGTTAAACCAATATTTAAACGAAGAAACAAGACACAATTATTTTATTTTTAAAAACCAAGCGGTAGCTACTTTGAGATTTTATTTAAAAAAAGCAGAAAGCAGGGTTGGCTTAAATGTTGTTCTCGAATATCAGCCTACGGTAACGTGTCGGAATTATGAGCCAAAATCAAGTGGTACACGAATAAAAAGCCTGTCTATTTCAGCAAATACTGTGAATTATGATGTCGATATACAAAATAAATTTAGTTAGGGATTGCACCTCTATCTGTATGTCGAGAAGAGGAAGTAATACAATCGAGTAGGGACCAGGAAATACACCCTTTATTACTACCTACAAGTATAGGCCTATATAAAATTAACTTGTTACTACAAAAACGCAGGAACTCAACATCCCCGGACCCAGATAGAATCCTTACGAGAAGATTAAACAAAAATTATCACACCAGAATTTATCTTTATTAGCTTTAAGCAGCCTAGACTCTAATATTATATTCAACAAACGTCTCACAGAATTGGCTTCATTGTTATGCTGTCCCAATATTGAGACCAGACAAGCTAGTGATCGTGGTATAATACTTTTTAATGTCCCACGAAAAATATTTGAACAAATTTTATCGCTTCGAATCTATTGGTACATGGAAAGAATGGGTCTTTGACCCAAGAATCAATATGGCTTCCTTAAAGGTTTTAATCTGGACCATAATGAAATTTACTTCAAATATTAATGAAATAAAATAATACTACAGGGTCACAAAAACAAGAAGCTTTTGTTTTATTTTTAGATGTCGCCCGGGCTTATGATTCAGATTGTTTAGATTTAGTTTCGGAAAACTACACTGTTTGCACTTTTCAGTGTCTCTAATTAGACTTATAAATATATAAATCTATAAATCGGTCAGTATCATTACACCCCCATTTCAAGACTCTATACAACGCGTAACATCAATAACCCTATACCAAGGGACACCCTTAAGTCCCATTTTATTTGTTGTATTGTATTGTATTGTATTGTATTGTATTGTATTGTATTTATTAACATTCCATGGTATTCATACATTGCTTACAGCTAGAATATGGAACAAGTCAAAAGACTTAATACTACTATAAAGTCTTAATTTATTTATAGTCACATTCTAGTTGAAATATATACAGAAGAGATTTATAATATAGTCTACTAGTAAAACACAAAGTTTTAGTATCAACTTCATGAAGCGTTATTGAATGTCATGAATTCACCTACAGAATAGAAGGCGTGAGAAATTAGGTACTTCTTTAATTTAACCCTAAATAATCTTATTTTGAATTTCATCTTTTATATTGTTAGGGAGGCTATTAAAAATTTTACTGCCATATAACTCACGATAGACTTGTCGATGGAGTATGAAAGTCATTTTTGACGTGTATTTACTGTATGCTATGAACTGTTGAATTAGTTACAAAGTTTTCACGATTACATACGAGGAAGATTATTAATGAAAAGATATAATGACAAGCCATGGGCATTATTTGTAGTTTTTTTAAAATAGTCCTACGCGATTCCCTAGATTTGGCACCTACTATTATTCTAATTACTCTTTTTTGTAGTAGGAATATACTGTTACTATCTATGGAATTTCCCCAGAATATTATTCCAAAACTCATTGCCGAGTGGAAGTATGCAAAGTATATTGTTTTTAATGTATTGATATTTACTATCTTTTGCATAGACATGTTAGTGACAAAACGACACTGCGCTTTAGTTCAACGTCAAACATCAAGATCAACAGAAACTGCCCTATTCAACGAACTTTAAATCGGCAAATACAGCCAACATATGTTCAAAGTGATTATAAACTTTTAAAGTGATTTTACAAAGTGTTCACATTTCAATGACTACGCTAATAGTGGTTACAATTCTTAAACAGTTTTATTTTATATATTTTAGATCATATCACATGACTTGCAGCGATTTAAATCGGCAAATACAGCCAACACATGTTCAAAGTGATTTAAACTTTTAAAGTGTTTACACAAAGTGTTCACATTTCAATAACTACGCTAATAGTGGTTACAATTCTTAAACAGTTTTATTTTATATATTTTAGATCATATCACATGACTTGCAGCGATTTAAATCGGCAAATACAGCCAACACATGTTCAAAGTGATTTAAACTTTTAAAGTGTTTACACAAAGTGTTCACATTTCAATAACTACGCTAATAGTGGTTACAATTCTTAAACAGTTTTATTTTATATTTATATTTTAGATCATACTACATGACTCGCAGTGATTTAAATCGGCAAATACAGCCAACACATGTTCAAAGTGATTTAAACTTTTAAAGTGTTTACACAAAGTGTTCACATTTCAATAACTACGCTAATAGTGGTTACAATTCTTAAACAGTTTTATTTTATATTTATATTTTAGATCATACTATATGACTCGCAGTGATTTAAATCGGCAAATACAGCCAACACATGTTCAAAGTGATTTAAACTTTTAAAGTGTTTACACAAAGTGTTCACATTTCAGTAACTACGCTAATAGTGGTTACAATTCTTAAACAGTTTTATTTTATATTTATATTTTAGATCATACTACATGACTCGCAGTGATTTAACCTAACATACTATGTATATCATAGATCAACCTAAGTTAAGCCCAAGCAACCACACTAATATGACCCGAAAATTACCACATCAAGTTCCATCTAATAGGCAAGGTTTTCATCATATTAATCTAACACATCACATCTGAAGATGATACACAAGTATCGAAAACGTTAATGAAAATTTAATTTATTTATTTTATGATAAGCAAAGGGGGTTTTGTACACATATAATTATAGTCAAACATTAATAGCTTATCGGCAAACTTCAACATGAAATTGGTTTACAACTTTGTTTCCTTTGCAAATATAGCGATCACCAAACTCATCGGGCATTTATGGAAACTTTCAGAGATTCCGCTATTTCGTAAACTTCAGTATACAGCACAAATTTCTCCTTCAAATATTACGTCTCGTAAACTGCCTGAATATCTGTCACGGTTCGTAGAACACACAAACAGTGAACGTTTCGAAGGCCTCCTCTTTGCTGTATTGAATATCGCTCAGTGGTCGGTTTTAATCAATTACTACAGCAAATATGATGTAGGTATAGTACAAAAATCTACAGAATTCTTGAATCGGTTTTCTGTCAATTGCAATAATCTCATAATTCAATAACATACAGGATTAAATAAAAGCACCCTGGGAGCACAATTCCACATCGAAACAGAGAGGACAATACCGATAGTTAAATTCCTGTCTATATGTTCTGCCGAAGTGTTAGTAATTCGACAAACCCTGATATCAATGGGAAGAAAAATACTACAAACTCCACAATTATGTTATTTTCTAACTCAAAAATTGCAGTAACAAATGAATCGGTCATTCGTAAAACTACATGGGTCACAGAAAACAAGTTTCGAGAAAAATAGGAAAAATTTTCTGTTAGGTCTGTGAAATGTTTACAGGAGGACCATACATTAATGTGTCTGATTACAAAAGCATTGTATTTTACGTATTTCATATCACCATAAAATATTTTTTTAATTTCTTGGACTCGTGTTGTTTTAATAAGTACCAATAACAAAAACTCTAGTACCGTAGAAGAGGGTAAAGTCGATCAAAATTTTGCAATTTTTTTTTTATGATATTGAGGTTATGCAATGGAGCGAAGTTCCTCAGAAAATAGCATTTTGTCGTCATATCTTTCACTTATGAAGACACGTTACAAGAATTGAATTACAATTTATAAAAAACTGATTTTTTTATTTGAATTGTGATCGAAGTTACCTGCTTAAATAGGGTGAAGTCGATCACCATTGAGTTTTTAGTTTAAGATCTATTTTAAAATATTACGGAGTAAAGTCGATCATTGTTTATATTTTTAAAAACAAATTAAGTGTATTACATATATTTTATTTGTTATAAGGTTTGTAAAAACAATAATAATATAGAATATATGCCTATAGCGTTATATAGTGTGTCTTTTGTTACTGTGATCATACAATTCGATACAAATAGGCCTATAGGTATCCACTGTACAAACGTGACTATGATTGCCAACTTATAAAACATAAAAACACATTTTAACACTTCACATACCAACAAATATTTAAAAATTCAAAATTTACATTGAAATACCACACTTCAATTATAATCTAAACTGCAATTCAACATTGCTTAGATTTATATCAGATGTAATTTGAAATCTTCCCCTCCTCATGTCACTTTAGAAATTACATTGTTCCCATAGTCGGGTACAGAGGGGTGTACAAAATATATTCCTTTGGCAGTGCTTCTCTTACGCAAGAAATTCACCATAATTTCGTCTTCCTCTTTCCCCACTATCCCATCAATATAAGTTATACTATGACACTTTTCTATTTATAAGTGTTAGTTGGAGGTATTTCGGTAAACAATTTATTCTTCCTGCTGGTCCTATCTGTTTCGAGTAGGTCGATGGCATGATCGACTTAACTCTCCAAAGGTACAAGTTTTCTTAAAATAATAAGTTCCAATACTAACATTTACGAACTGCAAAACTATTATTTCAGAATACAATCTCAACGAAAAGTACTTGCGTATACTTCCTGTCTCCTTTCACTGCTGAATATAATTTAGAGTTTGTAAGACTTTGTTTTCATTTAAGAGAAAAAGTTGAAAATAACAATTTTCACTTCAACGGTAATTACACAGTGTTCCCATTGTCGGCATTCGCAGGCTTTTTGTTGTCCCTCTCGCTTACATTTGCAATGTCAGGCAATGAAGTCACCATAACAAAATTTTAACAAGCAATTGAGAAAATATATAATTTTCAATAAAAATTGAAAATGATCTATTATACACCCACTGATTATTGACTCTACCCACTTCTACGGTATCCTGTCAAAATATGACGTGCATTGTTCGTTGTAGTGTGAAATACATTATTATACAGTTTCAATCAATTTATATTGTTATTTCTATTTCATATTCATATCATTCACAAATTAAATTCAAAATATCATAGCCGACTTAAAAAAAAAAGTTATTCGCGAGTAATTAATTTTCATACCAGTGTGTCACATGTTTAATGACAATTTATGAGTACAGCCATATCTTTAGTTCACAATAAGAAAATAACATAAATTGCTTATTATCCCTCCAAAAAAGACGGTGTTTCTTGTTTGGGATGTGTTTTCGAGGACTTTTTCTCTTTATATCATGCACTTCTACAAGTCTTTGAAGGTACACAGGTACACATCTTGTTCATTTTTGCTTTAAAATGACGTAATTTTATCAAAACTGTCTATTCTATCTGGTACAGGTACTTTCATAGAACACTGTTGATTATTTTTTCTTCTTCTGAACTCTTGGAACTATACTCACTGTCCAACACCTTGACAAAGAAGTGCATGCTAGCAAATGCGTCATGGCTGCATCATGGCGAGTCGGGACTGATGTGGTTTTGAAAGAACTCTATGTTTTAAGATTTTGTTAGAATTGTTAATAATGATTGGACTCATGCTGTTTTGACTGGAAATTATGCGTCTACCTATAGTGCTTCGTATAATACCGGTGACTCATTTTTGTAAAAATGTGGACTCCTGTGGTTTTACAAATGAATCCTATAGATTCAAAATCCCCTATATCCACTTTCACAAATTGAAGGATTTGAACAGTAGGCTAAGTGGTGACAAATAGAGGAAATTTTCAACGTAACAATGACTTTTTAATAAACCTTGTCTTTCAAATTTAGTGCATTTTTGAATTCAAACTGTATAAATCATTCGAATTCATTCTTAGCAAGCAATATGTGGGAGTAAATCAATTACGAACAAAATGGTCTTTAGAGAGTTTTGAATCTAGAGGATTCAAATGTCCGATTCAGTACAGCGCAATTATCTAAAAAATTAGGATTGTTAGACTTCAATTCTAAATATTTCTTAAGGGGACGGGAACCCTGTAATATGCTCAAAATTTCAATTTTTTTAAATTAATTTAGGCTATATTCTCTGAAAAATCCTCTTCCCAGCGGTATATCATTTATGCACATTATTATTATTATTGTCCTGGAAATATATTTCAAACATTTTTATCTGCGATGAGGAATATGCAGCTGCGATGTTGTGATAACTTTGGCAGCCATTTTCCGTAAGTTTGTATTTTTATCTATAAAGTATACCATATCTCAGCTTCTAATGGTTAGATATATTTCAAATTTTCTGTGTGTATTTAGTTGGTATTGTAGCATAAATTTACGTAGGGGTTTTTAAAAATAATGGTTTTTAAAGCAGATTTCTTGAAAAATATAACAAAAATGAGATAAAAATTTACGTATTCAAAAAAAAAATTAATAAATTTATAAAATATTGTTTTTTTTTATCTTTCCATCAGATTATTTATAAGCAGAGACCGGAACTTTGGTAGAATGCCTTTTAAATGTGTTAAATCTATCTTCATTTTGAAAGTAAATCTGTACGAATTATACCTTTGAGATTGAAACGTCACAGTTTTATGTTGCCCTTTTCTGTCTTTTTAAATATAAATGCCTAATTTACAATATAAATACTTTTTTGCCTTTATTTGATTATTTATCTATTACTTATTAATTTGTTATTAAAATTTCCTACAGGTATATTTTAATTTATTTCTATAACCGCTACAATGAAAGTGACTTCACCGAATATATATTATTGTCTTTCAGTCAGTTCATATTCTCTTTGCAACAGTGAGTGCTGCCGTACAAAAATGTATAACAGTAAGCGTTTTAATTATCGCTTGTGTTTATTTGACAAGGCAACACTGAGTGCGGGTCTAACGTAATTTTTAACGGTTATTTTTCTTTCAGTTTTCATTGCGACGTTGTTGTAGCTAGCAGCAAGATACCGAAATTCAGTGTTCCTTTACGCAGTAAATTGCAAAGTTGGGTTAATACTTTTGGATCCGACGTATTTTGTACTGACGGTAAAGTACTTAGGTACATTCAAAATATGTGAGCAGTCAGTGAACTACGAAAATAAATATTTCATATCGCAACATATCAGTACCGGTACAACCAAATATAAAAATTCTCTTTCCAAGGCTACTGAGAAGGAGATTTCTTTGCTTCCAACGGTAATTGCAACATCGAGTTGAAAATCTCAGTTTGCATTCGACTTATGTTAAGCTTTTCTTGCAGCCGAAATCCCTTTGTGGAAAATGCAGGGTTGTGGGTCTAGTGCAAGGTTTTAATAATTGCCTTTTTGCCTGCCTATTTTAGCTATTTATAATGCCTTTTTGCCTGCCTATTTTAGCTATTTATGATGCCTTTCTGTCTGCCTATTTTAATGATTCATAATGCCTAAACTTCCGGTCTCTGCTTATAAGAGTGTTATAAATAAGCTGTAAATGTTTCATTGTTCTACTCGGAACAGTTTTAGAGAAAATTTACTGTAAATATCACTAATTTAACATGTGTTAAGATAGGAGATTCCCGATCCCCAAATAAATTAGATCTATAACTTACTAATAAAACAACAATATCCAACTCATCTGGATTCCGGGCCATGAGGGTATTCCAGCAAATGAGATCGTTGATACATTAGCTAAAGATATCACAAACCTAGAAAATACTAGTGGCTTGAGCAGCAAATGCTGCAAACTAAGTTCATTAGACGTTCTAATAAACATTTTTCAGATTTATTTTCAATGAATACCAGACATTGCTTCCATAATAATGAAACATAATGAAACATACTCCCTCTAAATGTTTTTATGCCAAATACTTTTTCTTGAACCTATACTGTACACCTTCAGTTTTTTTTTTTTGAAAGCGAAAACGCAAGTAACAATGTCTGGACGATCAGACGGTTTTTCGTGTGGGAGTCAAGCAGTAGCTATTTCAGGTCACTGTGGATTGTAGGTGAAAGTTAAAAAAAAAAATGTCAGGTTTGCTATGCTTCCGAACAATAGACATCGCATTTTGGTATAGCTGGTGCATGTTTCGTAAACTACCTCGAAATGTAGATAGTAAAATCATTTTATCCTGCTAAGAGATCTTGCTGAAATGTTCGGGAGACTACAAAATCTTGTAGGCCTCATATTTTATCAGTAATTAATACCTTCTGGTCTTTCCCTCTTAGGAACTGTAATTTTTGCGCCCTCTCGAGCCAATGCTGAAGAGAACCATGCATGTAAATATCTACACCACACCGCCATTAAATATATGAAAAAGACCCAACCCCACGTGATTAATAACTATAAAAATATTTGATTTTTAATAACAATATTATTATCTTACGTAAGTTTTCAGTAACATACTATATATACCATGTAGCCGCCACTCGGTAAATTATAGAAATCAAGATCTAATTTAAGATTATATTCTCTACATCTACTTATATAACCCAAAAACGTTTCACTTTCATATCATCAATATAGCATTAATATGTATAATTAATGAAAAATAGTCACATCCTGGCATTAACTACAATAATATTTAATTTCTAATCGTAATAATGTCATCAAACCACTTCAAGTTTTGTAGTTTTTAATATCCAATACACAGCTGTACACAGAAAATCACACACCACAGAATCAGACCTGTAAATGTTTAGCAAGTCTTGAAGTTTTTAATCACCAATTTAATTTGAGCTCTAAATATGTCAGCATTCTTGCAGATCAGGCCTTCGTGTAATATTGTTTACTGTAGTGTGTGTTTTGTTTTATTCTGAATTGCATTTAGTTAGTGATGACAGATGGATTTTATAAAATAGGAAAATTATTTTGAAAAAATTGACATTTCACTGAAAACTACTACTTTTCTGAAAAACTTTGAGTTCCAAGCTTCAAAATGAGGGGTCATTTATTAAAATCCGTTCAGCGTTTTCCCGTAATTTCCATTACCAGTTCAAATTATATATATAGATGTGTCATTTTGTCTCTCACTCATTAGTGATGTGATTCAATTTAAAAAAATGCCTTTTAATATATATCGCCTCAACAATTAATTTTAGATAGTACTGCGTACATCCCAATGGCTAAACCGTGGTTTTATAGTAAAAAGAATACTCGGGACGAACTAGTATTCTTTTTTTATATATCTTTTAAACAAGCTTTGACTCCGGAATATTTATTCCGCATTAAAAAATCTGACATTGCTTTGTATTTTATTGCATTGTATTGTATTTATTTACATTCCATGGTATTCATACATTGCTTTACAGCTAGAATATGGAACAAGTCAAAAAACTTAATACTTTTATAAAGTCTTAATTTATTCTTCAAACCATTAATTTTTCGAAGCATTGCAAAATGGTATAGCCTTAGGACGCTACGAATATGTGTACTAGAAATAAAAAAAAAATTCAAATGTTGAATAAGGGATTCGAACCCGAATTGCATACAATACACTTAGTGTTTACATTCGAGTCCAGCGCGCTACCGCCTGAGCCACGTCGTTGCGTTTTGTTGGGTTGCAGCAATGAATAGATACGCTACAATCGTTTGACTCGTAATTTTCCAATTTTTTTTTCTCTTGAACCCAGGCCTATATGGAAAAAAGGCGAGACACGTGTCTTATGGATTTGGCCATACTTTCATCCAAAATTTTCCCGACCCGAATTCTGACATCTTTTTGTTACTTAATTTCAATATGATTTCAACCAAATTTTACGGCTGATATATTAAGCATCTGTGTGTATTGCTTCATTGCTTCCTATAATTTGGCCAGATTTAAAGCACTGTATCATAATAACCCTCTAGGCGTGTCACAGTAGCTCATGGTTTTGTTTTAATTTTATCCATTATTAAAAAATATTTAATTCCAGATCCTTCATATATCGGTATGTCTAAAGTAGTACAAGACTTGATTTTTTAAAATTTGTATATGCCTTGACAGAAAAAATTACACGAAAACTTTGATTTCTTGCATCATAATAGACTTACTTGGCCCTATAACAGATGACGAGGGATATAGGTAGATAGTTTACCAACTTACTACCACAGAAATCAAATAAAACATAAATCTAATCGACATGAATATCGTACTCAAAGACAAAAGTCTACTTTCCCATTAATTGAGCCTAAATGTCATACAAGTGCAGCTCTTAAACATGGTGCCAGTTTCGGCCCAAGACTTTATAATAAAACCATAAACCATTTTCCAAATTTGAAATATTTAAAAATTGAACCTTTTAAAAAAGAAATTTATAAAATTATTCATGATATGTACAGGGACATCGTTTTATTTTTACTAACATTTCTAATATTAACCTGCCTATACCTTTGGCTTAAAGGTTGTAAACCGGAAACACCGTTTGATACCCTCTTCCACTGGAGTTCGATGATACTGGCGTAAGATACAAACAAATCACTTTACTAGGTATAGGAGGGATGAAAAGTAGTTCATCCATTTACGTAAAGTAGGAAATATCGCGATTTTGAGTTTGATAATTATCATTAGGTTTTTGTTTAATCAAAATACAGTACAGTATTAACAATAAGTGTTTTTACTCTCGAACTGAGCTGTCCGTTCGGACGTATTCATTATGCAGTGTATATTATACTGTCAACAGCACATTAGCGTACAATATAGAGAATGAAGTTAAATTGAAAAATAATCATAATATGGATATTTAAACATATATTTGAAAGTGATGGCCGTTCATTTCTATACAGGTTTCAGTTCCTTTTTGCATATTATCGCCCTATATACTATTGTACCTAATTCCAATTACCAGTTTCGTCTTTCGTACTACTAACTCATGTTGAAATAATTGTGTACCTACTCTATAAAAGAGTACTTTACGTATTGTAAACTCAATCTTCACTTTTGTCCGATCCGAAAAGATAAAATTATTCAGACATGCTATTTATTGTCCGTTCCAGTGGTTTTGTCGAGGGTCGTAGAAAGGAAGGAAATCACGTGACAGTTAATTACTTAATGAGGTATTTTTATTTAAGTTATTTTAAACCGTTGTATAATATTACGTAGACGTTCAATTCCTAACAGAAATTAATGTTTTCAGAAAAGAGCTAAGACAGCCCAGCCACAAAGGGACGGGCAGAAATGGGTGGGGGAAACCGGGATGCGACATAGGCAAACGGACGACAGTACCTGTGCGAGAATATGATTAAATATTGAAAGCGAACATATTTCTGGAACGTACTATACTCACTAACTCAGTACTGTTTGTGTTTACTAAGACCGTAAGGCGACTTTGATGTATACGCTTGGCTCTGTGTGGAGAACGATTGGAAGTTTACTAGTAGAGGGGGTGGGAGTGAAGTACATTCAAAAACTCAGGTACAATAAAAATTGAAGTAAAAATAAAATGATGTCCCTGTATATAATATAAACAAATGTGTGTATTTTTTACCTTTTATTTCTGTCGACTATATTCATGCTTTTATTGAATATCACTGGCTTCTGTCTGATTGTCAATTTATATTAAATGTGTTTTTTTCCTCTCTTTTTTGTCTTTCTTCTTTTGTTTTGCTCTTGTGTATTATTTATTGGTTTGAATGAAGTTACCGTATTTAGTAAACTGTCCTTGTAAATTTTATGTTGTATTATTGGCTAAGACCACACCGTACACGAGCCTGGCTCTTACGGTAGTGGCTAGAAACATTTTCGTTTTATAATTTTAATTTGCACTCGCTAGCTAGCTAGTTGAATAAATAAAATTAAATAAATCGTACCATACGTCGCAATGGAGACGAGAGAATCGTATTGTTCATGATTAACAGATTAGGGGGGAAGTATCGTATTAGGGTACTTGCGATTTTATTTGGCTATTGATTTTTTACAGTGGGTTATTCGCGACATTTTGGGCTACTGGAAATATTTATTGTTAGACTATTTTTAGGCAATATTTTTGTAAAGAAATCTAAAAGCTATAAAAATATAATTTTAAATATTATCAGCTACCACCACCGCCGTCTAGGTAAGCGTATACAGTGTTTTAATTATTTCTTGTTGCCGCATACAAGAAATACTAAATTCCACTTGAGTTAAGGGGAATTGGGCGTTATCGCATGCAAAGTAATGGTAAAAATAGCCTATCTTCAAGCAGTTATAAATGTAATACTATTTATCACAGCTATTTCATTTTTGTAGTGATATATGTATACACATTAAACTTTAAAATGAAAAAAAGAATGGTTAATCTAGTGTAAATCTTACCCTTAAATTAATTTTTGAATTTAAACAAATTTTTTATATAAATTCACTACATACCTGTGATTAGGTACACTCTATTCACTTATCATAGCACATATTGAATTAAAATTTTGGCCACTTACTGCTAATAGATATTAAAACATACCCTACTAAAATTATTAAAATATCTGTAGTATTACGGGCATAGGGTTTATACTAATCTTAAATTTTTTTAATTTATTGACGGTGATGATTACTATAAGCCCTATGCCCATAATATTACAGATATATGAATAATTTTAGTAAAGTATGTTTTAGTATCTATTAGCAGTAAGTGGTCAAATTTTCAATGCAATATGTGCTATAATAAGTGAATAGAGTGTACCTAATCACAGGTATGTAGTGAATTTATAAAAAAAATTGTGCTTAATTAAAAAAAATTAATTTAAGGATACAGATTTACTCTAGAGTCACCATTCTTTTTCATTTTAAAGCTTAATATGTATACACACATAGCTAACAAAAATGAAAGACCACTGATAAATAGTAGACTATTATATTTATGACTGCTAGAAGATAGGCTATTTTTACCATTATTTTGCATGCGATAATGACCAACTCCCCTTAAAGATTACAACAATTACAGCTTTGCAGAGATCAATTCACACCTGCACCGCGTCGCAAAGGAACCGCTTGCTCAATTTCGAATCATTGGCCTATAACAATTACTCGTCATTTTTAGTGTGTAAATGCAGGCAATGTCCTTATCAATTCGTTTCCTAAGTTAAATTTTAATGAACCTCATGAAGCTCTTGTCACAGACAGTGTGATCAGCGACAACACACGCCCAAAAAAACTATTTTATTATAATGTAAAAAGTTGACTTGAAATTATCGTATTTTAGAGAAGATTTTTAATACCATTATGATATAGCCTATCGTTTATTGGATGAAATTATTGTAGAAATAATAATTATCATATAGCGTGGCAACCCTGGATGTGCAATAGGGTGGAGTGAATCTGTACAGAAAATTGTTTTCATCTGTTTTTTTTTTAATGTAATAGTTGCAAAAATCTGTCATTTCACTTAACTTAAGAATGTGAAAAATATGAAGTTTCTACAGAGTGTAACAAAAGTTTCTGGTACAATGAAAATTTTTAGTTTTTTTTTTTTTTTTTCAAATATTTGATGGTAAATATCACATTTTCAACCAAATTATTAATAAAGGATTGCACTGCAAATGGGTAAATACCCGATGGCATTGGTAACTAATTACACTCAATAATGACAATCAAGTAGTTCCAACTCCTACACCATAAAATTTGGTCATGCTTCCTGAGAAAATTGAAACTAAACAAGGAAATAATTTTAACATCTGTTACAGAAACTTTTGTTACACTCTGTATATATAATTTTTGCGATGCCCCAAGGGATTTCAAGTTTCTAAAAATTATAATTTTTAGTCTCTTTATATATTTGTTCTATTATTTTGTTTTTCATTATACAGGTGATTCAGGAGGATTTATCGTCCCTTATGGAACTTATTTCCGAAGACATTCTGAAGTTGTTTGTAAAATACCATTATTCTTGAGTTTTAAGGGTAAAAGAATATTACAGATAAAGAATAAAGTATTCAGGAGTATCATTTCTTTAATTAGCTAGTATTCTGAAGCTAAAAATGTGTTGTAAATTCCATAGTTGCTTCGTACAGATTTTTGTAACTACAAAATTACATTTTCTTATGTATTTATCGCAACAATTGTTACAAATCACGCCACTCTTGTAAATTCTTTGATATTGTACATTAGGATGCATAATTAAGCTGTAAATGATCAAGTTCCTAAAGTCGTATGATTTGTAATAGGTTTTTGATAAGTGCGTAGGAATGATGTAATTTTTAGTTGAAAATTGAAAAATAAAATCTGTGCAAAGCAAGTAACAACAAATTTTAGCTTCAGAACACTAGCCAGAAATGACACTTCTGAATAGTTCCTTCTCTATTTGTAATATTTTTTATCTTAAAACTAAATAAAAAATGTTTACTATCATTTCGAATTAATGTAACTTTGAAAATATTGAGATTAGGACAAATGTTTATATGACATTTTTTGCTCAGAATGTCTTCGGAAATAAGCTCCGTAAGTGACGGTAAATCCTCGTGAATCACCCTGTATAGCTGGTGAATTGCTGTAAAATCATACATTTAAACTTTATTTGGAGACTCTCAATTGGGGTTGCAGTATAAAGTACTTTTGAGGAGATCCAAAGGGGCAAAATATAGCCTATAGTATTTTACATAAAATATGACAAAAATTCCTTTTGAACCCATACATTTTTTTAGTTAGAATTTATTTTTTTTCAAGAGCATATTAGGATCTAACTAAAGCTCAGATTTGGTTTACATTTTTTCGGGAGTAATGAAGAATAATCATAACTGAATCTGATAATAATTAAAGAAAATAATTGGTGAAATACTTGCAGAAAACATATCACAACGAATAATTATTGTTCTTTGTTTCAAAGAAAGGTATCTTCTTGCAAGATGATCCCCTGATGAATAATTTCTTTCTGAGTGGTAACTAAATCAACAGGCCCAATTATCATCTTTCTTTCTGTTCTTTAATCTTGTAAAAATTTATTTCTTGTTTTGGAACACGGCAGTCTTTATCACAATTACAATATTCAATTTTTTTGCATTTGCAACTGCATATATTAAATAGCTTTTTTCTTCTTTGAATTTTGCAATTTTGTCACTGTAGTTGTCGTCACTATGTCGTTTCGATCATCAGAACTAAGAAAAATGCAAGTCGGAAGTTTCAGTGTCGTGTCCTGCAGAAAAGTCCCCGTACGTCAGCATGCCGTGCCCAACACTGTACAGTGCATCACGTGAATCCATAGGCGGAGTTATGGGGAGGCATGGAGGGCAGTGCCCCCCAAACTTGGCCGAACTCTTTTTTTTTTCTATTAACGTCAGAAAATATTGAATTGAAAAGATGTTTATGCTCGACCATGCCGAAATGTAGTAATTATACACCTGGTAGCAGCCCTTTAATGCATGTCATTAAAGTACACCTACTCATTAAAGGTCAGGTCTTTCAGCCAATGACGACTCAGGTTACAACTGTTCAGCCAATGACAGGTCAGCTTTCTATCGTTATAAAACCGCAAGTATCGATTATTCTCGGATATGCAATCGAAAGAGAATTAGCGAAAAGTCACGGAGGCTGGAAATCCAGTACTGTCGCAGAAGGTTATGTTCTGTTACTATAATAATTAGCGTTAATTGTAAATAATATTCAAATAAATTCAATTTGTCATCTCTTTTTTCAATGTCTAATTTAATTTCAATGTTATCTCTGTAGGTTCTTATGGCCTAGCAAGGTCAATGTGGACATCTGTTCCTCGGAAAAAAATCAATACTTTCGCGTCTGCGCACATCTTAGAACATACGGGACATTGCTAAAAAATTAATAATATCAAGTTAGAAATATGGTAGAGCATGAAAAGTCGTATGAAACTCGCCTATAATGGTAATTAAGAAGCGAGTATGGATATTTATGAAACGAGCGCAAGCGAGCAACCTTCATTATAGGCTCGTTGCATAATGTACTATTATTGTTTTTCTTTATGATTAAGTTTCTATGCTTAAAGTGATTATAATATTTATTTTAATTTTCTGAATGTACAAGAATTTCTATACCTCATTTCAGGCATGGAAGCACTGTAGGCTAATGTTTCGTTTGTAACAGCCTGCATATGTTCAAGCAGCCACTTAGAGAAATATGAATAACATACCGCACAACAATGCAGAAAAAAGAAAAGTGATCCCGGTATAATGTGTAAACTTAAAGACGAGATTAAATAAAATAATTAGAATATACAGTTCATATGATATATTTTATATACAGGGTGTATCTAAATTGGTGTCAAATTTTTCGGGGACGTGTTCTTAACATCAAAACAATTAAAAAAAGTTAATAAGAACATGGGTCTGAAAACCATTCGTTAGGGAGTTATTAAAGGATTTGTCCCATCATTGACCGCTGATTGTTTGATGGTTTTTTGTTTGTTTGTATTTTGTACAGCAAAGAAATCAGAAGAAAATGTATTCTGTGAGTGAACAGAACGAAATGATTTGCATCATTTAATTGATGATGTGCTTCTGGACGTCATCCAACGAATGTGTTTTAACACGATGCTGCTCCAGCTCATTTCAGTCTGATAGTTCGTCGTAATTTTTTTAATGATCGATTTCCTCAAAGATGTATTGGTCGAAGGGGATTCATTGCATGACCTGCTCGATCGCCTGATTTGAATCCAATGGATTTCTTCGTCTGGGGACATGAAAGTCCCTGGTTTATGCGACTCCAGTACTTAATGTTGATATTCTGAGAGCGTATCCAAACTGGATTTCACGAAATACGAAACACTCCAGGAATTTTCAACAGAGCACGCCAGAGTATGTAACGCAGGTTTAGGGGACACATCGAAGCAGGAGGAAGCCACTCCCAGCAATTTTTGTAACATTAAATTTTGTCTTGTAACTCTGAAATAAATTATTTTGAGACCAATGTTCATATGAACTTTTTGTAATGTTTTGGTGTTACGAACATGTCCCCGAAATATTTGACAGAAATTTAGATACACCTTGTATTTATTTATTTAATCTGGCAGGATTAAGGCCATAAGGCCTTCTCTACCATCCTACCAGATAGCACATATAAATACAAAAAAAGAAATACAGACGCTGATGAATATGATACAAATTATGATGAATATAATACAAATTAAGTTATATCTTGCTTTTTTAAATAAACAGGTAAAGTAAATGTAAAATTGGTCCACCGCTGTGGAGTAATGGTTAGCACGTCTGACCATGAAATGAGCGAGCTCAGGTTCAAATCCTGGTTGGGACAAGTTACCTGGTTGGGGTTTTTCCTCAACCAATTGAAACAAAATTGCTGAGTAATTTTCGGTGTTGGACCTCGGACTCATTTCGCCATTACATACTCGTATCATTATCCATACAATAGCCCAGGTAAATTTCACGATACGGCGTGCTGTACTTGTACAAGAGCGCGGCTGTTTGACTACCCAATCATTCACAGAATCAGTGGTAAGCACAATAAGCCTCGGGCTGCAGTGCAAGCCTTCGGGTCCCTCTTCCGTACAAGAGGAAAGAAGAAGTAAAACTGTCTGTACAGTATATTTTGTTACAATTTACTTTAGTTTACAATACCTGTATTAAATGATCATATTCCGATATACTGTACCAAGGTCAAGCTGTAATGGAGGAGATAAATGATGTCCCCCATAACCTCGTTATATCTGGATTCCATGGTTTTCCTTTGCCCCCCCCCCCCAAAAGGAAACTGTTCTCTCTCCGCCTATGCGTAGAACCAGGGCTGTGGCTGTAACTGGTGAAGTTCTGCAACAAAGCTAACAATCAGTGTTGCCAACTCAGAATTCCGTTTACCGCTGCACAAGCTTAAAAACCGCTAAACTGTAGTTAAAAACTCCAGATTTTTCTTAACACATCATTTTCAAATTTGAAATACAAACTATATAGTTTTAGGAACTGGAGAATTTTAGGTTTCAAATTTAAAAAGAAAAAATTATAATATTTATAATACGGTACTCTGGAAATTGAAATGGCACTCACCTCTGGCCAGAAGTTTGTTGTGAACGGCAATTTTATATTGTCGAACAACAGAAAAACACTCGCTACTATTTTTTTTGTGTGTAATTATCAGCATGGGTAATTAAATCTTAATATTTTGCATTCAATATCACCTTACACCATTTACACCGAGCTTTCGAACTATCACCGGTAACTTCTTCCACCCAATCTTCCAACACATTATGCTTTTTTTTTTTTTTTTTTCACACATCTCTGAACTTTTGTACGTATTTAGTTTTACGCGGCATATTCAAAATTGAATGAAGTAGATCAAGAATATACTGGACACTTCGGAAACAATCACACCAGTCAGTTCGAAATCTGATTTCACACTGAGCTGGAGACGTGTCTGCTGACAATGAGTCTGGTTTTAAGTTTTAAGTATATCTGTGTTACATAATCTCTAATGCGGAATGATAAATTAAATATATATCATCTATCATAAATGAAAATAATAATTCAGTTTAATATCTACTCTTTATGATTAAATACATTAATTCATTTACAAAAACAATACATACATTAGATTAAGAGTTTAATGAATCCGGAATACCTTATTTGTACAGCAACAATGGATGAAGCAGAAACGGATGTGGTTGCATCAAATCGAGTTCACATAAAACGTTAATATTGTGTACTCGCACAATGAAAAAGTGTGTTAATATCATACTAAACTCTGGTTTATGATCAATTATCATTGTCCGCAAGTACATACAAAAAATTATAACATCTTTACAGAAAAATAAACTTAAAAATATCATCTCTCCCTGCCTGGAATCATAAAAAAACGCCAAATAAATAGCTAGCCGCTGACGGTAAAATCACAGTCTACTATATACAATCACGAAGCTTGAGTATTGAGGGTGCTAGAAACAATAGATTGTGACGGTACTATTTTGCATTGCCTGTAATGAGGCGATATTAGCGATCCTAGTGGTGAGCAGCTATCTAATGTTTGCATATTTACTACGTATTGAGCTTCGCGACTGTATGTACTAGACTGTGGTAAAATTCTACTTCTTTGTAGTGTAGAAAATTTGTTATAACCGGCTAAGTACGATGCACCCGATTTGTTTTGTTGCCCCTTAGGTAGAACAGCAGAATCAGCTGGACGGTGCTTTCTGTAGCACGCAACAATGAAGCCTTTTTTTGACGAAAATGTGGGGACTCTCTCCCTGCTCACCCGATTCCAATCACATTGGAAATGTACGGCTAGAGGTGAAGAAAGAAAGAAAGAAAGAAATGGAATCAACTGAGGATAAAGAATGCCTTGTGGGCTCAAATTCAAGAAGCCTGGGACACACTACCGACATCTGATGTCATTTCAGGCGAGTAATTCGGCCTGGCGGGTCACATAGTGTATAAGAGAAATTTTTTTTTGTTATTTTTTCATATAAGACCATTTATTTTTCTTGGGATTTGTTCCTTCATTATCTATTTTCATTGGTATCACAAATGATTTAAATATAAAAAAGACAGTAATCGGGATGCTAAAGTGTTTTGTTAAACAAAACGTAAAAGTAAATTTGAGGCAGAACTCGACTCCAGGACCTTACAATCGGTACACGAGCACTTTAAACCCTCCAGCCATGAGAACACTGTAGGTCGGGTGTTTCTTTATAGTATATTACATGTACTCTTCATGTAGGCTATAAGAGAAACCGCAAAGGATCGAAGGAAAACATAACTTTCTAGTATGAATGCAGCTTTATACGAGTGCTTCCAAAGTCTGTCGATCTCCAATTAGTTTTTCGAGCTTTAGCATTTTCTTTGTCTTACGGTATGCCATGGAAATTAGAAATATTCAAGTTGGAAGTTCAGTGCGTGCTATAAAAAAGCCCCTGGGAGTCAGTCTACCGTACCCCAGATGTTCTTTACAAGAATAGTTTCAATAGTGATTGAAAACAGCTGCAGTAATAATTCGATATAAACTTGTTTAATAATTAATGCGTTGGTTTTGAGGAAAGAAGCATTAATTTTCAATACGCGGATCCCTGAAGGTAGTTAATGGCTCTCAGCTACAGTAATAGGTTCTATAAATAGTTCGACTGCATTTAAGGGTTCGATCACAGTTTTTTCTTTTCATACTCTTTCTTAATATCGTAGTCCAATAGCAGTGATTCTAGAAGGTTCTATTACCACTACTTCAAAACCGAAATATGTAAGCGATGAAACATACGAGGAAGCTCGGAAAGCAACGCACAACAATTTCTTTACAGCTGTAACTACTGAGTGAAGGTGGAATGTGTCTACTTTTGAAGAAAAACGAAGAATTCGAGTGAAATCCACAGGGAAATATTGAAGGTGTATGGCGCTTGATTGGATCATAGCAACATCTCCAGGTTCTTCGAAGAAGTCCGGCCGACCAGTGACCGCTGCAACACCACCCAGTGTCAGAGCCATTAAGACGGCAACCATCACCCTACAGTCCAGATCCCGCACCGTCTGTCTTTCATCACATCGGACCAATGAAGAAATTCATAGGAGGCCAACGCTTCGGTTCGGATTAAGAAGTGAAATCAGTCGTGTTCATAAAAAACTGAGTATTGTGAACAAAGTGTCCTGAATATGGTGTCACGATGAGAAATGTGTCGAGAGGCTTGATTCCAATGTCGAAGAATAGGTAAAATCTGTAGCATACTTGTGTATTATTTCGTTTTGCTTACCTATGAAATACGTTGCCAATTGTTGTGCGTTACTCTTCGATCCACCCTCGTATTATGAACCAAAATGTTCCACAGCAGTACCTATAAAAACTTGAATCCTGCCTTCGTAATTATTCACGGTTCGAAACTCTGAAACTCGTGACAGAAAAGTGAATGATAGCGACAGATTAATATTGAATACAAAATATTCCGGTAATCAGTATACGTTGACATGATCTAGCTCCATGTGGGTTGTCATTGATCTCATATATCTCATATTTCGGTATAACATAGTCTGAATCCAACGTTCCTCATTATCTACCTGGGTTGTGACGTTCTCATGGCTGTGTTGCTAGAAATTACATACTCAAAATATGTTTAAGTAAATGCATAAATTTTGTCTGTTCTTTACATGTACCTCATTATGTGCGTTATTTATTCCGAACGAAAAAAAAAAAAGAAAAACAAATTAATTTGAGGGATTACAGATAACTTACGTAATAAGAAATAATATGAGAATAGCAAATGAATCGATGAAACATTATCCAATGAAATACGCGACCATAAGAACCGTTGGAAAGCCGAAAGAAAATAAAACAATTAACATAGGTAACAGATCGACTGCACATGTTTAATATAAAAATAAAATTCGTAACATTCACGTGTTGATGTCAGTGTAAGTTATCTTGATTCCGCCTGCGAAACATTAAATACCTCCCACATGTCTGGACTAATATTTAGGCTGCCTAACCTAAAATGAACAGCTTAAATGAGAGACCTTATACACTGAATTTTTTTTTACGAAAAAAGTTGGAGAATGGTCTAATTTTCAGAGGGAAGTTTGTTTGAAATATAAAGAATTCATGTATGTATGTATGTATGTATGTATGTATGTATGTATGTATGTATGTATGTATGTATGTATGTATGGTGTAAATGTGGTGTGGTGTGGTGTAAGTGTGGTGTGGTGTAAGTGTGGTGTAAAAGTGGTGTGAGTGTGGCCTAAGTGTGGTGTGGTGTGGTGTGGTGTGGTGTGGTGTAAATGTTGTGTGGTGTAAAAGTGGTGTGAGTGTGGTGTAAGTGTGGTGTGGTGCGGTGTAAGTGTGAGTGTGATGTAAGTGTGGTGTAAGTGTGGTGTGAGTGTGGTGTAAGCCGTGTACGTCTTTATTCACACTGCAAATGGGTAAATACCCGATGGCATTGGTAACTAATTGCACTCAATAATGACAATTAATAATAATGATAGAAACGATCATGATTTTAAAATCAAATGTAGGAAACAAAGAACAGAGTTCGACTTATCGATTATTATTGACATGTGAAGTACACGCAATGTGGTCGGAACCTAGAAAATTCGAACAGATTTAGGTAAATTCGTTATCTAGAAGCAAAATTTTGATCCCAATATCTAGAATTCTGTAGTGCCTGAGATGAACAGATATTCGCTTTGACGATAGTAGTTTAGTTTTCAGTACTGGTTTGTCCTGCTGAATAATAAGTACTGTACTGTGGAAGATGCTGCAGTGTCGGAGGTGAAGAAGATGAAGAGGATGTATATATGTATGTATATTATATGTATGTATAAATGTATGTATGTATGAATTATGTAGGTATGTATGTATATTTTTCCTCACTGTGATCTCCAGGGAAGATGCTGCAGTGTCAGAGGTGAAGAGGATGTATGTATGTATATTATATGTATGTATGTATGTATGTATGTATGTATGTATGTATGTATGTATGTATGTATGTATGTATGTATGTATGTATGTATGTATGTATGTATGTATGTATGTATATTGTATGTATGTATATTGTATGTATGTATGTATATTGTATGTATGTATGTATATTATATGTATGTATGTATATTATATGTATGTATGTATATTATATGTATGTATGTATGTATATGATATGTATGTATGTATATTATATGTATGTATGTATGTATATTATATGTATGTATGTATGTATGTATGTATGGATTATGTAGGTATGTATGTATATTTTTCCTCACTGTGATCTCCGGGGAAGATGCTGCAGCGTTGGAGGTGAAGCAGATGAAGAGGAGCTCACCAGCCTCACCCTGATCTCCGGGGAAGATGTTGCAGCATTGGAGGTGAAGCAGATGAAGAGGAGCTCACCACCCTCACCCTGATCTCCAGGGAAGATGCTGCAGCGTTGGAGGTGAAGCAGATGAAGAGGAGCTCACCACCCTCACCCTGATCTCCGGGGAAGATGCTGCAGCATCGGAGGTGAAGCAGATGAAGAGGAGCTCACCACCCTCACCCTGATCTCCGGGGAAGATGCTGCAGCGTCGGAGGTGAAGCAGATGAAGAGGAGCTCACCACCCTCACCCTGATCTCTGGGGAAGATGCTGCAGCGTCGGAGGTGAAGCAGATGAACAGGAGCTCACCACCCTCACCCTGATATCCGGGGGATTGCAGCAGCACAGTTACTTATATTGTAAAACATAATCCTGCATGTACAGATAATCTTTGAAGGGCATACAGTACGTTATTTTGTAATTTTCCAATGAAATTTCAATAACTCAAAATTTCCATAAATCGAACTATTTTTTTTAGTCTCGTTGCGATTCGAGAAATCGAGGTCAGATTGATTAATATATAAGATAATAAGGACACAGAATTCTTTTATTATAGAAAATTAAACGAGTTAAAATTTGTTAAAAATTTGATGGCTGCGAAAAAAATTACGTTTCAAAGATTTTATAAGAGTAATCATGAATATGTTCTATTAGAACATAGTATAATATTAATTAATATACCATAATATGAAGTTACTACTGCCAGCGGGTATTTGGTCATTTGCAGTGTAAATAAATATATACAGACTTAAAGCCTAACTCTACAAATGCAAGTTGGAAGTTTCAGTGTCGAGTGCTATAGAGAAGTCCCTGGACATCAGCCTGCCCCAGATGCTCCGTACAAGAATCTGACTGCCTTGCCCAACGCTGTGCAGATGTGTCACATTGACCCAGAGCTGTGGCTGTAATTGATTCAGTGCTGCATCATAACTGACGAAACTGTGAGTATTGCAGTGTCTTACCAGAATTTACTTCTGTGTATTACTGAAATTCTTGTTGTAATTTGTCAATTACATTGTACCCATTTTGTTTTGTTGTCTCTAAAGAAGAACTTTAGTATCACTTGAACGTCAGGCTGCCATGCCCCAGATGCTCCGCAGAAGAAAGAATACCACCGCAGAAGAAAGAAGAAACCACCGCAGAAGAAAGCAGAATACCTCCGCAGGAAGAATACCTGCCCAACGCTGTGCAGATGCGTTATGTTGACCCAATGCTGTTGCTGTAATTGATGGAGTTCTGCACCATAACTAACAAAGCTGTAAGTACTGCAGTGTCTTACCAGAATTTACTAAATCAGTGAGATCGGAAAATGAAAGGTACATATGAAACAGATAAAATAACGAGCATATTGGACAATAGTGTAATAAGTTTTAGTATCTAGTATTATTAGAAACAGTGTGTGTTCGATATAGTCTAAGTGATCTGAAAATCAAGGACAGAGTGTTAAAAGTGTCAATTCTGAATGAATTAGAGAAGTGTAATAGGAAATTAAGTATAACTAGAGAGATAATTGAAAATAGGTGAGGAGTCTGGCGGAGGAGGCTAGCTAGGATAGCAAGTATAATATGTAGAAAATTAGTGAGATCTGAAAAAGGAATTGCATACAACAAACAGACATAATAATGAACTTATTGGACAATGGGGTAGTATGTTTTAGTAACAAGTATTATCAGAAACAGTATGTGTTCGATATAAGTGTACTGAAAATCAAGAACAGAGTCGTAAAAGTGGCAATTTAGGATGATCTAAATCAAGTTGTTAAGTTTTTAAAGGTGAGAATTGTCGAATGATTTAAATCAAGCTGTTAGGTTTTTTAAAGATGGAAAGAATTGATCAATTTAAAGAGTGTCTATATAAGGTATATCTGCAATGGACGTAATCGTGGCACCGGAAACAAAAATTGTGAGGTCCACATTACATGGATCTAAATGTTGGCAATCAAATACAATACAATACCAGAATTTACTTCTGTGTACTACTGAAATCCTTGTTGTAACTGTTCAACTACATTTCACCTGTTTTGTTTTGTTGCCTCTAAGGAAGAACTGCAGAATCAGAAGAATACCACCGCAGAAGAGAGAAGAAACCACCGCAGAAGAAAGAAGAATACCTCCGCAGGAAGAATACCTGCCCAACGCTGTGCAGATGCGTTATGTCGACCCAATGCTGTGTTCTGTAATTGATGGAGTTCTGCATCGTAACTAACAAAGCTGTAAGTATCGCAGTGTCTTACCAGAATTTACTTCTGTGTACTACTGAATTCCTTGTTGTAACTGTTCAACTACATTTCACCTGTTTTGTTTTGTTGCCTCTAAGGAAGAACTGCAGAATCAGAAGAATACCACCGCAGAAGAAAGAAGAATACCCTGCAGGAAGAATCCTGCCCAACGCTGTGCAGATGCGTTATGTCGACCCAATGCTGTGTTCTGTAATTGATGGAGTTCTGTATCATAACTAACAAAGCTGTAAGTATTGCAGTGACTTACCAGAATTTACTTCTGTGTACTACTGAAATCGTTGTTGTAACTGTTCAACTACATTTCACCCATTTTGTTTTGTTGCCTCTAAGGAAGAACTGCAGAATCAGAAGAATACCACCGCAGAAGAAAGAAGAAACCACCGCAGAAGAGAGAAGAAACCACCGCAGAAGAAAGAAGAAAAAGAAAGAAGAAACCACCGCAGGAAGAATACCTGCCCAATGCTGTGCAGATGCGTTATGTCGACCCAATGCTGTGTTCTGTAATTGATGGAGTTCTGCACCATAACCAACAAACCTGTAAGTATTGCAGTGTCTTACCAGAATTTACTTCTGTGTACTACTGAAATCCTTGTTGTAACTAGGGAGCGGATGTTTATGTGCTAAAAAATTTAAATATATTAATTTTTATGTGCTAAAAAGTACGAAAATATTTGCTAAAAACAAAAATATATATATATATATATATATATATATATATATATATATATATATAGATATATATTTTTTAAATATGACAAAAATGCCTTACTCAGCTTGGAAAAAAAAATGTTACTAGGTACTCACCAACCACACTTGAGTGCTAGTAGTTGGCCGAGAATTGCAGTGAACAACAAAGGTCGCCTCCAAATTCTCCATCACAAATGCATGCCGATTATCTCTGAATGACGACTTATACTGTGAAAACGATCTTTCCACATCACAGGCCGTCAGACATGCATTTTTAAAGAGAGGAATGTCACAAACACCTACTTCACACATTTTTTTATATCCACTGTTTTTGCCAAACACATTCTGAAATTTGTCCCTTAGTACTTGTACTTCTGAACCTGGTAGCGAGTCTAGTTTAATTTTCATGGCACGCATCTCCCTGTTTCAGACAACAGGTTTTTGGATGTTTCGAGTTTTTTTATGGAGTCACATAAAAAGCTTAGATTTGCTAATAGGAAAGCCAAATCGGTTTTTAAACAACCATCTTTCAGTATATCTTGAAGGATATTGATTGACGAAGCCTGATAACAGGGAATCACAACAAGACGTATTGCCTTACTTGATGGACATGAGTGAGAGGAGAGATTTGTTTAAATTAAATAATGTTCATACCAGAGCTCTTATCTGTTGTGTTTCACAAACAAAGCGTGGAATGAAATCATCTTCAGCAACAATAAACATTCCTAATTATGTGTTGCAAGATCTTTCCTCCTTGTCCACGTTAATTTATTCTCTAATAATAACACTGATATGCTGCCTAGCAGTTCTCAGAACTTCATGCGAAACTATTACAAAAATGGATCACGGATACACCACACAGTGCATAGAAACTCTAAACAACCAAGAATTCTTAAAAAGTTAACATACTTCTGAGTGACATAATTGATTTAGTTTTAAAATGTTTAAAAGTTCTTGTAAAAAAATTATTTAAGTAAAAAAACTCCAAGATTTATGTGTTTTTAATAGATTTCCTGAAAATATGTATTTACATAATTTTTTTGTGAAAATATGTGTTTTTCTGTGAAATAAAATTCGGGTTTTAAACTTGAAACTTCATGTTCGGAATTTTTAACTTTGTTAATTGTGTTTTATCACACGCAAAAATAATATTTAATTACATAGAAATCCGCTCCTTAGTTGTAACTGTTCAACTACATTTCACCCGTTTTGTTTTGTTGCCTCTAAGGAAGAACTGCAGAATCAGAAGAATACCACCGCAGAAGAAAGAAGAAACCACCGCAGAAGAGAGAAGAGAAGAGAGAAGAAACCACCGCAGAAGAAAGAAGAAACCCGCTGTGCAGATGCGTTACATCGACCCAATGCTGTGACTGTAATTAATGGAGTTCTGCACCATAACTAACAAAGCTGTAAGTATTGTAGTGTCTTACCAGAATTTACTTCTGTGTACTACTGAAATTCTTGATGTAACTGGTTAATTACATTGCACCCATTTTGTTTTGTTGTCTCTAAGGAAGAACTGCAGAATCACTTGAACGTCAGGCTGCCATGCCCCAGATGCTCCGCAGAAGAAAGAAGAAACCACTGCAGAAGAAAGAAGAAGCCACCGCAGAAGAAAGAAGAAACCACCGCAGAAGAAAGAAGAATATCTCTGGAGGAGAATACCTGCAGAAGAATATCTCTGGAGAAGAATACCTGTGAGTATTGCAGTGTCTTACCAGAATTTACTTCTGTGTACTACTGAAAGTCTTGATGTAACTGGTCAACTACATTGTACCCATTTTGTTTTGTTGCCTCTAAGGAAGAACTGCAGAATCAACCACCAGGATGTCAGGCTGCTGTGGCCCAGATGCTCCGCAGAAGAATACCTCCGTAGAAGACCGGTGAGTATTGCAGTGCCTTTCTAGAGTATTAAGTCTATGTACTATAGAAGTATGTGTTGTTACAGTCCAAGTACAGTGCACCTTTTTTTTTATTTTCTTTCCAGATAGAACCTGACCGGGGTTTCTATAGTACGCGACACTGAAGGACGTTATGATGAAAACAGTGGAAGAATTGACTACTTTTGATAGAGAACGTACTTTGAAATGTGAAGAATTCATACAGGACGTCACTTGACTTAAAACCATATCAGAAGTTGGATTTCGAAAGAATAAAGAGGTAGAATTGGCCCTTCTACCCTTTATTTAGTTGCCTCGTAAGTGATATCTTATTGGTCTCACTTATGAGGTTGAAACCTTTCTTCGGACAGTTGACTAAACAACAACACTTCAGAATGATTGCCAAACGGACATTTCACTTCACTTAGCATATGCAAGACATACCAAAAGACTAAACTCAACTAACCTAATCAGTCGCAGATTCACATATGAAAGGAAACCTAAACTAACCTAACCTAACCTTATCCAATATATCACAGACTCGTATATGCAAGACATATGAAAAGCCTAAACTAACCTCTTCTAGACTGTCACAAATTTCAGAACCCAGGACTTAGACAAATCAGACTTGGACGTTCAGTGTCGCGTGCTGCCGTGTCCCAGATGCCTGGCCAATGTAAACCTGGTGGACTTCTCCCCCCTGTGAGTATCACAATGACTTACAAGAATGTTACTTCTGTGTACTATTGGAATATTTGTTGTAACTGACTAAATCTCTATGAAACACCTGCGAGCCACATAGTGTTGGGATATGGGTGTATTCCTGGGGGGAAGAGATTTGAGAATATTCCGGATGTTTTTGGGAATATTCTCAAACTGAGATTTTTTCACTATTATTAATTTTCTTTACTCTGGCAAATATTGTAAGTTAAAACCGTAGGGCAGCGTAGAATGTAGTGAGTAATAACAGTAAGCACACGATAATTCCCGCATTTCACCAGGAAAGTTTTGAACCTGTTCACTTGATAAGGAATGAATGAGTCAGTTATCTGAAAGAAGCGGATTTACAGACTGATACATTTGAAAACACAATGCAGTCGTTAGATTTATATTTATTTAAAATGATACTTCTGAAAGCAAAATATCTATCCCTTTTCTTTATTTGCTGCCAAGATAGTAGCTATGTTTGCATTTGGGAACATTTTTAGTTAAAATTGTAAAATAATAATAATAATAATAATAATAATAATAATAATACCGGTAATAATAATAATGATGATGATGATGATGATTCCTTAAAAAGACGAAAACTTACTTGGTAATAGAGGAATATTAGCCAATTATTATAATCTCGCTATATGTTTTTGACACAGTAAAAATTAAGATAAAATGGAAGAATATAAATTTTAAACTTAAATACTTAGAGTATGTAGGTAAATTATAAACGGTTTAGTGAAACCTGAAGAACATTACATTTTTGTACACCACCATTGATAGATAAATGCCCCCTTTGTCTCTTTGATGCTCCCTATGTTTAGCGGGTTGTATTCAATACTGTCACAACTCTCATCGGCATGATGACCAGTTTGCAGACCTCTGTTTTGAGGTGTCTTTTAGACTGACATCTATATTATTTTTTTATGTATTACTGTGTATGTTAACTCCAATCTCAAATAGCAATTTTTTTTTTGTCAAAAGATTCAAATTTAGTCTACGGGTGTTGAACTAAGTTTCATGTAGGATCGCACCCCCAGTAAAATACTGTCGTATGTTCAAAATCACATATTTAATACTTTCGTAAATCATTATTTACAACGCTGTTTTAGTAGTTGGAGGTATAAAATTTTAATAATAACATAGTAAATTATCAAAGGTTTTGGTGTCCCAGGGTCGACTCTCAGTGAATTTTTCTTGAAGGAGAAAAATTGCTTGGGTGTCTAGAGTGTCAGGGGTGTTTGTGCATTCATATTATACCTGAACATCTTTGAGATTGTAGGGAGAAAATAATGGTGATGTAAAGAAATTAATTTTGAGGTGTTCATGGAAGTGCAGGTTTTTTTAATTCTTCAAAAAATGTTTGGGCAGTACATTTCTTCCAATGTACCGCCATAGTATAAAATTTGCACATCAATATATGAAGGACAGTCAAAAAGTAACCTTAATAATTGTTTTATTAATTGAATATGTACAGTAAGACTACAAACACTTGATCACTTTTCAACACTACGTTCAATGCAAATGTTCCTGTTATACTGTGTTGAAAAGTGATGAAGTGTTTGTAGTCTTATTGTACATATTCAATTAATACACCAATTATTAGGGTTACTTTTTGACTCTCCCTCGTATTTGTAGCCTATCAGATAAATGTAAATACCTTCACTCATAAACTCCCTGCCTTTTGGTATGAATAGGGATTTTGTTTCGCAGTGAACAAAAATGTTAAATTTCAGTTTAAAAATAAGGTTTTATCTCGCACAAAAAGTATAAAATTCATTGTTATTTCACATTAAGAAAATGTAGCTTTTAATTTTTGTGCAAAATATATTACTGAATATTTCTACAAAAACTACAATGTGCATCATTAAGGCGTTGTAAGAACCTTCGTGCATTTTAACAATGCTTATAGTTTCTATCGGTATTTAAGCTTATCTGTTGTGTAGATAAATTTGTGTGACAATCCCCAATGCTGTGTGTATATAAAGTAATAAACACCACAAAACATTCAGGCTATTTCTACATTACTGTGATGTGTGTGATGCATCTGTTGCTAGTATGGTCACTTAAAATCAGAGTACTTTAGACTAGATCATTAAAAAGAGCTTGTCAATATCTCAAATTGGATACCGTTGGCTGAAGTTCATTACAATCAAACAGGCTAGCTTTCTTTGTAAGATCATTTAAATATATTAGGTAGCAAAGTAAGGAATGTATGAGAATAGTATCCGAATAAACCGAGAAAGGATTGGAGCTGCAGGATTCCTTGTCGTGAATTAGAGTGCGTGTTAGAAGGAGAGGGCTTAAAAATTTTCTGGCCATTTTTCGCCTCCATCAAAATTTTAAATTTGCACAATGGGTGCATCCATATCATTGGCCAAAATGGACATGGTTTGGTCCATATTCCACATTCACACCTCGACAGGGTATGAAGTGCTTGGGGTACTAGGAGTCAACTTGACAAAGAATGTCAAAACATGTATTTTGAGTCTAGATCCCTAATATTTGCAATGTCTCATATCTCCTCCATCTTCTCTTTTGTAATATCAGTCTCTTATTGTTTAAATCTTTTAAGGGGAGGCAGAGGTGAAATTTTCGAACAAAACTGATGAAAAAATGAAAATTTGGTTTTTTCCATTTTCATTATCTTTATTTTGATATTCCGATGTTAGTTTTTGATTTTGTGCCCTTAAAAGTATGAAATTAAAACCAAGATAACTGTATTACTATATTATTTCCATAATAAACTAATACTTATCATTATTTATATACCTTCTCTGAACATATAAATAAAAAGAAATATTGAAAATTTCTTACAATATTGTGCATGGAGCATTTTATATCAGACGATATAAAGTCTTATAAAATTATTAATATTTACAGAACTATTGTACTTAGAAAGATGAAACTTGGTATGTCCATTACTAATAACATACTTAGCATCCATGATCAATTTAAAACAAATCAGATAAATTTTGTGGATTTTGAAATATTCACCTCTGCGTCCCCTTAACATATCTGTGACTTTTAATTGTTGAGTGTGGTGTTGTAATAGTGTGTTGTTTTGACTCTTGTGTAATGGGTAATGTTTATTCTTTGCAGGGAGAAGCTCTCGCCATCTGGACTGGATTTGGTAAAGTGTTACTCTTTGAAATATCAGTATCTTTGTATTGTATTGTATCCGTATATTGCTTCAGAGACAGGATAGGAGCATGTCAACAAATCGTAATAGTACTACAAAGTCAAAGTCTTAATTCATAGTCACAGTCTAGTTTAAATATACTAAAGCGTTAGTATCAGTTATGCAGGTCACATTAGGAATCGGTTCTATAGGTGATATTCAGCATAAAATGTCATATGAACATGAGTTCGATTATTATTAGTTTGAAAATTATTTATAAAAATCCGAACGTCTTAATGTGAATCAGGCTTTGGAGTTGCGTCATAATAGAAACATAGGAAATTAAACTAGATGGAGGGTTGCGCATTGACGTGAAGTACGGGGGAAAAGGGAAGAAAGGTCAGGTGATTTTCAGGTACAGCCGTGCCAAGGCACAGAATGCTACGTGCACGCCATTCACATGTGTGCGGCCAAGGACATCGAAGTGGACGAGGCAACATCCGCTTCCAACTGTGGTATGTTTATTTTGTGTTTCAAACTGAGGTATCTTTATTTTGTGTTTCAAACTGAGGTATGTTTATTTTGTGATTGCTGTAGTACAGTAGTTTGAATTGATATTTTTTTGTATTTCAAGTGCATAATTCCTAGTTCTACTCAAGACTACTGCTATATTCGTAGGATTAGTGAGTTATTTTACGATCTATCAACATCTTAGGTTATTTAGCGTCTGAATGAAGTGAAGGTAATAATTCCGGTGAAATGAGTTAAGGGTCCAGCACCCATTCGTAGGATTCAATCAGCTGTAATTTCTTAAGTGTTCATATGACATTTTATGCCAAAATAGCCTGTAGAATTGATTCCTAAAGTGCGGGTCGTTAGTCGTGAATCATCCTGTATAGGCTACAAAAGTTTTAAGTTAGATTTTTTTATATCCGTAGGGAGGCTATTAAACATTGTTACTGCCATATAACTCACTCCTTTTTGATAGTACGATAGACTTGCCGATAAAGTAATTTTTTGACGAGTATTTATACTATGAACTGTTGAATTACTTACAAGTGATACACGTGACGATTATTTAAAAGTAAATTGCTTTCAGTTTTCCATTATAGAAAGAACAGAGAAAGACAAGGTATTCTTGCACTGCCAAACAACTATTTCTAGATTTTCACAGAAACGCACAATTAAGGTTTCCTAATGCCACCTATTTGTGTGCAACAGTTTTTCCTATTCTGTTATACGGATTTCGGTTATAATTGATATCTATGAGTCAGTTTGTCCGGGAATTGCATTATATGAGATACATTATAGACATAGCCATGCAGGACTAAATTTGGCGGTGCATGCATATTTTCAATCAAATCCCACTTTTGTTGTGACTACCATATTCCAAAGTACACACCAGTGCAAAATTTTATCAGATGTGTTTTGTGATTATTTATATTTATTTATGAGTGTGTTATAATACAAAAGTCACTTGCGGGATGTGGAAAATAATATTATTCTAAAATGACAAATGTAGGACCATCACAAAGACAACAAGGACATTATAATGATCACGACAAAGAGAAGGACCACAAAAACGACGATTCTACAACAAGGACCATGATAAGTATCATGATACAGACCACAATAAACACTGCAATAAGGACTATGATAAAGATTATGACAGAGGCCATGACCAAAAAAAGGGAAATATACCAAGAGTTTCCTTATACAAGGACATAGTTTTAAATAAATAATTTAAATATATAGGTGTAATCCTTGATGCCCAATTGATTTGGAAAAGTCATGTGGAATATCGTACGCAATTTTGCTGGATTGCCTGGGTATAAGCCTAATCAGGTGTCATTACCGGTATCTTGGGAAACATATTGTCCTCAGAGGATTTTCAGGAAATTAAACCCAGACATATCGCAAAGTTTGCTGTCGCATTGCGGTCTTTTGGGTTGATTTAAACCTTATGGGGTGAAGAATGAGCTATTAGTACCCAAGTGCTATTATCGAAATACACACCTTTAAATTAAAAGAAAAAAGGAAAATAAAAAGAACAAATAACCAAAATAAAGACAATGACAAAGATACAAGAACTATGATAAAGAACAACGTAAGCACAATGACAAGGTCAACAAATATCAAAATAATCAGGTCATAGAGCACGATAATCACAAAAAGGAAAATGATAAGAAAGACGACAAGAATTACAATAATAATATAAGTCGCTGACTTTATGTACGTAGGCCGTACTTTCGTTTTAAGTTTTACATGATGAATGACTTGACGCTAATACTTTCACAGATGTATTACCAACTGAACCTTTGTGCATTGCTAATATTTTTTTTTTTAATTCGTACTAAGATTTATTACATTCCCATGCTTCGTGTGCTCTTGCTTGTTGAATAAAAGTTGATAGGTTGATAACAGTGGTGCAGGTGTAAGCAAAATTGTAACAGTGAGCAGTGTCCAAACTTCTAAATACAAAGTTTAATAAGGTGACAGTGCCAGGTTAGAGAAAAAAGCTATTTTCCAAATTCCATGCAAATTTTTTACTTTCTCATGATTTGTATAGGTGTAGTGGTGATGAATAATCTTTGACTACTTCATACTAACACATGGACTCTAGTCTTATATTATGGTTACTAAATTCATGCCAGGACTTATACAACACTGACAGTGCATTTGTTTGCCGATTTTACATAAAAATGACAATCTACAACTCATAAAGCTGCATTACCGACTGAGCTCATGCATAAATTTATACAATAGGAAAGAATGTGGAATTGAATTGTATGTCTTCCACGCTTCTTTCTTTTTTGGTGTTGTTGCTTTAAAAAGTAATTATTCACGACTTCACACTCATACTTGGACAGCTGTAATGAGGATTCTAGTGTTGCATAAATTTTTCAAAATTTTAGGCAGGGTTTATACAAGACTGACATTGATTTTTAAGTAATTTTACATGACAAATGATATTACACTCAATCGTACAGGGCAGGAATGACAACTGAAGTATAGAATAAATTTTTTATCAAATTCATAGTAAGATTTATTAGATTCTACTGTTTTCTTAAGTGTAGGCCTACTGGTGTTCAGCAGTGCTTGACGAATTCATACAGAAAATTTGACAGTTGCAATATGGTTTCTAGTTTTGCATAATGATTGCTAAATGCATGCCAGGACTTATACAACACTGACATAGATTTTGATTTGTAATTTCCCAAAATGAATTACTTTATCCTCATATCTATAGATCAGGAATGATGTATGGAATGTAGTAAATATTTTCGAAATTCCATTCAAGATTTTTTACATTCTCATGTTTGTATAGGTGTAATGGTATTTAATATTTTTGATGACTTGGTGCTGACACATGGACAGCTGTAGTATGGACTCAAATCCTGGATAGTGGTTGCTAAATTCATGCCAGTACTTATACAATACTGACAGTGTTTTGTTTGCTGATTTTACATTAAAAAAAAATGACTCAATCTGCAACTTGTAAAGCTGCATTACCGACTGAGCTCTTGCATAAATATCTACACTAGTAAACCATTTATAATTTTAATTTTTCTATATACACTTTAAACATTTCTATATCACTGATTAAATTTCCAACTTCTTTACTGGATTGATATTCGGGATTTACCTTAGCTGACTGGTTTCGAAGTCTTATGCTTCATTGTTCAAAGCCTAGTGGAGATTCCGCGCTATCGTCTTAGATAGTGCAGCACTAGGGACTTGGAAACTAGTCAGCTAAGGTAAATGCTAAATATTAACACAGTAAAGAAGTTGGAAATTTAATCACTAATCTTACTTGTAATTGTATGTCCCCCCCCCATTTCTTTTTTCTTTTTATTATTTTTTTTTTAGTGTTGTTGCTTTGAAAAGTTATTCACGACTTCATACTTACACTTGGATAGAAGAAGTAAGGACTCTAGTGTTGCAAAAATTAGGGCAGAGGATATATAACCCTGACAGTGTTTTTTTTTTAAATAGTTTTACATGGGACATTACTTTTCAACCATTCCTATAGGGCAGTAAGAGTTGCAATTGGGTCTGTTGGATAATCATTGCTAAACACATGCCAGAACTTATACAACACTGACTTTCATTTAGATGAGTGATTATTCATAATAACTTACTTTATGTTTATGCTTACAGGGCAGGAATGATGATTTAAATGTAGCATAAATATTTTGCAAACTCCATACAAGATTTATTACATTCTCATGTTTGTATAGGTATAGTGGTGTTGAATAATTTTTGATGACTTCATACTGACACATGGACAGCTGCAATAAGGACTGTAGTCCTGGATAGTTGTTGCTGAATTGATGCCAAATCGTATACAAACTGACAGTGTCTTTGTTTACTGATTTCATACAAATGTGACTTAATCTACAAGTCATAAAGCTACATTAATAACTGAGCTCACGCATAAATATTTGTAAGTAGAAAAATTGGAATTGTAGGTCTCCTCTGCTTTGTTGTTTTTGTCATTGTCATTGTCGTCGTCGTTGTTGCTGGCATCGTCGTTGTCATTGTCGTTGTCGTTGTTGTTTCTGTCATCGTTGTTATTGTCGTTGTTGTCATTGTCGTTGTCAACATTGTCATTGTTGTTGTTGCTGTCATCCTTGTTGTCATTGTCGTTGTCGTTGTTGCTGTCATCATTGTCATTGTCGTTGTTGCTGTCATTGTTGTTGTCATTGTTGTTGTTGCTGTCATTGTTGTTGTCATTGTCGTTGTCCTTATTGCTGTCATCATTGTTGTCATTGTCGTTGTTGTCACTGTCGTCCTTGTTGCTGTCGTCGTTGTCATTGTCGTTGTCGTTGTCGTCGTTGCTGTCATCGTTATTGTCATTGTCGTTGTTGTCATTGCTGTTGTTGCTGTCATTGTTGTTGTCATTGTCGTCGTCGTTGTTGTCATCATTGTCATTGTCGTCATCGTTGTTGTCATTGTTGTCTTTGTCGTTGCTGTCATTGTTGTTATTGTCGTTGCTATCATCGTTGTTGTCATTACTGTTGTCATTGCTGTCATCATTCTTGCTGTTATAGTTGTTGTCATTGTTCTGAAAAGTAATTCACGACTTCGTACTAACACATGGATGGTTGCAATAAGATCTCTAGCATTGCATAAATTTCCAAATTTTAGTCAGGGTTTATAGAAGACTGGCAGTGATTTTTTAAGTAATTTTACTTGAGGACTGACTTCATTCTCAATCCTATAGGGCAGGAATAAGAACTGAAGTGTTGAATAGATTTTTTCCCAAATTCATAGCAAGATTTATTAGATTCCAATATTTGCGTAAGTGTACTGGTGTTCAGTAGTGTTTCACGACTTCATTATCATTATCATCATCATCATCATCATCATCATCATTATCATCATCATCATCATCATCATCATCATCATCATCATAATCATTGGCTCAACAACTCATTGAGAGTCCTAGCCTTCCTCAGTATTTTATTCCAGCCGTCTCTGCTTCTGGCTTGACTGTCCACATTTGTGCACCAATAAAGTTTGCATCTTCGTATACATTATCCTCCCATCTGCTCCTTGGTATTTCTTTGGATCTGCTTCCTCCAGAATTGGATGTAAAGGCTTTTTTTAGTGGTCTAGTATCGTCCATTCTTACCAGGTGTCCAGCCCACTAATTTTAATAACTGTTATAATATCTGGCTCCTTAAACAGATCGTATATTTCTTTATTATATCTAATTCTCCATTCATTATTTATTTTGACGGGTCCATAAATTGCTCTCAGAATTTTCCTCTCGAAGATACTAAGTCTTCTGATGTCCTGTTAGTTCATAGTCCAAGTTTCCAAGGCATACGTCAACACCGGCCTAATTAGCATCTTATAGGCTATATTCTTATTTTAATTGAGATGGTTAAGAATTTCGATTTAATATATTTCAGTAGTCCAAAGTAACATTTATTTGTTATAGATATTCTTCTCTTAATTTCAAGACTGGTGTCGTCATTATTGATCATGGAACCAAGATATATATATATATATATATATATATATATATATATACAGTTTTTTACATATTCAAATTTGTAATTTTCAATTGTAAGATAAGTTGGTGCTTTATTAATTTTCCTTTACGGCTGGAGATCATGTATTTAGTCTTGCTCTCATTAACTCTCAATCCCATTGTCTTTGCTGCCTTTTCCAGGGAGATAAATGCCTCTTCTAGTGCTTTCTGTGACCTAGCAATAATATCTAAGTCGTCTGCGAATGCCAGAACATGAACAGACTTGTAATATATTGTGTTAGTTGTCTGTATTCCTGATTCTCTTATCGCTTTTTCCAAGGCTATGTTAAATAGGAAAAAGGCCAATGCAGCTCCTTGTCTTATACCTCTGCTGGTTTCAGATTCCCCTGATAAATCTGACTGGATCTTAATACAGTTTATAGTTTCTTTCATTGTCATCTGGGCTAGTCTAATGAGTTTATTAGGTATTTTCAGTGCTGCCATTGCTTGATATAGTTGTTGCCTATTAATAATATCATACACCATTTGGAAGTCAATGAATAGATGGTGTGTCGTTATGTTGTATTCGTTAGTTTTACCTAAAATTTGTCTGAGTGTATATATCTGTTCTATGGTCGATCTGTTGGGCCTAAAGCCACATTGGTAATTTCCGATTTGTCTTTCTGTGTGTGTATATATATATATATATATATATATATATATATATATATATATATATATATATATATATATATATAAAATATGATATGATATGATATATTTCGTCGCAGCACTTCTTTACATGTAATGGTGTACCTCACATTTCTGTATCCGGTGCCACCATTAACATATTATTACAATAACACATTATTTGCAGTACGCGTCTACACAAATACTCCCAATTACAGTATGTAACTTACCTTTTTTGTTATTTGTTCAATCTCCCCATCAGTATTTCTCCTACATTTCATTTCCTATTCTCTATTTGTTCATTAATCTTAATATATCTAATATTGTATACGCCTTTCAAACCCCCTTTTTCCTCTAACTACTATTCACTAAAATTTCAATTTGACTTTTTCTCTATAAATTATCATATTGAATTATTTGTCCTATTTGTTCTTTGACCTTTTCTCCTATCTTTCTCTTATATTCATTTACTGTTCCAACGTTCAAATGTTAGTACTAATTTTATGCTGTCACTTGTCCACTTCTCTTAACCCTTTTTCACTATTTTCACTCATTCCTATTTGCGCTCACTTTCACTTTCTCACTATTCCACTTATGCCTAATCCTTTCTCACTATTCTCACCTCCTATAAATACTTATATTTATCTCTACATATCTGGTTATACACTTTCTTTCTCCCCTATACGTCTCTATCATTTACAATTTCCCTTTACTTGCACTTTTTGATCACATTTCCACATTTTTTAATCATATCGAATACCTCTGCTATATCCTCAGCTGTCGCAGGTTGTGACCTTTCTTTACTGTTCGTCTCTGCCTTATTTCTATCTCTGTCTTTCTTTCTATTTCTTTCTTCTTCTAGTCCTCTTTTATTCCCCCCCCCCACACTTTCACTTTCACATCCTAGATTTCCACTTACACTCGCACCCTTAATCTTTTCACTACTTTCTTCCCTATCACTTCCTGACTCTTGGTTTCTCTTTTTATCGTCTCTCGCCTTTTTTCTAGCGCCCTTGTTTCTTGTTCCGTTATTGTCAGCATTCCTTCTGGAGTGCGCTAACCTTACCGCCATCATATGGAGACTAGAAATCCGCTTACGCTGCATGATCACATTACTCTTTTCTCTTTCTGTATATTTAGATAGTCTTTTATAAAAAACATTTGAGGGAATTTTATAGACATTGCTCAGCAGATTGATGCCTCTATAATTGCTACATTCTAAGAGTTTCACTTTTTCTAGTATAGGACATATAATACTGATTTTCCAATCTTTTGGCTTGGTTTCATAAGTCCAAACTTGACATATGTCGTCATGAATCTGTTTGAGGCATTCCTCGCCTTGGTTGGTCAATTCCGCCTGCAGATTGTCAATTCCTGGAGCTTTATCATTCCTCATCCTACCTATTGCGCTTTGTACCTCTTCCATTGTGGGTGGTTCTTCTTCTTCTTCTTCATCTTTATTTATTACACCTTCATCATTAAAAACGTCATTACTAATATCCATATTCTCCTGCTGCGTTGGTTTACTCCATAAAAGATTGTTAAAATACGTTTCACGTTGGAGTCTTGCATAATGATTGCTTAATTCATGCGAGTACTTACAAGACTTGATTTTCCATAATAAATTTGTTATGCTCATACTTATAGAGCTGGAAAGATGTATGCAATGTAGCATAAATATTTTCCAAATTCCATACAAGATTTATTACATTCTCATGTTTGTATATTTTTATTGTTGTTGAATAATCTTTGACGACTTCTTACTGACACATAGACAGCAACAATATGGACTCTAGTCTTTCATACAGATTGCTAAATTCAGGATAGGACTTATACAACACTGACAGAGCATTTATTTACAGATTTTACAAAAAAAAAAAAAAAAACAATGACAATCTACAATTCAGAAAGCTGCATTACCGACTGAGCTCATAAATAAATTTCTACAATAGGAAAAAATATGAAATTGTATGTCTCCCATGCTTCTTTTTTCTTTCTTTAGTGTTGTTGCTTTCAATAGTAATTCATGACTTCATACTCACTCTTAAACAGCTGCAATGTGGACTCTAGTGTTGCATAATTTAAGCCAGACTTTTAGACTGACAGTGATTTTTCAAGTAATTTTTTAATAATGCCTTTGCACTCAATTCTGTATGGCAGGAATGACAACTTACTTACTTCTCACTTCTTAATACGTGTGTCCAGGTATAAGCTGATTACACAATGTCCACTGTAAATCAAATATGCAAATTTTCAGAGCTGTCGATTGATGAGAATTTTATGTAACGAGTGGTTTTTCATTATTTCTTGCAGTTTACTGTTGGTGTTATTACATTGAAGTAGGATATGTTTCATTGGGCACTAATGACAGGTGTAGTGTGGAATAAATTTTTCCCAAATTCATAGCAACATTTATTAGAATCCAATATTTGCCTGAGTGCACTGGTGTTCAGTGTTCATGACTTGCTACAGATAATTGAAGATTTTACAATAGGGTCCCTAGTCTGGCATAATAATTTATGCCGGGACTTATAAAATACTGACAGACATTTTGCTTAGTGACTTTTCACAGTAACTTATTTTACGCTCATACTTACTGGACAGGACTGACTACTTTAGTGTAGTATAAATATTATCGAAATTCCATGCCAGATTTAATACATTCTCATGTTTATATATGTGTAGTGAGGCTGAATAATCTTTCACGACTTCATATTGACACACGGACAGCTGCAATAGGAATTCTAGTCCTACATAGTGGTTGCTAAATTTATTCCAGGAATCATGCAGTGGTTTTGATTGCTGATTTCACATAAGAAGTGACTTAATTTACAAGACATAAAGCTGCGTTACCAAAAGAGCAGATGCATAAATATTTACAAGTAGAAAAATTTAAAATTCTGTGCCTCCCATGCTTTTTTCAGTGTTAATGCTTTGAAAAGTAATTCACGACTTCATACTCATACTTGGACGGAAACAGTAAGGAATGCGGTGTTGCAACAATTTGCAAGAATTAAGTCAGGGTTTATACAATACTGACAGCAAGACAAGGGAACAGTTAGTTTTTTTTTTTTTTTTTTTTTTTTTGCAAATTAATTGCTATATTTATTACTTACTCATGCTCAGTTAAGTGTACTGGTGTTCATGAATGACGACAGATAAATAATTGAAGAGTTGCAATAGGGGCTCATGCCTTGCATTGTAATTGCCAAATTCGTGCCAGGACTTATACAACACTGACAATTATTTAGCATAGTGATTTACTTGACAACCATACTTACAGACAGCTATGAAGACTTAAATACAGTACAAATATATTTCAAAACCCATGACATATTTTTCACTTTCTCAAGTTTGTATAGGTGTAGTGGTGTTGAATAATCCTTGACGACTTCATACGGACATATGGGCAGCTGGAATAGGGATTCTAGTCATGCATTGTGGTTGCTAATTTCTTGCAGGTCTAGTAGAGCACTGAGTGTCTTTTTTTTTCTGATCTTACATGAAAAGTGACTTAGTCTACAACTCAAAGCTCCATTACTGACTGAGCTCATGCATAAATATTTAGAATTGGAAAACAATTATTTTGTTGGCCTGCCGAGGTCTTTATGTTGTAGTTGCTTTGAAAAGAAATTCTTGACTTGATACTCATACCTGGATGCTTGAATAAGGACTATAGTGTTGCATAAATTTGCAAAATTTAAGCCAGGTTTTATACAACATTGAGAGTAATCTTTTCCAAATAATTTTACCAGAGAAATTACTTTACACTTAATCATATAGAACAGGAAAGAGAAGTGAATGTTCAATAAATTTTTTTCCAAATTCTTAGAAAAATTTTTTGGAGTTCAATGTTTACTTAAGTGTACTGCCCTTGAATAGTATTTGTCGACATGATACTGATAATTGGACAGATGCAATAGGGTTTCTAGTCTTGCATAATGATTGTTAAATTCATGTTAGAACTTACATAACACTGACAATATTTTGTTTGTTTATTTTACATGATAAAATGTCTTAATCTGCAACTAGTAGCAAGCTGCATTACCGACTCAGCTAGTCCGTAATTTTCTGCAGTAGGAAAGAATTTAGAATTGCATGTCTCACATGGTTTTTGTTGTGTTGTTGTTGTGAAACGTATTTCACCACTTCATACTCATACCTGGTCAGGTGCGCAAAGAATTCCAATGTTGCACAAATTTGCAAAATTTATGCCAAAGTTTATACACATTTCCAGTGATTCTTTAAGTACCTAGTTTTACATGAGCACTGACTTTACACTAAATCCTTTAGGACAGGAGTGACAACTGAAGTGTAGAATAAATATTTTCAAACTCATAGCTCGGTTTAGTATATTTCAATTGTTGTTTAGGTGTACTGGTGTTGAATAATGTTTCACGACTTGATACAGATAACTGAAGAGCTGCAACAGGGAACCTTTGCTTGTATATTGATTTCTAAATTAATGTGAGGAGTTGTACGAGACTGACAGTGCTTTGGATAATAGTTTTCAATTATAAATTATTTTATAACCGTAGTGATAGAACAGGAAATGCAACGGAAATATTGTACGAATTTTCTTTGAAATTTTTTAAGAATTATTATATACCCATGCTTGTTTAAACTTGCTGGAGTAGATTAATGTTTGACGACAACTGGACACCAGCAATATGGACGCATTACTTATATGATAATTGTTATATTCATGCCAGGTCTCATACATGATTGACAGTGCTTTTGCTGATGGTTTTTCACAATAAATTACTTTTCAATCATGTTTAGAGGGGGGGGGGGAATGACAACTGAAGATTAGTATAATTTTCTGCAAATTTTATGTAAGAATTTTAACATTGCAAGGCTTGCTAAGTTAACTGGTGTTGAGCAATGTTTGACGACTTGAAACTGACTCTTGATAAACTGCAATAGGGTGTTTAGTCTTACACAATGATCCTTAAATCCATGAAAGGGTTTGTAGAAAACTGACAGTGCTTTTGCAAGTGTTTTTACTTAAGAAATTACTTTACATTTATACTTAAAGTGCAGGTATTACAATTGTCCTTTTTCAAATTCATTGCAGGATTTATTAGATTCCCAAGCTAGTGTTTACTGGTGTACAATAATTTTGACGACTTTATACATATCACTGGAAAACTGCTATAGGGACTGTTGTCTTGCATGATGCTCTCTAAATTTATTCCAGGACTTACATTACACTGAAAGTGCTTTGATTAGAGATATTACATAGAAATTGACTTAATTTAGAACTCATAAAGCTTCATTACCAACAAAGCTGTTGCATAAATATTTATAACTAGAAAATTTTAAAATTGTAGATCTCCCATGCTTTTTTTGGCGTTGTTGCTCTGAAAAGTAATTCACGACTTCACACTCGTAGATTCCACTATATAATGGACATTTAAATTCTCCCATTCTAAATTATGAGGAGCTTCTTCATTAGTAACTTTCATTTTATTTCCTTTTAAATTACGCAACTTTTACCTTCTATGCGGATTTCACCCTTAAAAGGACCATGACAGCTGCAATGAGGACTCTAGTGTTGAACAAATTTGCAAAAATGAAGACAGATTTTATACAATACTGAGAGTGCTTTTTTAAATAGTTTGACATGGGAAATGACTTTACACTGATTCCTAAATATCAGGAATGGCTACTGAATTTTAGAATATATTTCTTTTCCAAATTTGTAGGTTAAAATGATTACTTATGTGTACCGTGACCATTAATGTTGACGATTGTTAAGAGATAATATAAGAGGTGCATTAGGGCCTCTTGTCTTGCATAACAATGGCTAAATACATAACAGGATGTATACAACTCTGTGAATCATTTACGTTAGTGACTGTTTATAATTTCTTATTTTACGCTACTACTTATAGGACAGAAATGACGACTTAGTGGAGTGTAATTTTTTTTTCAAAATTCCATGCAAGATTAAGTACATTCTCATGTCTGAATAGGTTTACAGGTGTTGAATAATCTTTCACAACTTCATACTGACAAATGGGCAGCTGTAATAAGGACCCTAGTCCTGGATAGTTGTTGCTAAATTCATGCCAAGTCTTATACAAACTAACAGAGCCTTTGTTTGCTGATTTCATGTAAAAAGTGACTTAATATATAAGTCATAGAGCAGTATTACTAACTGAGCTCATGCATAAATATTTGAAAGCAGAAAAATTTGGAGTTGTAGGTCTTCCCTGTTTCTCTTTTCTTCTTTTTGATGTTATTGCTTTGAAAAATAATTTACGATTTCGTACTAACACTTGGATGGTTGCAATAAGGCCTCTAGTTTTGCATAAATTTCCTGAGTTTAAGACTGGCAGTGATTTTTTAAGTAATTTTACTTGAGGACTGACTTCATACTTAATCCTCTAGGGCAGGAATAAAAACTGAAGTGTTGAATAATTTTTTTCCCAAATTCATAGCAAGATTTATTAGATTTCAGTATTTGCTTAAGTGTACTGGTGTTCAATAGTGCTTCACGAATTGATACTGATAATTGGAAACCTGCAATAGGGATTGCAGTTTGGCATAGTGATTGCTAAATTCATGCGAGTACTTATACAATCCAGACAGAGATTTTGATTATTGATTTTCCATAATAAATTTGTTATGCTCATACTCATAGAGCTGGAATGATGTATGCAATGTAGCATAAATATTTTCCAAATTCCATACAAGATTTATTACATTCTCATGTTAGCATATGTGTAGTGTTGATGAATAATCTTCTTTCACGACTTCTTACTGACACATAGACAGCAACAATATGGACTCTAGTCTTTCATAGGAATTGCTAAATTCAAGACAGGACTTATACAACACTGACAGTGCATTGTTTGCAGATTTTACAAAAAAAAAAAAAAAATGACAATCTACATTTCAGAAAGCTGCATTACCGACTGAGCTCATCCATATATTTCTACAATAGGAAAAAATATGAAATTGTATGTCTCCCATGCTTCTTTTTTCTTTCTTTAGTGTTGTTGCTTTCAATAGTAATTCACGACTTCATTCTAACTCTTAAACAGCTGCAATGTGGACTCTAGTGTTGCATAATTTAAGCCAGACCGACAGTGATTTTTCAAGTAATTTTTTAATAATGACTTTGCACACAATTCTGTATGGCAGGAATGACAACTTGCTTACTTCTTACTTCTTAATACGTGTGTCCATGTATAAGTGATTACACAATGTCCACTGTAATTCAAATATGCAATTTTTCAGAGCTGTCGATTGGTGAGAATTTTATGTAACGAGTGGTTTTTCATTATTTCTTGCGGTTTACTGTTGGTGTTATTACATTGAAGTATGATATGTTTCATTGAGCAGTAATGACAGGTGTAGTGTGGAATAAATTTTTCCCAAATTCATAGCAAGATTTATTAGAATGCAATATTTGCTTGAGTGTACTGGTGTTCAGTGTTCATGACTTGCTACAGATAATTGAAGATTTTACAATAGGGTCTCTAGTCTTGCATAATAATTTATGCCGGGACTTATAAAATACTGACAGTCATTTTGCTTAGTGACTTTTCACAATAACTTATTTTACGGTCATACTTACTGGACAGGAATGACGACTTTAGTGTAGTATAAATATTATTGAAATTTCATGACCGATTTAATACATTCTCATGTTTATATATGTGTAGTGAGGTTGAATAATCTTTGACGACTTCATACTGACACATGGACAGCTGTAATAGGAATTCTAGTCCTACATGGTGGTTGCTAAATTCATTCCAGGACTTATACAGTGGTTTTGATTGCAAATTTCACATAAAAAGTGACTTAATTTACAAGACATAAAGCTGCATTACCAAAAGAGCAGATGCATAAATATTTACAAGTAGAAAAATTAAAAATTCTGTGCCTCCAATGCTTTTTTCAGTGTTGTTGCTTTGAAAAGTAATTCACAACTTCATACTCATACTTGGACGGAAACAGTAAGGAATGCGGTGTTGCAACAATTTGCAAGAATTAAGTCAGGGTTTATATAACACTGACAGCAAGACAAGGGAACAGTTAGGTTTTTTTCTTTTGCAAATTCATTGCTATATTTATTACTTACTCATGCTCAGTTAAGTGTACTGGTGTTTATGAATGTTTGATGACAGATAAATAATTGAAGAGTTGCAATAGGGATTTTTGTCTTGCATAATAACTGCCAAACTCGTGCCAGGACTTACACAAAATTGAGAGTTAGTTAGCATAGTGATTTACTTGACAATCATACTTACAGGCAGCTATGAAGACTTAAATATAGTGCAAATATTTTTCAAAACCGATGAAATATTTTTCCCTTTCTCAAGTTTGTATAGGTGTAGTGGTGTTGAATAATCTTTGACGAATTCATACTGATATATGGGCTGCTGAAATAGGGATTCTAGTCATGCATTGTGGTTGCTAATTTCTTGCAGGTCTAGTAGAGCACTGAGTGTCTTTTTTTTTTTTTTTTCTGATCTTACATGAAAAGTGACTTAGTCTACAACTCAAAGCTCCACTACTGACTGAGGTCATGCATAAATATTTAGAATTGGAAAACAATTATTTTGTTGGCCTGCCAAGGTCTTTATGTTGTAGTTGCTTTGAAAAGAAATTCTTGACTTGATACTTATACCGTATCTGCTTGGATAAGGACTCTAGTGTTGCATAAATTTGCAAAATTTAAGCCAGGTTTTATACAGGATTGAGAGTAATCTTTTTCAAATAATTTTACCAGAGAAATTACTTTACATTTAATCATATAGAGCAGGAAAGAGAAGTGAAGTGTTCAATAAATTGCTTTCCAAATTCTTAGAAAGATTTTTTGGAGTTCAATGTTTACTTAAGTGTTCTGCCGTTGAATAGTATTTGTCGACATGATACTGATAATTGGACAGATGCAATAGGGTTTCTAGTCTTGCATAATGATTGTTAAATTCATGTTAGAACTTACATAACACTGACAATATTTTGTTTGTTTATTTTACATGATAAAATGTCTTAATCTGCAACTAGTAGCAAGCTGCATTACCGACTCAGCTAGTCCATAATTTTCTGCAGTAGGAAAGAATTTAGAATTGCATGTCTCACATGGTGTTTGTTGTGTTGTTGCTGTGAAACGTATTTCACCACTTCATACTCATACCTGGTCAGGTGCGCAAAGAATTCCAATGTTGCACAAATTTGCAAAATTTATGCCAAAGTTTATACACATTTCCAGTGATTCTTTAAGTACCTAGTTTTACATGAGCACTGACTTTACACTAAATCCTTTAGGACAGGAGTGACAACTGAAGTGTAGAATAAATATTTTCAAACTCAAAGCATGGTTTAGTATATTTCAATTGTTGTTTAGGTGTACTGGTGTTGAATAATGTTTCACGACTTGATACAGATAACTGAAGAGCTGCAACAGGGAACCTTTGCTTGTATATTGATTTCTAAATTAATGTGAGGAGTTGTACGAGACTGACAGTGCTTTGGATAATAGTTTTCAATTATAAATTATTTTATAACCGTAGTGATAGAACAGCAAATGCAACGGAAATATTGTACAAATTTTCTTTGAAATTTTTTAAGAATCATTATATTTCCATGCTTGTTTAAATTTACTGGAGTAGAATAATGTTTGACGACAACTGGACACCAGCAATACGGACGCTATACTTATATGATAATTGATATATTCATGCCAGGTCTCATACATGATTGACAATGCTTTTGCTAATGGTTTTTCACAATAAATTACTTTTCAATCATGCTTAGAGGGGGGGGGGGGGAGGAATGACAACTGAAGATTAGTATAATTTTCTGCAAATTTTATGTAAGAATTTTAACATTGCAAGGCTTGCTAAGTTAAGTGGTGTTGAGCAATGTTTGACGACTTGAAACTGACTCTTGATAAACTGCAATAGGGTGTTTAGTCTTACACAATGATCCTTAAATCCATGAAAGGGTTTGTAGAAAACTGACAGTGCTTTTGCAAGTGTTTTTTCTTAAGAAATTACTTTACATTTATACTTAAAGTGCAGGTACTACAATTGTCCTTTTTCAAATTCATTGCAGGATTTATTAGATTCCCAAGCTAGTGTTTACTGGTGTACAATAATTATGACGACTTTATACATGTCACTGGACAACTGCTATAGGGACTATTGTCTCGCATAATGTTCTCTAAATTTATCCCAGGACAAATATTACACTGAAAGTGCTTTGATTACAGATATAACATAAACATTGATTTAATTTAGAACTCATAAAGCTTCATTACCAACAAAGCTGATGCATAAATATTTACAATTAGAAATTTTTAAAATTGTAGATCTCCCATGCTTTTTTTGGCGTTGTTGCTCTGAAAAGTAATTCACGACTTCACACTCGTAGATTCCACTATATAATGGACATTTAAATTCTCCCATTCAAAATTATGAGGAGCTTCTTCATTAGTAACTTTCATTTTATTTCCTTTTAAATTACAAAACTTTTACCTTCTATGCGGATTTCACCCTTAAAAGGACCATGAAAGCTGCAATGAGGACTCTAGTGTTGCACAAATTTACAAAAATGAAGACAGATTTTATACAATACTGAGAGTGCTTTTTTAAATAGTTTGACATGGGAAATGACTTTACAATGATTCCTAAATGTCAGGAATGGCTACTGAATTTTAGAATATATTTCTTTTCCAAATTTGTAGGTTAAAATGATTACTTATGTGTACCGTGACCATTAATGTTGACGATTGTTAAGAGATAATATAAGAGGTGCATTAGGGCCTCTTGTCTTGCATAACAATGGCTAAATACATAACAGGATGTATACAACACTGTGAATCATTTACGTTAGTGACTGTTTATAATTTCTTATTTTACGCTACTACTTATAGGACAGAAATGACGACTTAGTGGAGTGTAATTTTTTTTCAAAATTTCATGCAAGATTAAGTACATTCTCATGTCTGAATAGGTTTACTGGTGTTGAATAATCTTTCACACTTCATACTGACAAATGGGCAGCTGTAATAAGGACCCTAGTCCTGGATAGTTGTTGCTAAATTCATGCCAAGTCTTATACAAACTAACAGAGCCTTTGTTTGCTGATTTCATGTAAAAAGTGACTTAATCTATAAGTCATAGAGCTATATTACTAACTGAGCTCATGCATAAATGTTGCAAGTAGAAAAATTTGGAGTTGTAGGTCTTCCCTGTTTCTCTTTTCTTCTTTTTGATGTTATTGCTTTGAAAAATAATTTACGACTTTGTACTAGCACTTGGATGGTTGCAATAAGGCCTCTAATTTTGGATAAATTTTCAGAGTTTAAGACTGGCAGTGATTTTTTAAGTGATTTTACTTGAGGACTGACTTCATACTTAATTCTATAGGGCAAGAATAAGAACTGAAGTTTTGAATAATTTTTTTCCCAAATTATAGCAAGATTTACTAGATTCCAATTTTTGCTTAAGTGTACTGGTGTTCAGTAGTGCTTCACGAATTGATACTGATAATTGGACACTAGGGTGTATCGAAAGAAAAAATTTTTGAAAAATGAAGTTGGCTAGTGCGGAAAAGTTGCGACTTGTGGCAGAAAGACTGCAGGAGAAAGAAAATTAAATTTAATGGATATCTTGTGTTTCCGTATCAGTACTGAAAATTCGAATTTATAACACATCTTTTAAAAATTATTATAATGTCAGTCTGCGTACCTATACAGCTACCCCTCGTTAACCAGATCTTTTAAAAGTTGGCAAAGATAGTACAAGAAGAGAAGTATCTGGCCCCAGTATCTTCTTGTGGAGTGAGAGAAGGGAGGGATGCTGGCAGTCACGGTAGAATCTGCCCAGCAGTCGTATTTTGTAGGCTATGCTGGCCAGATTTGTATCGCTGTTGTTCCTATGAAATCGTGTATCATATCAGTGGTTTAGTGGTAGCCTACATGCAATAATTCTTATGCATTGTGTTGTCATGAGTGGAAAAAATAATTCCGTAGTCGCCGTACTGCTGAGTCCTCTGTTCGATATACCAGGACCTGTAATAGAGTTGCAACTTCCAACCTATAAAGATGTGATAACACTTTTTCTTTGGATCAGAGATTTAAAGACAATCGAACTAGGTGGAAAACACCATTCAGTAAAAGACATCGTTCATGTTACTGCCAACAGACTTATCGAGGTTTGAAAAACAGCAAGCCTTCCTACCATCAGCAGTCGTAGAGTAGTGGAAAAGATGAAATAGTATCATAGTAAATATCGGAATATTCTGAAATTACACTAACGAAGTGGGCTAACCTCAAGGGCGCATGAATAGGCTTTTATTAATACATGTCGAAAATTGTTTGATAATGCACTTGTAAGTGCCTGGACCCGGAAAGTCTCCGTGAATGTGAGTTAAGTAGGAAAGTTCCATTGATAGGAGTATCCTTTCTATTGGATCACAAAAATTAACGAAATATGATTATTGATAAAATCGACATTGTGACGACGAAGACACTATTTAAGAGTGAAGAGAGAAAAGCGAAGAGGCCCATTTGCCAATGAACTGAAGAAGTGTGGCTTGAATTCCGAGGAAGAGAAAAACAGAATCAGTTACAAGCTCTGAGTCTTCGCCTTCACACCACTCGGAACAGCAGTGAAGGAGTGTGTATTCTGACTTCGAATCGAAGCTATCTGGTGCTCAGGCTCGCTTGCCTCTACCAAAGTTATCTTCAGCAGCCTTCAGATAGGCACCTCGAGGAGAGATGTGGCTCTAATTGCGACAGCTATGCTACAAGCGCGAGAATAATATCTATAAAGGTCTTATAATAGATGGTCACGAGAGAAATGAAGGTTGGAGATAAAATTCAGAAAGAAGAAACACCTAATAATAAGTTCATTCGAACAGTATATTTTGATGATCATAAGGACAGGGCACTAACACAGGAGAAAAAGGACAACGGATTATATTGCCAAGAAAAAGAAGAGGAGTATAATTATAACTTTATTAGAAGAATCACATTCAAAGTATATTCGACATGTCTCCTCTTTCTCTGAATATGGACATCAGATTTGAAGAGCCGTACTTCAATCTTTAAAGGCAAGTAAATTAGATGTATCGCCCCTAGCAGCACTTGGTTGTGATGGAGCCCGTACAAATACAGAAAGAAAGAACGGATTGATGGTGTGCATCGAAAAGGAAATCGGCAGGCCACTACAACGAATAATTTGTCTTCTCCATGTAAATGAACTTCGACACCGCTATCTCATGAATCATCTTGCTGGTATCACTACAGGTCTAGAAACACGTTCTGGACATATCGGAGAAGAGTTACTCCATTGTGAGACAAATCATGGCGAATTTCGAGGTTACTAAAGTATCCTGGATCAACAAAATTAACGTGGAACGGATCTCCGATCTTAGTAGGCCTACTGACCAGGAGTATCTTCTGGGAATCTACCAATTCGTTCATTCTGGCCATTGTCCGATAGAGCTTGAAGGAAGAAACCAGGGCCAGTTGTTCAATCTCGATGACTTAAAACTGCTTATAGGATTTTCCACTTGTATGTGAACTGTAGTAACCCTTCACATAATTTAGTGTGCATAGGTGAGAAATGGCATGCTTCGAAACGAAGTCTGAGTATGCAGCGTAAATCAACATTTGACACCGGAGTATACTACTATGGGTGGGTGAAGGGATGGGACTGGAAGTGCAACCACCTCCTCGCAGTGAGCCCTGGGTTATTTTTGAGTGTAAATTAAAAAAATATAGGCGAAGAGTTGCACTACGAAACAAAATTTGAAAACAGACATAGAGCATTAAGCTCGCAAAACTTTAGAGCTGATGTGGAGACACAGGATAATGTCGAATTACTATTTTCTTTTCTTCTACCTTCTTTCTGCCACAAATAGCAACTTTTCCGCACTAGCCACCTTCATTTTTCAGGAAAAGTTTTTTTTCGATACACCCTATCTGCAATAGGGATTGGAGTTTGGCATAGTGATTGCTAAATTCATGCGAGTACTTATACAACCCAGACAGAGATTTTGATTATTGATTTTCCATAATAAATTTTTTATGCTCATACTCATAGAGCTGGAATGATGTATGCAATGTAGCATAAATATTTTCCAAATTCCATACAAGATTTATTACATTCTCATGTTTGTATATGTATAGTGTTGTTGAATAATCTTCTTTGACGACTTCTTACTGACACATAGACAGCAACAATATGGACTCTAGTCTTTCATAGGGATTGCTAAATTCAAGACAGGACTTATACAACACTGACAGTGCATTGTTTGCAGATTTTACAAAAAAAATGACAATCTACAATTCAGAAAGCTGCATTACCGACTGAGCTCATAAATTTCTACAATAGGAGAGAATGTGAAATTGTTTGTCTCCCATGCTTCTTGTTTCTTTCTTGGTGTTGTTGCTTTCAGTAGTAATTCACGACTTCATACTCACTCTTAAACATCTGCAATGTGGACTCCAGTGTAGCATAATTTAAGCCAGGCTTTTAGTAGACTGACAGTGATTTTAAAGTAATTTTTGAATAACGACTTTGCACGAATTCTATATGGCAGGAATGACAACTTACTTACTTACTTCTTACTTCTTAATACGTGTGTCCATGTATAAGCTGATTACATGATGTCCACTGTAAATCAAATATGCAATTTTCAGAGCTGTCGATTGGTGAGAATTTTATGTAACGAGTGGTTTTTCATTATTTCTTGCAGTTTACTGTTGGTGTTATTACATTGAAGTAGGATATGTTTCATTGAGCAGTAATGACACGTGTAGTGTGGAATAAATTTTTTCCCAAATTCATAGCAAGATTTATTAGAATCTAATACTTGCTTGAGTGTACTGGTGTTCAGTGTTCATGACTTGCTACAGATAATTGAAGGTTTTACAATAGGGTCTCTAGTCTTGCATAATAATTTATGCCGGGACTTATAAAATACTGACAGTCATTTTGCTTAGTGACTTTTCACAATAACTTATTTTATGCTGATACTTACTGGACAGGAATGACGACTTTAGTGTAGTATAAATTATATCGAAATTCCATGACAGATTTAATACATTCTCATGTTTATATATGTGTAGTGAGATTGAATAATCTTTGATGACTTCATACTGACACATGGACAGCTGTAATAGGAATTCTAGTCCTACATAGTGGTTGCTAAATTCATGCCAGGACTTCTGCAGTGGTTTTGATTGCTGATTTCACATAAAAAGTGACTTAATTTACAAGACAAAGCTGCATTACCAAAAGAGCAGATGCATAAATATTTACAAGTAGAAAAATTTAAAAATCTGTGCCTCCCGTGCTTTTTTCAGTGTTGTTACTTTGAAAAGTAATTCACGACTTCATACTCATACTTGGACGGAAACAGTAAGGAATGTGGTGTTGCAACAATTTGCAAGAATTAAGTAAGGGTTTATACAACACTGACAGCAAGACAAGGGAACAGTTAGTTTTTTTTTTTTTTTTTTTTTGCTAATTCATTGCTATATTTATTACTTACTCATGCTCAGTTAAGTGTACTGGTGTTCATGAATTTTTGACGACAGATAAATAATTGAAGAGTTGCAATAGGGGTTTTTGTCTTGCATAATAACTACCAAATTCGTGCCAGGACTTACACAACATTGACAGTTTGTTAGCATAGTGATTTACTTGACAATCATACTTACAGGCAGCTATGAAGACTTAAATATAGTACAGGTACAAATATTTTTCAAAACCCATGAAATATTTTTCACTTTCTCAAGTTTGTATAGGTGTAGTGGTGTTGAATAATCTTTGACGAATTCATATTGACATATGGGCAGCTGGAATAGGGATTCTAGTAATGCATTGTGGTTGCTAATTTCTTGTAGGTCTAGTAGAGCACTGAGTGTCTTGTTTTTCTGATCTTACATGAAAAGTGACTTAGTCTACAACTCAAAGCTCCATTACTGTTTGAGCTCATGCATAAATATTTAGAATTGGAAAACAATGATTTTGTTGGCCTGCCATGGTCTTTATGTTATAGTTCCTTTGAAAAGAAATTCCCTACTTGATACTCATACCTGGAATGCTTGAATAAGGGCTCTACTGTTGCATAAATTTGCATAATTTAAGCCAGGTTTTATACAAAATTGAGAGTAATCTTTTTCATATAATTTTACCAGAGAAATTACTTTACACTTAATCCTATAGAGCAGGAAAGAGGAGTGAAGTGTACAATACATTTTTTTCCAAATTCATAGAAAGACTTTTTGGAGTTCAATGTTTACTTAAGTGTGCTGGCGTTGAATAGTATTTGTCGACATAATACTGATAATTGGACAGATGCAATAGGGTTTCTAGTCTTGCATAATGATTGTTAAATTCATGTTAGGACTTACATAACACTGACAATATTTTGTTTGTTTATTTTACATGATAAAATGTCTTAATCTGCAACTAGTAGCAAGCTGCATTACCGACTGAGCTAGTCCATAAATTTCTGCAGTAGGAAAGAATTTAGAATTGCATGTCTCACATGCTTTTTTTGTATTGTTGCTGTGAAACGTATTTCACCACTTCATACTTATACCTGATAAGGTGCGCAAAGGATTCCAATGTTGCACACATTTGCAAAATTTAAGCCAAAGTTTATACACACTGCCAGTGATTCTTTAAGTACCTAGTTTTACATGAGCACTGACAATACACTAAAGTCTATATGGCAGGAATAACAACTGAAGTGTAGAATAATTTTTTCAAACTCAAAGCATGGTTTAGTATATTTCAATTGTTGTTTAGGTGTACTGGTGTTGAATAATGTTCCACGAATTGATACAGATAATTGAAGAGCTCCAATAGGGAATTTTTTCTTGTATATTGATTCCTAAATTAATGTGGGGAGTTCTACGAGACTGACAGTACTTAGGATAATAGTTTTAAATTATAAATTATTTTATAACCGTAGTGACAGAACAGGAAATGCAACTGAAATATTTTTTTTTAAGAATCATTATATTGCCATGCCTGTTTAAATTTACTGGAGTAGAATAATGTTTGACGACAATTGGACACCTGCAAAATGGACGCTATCCTCATATGATAATTGTTAAATTCATGCTAGGTCTCGTACATAATTGACAGTGCTTTTGCTGATGGTTTTTCATAATAAATTACTTTTCAATCATGCTTAGAGGGGGGGGGGAGGAATGACAACTGAAGATTAGTATAATTTTCTGCAAATTTTAAGTAAGAATTTTAACATTGCAAGGCTTGCTAAGTTAAGTGGTGTTGAGCAATGTTTGACGACTTGAAACTGACTCTTGATAAACTGCAATAGGGTGTTTAGTCTTGCACAATGATCCTTAAATCCATGAAAGGGTTTATAAAAAACTGACAGTGCTTTTGCAAGTGTTTTTCTTAAGAAATTACTTTACATTTGTACTTAAAGTGCAGGTACTACAATTGTCCTTTTTCAAATTCATTGCAGGATTTATTAGATTCCCAAGCTAGTGTTTACTGGTGTACAATAATTTTGACGACTTTATACATATCACTGGACAACTGCTATAGGGACTGTTGTCTTGCATGATGCTCTCTAAATTTATTCCAGGACTTATATTACACTGAAAGTGCATTGAGTACAGAAATTACATAAAAATTGGCTTAATTTAGAACTCATAAAGCTTCATTACCAACAAAGCTGTTGCATAAATATTTACAACTAGAAAATTTTAAAATTGTAGATCTCCCATGCTTGTTTTGGCGTTCTTGCTCTGAAAAGTAATTTACGACTTCACACTCGTAGATTCCACTACATAATGGACATTTAAATTCTCCCATTCTAAATTATGAGGAGCTTCTTCATTAGTAACTTTCATTTTATTTCCTTTTAAATTACAAAACTTTTACCTTCTATGCGGATTTCACCCTTAAAAGGACCATGACAGCTGCAATGAGGACTCTAGTGTTGCACAAATTAGCAAATATGAAGACAGATTTTATACAATACTGAGAGTGCTTTTTTAAATAATTTGACATGGGAAATGACTTTACACTGATTCCTAAATATCAGGAATGGCTACTGAATTTTAGAATATTTTTCTGTTCCAAATTTGTAGGTTAAAATGATTACTTATGTGTACCGTGACCATTAATGTTGGCGATTGTTAACAGATAATAGAAGAGGTGCATTAGGGTCTCTTGTCTTGCATAACAATAGCTAAATACATAACAAAATGTATACAACACTGCGAATCATTTAAGTTAGTGACTGTTTATAATTTCTTACTTTTCGCTACTACTTATAGGACAGAAATGACGACTTAGTGGAGTGTAATTTTTTTTCAAAATTCTATGCAAGATTAAGTACATTCTCATGTCTGAATAGGTTTACTGGTGTTGAATAATCTTTCACAACTTCATACTGACAAATGGGCAGCTGTAATAAGGACCCTAGTCCTGGATAGTTGTTGCTAAATCCATGCCAAGTCTTATACAAACTAACAGAGTCTTTGTTTGCTGCTTTCATATAAAAAGTGACTTAATCTATAAGTCATAGAGCTGTATTACTAATTGAGCTCATGCATAAATATTTGCAAGTAGAAAAATTTGGAGTTGTAGGACTTCCCTGTTTTTCTTTTCTTCTTTTTGATGTTATTGCTTTGAAAAATAATTTACGACTTCGTACTAACACTTGGATGGTTGCAATAAGGCCTCTAGTTTTGCATAAATTTCCTGAGTTTAAGACTGGCAGTGATTTTTTTAAGTAATTTTACTTGAGGACTGACTTCATACTTAATACTATAGGGCAGGAATAAGAACTGAAGTGTTGAATAATTTTTTCCCCAAATTCATAGCAAGATTTATTAGATTCCAATATTTGTTTAAGTGTACTGGTGTTCAATAGTGCTTCACGAATTGATACAGATAATTGGACATCTGCAATAGGGATTGGAGTTTGGCATAGTGATTGCTAAATTCATGCGAGTACTTATACAGCCCAGACAGAGATTTTGATTATTGATTTTCCATAATAAATTTTTTATGCTCATACTCATAGAGCTGGAATGATGTATGCAATGCAGCATAAATATTTTCCAAACTCCAAACAAGATTTATTACATTCTCATGTTTGTATATGCGTAGTGTTGTTGAATAATCTTTGACGACTTCTTACTGACACATGGACAGCAACAATATGGACTCTAGTCCTTCATGGGGATTGCTAAATTCAAGACAGGACTTATACAACACTGGCAGCGCATTGTTTGCAGATTTTACAAAAAAAAAATGACAATCTACAATTCAGAAAGCTGCATTACCGACTGAGCTCATACATAAATTTCTACAAAAGGAAAAAATATGAAACTGTATGTCTCCCATGCTTCTTTTTTCTTTCTTTAGTGTTGTTGCTTTCAATAGTAATTCACGACTTCATACTCACTCTTAAACAGCTGCAATGTGGACTCCAGTATAGCATAATTTAAGCCAGGCTTTTAGTAGACTGTCAGTGATTTTCAAGTAATTTTTTAATAACGACTTTGCACGAATTCTGTATGGAAGGAATGACAGTTCACTTACGTCTTACTTCTTAATGCGTGTATCCATCTATAAGCAGATTACATGATGTCCACTGTAAATGAAATAAGCAATTTTCCAGGGCTGTCGGTTGGTGATAATTTCATGTAATGAGTGGTTGTTCATTATTTCCTGCAGTTTATTGTTGTGTCATTACATTGAAGTAGGATGTGTCCTATTGGGCAGGAATGACAAGTGAAATGTAGAATAAATGGTTTTGCCAAATAATAGCAAGATTTATTAGAATCCAATATTTGCTTGAGTGTACTGGTGTTCAATAGTGCTTCACGACTTATTACAGATAATTGAAGATTTTACAATAGGGTCTCTTGTCTTGCATAATAATTGCTACATATATGCCAGGACGTATAAAACACTGAGTCATTTTGCTTAGTGACTTTTCACTGTAACTTATTTTACACTCTTACTTACTGTACAGGAATGACGACTTTAGTGTAGTATAAATATTATTGAAATTCCATGCCAGATTTAATACATTCTCATGTTTATATATGTGTAGTGAGGTTGAATAATCTTTGATGACTTCATACTGACACATGGACAGCTGCAATAGGAATTCTAGTCCTACATAGTGGTTGCTAAATTCATGCCAGGACTTCTGCAGTGGTTTTGATTGCTGATTTCACATAAAAAGTGACTTAATTTACAAGACAAAGCTGCATTACCAAAAGAGCAGATGCATAAATATTTACAAGTAGAAAAATTAAAAAATCTGTGCCTCCCGTGCTTTTTTCAGTGTTGTTACTTTGAAAATTAATTCACGACTTCATACTCATACTTGGACGGAAACAGTAAGGAATGTGGTGTTGCAACAATTTGCAAGAATTAAGTCAGGGTTTATAGAACACTGACAGCAAGACAAGGGAACAGTTAGGTTTTTTGTTTTTTTTTTTTTTTTGCTATATTTATTACTTACTCATGCTCAGTTAAGTGTACTGGTGTTCATGAATGTTTGACGACAGATGAATAATTGAAGAGTTGCAATAGGGGTTTTTGTCTTGCATAATAACTACCAAATTCGTGCCAGGACTTACACAACATTGACAGTTTGTTAGCATAGTGATTTACTTGACAATCATACTTACAGGCAGCTATGAAGACTTAAATATAGTACAGGTACAAATATTTTTCAAAACCCATGAAATATTTTTCACTTTCTCAAGTTTGTATAGGTGTAGTGGTGTTGAATAATCTTTGACGAATTCATATTGACATATGGGCAGCTGGAATAGGGATTCTAGTCATGCATTGTGGTTGCTAATTTCTTGCAGGTCTAGTAGAGCACTGTGTGTCTTTTTTTTTTTTTCTGATCTTACATGAAAAGTGACTTAGTCTACAACTCAAAGCTCCATTACTGACTGAGCTCATGCATAAATATTTAGAATTGGAAAACAATTATTTTGTTGGCCTGCCAAGGTCTTTATGTTGTAGTTGCTTTGAAAAGAAATTCACTACTTGATACTCATACCTGGACTGCTTGAATAAGGGCTCTAGTATTGCATAAATTTGCATAATTTAAGCCAGGTTTTATACAAAATTGAGAGTAATCTTTTTCAAATAATTTTACCAGAGAAATTACTTTACACTTAATCCTATAGAGCAGGAAAGAGGAGTGAAGTGTACAATACATTTTTTTTTCCAAATTCATAGAAAGATTTTTTGGAGTTCAATGTTTACTTAAGTGTACTGGTGTTGAATAGTATTTGTCGACATGATAGTGATAATTGGACAGATGCAATAGGGTTTCTAGTCTTGCATAATGATTGTTAAATTCATGTTAGGACTTACATAACACTGACAATATTTTGTTTGTTTATTTTACATGATAAAATGTCTTAATCTGCAACTAGTAGCAAGCTGCATTACCGACTGAGCTAGTCCATAATTTTCTGGAGTAGGAAAGAATTTAGAATTGCATGTCTCACATGGTTTTTGTTGTGTTGTTGCTGTGAAACGTATTTCACCACTTCATACTCATACCTGGTCAGGTGCGCAAAGAATTCCAATGTTGCACAAATTTGCAAAATTTATGCCAAAGTTTATACACATTTCCAGTGATTCTTTAAGTACCTAGTTTTACATGAGCACTGACTTTACACTAAAGTCTATATGGCAGGAATAACAACTGAAGTGTAGAATAATTTTTTTAAACTCAAAGCATGGTTTAGTATATTTCAATTGTTGTTTAGGTGTACTGGTGTTGAATAATGTTCCACGAATTGATACAGATAATTGAAGAGCTCCAATAGGGAATCTTTCCTTGTATATTGATTCCTAAATTAATGTGAGGAGTTCTACGAGACTGACAGTACTTAGGATAATAGTTTTAAATTATAAATTATTTTATAAGCGTAGTGACAGAACAGGAAATGCAGCTGAAATATTTTTTTTTAAGAATCATTATATTGCCATGCCTGTTTAAATTTACTGGAGTAGAATAATGTTTGACGACAATTGAACACCTGCAAAAGGGACGCTATCCTTATATGATAATTGTTAAATTCATGCCAGGTCTCGTACATAATTGACAGTGCTTTTGCTGATGGTTTTTCATAATAAATTACTTTTCAATCATGCTTAGAGGGGGGAGGAATGACAACTGAAGATTAGTATAATTTTCTGCAAATTTTAAGTAAGAATTTTAACATTGCAAGGCTTCCTAAGTTAAGTGGTGTTGAGCAATGTTTGACGACTTGAAACTGACTCTTGATAAACTGCAATAGGGTGTTTAGTCTTGCACAATGATCCTTAAATCCATGAAAGGGTTTGTAAAAAACTGACAGTGCTTTTGCAAGTGTTTTTTTCTTAAGAAATTACTTTACATTTGTACTTAAAGTGCAGGTACTACAATTGTCCTTTTTCAAATTCATTGCAGGATTTATTAGATTCCCAAGCTAGTGTTTACTGGTTACAATAATTTTGACGACTTTATACATATCACTGGACAACTGCTATAGGGACTGCTGTCTTGCATGATGCTCTCTAAATTTATTCCAGGACTTATATTACACTGAAAGTGGTTTGAGTACAGAAAGTACATAAAAATTGGCTTAATTTAGAACTGATAAAGCTTCATTACCAACAAAGCTGTTGCATAAATATTTACAACTAGAAAATTTAAAAATTGTACATCTCCCATGCTTGTTTTGGCGTTCTTGCTCTGAAAAGTAATTCACGACTTCACACTCGTAGATTCCACTACATAATGGACATTTAAATTCTCCAATTCTAAATTATGAGGAGCTTCTTCATTAGTAACTTTCATTTTATTTCCTTTTAAATTACAAAACTTTTACCTTCTATGCGGATTTCACCCTTAAAAGGACCATGACAGCTGCAATGAGGACTCTAGTGTTGCATAAATTTGCAAAAATGAAGACAGATTTTATACAATACTGAGAGTGCTTTTTTAAATAGTTTGACATGGGAAATGACTTTACACTGATTCCTAAATGTCAGGAATGGCTACTGAATTTTAGAATATTTTTCTTTTCCAAATTTGTAGGTTAAAATGATTACTTATGTGTACCGTGACCATTAATGTTGGCGATTGTTAACAGATAATATAAAAGGTGCATTAGGGTCTCTTTTGTTGCATAACAATGGCTAAATACATAACAAGATGTATACAAGACTGCGAATTGTTTAAGTTAGTGACTGTTTATAATTTCTTACTTTTCGCTACTACTTATAGGACAGAAATGACGACTTAGTGGAGTGTAATTTTTTTTCAAAATTCCATGCAAGATTAAGTACATTCTCATGTCTGAATAGGTTTACTGGTGTTGAATAATCTTTCACAACTTCATACTGACAAATGGGCAGCTGTAATAAGGACCCTAGTCCTGGATAGTTGTTGCTAAATTCATGCCAAGTCTTATACAAACTAACAGAGCCTTTGTTTGCTGATTTCATGTAAAAAGTGACTTAATCTGTAAGTCATAGAGCAGTATTACAAACTGAGCTCATGCATAAATATTTGAAAGCAGAAAAATTTGGAGTTGTAGGTCTTCCCTGTTTCTCTTTTCTTCTTTTTGATGTTATTGCTTTGAAAAATAATTTACGATTTTGTACTAACACTTGGATGGTTGCAATAAGGCCTCTAGTTTTGCATAAATTTCCTGAGTTTAAGACTGGCAGTGATTTTTTAAGTAATTTTACTTGAGGACTGACTTCATACTTAATCCTATAGGGCAGGAATAAGAACTGAAGTGTTGAATAATTTTTTTCCCAAATTCATAGCAAGATTTATTAGATTCCAATATTTGCTTAAGTGTACTGGTGTTCAATAGTGCTTCACGAATTGATACTGATAATTGGACACCTGCAATAGGGATTGGAGTTTGGCATAGTGATTGCTAAATTCATGCGAGTACTTATACAATCCGGACAGAGATTTTGATTATTGATTTTCCATAATAAATTTTTTTATGCTCATACTCATAGAGCTGGAATGATGTAAGCAATGTAGCATAAATATTTTCCAAATTCCATACATGATTTATTACATTCTCATGTATATGTGTAGTGTTGTTGAATAATCTTCTTTGACGACTTCTTACTGGCACATAGACAGCAACAATGTGGACTCTAGTCTTTCATAGGAATAGCTAAATTCAAGGCAGGACTTGTGCAACACTGACAGTGCATTTGTTTACAGGTTTTATAAAAAAAAAGAATGACAAACTACAATTCACAAAGCTGCATTACTAACTGAGCTCATCCATAAATTTCTACAATAGGAGAGAATGTGAAATTGTTTGTGTCCCATGTTTCTTGTTTCTTTCTTGATGTTGTTGCTTTCAGTAGTAATTCACGACTTCATATTCACACTTAAACAGCTGCAATTTGGACTCCCGTGTTGCATAATTTAAGCCAGGCCTCTAATAGACTGACAGTGATTTTTAAGTAATTTTTGAATAACGACTTTGCACGAATTCTTTATGGCAGGAATGACAGTTCACTTACGTCTTACTTCTTAATACGTGTATCCAGCTATAAGCTGATTACATGATGTCCACTGTAAATGAAATAAGCAATTTTCCAGGGCTGTCGGTTGGTGATAATTTCATGTAATGAGTGGTTGTTCATTATTTCCTGCAGTATATTGTTGGTGTTATTACATTGAAGTAGGATGTGTTCTATTGCGCAGGAATGAGAAGTGAAATGTAGATTAAATAGTTTTCCCAAATTCATAGCAAGATTTATTAGAATCCAAAGTTTGCTTGAGTGTACTGGTGTACAATAGTGCTTCACGACTTCCTACAGATAATTGAAGATTTTGCAATAGGGTCTGTTGGCTTGCATAATAATTGCTACATATATGCCAGGACTTATAAAACGCTGACAGTCATTTTGCTTAGTGACTTTTCACTGTAACTTACTTTACACTCATACTTACTGGACAGGAATGACGACTTTAGTGTAGTATAAATATTATTGAAATTCCATGCCAGATTTAATACATTCTCATGTTTATGTATGTGTAGTGAGGTTGAATAATCTTTGACGATTTCATACTGACACATGGACAGATGTAATAGGAAGTCTAGTCCTGCATAGTGGTTGCTAAATTCATGCCAGGACTTATACAGTGGTTTTGATTGCTGATTTCACATAAAAAGTGACTTAATTTAGAAGACATATAAGCTGCATTACCAAAAGAGCAGATGCATAAATATTTACAAGTAGAAAAATTTAAAATTCTGTACCTCCTGTGCTTTTTTCAGTGTTGTTGCTTTGAAAAGTAATTCGCAACTTCATACTCATACTTGGACGGAAACAGTAAGGAATGCGGTGTTGCAACAATTTGCAAGAATTAAGTCAGGGTTTATACAACACTGACAGCAAGACAACTGAACAGTTAGGTCAATTTTTCCCAATTTCATTGCTATATTCATTACTTACCCATGCTCAGTTAAGTGTACTGGTGTTCATGAATGTTTGACGACAGATAAATAATTGAAGAGTTGCAATAGGGGTTTTTGTCTTGCATAACAACTGCCAAATTCGTGCCAGGACTTACACAACATTGACAGTTAGTTAGAATAGTGATTTACTTGACAATTATACTTACAGGCAGCTATGAAGACTTAAATATAGTACAGGTACAAATATTTTCCAAAATCCATGAAATATTTATCACCTTCTCAAGTTTGTATAGGTGTAGTGGTGTTGAATAATCTTTGACGACATCATACTGACAAATGGGGAGTTGCAATAGAGACTCTGGTCCTGCATTGTGGTTGCTAATTGCATGCATGTCTAGTGGAGCTCTGAGTGTTTTTTTTTTTTATGACTTAGACTACAACTCAAAGCTCCATTACTGACTGAGCTCATGCACAAGTATTTATAATTGGAAAACAATTAGTTTTGTTGGTCTGCCATGGTCATTATATTGTAGTTGCTTTGAAAAGAAATACAGGACTTGATACTCATTCCTGGACAGCTGAAATAAGTAAGGACTGTAGTGATGCATAAATTTGCAAAATTTAAACCTGGTGTTATAGGAGACTGAGAGTTTTTTTTTTTTTTTTTTTTTTTTTTTTTTTTTTTTTTTTTTTTTTTTTTTTTTTTTTTTTTTTACCAGAGAAATTACTTTACACTTAAACCTATAGGGCAGGAAAAGGAGTGAAATGTAGAACAATTTTTTTCCCAATTTCATAGCAAGATTTATTGGAGTTCAATGTTTGCTTAAAGCTGCATTACCGACTGAGCTGTGTATAATTATTTCATCATCATCCATAGTGCTACAGCCCAGATCGGGCCTCACCTTCCTTGAGAATTCTTCTCCATTGGTCTCGATCTTTAGCCACCGTCCACCAGTTCTTCACTCCAAGCTTCTTAATGTCGTCCATAACACAGTCCATCCATCGTAGCTTTGGCCTTCCAAGTCTTCTTCCTCCAGCAATCCCATATTCCATAACCTTCCTAGGTATATCACATTCATCCATTCTCTTAACATGCCCTGCCCATCTCAGACGAGCAATCTTAATGGATGCTATTATATCGGGAGACTCATAAAGCTGGTATAATTCGTTATTATATCTTGTTCTCCAAGTTTCACCATCCCTTACAGGTCCAAAGATCCTTCGCAATATCTTCCTTTCGAATGCGGCCAATCTAAATTTATCCTTTTCACTAAGAGGCCATGTCTCTGATGCATAGGTCAACACTGGTTTTATTAGGGTCTTATATAGTCTACATTTTGTGCCACGAGATAGCAATCTTGATTTAACTTGTTTTTGCAGCCCATAATAATTGGCGCTCTGTATTCTTCTACTTATTTCCTCTGAGATATCATTGTTGCTATTAACTAGTGATCCAAGATGTACAAAGCTCTGGACTGTCTCAAATTTGGCATCATCAATCTCAATGTACTTATAAGTTTTATTACCGGTATTATTTTTATTATTGACTACCATGTATTTTGTTTTGTTTCCATTAATTTTTAATCCCATATTTCCAGCTGCATCTCTTAGATTTCTGAAGGTTTTTATTAGATCTCTTTCTGACCTCGCTATTATGTCAATATCATTCAGAAAGGCTAATATTTGGACAGACTTATAAAAGATGGTACCTCTTGTTTGTATTTTTGCTTCCCGCTCTATCTTTTCTAATGATATATTAAACAATAGGCATGCAAGAGAATCACCTTGTCTGAGTCCATCCTTGGTAGTAAACTTATCAGAGAGGTCTGCTTGTATTTTCACACAACATTGACTATTTTCCATGGTGGCCTTCACTAATCTAATGAGCTTATGGGGAAATCCAATTCTTCCATAGCATTATAGAGTCCAGCTCTATTCACACTATCATAAGCAGTACTAAAGTCTATAAATAAATGGTGTGTTTCTATCCTACTCTCTCTTGTTTTCTCCAGAATTTGTCTTAGAGCGTATATTTGGTCAATAGTTGACTTTCCTCTACAAAAACCAGTTTGATATTTCCCAACTACTTTCTCAGCGTATGCCAGTAGTCTATTATACAGAATTTTAGAAAAGAATTTATACGTTGTATTCAGAAGTGTTATACCTCTATAGTTTGAACACACAAGTTGGTCTCATTTTTTTATGAAGTGAGCATATATGATGCCCATTTTTCATTCCATCGGTATTATTTCTTCTTCCCATATTTTTTTAATTAATTTACATAGGTTATGTCGCAATTCATCTGTTGTATGTTTTAACAGTTCAGCCTGAATTCCATCATCTCCTGGTGCTTTATTATTTTTAAGCGGTTTAATGGACTCGTTAATTTCCTCCATTGTTGGTAGGTCATAATCAGTTTCCAATCTGTTATTGACATCGGAACTACTAGTATTATTACCGTTGATATTCCCCATCAATATACCTTGATTGACAACATTAGTGTTATTTCCGTTAAGAATACTGCTAAAATGATTACTCCACCTATTTAAAATCTCATCTTTACTTGTTAAAATATTCCCTCTAGGGTCTCTACATAAATTAGTCCTATTTTTAAAACTCTTCCTCTCATTATTTACAAATTTATAAAATGTTTTAGTTTCTTTATGTTCTCTACAGAGTTCAATTTCAAGTAATGTCATTTTCAAATTTCCTCTTCTTTTTCCTATGAATGTATTTTTATTCTCTTCTTTTATTTCTATATTGTTCTGTAAGGCTCCTTTTACTTCCTTTCTGTAACATTTTTAGATATACTTTATTCTTTTCTTCTGTTACTATTCTACACTCATCATCAAACCAATCATTTCGTTTAGGTCCGCATGTTGTGCCAATTGTTTCTTCTGCTGTTGTGGTTATTATCTCTCTAATTGTTTTCCATCCATCATCAATTCGGGTCTCATCACTTGTTCCATCTGCTTAAAGTCCCATTTTCTCAATCTCCTGTTTCATTCTTTGTTTGTAATTTGCAACTATATCATCATTCTTTAAACTTTCAACATTATATTTCTCCTTATTTTGACTTTTAGTGCTTCTGATTTTTTTTACAATTGGATATTTTTTGTCTAATTTTAGCAATCACCAGGAAGTGGTCGGAGTCTATATTAGCTCCTCTACGATTTCTTATGTCCAACAAACATTTTTTATGTCTTTTATCTATAACCATTATGGTCAGTTTGATTGACTACATTACCATCTGGCATTTTCCACATTCCTTTATGTATTGCTTTATGACAGTAAAAAGTACCCCCAATAACCACGCCCCTCGATGTTGCGAATTCAATCAGCCTTTGCCCATTATCGTTGCTACTATCGTGCAAACTATATTTCCGAATAGTTGGATAGTAGATTTCTTCTTTACCAACTTGAGCATTTAGGTCATCTAAAACCATCTTTATGTCATTACTAGGACAAGAATCAAATGCCCTTTCCAGTAATGCATAGAAGGTATCCTTTTCCTTGTCTGGTTTCATTTCCGTTGGGGCATGTACATTAATTAAGCTGCAGTTGAAGAATTTCCCTTTAATTCGCAAAACTGAAATTCGCTCATTAATTGGATTGAAGTTTAAGATTAAATGTTTGACTTCCTTCCTTCCTTCCTTACTATAAAACCAGTCCCAAATCGATGTTTGTTTGGATGGCAACTATAAAAAATCACACATTCCTTCTTATCAATAACCCCATTCCTCATCCATCTCATTTCTTGGATTGCTGTTACATCTACTTTATATTTCAAAAGCTGGTCAGTCAGGACTTTTAGTGCACCTGGTCTATACAAGGATAATACATTCCACGTGCCAATCTTTAAATCGTTTGCTTTATTCTTGCCATGTCGCCATAGATTTGACCGTCCGGCTTTTCCTTCTTTAGGTTTCTGAGCAATGGACTTTTTCCGGGGTGGGGTTGCTAACCACTACGCCCAACCGCGCACCAATCCTGCGTGGACGATGATTTTCTATCTGGGTTTTCTCCCGTAGCTGGCATGTCTCAATTATAGTGTCGGGTACATGCTTTTCCGCCCTTACATGCTTACCGTTACCCAGGGGTCACGACGAGGACGTGCATGTATTTGACATGGTAGGAATGAGTGGCATTTCTCGAGCTTTTAAATGAAGTATAACTGCCAGCAAGCTATACCCCCTCGAGACCACATACTACCCCTTGACCCCCGTATAATTATTTACAAGTAGACAATTTTTTAAGTATAAGCCCCAAGTGTTTTTTATGTTGTTGTTCTTGTTGTTGTTGTTGTTGTTGTTGTTGTTGATGCTTTGAAAATTAATTCAGGACTTCATACTCACACTTGGACAGATGCAATAAGATCTCTGCTGTTGCATATATATTTAAAAATTTAAGCTATTATTTATACAAGACAGACAGTGATTTTTTTAAGTAATTTAACTTGACAATTGACTTTACACTCAATACTATTGGGAAGGAATGACAACTGAAACGTAGATTAAATTTTTTTCTTAAATTTATAGCAAGATTTATTAGATTTCTATATTTGCTGAAGTGTACTGGCGTTCAATAGTGCTTGACCTCTACCCATAGATAATTCAAAAGTTGCATTAATGTCTCTTGTCTTGTATACTTACTTACAAATGGCTTTTAAGGAACCCGAAGGTTCATTGCCGCCCTCACATAAGCCCGCCTTGTCTTGTATAATGATTGCTAAATTCATGCCAAGTATTGTAAAGCATTGACTGATCTTTAGCTTTTTGATTTTTCATGATAACTTACTTTATGCTCCCACTTACTGAGCAGGAATGACGACTTGATTGTAGTATAAATGTTCTCCAAATTTAATGCGAGAGATATTACATTCTCGTGTCTATGTTGGTGTAGTGATGTTGAATATCTTTGAAGGCATATTAGTGACACATGGACAGGTGCAATATGGATTCTAGTTCCGTATAGTGATTGCTAAATTCTTGCCAGGACTAATGCAACAATGACAGTGTCTTTTCTGCTGATGTTATATAAAAAATTACTTGAACTACAACTAATAAACTGCATTACCGACTGATCTCATTTCTGACAGTTTGCAATTGAAAAACAAAAAATATAATTATAGTTCAGAAATACTTTGTTAGATGTTTTTGCTTTTGAAAGTAATTGACGACTTTATTCTCACACTTGGATGGCTGTAATAAGGAGTATAGTGTTGCATTAATTTGGAATAAATTAAGCGAGGCTTTATACAACATTGACAGTGCTTTTATAAAGAGCTTAACATGAGAAATGAATTTTCATTCCTTGCTATAGGGCAGGAATGACAAATAAAATGTAGAAAATTTTTTTTTTCCAATTCCATAGCAAGATCTATTAGATTCCCATGCTTGCTTACTCTTACTGATGTCAATATAGTTTGACGACTTTGTACAGAAAATTGGATAGCTGGAACTCGGTTCCTGTTTTGTATAATTTCTAAATTAATACCAGGATGTATACAAGACTGATAGTGCTCTGCCTAGTAATCTTTCATAATTGTTTGGAAATTTTGCTATTTTACAATTTTTAGTGGGAGTAAAATGTTATATTTTCGCTGGCAGAATTAAGGCCATAAGGCCTTCTCTTCCATTCAACCAGCTTTAATCAACACAATAGTTACATACATATTTAAATTATGAATATTTACAATGCACTTGAAAGATTCTCCAGCAATATTCTTCAGTTAATTTCTTCTGGTCTTCTTATTTGAATATGAACTGATGACTCGATACAGACACTTGTAGACTACAACTGCTGTATTTTTTTGTTGATCCATAATGATTGTTAATTTCATGCCTGATAATATTTTTCGTTTTAATTGTTTTTTTCTTTTCTGCATATTAATTCACTTTACACTAATAACTGTAGAGAGTAATGGTAAGCGAAACCCTGGGATTTTATTTTCAAATCTCACACTGACATTTTCCGGATTCCCATATTTCCTGTGACTTGATTGTTTTGGAATATAATTGAAGAATTCATACTGACATTTGGACAATTGCAGCAGGGATTCTACAGTTACATAATGATTAGTAAATTCATGGGAAGACTTATACAACATTAACGGTATTGTGACTCGTGCTTTTAGTTTAAAATTTATTTTAGACCAATACTTAGAGGACTGCATTTGGGGTGAGCAATTGCATAATTTTTTATAAATTTTAAATTAGAATTCTAGCATTTGTATGCTTTTTATGGTCTCTTTGTTTTGAATATTAACTGAGTACTTAATACAGATACTTGTATTGAAGCCCGGAGTTCTACAACTGTGATAAAATTTTTGTTTTGTATATACTCTGAGGTTAAAAGTAGTAATAACAATTAAACCCTTGGATAAATATTTTGCAAGCTGAAGATTTATTAGATTCCCATACTTCTTGTCGTGTTCTTATTTTGAGAAAGTATTAAGGACTTCATTCATACACTTGACTTGTGCTCAAGGTTCTGTAGAATTACATAATGACTGGTGAATTCTTAACAGGAATTATAGAACATTGACAGTACTTTCATTTTGAACTTTGCCACTAAAATTGACTTTAGCCTAATACTTAAGGAGCTGTATTACCCACTGATGTATTGCATAATTGTGGCATTTTTAATCAGAATTGTAGAACCCACGTCCTTCTTGTGGTGTTGTTTATTTGGAATATTAATCGACGACTTGCTAGGGACAATTGTACAGCTGCTTTAGGGTCTCTGCTGAGCCATAATGATGGTTAAATTGATGGCTCTACTTATAAAACACTGAAAATTTTTATTCTTAGAAGTCTTAGTTGACTTTGCACTAATAATGAATGGCAGTAATAACAACTGAACTCTTGGATTATTATTTTCCCTGGTCATACTGTGGTCTTGTTTCTATGAAAAATGATTCACGACTTCATACTGACACTTGGACAGCTGCAACAGGGTTTCTGCAGCTGCATAATGATTGCTAAATTGACGAGGGACTAATTCAACACCGACAATATTTCGACTTGTGCATTTACTTTAAAATAGACTTTAGACTAATACCTATAGGACTGCACTATCGATTGAGCTGTTTCGTACAGTAATTGTTGACAAAATTTTAGTCAGAATATTAGCACTGAGATGCTTCTTGTAGACGTGTTGTTTTGCATATTTATTGACGACTCGATATAGACTCTGTACAGCTGCTGTAGGGCTTCTGGTGAGTCATAATGATTGTTAAATTCAAATCCGGACTTATACAACTCTTACAGAATTTTTGTTGTTATTATTTTGCATTTTACAGATTCATAGACTTTACGAATCATAAACCAAAAATAGGACTTAAATAAAAAAATTAAAGATTATATATAATTAAAAAAAAAAGTAAAACCCGAATTTCTCCATACATTTTTACCAACTCACAACGTATTTTCAACACAACTCCATTCATCAACTTTCAACTCTTAAAATAAACATTAAAAATCACGGGACAAGAAATAAAAATTGAAGCATCAGCCATTAGGTATAAATAACTGAATGCAGTCATAGCAACAGAACAGAAGACAGAAGTCTCGGATTTTTATTTTACAAGCTCATAATAAACTTTGTTAGACCTCAATGCTTCCTGTGATCGTGTTGTTTTGAATAGTAATTGAAGACTTCATTGCGATCCTTCGGTAGCTCTAGTAGGTAGAGACTCTGGTCTTGCATAATGATTGTAAATTTATTGTACGACTTATACAAGTGTGACAGTCCTTTCTTTTTAAAGATTTAATAATATAAATTGCTTTAAGGCGATGGTTATATGGCAGTAATGATGTCTGAGAAGTTAGATAAATGATTAGAAAATTCAAAGGAACAATATTTCGCGCGGTTGTTGTGTTGTGCGTAATTGTAGTAGTGTTGAATAATGTTTCGACGGCTGCAGTAGAAACTCTACTGTTGGATAATTACTGCCAAATCCATGGCAGGACACACAGAAGTCTTGGAGGAGGAAATTGATGCTGGGACCTCTACATTGGTGAGTGTGAGTACTTTTTTTATAATTTATATTACAATTTGGTTTACACTGATGATTATAGGGCAGTTACGACGTCTCACCTGTTGGATAAATCCTTCCTAAATTCGTAGCAAGATTTATTGCTATTTCCCTGCTTGGCAGGCCTAATACATTGTAGTGTGGAATATGGTTTGACTACTTGGTGTAGAGTGTTGGACAACTGGAGTAGGGATTGTATTGTTGAATGATAATTGCCATTTCATGACAAGACATGTGGTAGTGTGGGAGTATCTTTGTGTTGTACTTTGCATGAAGACTAATAGATATGAAAGATGTACATGTGAATTACCGACTGAGCTGTAAATTCGTAGCAAGATTTATTGCTATTACCCTGTTTGGCAGGTCTAATATATTGTAGTGTGGACTATGGTTTGACTACTAGATGTAGAGTGTTGGACAACTGGAATAGGGACTGTATTGTTGAATGATAATTGCCATTTCATGACAGGGCATGTGGTAGTGTGAGAGTATCTTTGTGTTGTGCTTTGCATGAAAACTAATAGACATGAAAAAACATACATGTGAATTACCGACTGAGCTGTAACAGCAATGTTTAGAAATTGGAAAAAACTGTAATTGTGGCACTCCGATGCTTATTGAGGTGTTGTTGTTCTTTTTTATTGGGTTATTTTACGACGCTGTATCAACATCTAGGTTATTTAGCATCTGAAAGAAATGAAGGTGATAATGCCTGTGAAATGAGTTCTGAGTCCAGCACCGAAAGTTACCCGGGATTTGCTCGTATTGGGTTGAGGGAAAACTCCGGAAAAAACCGCAACCACGTAAATTGCCCTGACCGGGATTCCAGCCTGGGCCACTTGGCTTCACGACCATACGCGTTGACCGTTACTCCACAGGTGTGGACTTGTTGATTTGAATAATATTTGCAGACTTAATATCTATTTTTGGACAGAGGTAATGGGGTTAATCATAAGAATATATAAGATGTTACTCATAGGATATATATATATATATATATATATATATATATAAGATGCGATACTCATAACAATATATAAGATATTACTCATTAGATATATATAAGATGCGTTACTCATAAGATATATATATATAAGATGCGTTACTCATAAGAAAATATAAGATCTTACTCATAAGAATATATTAGATGCGTTATTCGTAAGAATATATAAGATGCGATACTCATAAGATATATATATATATATATATAAGATGAGATACTCATAAGATATATATAAGATGTTACTCATTAGAATATATAAGATGTTATTCATAAGATATATATATATATATATATATATATATAAGATGTTACTCATTAGAATATATATAAGATGTTATTCATAAGATATATATAAGGCGTTACTCATAAGAATATATAAGATGTTACACATAAGATATATATATATAAGATGCGTTACTCATACGAATACATAAGATGTTACACATAAGATATATATAACATGCGATACTCATAAGATATATATATATATATATATATATATATATATATATATATATAAGATGCGATATTCATAATATATATAAGATGCGATACTCATAAGATATATATATATATATATATATATATATAAGATGCGATACTCATAAGATATATATAAGATGAGTTACTCATAAGAATATATAAGATGTTACTCATAAGAATATATTAGTTGCGTTATTCGTAAGAATATATAAGATGCGATACTCATAAGATATATATATATATATATATAAGATGTTCCTCATAAGATATATATATAAGATGCGATACTCACAAGATATATATATGATTCCATACTCATAAGATATAGCCTATATAAGATGCGATACTCATTATATATATAAGATGTTATTCATAAGATATATATATATATATATATATATATATATATATATATATATATATATAAGATAATACTCATAAGAATATATAAGAAGCGATGCTCATAAGATATATGTAAGATGCGATACTCATACGATATATATATATATATATATAAGATGTGATACTCATAAGATATGAATAAGATGCGATACTCATAAGATATATATATAAGATATTACTCATTAGATATATATAAGATGCGATACTCATAAGATATATATAAGATGCGATACTCATAAGAATATATAAGATGTTACTCATAAGAATATATTAGATGCGTTATTCGTAAGAATACCATAAGATGCGATACTCATTATATATATATATATATATATATAAGATGCGATACTCATAAGATATATATAAGATGTTACTCATTATAATATATAAGATGTTATTCATAAGATATATATAAGGCGTTACTCATAAGAATATATAAGATGTTACACATAAGATATATATATAACATGCGATACTCATAAGATATATATATATATATATATATAAGATGCGATATTCATAATATATATAAGATGCGATACTCATAAGATATATATAAGATGCGATACTCATAAGATATATATAAGATGTTACTCATTAGAATATATAAGATGTTATTCATAAGATATATATAAGGCGTTACTCATAAGAATATATAAGATGTTACACATAAGATATATATATATATATATATAAGATGCGTTACTCGTACGAATACATAAGATGTTACACATAAGATATATATAACATGCGATACTCATAAGATATATATATATATATAAGATGCGATATTCATAATATATATAAGATGCGATACTCATAAGATATATATAAGATGCGATAGTCATAAGATATATATATATATATATATATATATAAGATGCGATACTCATAAGATATATATAAGATGCGTTACTCATAAGATATATATAAGATGCGTTACTCATAAGAATATATAAGATGTTACTCATAAGAATATATTAGGTGCGTTATTCGTAAGAATATATAAGATGCGATACTCATAAGATATATATATATATATATATATATATATATATATATATAAGATGCGATACTCATAAGATATATATAAGATGTTACTCATTAGAATATATAAGATGTTATTCATAAGATATATATAACATGCGATACTCATAAGATATATATATATATAAGATGCGATATTCATAATATATATAAGATGCGATACTCATAAGATATATATAAGATGCGATACTCATAAGATATATATATATATATATAAGATGCGATACTCATAAGATATATATATATATATAAGATGCGATACTCATAAGATATATATAAGATGCGTTACTCATAAGATATATATAAGATGCGTTACTCATAAGAATATATAAGATGTTACTCATAAGAATATATTAGTTGCGTTATTCGTAAGAATATATAAGATGCGATAGTCATAAGATATATATATATATATATATATATATATATATATATAAGATGCGATACTCATAAGATATATATAAGATGTTGCTCATTAGAATATATAAGATGTTATTCATAAGATATATATAAGATGCGATACTCGTAAGATATATATATATATATATATATATATAAGATGTTCCTCATAAGATATATATAAGATTCGATACTCATAAGATATATATATAAGATGCGATACTCACAAGATATATATAAGATGTTATTCTTAAGATATATATATATATATATATATGTATATATATATATATATATATTAGATAATACTCATAAGAATATATAAGAAGCGATGCTCATAAGATATATGTAAGATGCGATACTCATGATATATATATATATATATATAAGATGTGATACTCATAGGATATGAATAAGATGCTATACTCATAAGATATGAATAAGATGCGATACTCATAAGATATGAATAAGATGCGATACTCATAAGATATATATAAGATACGATACTCATAAGATATATATAAGATGCGATACTCATAAGATATATATAAGATGCGATACTCATAAGATATATATAAGATGCGATACTCATAAGATATATATATAAGATGCGATACTCATAAGATATATATATAAGATGCGATACTCATAAGATATATATATAAGATGCGATACTCATAAGATATATATAAGATGCGATACAAATAATATATATAAGATGTTACTCATAAGATACCGGTATATATAAGATGTTATTCATAAGATATATATATAAGATGTTACTCATAAGATTATATCAGATACGATACTCATAAGATATATATAAGATGCGATACTCATAAGATATATATAAGATGCGGTACTCATAAGATATGTATATAAGATGCGATACTAATAAGATATATATAAGATGCGATACTCATAATATATATATACATATATATATATATATATATATAAGATGCGATACTCATAAGATATATAAGATGTTACTCATAAGATACCGGTATATATAAGATGTTATTCATAAGATATATACGAGATGTTATTCATAAGATATATATAAGATGTTACTCATAAGATTATATAAGATGCGATACTCATAAGATTATATATATAAGATGCGATAACCATAAGATATATATAAGATTCAATACTCATAAGATATATATAAGATGCGATACTCATAAGATATATATAAGATGCGATACTCATAAGATTATACAAGATGTGTTACTAATAAGATTATATAAGATGTCATTCTCATAATATTATATAAGATGTGATACTCATAAGATTATATAAGATGTGTTACACATAAGATTATATAAGATATGATACTCATAAGATTATATAAGATGTGTTAGTCATAAGTTTATATAAGATATGTTACTCTTAAGATTATATAAGATGTGTTACTCATAAGATTATATAAGATATGATACTCACAAGATTATATAAGATGTGTTATTATATAATATGTGTTACTCATAAGTTTATATAAGATGTGTTGCTCATAAGATTATATAAGATGTGTTACTCATAAGATTACATAGGATGTGTTACTCATAAGATTACATAAGATGTGTTACTCATAATATTATATAAGATGTGTTACTCATAAGATTATATACGATGTGTTACTCATAAGACTATATAAAATGTGTTACTCATAAGATTCTATAAGATGTGTTACTCATAAGTTTATATAAGATGTGTTACTCATAATATTATATAAGATGTGATACTCATAATATTATATAAGGTGTTATGATTATATAAGATGTGTTACTCATAATATTATGTAAGATATGATATACATAATATTATATAATATGTGTTACTCATAAGATTATATAAGATGAATTACTCATAAGATTATATAAGATGTGTTACTCATAAGATTATATAAGATGTGTTACTCATAATATTATATAAGATGTGATCCTCATATAATTATATAAGACGTGTTACTCATAATATTGTATAAGATTTGATACTCATAATATTCTATAAGATGTGTTACTCATAACATTATATACGATGTGTTACTAATAAGATTACATAATATGTGTTACTCATAATATTGTATAAGATGTGTTGCTCATAAGATTATATACGATGTGTTACTCATAAGATTATATAAGATGTGTTACTCATAAGATTATTTAAGATGTGTTACTCATAAGAATATATAAGATATGTTACTTATAATATTACATGAGATGTGATACTCGTATGATTGTATAAGATGTGTTACTCATCATATTATATAAGATGAGATACTCATAATTTTATATAAGTTGTGTTACTCATTAGATTATAAAAGGATATGAATTCATAAGATTATATAAGATGTGTTACTCATAATATTATATAAGATATGATACTGATAATATTATATAAGATGTGATACTCATAAGATATATATAAGATGCGATGCTCATAAGATATATATAAGATGCGATACTCATAATATATATAAATTGTTACTCATAAGATACCGGTATATATAAGATGTTATTCATAAGATATATACGAGATGTTATTCATAAGATATATATAAGATGTTACTCATAAGATTATATAATATGCGATACTCATAATATATATATATATATATATATATATATATATATATAAGATGCGTAACTCATACGAATACATAAGATGTTACACATAAGATATATATAACATGCGATACTCATAAGATATATATAAGATGTTACTCATTAGAATATATAAGATGTTATTCATAAGATATATATAAGGCGTTACTCATAAGAATATATAAGATGTTACACATAAGATATATATATATATATATATATATATATATATAAGATGCGTTACTCATACGAATACATAAGATGTTACACATAAGATATATATAACATGCGATACTCATAAGATATATATATATATATATATATATATATATATAAGATGCGATATTCATAATATATATAAGATGCGATACTCATAAGATATATATAAGATGCGATACTCATAAGATATATATATATATATATATATATATAAGATGCGATACTCATAAGATATATATAAGATGCGTTACTCATAAGATATATATAAGATGCGTTACTCATAAGAATATATAAGATGTTACTCATAAGAATATATTAGTTGCGTTATTCGTAAGAATATATAAGATGCGATACTCATAAGATATATATATATATATATATATATATATATAAGATGCGATACTCATAAGATATATATAAGATGTTGCTCATTAGAATATATAAGATGTTATTCATAAGATATATATAAGATGCGATACTCATAAGATATATATATATATATATATATATATATATATATATATATATATAAGATGTTCCTCATAAGATATATGTAAGATTCGATACTCATAAGATATATATATAAGATGCGATACTCACAAGATATATATAAGATGTTATTCTTAAGATATATATATATATATATATATATATATATATATATTAGATAATACTCATAAGAATATATAAGAAGCGATGCTCATAAGATATATGTAAGATGCGATACTCATGATATATATATATATATAAGATGTGATACTCATAAGATATGAATAAGATGCGATACTCATAAGATATGAATAAGATGCGATACTCATAAGATATATATAAGATACGATACTCATAAGATATATATAAGATGCGATACTCATAAGATATATATAAGATGCGATACTCATAAGATATATATAAGATGCGATACTCATAAGATATATATATAAGATGCGATACTCATAAGATATATATATAAGATGCGATACTCATAAGATATATATAAGTTGCGATACTCATAAGATATATATAAGATGCGATACTCATAATATATATAAGATGTTACTCATAAGATACCGGTATATATAAGATGTTATTCATAAGATATATACAAGATGTTACTCATAAGATTATATCAGATACGATACTCATAAGATATATATAAGATGCGATACTCATAAGATATATATAAGATGCGGTACTCATAAGATATATATATAAGATGCGATACTAATAAGATATATATAAGATGCGATACTCATAATATATATATATATATATATATATATATATATATATAAGATGCGATACTCATAAGATATATAAGATGCGATACTCATAAGATATATAAGATGTTACTCATAAGATACCGGTATATATAAGATGATATTCATAAGATATATACGAGATGTTATTCATAAGATATATATAAGATGTTACTCATAAGATTATATAAGATGCGATACTCATAAGATATATATATATATATAAGATGCGATAACCATAAGATATATATAAGATTCAATACTCATAAGATATATATAAGATGCGATACTCATAAGATATATATAAGATGCGATACTCATAAGATTATACAAGATGTGTTACTAATAAGATTATATAAGATGTCATTCTCATAATATTATATAAGATGTGATACTCATAAGATTATATAAGATGTGTTACACATAAGATTATGTAAGATATGATACTCATAAGATTATATAAGATGTGTTAGTCATAAGTTTATATAAGATATGTTACTCTTAAGATTATATAAGATGTGTTACTCATAAGATTATATAAGATATGATACTCACAAGATTATATAAGATGTGTTATTATATAATATGTGTTACTCATAAGTTTATATAAGATGTGTTGCTCATAAGATTATATATTTTGTGTTACTCATAAGATTACATAAGATGTGTTACTCATAAGATTACATAAGATGTATTACTCATAAGATTACATAAGATGTGTTACTCATAATATTATATAAGATGTGTTACTCATAAGATTATATACGATGTGTTACTCATAAGACTATATAAAATGTGTTACTCATAAGATTCTATAAGATGTGTTACTCATAAGTTTATATAAGATGTGTTACTCATAATATTATATAAGATGTGATACTCATAATATTATATAAGATGTTATGATTATATAAGATGTGTTACTCATAATATTATGTAAGATATGATACACATAATATTATATAATATGTGTTACTCATAAGATTATATAAGATGAATTACTCATAAGATTATATAAGATGTGTTACTCATAAGATTATATAAGATGTGTTACTCATAATATTATATAAGATGTGATCCTCATATAATTATATAAGACGTGTTACTCATAATATTGTATAAGATTTGATACTCATAATATTCTATAAGATGTGTTACTCATAACATTATATACGATGTGTTACTAATAAGATTACATAATATGTGTTACTCATAATATTGTATAAGATGTGTTGCTCATAAGATTATATACGATGTGTTACTCATAAGATTATATAAGATGTGTTACTCATAAGATTATATAAGATGTGTTACTCATAAGAATATATAAGATATGTTACTTATAATATTATATGAGATGTGATACTCGTATGATTGTATAAGATGTGTTACTCATCATATTATATAAGATGAGATACTCATAATTTTATATAAGTTGTGTTACTCATTAGATTATAAAAGGATATGAATTCATAAGATTATATAAGATGTGTTACTCATAATATTATGTAAGATATGATACTGATAATATTATATAAGATGTGATACTCATAAGATATATACGAGATGTTATTCATAAGATATATATAAGATGTTACTCATAAGATTATATAATATGCGATACTCATAATATATATATATATATATATATATATATATATGTGTTACTCAAAAGATATATGTAAAATGCGATACTCATAGATGTATATAAGATGCGATACTCATAAGATATATATATATATATATATATATATATATATATATATATATATATATATATATATATAAGATGATATTCATAAGATATATATATATATATAAGATGTTACTTATAAGAATATATAAGATGCGATACTCATAACATATATCTCGATGCGATACTCATAAGATATATATAAGATGTGTTACTCATAAGATTATACAAGATTTGATACTCATAAGATTATATAAGATGTGTTACTAATAAGATTATATAAGATGTCATTCTCATAATATTATATAAGATGTGATACTCATAAGATTATATAAGATGTGTTACACATAAGATTATATAAAATATGATACTCATAAGATTATATAAGATGTGTTAGTCATAAGTTTATATAAGATATGTTACTCTTAAGATTATATAAGATGTGTTACTCATAAGATTATATAAGATATGATACTCACAAGATTATATAAGATGTGTTATTATATAATATGTGTTACTCATAAGTTTATATAAGATGTGTTGCTCATAATATTATATAGGATGTGATACCCATAATATTATATAAGGTGTGATACTCATGATTATATAAGATGTTTTACTTATAATATTATGTAAGATATGATACTCATAATATTATATAAGATGTGTTACTCATAAGATTATATAAGATGTGTTACTCATAAGATTATATAAGATGTGTTACTCATAAGATTACATAAGATGTGTTACTCATAAGATTACATAAGATTTATTACTCATTAGATTACATAAGATGTGTTACTCATAATATTATATAAGATGTGTTACTCATAAGATTATATACGATGTGTTACTCATAAGACTATATAAAATGTGTTACTCATAAGATTCTATAAGATGTGTTACTCATAATATTATATAAGATGTGATACTCATAATATTATATAAAGTGTTATGATTATATAAGATGTGTTACTCATAATATTATGTAAGATATGATAGACATAATATTATATAATATGTGTTACTCATAAGATTATATAAGATGAATTACTCATAAGATTATATAAGATGTGTTACTCATAATATTATATAAGATATGACACTCACGATATTATATAAGATGTGTTACTCATAAGATTATATAAGATGTGTTACTCATAAGATTATATAAGATGTGATCCTCATATTATTATATAAGACGTGTTACTCATAATATTATATAAGATATGATACTCATAATATTCTATAAGTTGTGTTACTCATAAGATTATATACGATGTGTTACTAATAAGTTTACATAAGATGTGTTACTCATAATATTGTATAAGATGTGTTGCTCATAAGATTATATACGATGTGTTACTCATAAGATTATATAAGATGTGTTACTCATAAGATTATATAAGATGTGTTACTCATAAGAATATATAAGATATGTTACTTGTAATATTATATGAGATGTGATACTCGTATGATTATATAAAATGTGATACTCATGATATTATATAAGATGAGATACTCATAATTTTATATAAGTTGTGTTACTCATAAGATTATAAAAGGATATGATATTCTTAAGATTATATAAGATGTGTTACTGATAATATTATATAGGATATGATACTGATAATATTATATAAGATGTGATACTCATAAGATATATATATATATATATATATATATATATATAAGATGCGATACTCATAAGATTATATAAGATGCGATACTCATAAGATATATATATAAGATGCGATACTCATAAGATATGTATAAGATGAGATACTCGTAATATATATATATATATATATATATATATATATAAGATGTTACTCATAAGATATATATATATATATATAAGATGTTACTCATAAGATATATATAAGATGTTACTCATAAGAATATATAAGATGCGATACTCATAACATATATGTCGATGCGATACTCATAAGATATATATATAAGGTGCGAGACTCATAACATATATATAAGATGCGAGACTCATAACATATATATAAGATGCTATACTCATAAGATATTTATAAGATGTGTTTCTCATAATATTATATAAGATATGATACTCATAATATTCTATAAGATGTGTTACTCATAAGATTATATACGATGTGTTACTAATAAGATTACATAAGATGTGTTACTCATAATATTGTATAAGATGTGTTGCTCATAAGATTATATACGATGTGTTACTCATAAGATTATATAAGATGTGTTACTCATAAGATGATATATGATGTGTTACTCATAAGAATATATAAGATATGTTACCGGTACTTATAATATTATATGACATGTGATACTCGTATGATTATGTAAGATGTGATACTCATCATATTATATAAGATGAGATACTCATAATTTTATATAAGATGTGTTACTCATAAGATTATAAAAGGATATGATATTCATAAGATTATATAAGATGTGTTACTCATAATATTATATAAGATATGATATTGATAATATTATATAAGATGTGATACTCATAATATATAAAATGCGATACTCATAATATATATATATATATATATATAAGATGCGATACTCATAAGATATGTAAAAGATGCAATACTCGTAATATATATAAAAGATGTTACTCATAAGATATATATAAGATGTTACTCATAAGATGTATATATAAGACGTTACTCATAAGATATATATAAAATGTTACTCATAAGAATATATAAGATGCGATACTCATAAGATATATATAAGATGCGATACTCATATGATATATATATATATATATATATATATATATATATATATATATATATATATATATAAGGTGTTACTCATAAGATATATATATATGATGTTATTCATAAGATATATAGAAATATGTTACTCATAAGAATATCTAAGATGCGATACTCATAACATATATGTCGATGCGATACTCATAAGATATATATATATATAAGATGCGAGACTCATAACATATATATAAGATGCGATACTCATAAGATATTTATAAGATTTGTTACTCATTAGATTATACAAGATTTGATACTCATAAGATTATATAAGATGTGTTACTAATAAGATTATATAAGATATCATACTCATAATATTATATAAGATGTATTACTCTTAAGATTATATAAGATGTGTTACTCATAAGATTATATAACATGTGTTGTTACTAATAAGATTATATAAGATATGATACTCATAATATTATATAAGATGTGTTACTCATAAGATTATATAAGATGTGTTAGTCATAAGATTACATAAGATGTGTTACTCATAAGATTACACAAGATGTGTTACTCATAAGATTACATAAGATATGTTACTCATAAGATTACATAAGATGTGTTGCTCATAATATTATATAAGATGTGTTATTCATAAGTTTATATAAGATGTGTTACTCATAATATTATATAAGATGTGATACTCGTAATATTATATAAGGTGTTATGATTATATAAGATGTGTTACTTATAATATTATGTAAGATATGATACTCATAATATTATATAAGATGTGTTACTCATAAGATTATATAAGATGAATTACTCATAAGATTATATAAGATGTGTTACTCATAATATTATATAAAATTTGATACTCATAATATTATATAAGGTGTGATAGACATGATTATATACGATGTGTTACTCATAATATTATATAAGGTATGACACTCATAATATTATATAAGATGTGTTACTCATAAGATTATATAAGATGTGTTACTCATAATATCATATAAGATGTTATACTCATATCATTATATGAGACGTGTTGCTCATAATATTATATATGATATGATACTCATAATATTCTATAAGATGTGTTACTCATAAGATTATATATGATGTGTTACTCATAAGATTACATAAAATGTGATACTCATAAGATTATATAAGATATGATACTCATAAGATTATATAAGATTTGTTACTCATAAGATTATATAAGTTGTGTTACTCATAATATTATATAAAATTTGGTACTCATAATATTATATAAGATGTGATACTCATAATATTATATAAGATATGATACTCATAATATTATATAAGATGTGTTTCATATAAGATTATATAAGATATGATACTCATAATGTTATATAAGATGTGTTACTTATAATGTTATATAAGATGTGATATTAATAAGATTATATAAAATGTGTTACTCATAAGATTATATAAGATGTGTTACTCATAAGATTATATAAGATGTGTTACTCATAATATTATATAAGATTTGATACTCATATGATTATATAAGATGTGTTACTCATAATATTATATAAGATATGATACTCATAATATTCTATAAGATGTGTTACTAATAAGATTATATACGATGTGTTACTGATAAGATTACATAAGATGTGTTACTCATAATATTATATAAGATGTGTTGCTCATAAGATTATATACGATGTGTTACTCATAAGATTATATAAGATGTGTTACTCATAAGAATATATAAGATGTGTTACTCATAATATTATATAAGTTGTGATACTCGTATGATTATATAAGATGTGTTACTCATAATATTGTATAAGATGTGATACCAGTACTCATAAGATTATGTAAGATGTTATACTCATAAGATTATATGAAATGTGTTACTCATAAGATTATATAAGATGTGATACTCATAAGATATATATAAAATGTTACTCATAAGAATATATAAGATGTTACACATAAGATATGTATAAGATGCGTTACTCATAAGAATATTTGAGATGTTACTCATAAGATATATATGAGATGCGTTATTCATAAGAATTGATAAGATTCTTTACTCATAAGAATATATAATGTGTTACTCATAAGATATATATATATATATATATATATATATATAAGTTGTGATACTCCTAAGATTACATAAGATGTGATACTCATAAGATTATATAAGATATGATACTCATAAGATTATGTGAGATGTGTTACTCATAACATTATATAATCTGTGATACTCATAAGATTATTTAAGATATGTTACTCATAATATTATATAAGATATGATACTCATAATGTTATATAAGATGTGATACTCGTAATATTATATAAGATGTGTTACTCATAAGATTATATATGATATGTTACTCATAAGATTATATAAGATGTGTTACTCAAAGATTATATAAGATGTGATACTCATAAGAATATATATTATGTGTTACTCATGAGAATATATATTATGTGTTATTCATAAGAATATATATTATGTGTTACTCATAAGATTATATAAGATGTGTTACTCATAAAATTATATTGGATGCATTACTCATAAGATTATATAAGATGTGTTACTCATAAGATTATATAAGTTGTGTTACTCATAAGATTATATAAGAGGTGTTACTTATAATATTATATAAGATGTGATAGTCATAATATTATATAAGATATGATACTCATAATATTATATAAGATGTGTTTCTCATAAGATTATATAAGATGTGATACTCATAATATTATAAGATGTGTTACTCATAATGTTATATAAGATGTGATATTAATAAGATTATATAAAATGTGTTACTCATAAGATTATATAAGATGTGTTACTCATAATATTATATAAGATGTGTTACTCATAATATTATATAAGATGTGATACTCATATGATTATATAAGAAGTGTTACTCATAATATTATATAAGATATGATACTCATAATATTCTATAAGATGTGTTACTCATAAGATTATATACGATGTGTTACTCATAATATTATATAAGATGTGTTACTCATTAGATTGTATTAGATGTGTTACTCATAATATTATATAAGATGTGATACTCATAATATATTATAAGGTGTGATGCCCATGATTATACAAGATGTGTTACTTATAATATTATGTAAGATATGATACTCATAATATTATATAAGATATGATACTCATAAGATTTTATGAGATGTGTTACCCATAATATTATATAAGATATGATACTCATAAGATTATATAGTATATGTTACTCATAAGATTATATAAAATATGTTACTCATAAGATTATGTAAGATGTGTTACTCATAAGATTATATAAGATGTGTTACTCATAATATTGTATAAGATGTGTTACTCATAAGATGGTATTAGATGTGTTACTCATAAGATTATATAAGATGTTTTATTCATAAGATTAAATAAAATGTGTTACTTATAATATTATATAAGCTGTGATACTCATAATATTATATAAGATGTGTTACTCATAGGATTATATAAGATATGATACTCATAAGGCTATATAAGATTTGTGACTCATAATATTATATAAGATGTGTTACGCATAAGATTATATAAAATATGTTACTCATAAGATTATATAAGAGATGTTACTCATAATATTATATAAGCTGTGATACTCATAATATTACATAAGATGTGTTACTTATAGGATTATATAAGATATGATACTCATAAAGCTATATAAGATGTGTGACTCATAATATTATATAAGATGTGATACTCATAATATTATATAAGATGTGATACTCATAAGATTAAATAAAATGTGTTACTCATAAGATTATATAAAATGTGTTACTCATAAGATTGTATAAGATATGATACTCATAATATTATATAAGATGTGATACTCATAAGATTGAATAAAATGTTTTACTCATAAAATTATATAAGATGTGATAGTCATAAAATTATATAAGATGTGATACTCACAATTTTTGTGTAATGAGTTTACATAATGATTGACTTAAAAAATTATGTAGAGAACTGCATTACTTATTGTGTTGCGCGTATGTTTACAAATTGGAAAATTTAACTGTAGGACTTCCAGGCTTTTTGTGGTGTTGTTTAAAGTTAGAGCTGATATCTTGATATAGATAATTCGGCCGCCTCAGTACGGATTGCAGTATTGCATAATGATTTTGTATATTCATGTGATTACTTGCACAACTGTGAGAGTGGTCTGTATTTATTTATTGGTTTGTTAATTTATTAGTTTGTTTGTTTGTGTGTTTGTTTATGTATGTATTGTTTTATATATCAATTAATTAACTAAATTAATTTTTTTTATACTTGGTGAATAACTTCAGATTGTTAGTTGTAAAAATGACTGAACTGGTAGATGAATATTTTGCAAACTCGTAACAGGATTTACTGCATTCTTATGATATACGTTGTGTTGTATTGAATAGTATTTGTGAATTTGACCCTGATTCTTGGACAGTTGCAATAAGGGTCGAGTCTTGCATAATTATTGCTAGATTCTAGCTGGCACTTACACATCTCTGACAGTACTTTTGTGTACAGAATTTACATTATAATCTGCTTTACACTGATGGTTGTAGGGCAGTAATATCGTCTCAAGTCTTAGGTAAATGTTTCCTAAATTCATGGCATGATTTATTACATTGCCATGCTTGCTTCTGAGTTGTAGTGTTGAATAATGTGTGAGCACTTCTTACTGACAATTTGACAGCTGGATTAGGGTGTGTACTGTTGAATAATTATTTTTATTGAATGGCAGATGTTATGGCAGTCTCTGAATATCCCTTTCTTGTGTTTTATAGGAAAATTAACGAACATTATGAGACTTGGATCTGCATTACCCACAGAGCTGTAGGAGAAAAGTTAACAAATCGAAATAATTAGATTTTTAACAATCTGATGCTTTTTGGGTGTTGTTGTTTTGAATTACTGTTGTTGACTTGATGCAGAGAGTTGGACAGCTGCAATAGGAAGTCTAGTCCTGCATAATGATGTTCGAAATTGATGGCGGGATTTGTAGAATTGTGACAGTGACTTTTCTTGTGCTTTTACATAAGAAATGATTTGAACCTGATATTGCAGGATAGTAATGTCCACCGAATGTTTTGTTAAATATTTCCCAATTTCTTGGGAAGAATTATTAGGTTCTCATGCTTGTTGTGATCTTGTTGTTTTGAAAACTAATTGAGGACTTTATTCTTATAGTTGGAGAGTTGCAATATTAATTGTGTCTTTCATAATGCTTGCGAATTTGATGCTGGGACTTGTAGAACTGTAATGGTACTTTTCTTTTTAATGATTGTACATTATAATTTGCTTTACACTGATGGTTATGTGGCAGTAATGACGTGTCAACTGTTAGACAAATGTTTCCAAAATTCATAGCGAGAAATATTACATTTATATGCTGGCGTATGCGTTCTAGTGTTGAATAATGTTTGATTAATTTATGCTGACACTTGAATAGCTGGAAGAGGGATAATAATTGTTACTATTTCATATCAGGATTTATGGCAGTGGAAGAGCATCTTTGTCTTGTGCTCTTCATGAAAAGTGACACAATGAAAAGACATAATATGTGAATTACCAACTGAGCTCTAGGAGAAATGTTTACAAAATCGAAATATTAGAATTGCTGCATTCCCATGCTTCTTGAGGTTTTGTTGTTTTGGTAATACTGGAGGACCTGATATCAATATTTGGACAGATGTAATAGGGATTGTAGCCTTGTATAATGAATGATTGAATGAAATGAAATGGGCACAATGTGCATAGGATTTTTTAGTTTATCCTGACACAGTTTGCACACACTCGTCGTTGGATTTGTAGTATCTCTTAGTGGCACAGATCTTATGGTGAAAACCATGTACCATATAACGGGTCAATATGTGTCTCAGTTCGTAGTTTGTGTTCGTCCAGTCTCTAGTTGTCATGGCGTCCGTCATGTAGAACTTCAAATGAGGCACCCGAGATCAAAATGGGCTATGTGACTTTTTTTTTTTTAGAAAATGAGTTATTGACGTCATTGGCAAGTTTGGGTTAAAGACTTTATACTGTGAGAGGTGCAGTTTCAAAATGGTTTATTTTAGACATGGAGAATATTAGTAGATGTATCAAAATGGGATATGTTATTATTAATGAATTAATGAAAATGGGATATGCCACCCATTATTTGAACAGAACAAAATGGGCTATATTTCATATCGCTACATTATATTTCCAGAGCACATGGAACAGAATGGTCTATGTTTGCGAAAGTTTGTGTGGTTTAATTTTTCCTCTAGATTTTTCAGGAAACTAACATGGCTTAGACATTAGTTACTCAGTGATTATACGTGTATGCTTTTGTTCTAATTTATAAGGCAAGGACTGTATTGCTATGAGAACTATTTATTTAAACTAATGTAATAGGCGTTAATTTATGAATTACGATAATACTACGTCAGATAGAAGATTACAGGCTATGATTGCTCAACGTATTCATCTGCTAAGAGTGAAAAGTTTTTATGAAATCAAGAATGAGATGTCTCCAGGCCTTCTCACTTTGCTCTTTGATTGTCAGCAGAATTTGGCATTTCCACGTCTTCTAACCAAGCAACATATTAAACCAGACAATATGTACAATGAAACAGTAGTTGTGCAGAGATAAGACAAAATATTGAGACCAGATAGAGCATTTTCTAACACATGCTAGAACATGAGGCTTCTAGAGGAAATTCTGAAGGAATAAACTGATATGTAATGACATGAATGGAATTGAGAAAATTGTTTTCGTCTCAGATGGATAAGAGTCACATAAATGCTATTATGATATCGATGATCTGTTGATGGTTGTACAATGAAGCTCTATCATCCCTGAAATATGACTGGGTTCTATTCCCTGTTGTTGGACACAGTTTTCTATCTTGTGACAATATATTCTGAAAAGTGGAGAATCAAATAAAAAAAATAAGAGGTAATCATGTTGCGAAAGGAATATCATATTATCACTGGGAAACATGCAACTGTAATCAAGGTTGGCAATGAAGAATGTCCAATCCATAAGTGAAAGAAATTTACAAAATACATGGTGAAACTGACCAGCTCCATTCTATTTAAGATGTCAGAATTTAAACATCTTTTTTCTTCATCTTATTTAAAGGACAGGCATGTTTACGCTTTTAGAGCAAACAGTATTTATCATATGGACTTTGGAAACGAGGAAATTTTTCTGTAGTGTATCAATACATCGATACATCACGGATGTAGAAGGATTGTTGTAGAAACATTTTGGATTGTTCTGGGAAGGAGAAGACCAATCGCATATAAATCTGCAAATTCGTATGACTAGAAATGTGCCAACAAACGAACAAGATGGAAAAGAGGACATTAACGGCCTTGGCATATGCTTTCCCTTGTTAGGTTAGGTTAGGTTAGGTTAGGTCACTGTGATGGGTTAGTACGACCCTTTGCACATCGGTCATACTAAGACCTATTGTGCACCCCGAATTTATGGGATGAATGAGGATGAGAGTGTACGAGCCAAGTGACCGCATGTCACCCCTCATCTGCTCACCCAATGGGGGCCTCCTACCCTCACACTGAAAAGATGACCAAGCAGCACAGGATCCATTCCAACGGCCCTGCCAAGGTGTCAAAGTGCCCTTAGAAGTGCTATTAAGGAATGAATCCTGACAGAGATATTGCGGAAGACTGGAAACCCAAGAACGGTTGTGGAGATGACGCCCCTCTCTCATAAGTGGATGAAGACATGCGTCTTGAGCGGAATAAGGCTATTGAATGAGATGAGAAAGATGGATGATGTGATATGAAAATCTAAATTCTTTTTCTACATGGGAGGGGAAAGGAAAATGTACCATTGCAATGAAAATTACAACCTGGCATTTGCCTAAGTAATTGTGGAAAACCCCGGAAAATCAACAGACAAGTTAGATGGTCCGGGAATCGAACCACGAACCCCCCCGAATGCGAGTCCCATGCAAAACGCTCGGTTACTTTCCTTGTTAAAGATTCCTGCGCACATGTTTGAAGAGTGTTTTTGTTATAATTTTCGTAAACCTTGCAATTACTCAAATAATGAAGTAAAAAACTTGCAGTTTTTTTTAGTTTTTGTGACTATTTTGGGAATAGTGCTATTTAAAATAAAATAAAAGTATTTCCAAATCTTTATTTTAACGAAATCATGTTCAAAAGCATAATTAGGTCAAGTAATGTAAAGTAAGAGTAACTAGTTTGAAAATAAATGCATCAAAATGGTATATCAAAACTTAAATTTCCTTAGAAAATAAATATTTGGAATTATGATTTGAATAAACATGGTAGGCATGTTTACTAATGATGTCTTCATCAATTAGAGCCATTCCCGCATTTGTATCTTTATTGTATGAGATGTAGGACATTTTTGCGCTTTTCTTAAAATTTACTTTGGATAACATAGCCCATTTTGATCTCAGGCCCCTCAAATGCGTTCTTCTTTCCTTTGAGTAATTGAAGGGCTTTCTCTTATGCTGGGGTGTACCGGCATGCAGGGTTGTGTTCTAATATCTTCAATGAAGAAGCTTTCCTTTATTAGTTCGCATGTTAGCCTCGAGAGAGTTGTTCTTCATACTCGTAGCACTCTTTTCATGAAGGATGATTTGACTCGTTAAATTTTTTCCATGTTGTTAATTGTTAAATATCCCCTAAATAAGGTCATAGCCATTTTTGTTTCTAGTTGTTGCAGATCTTTGATACATGCAAGGTTGGCATGGTTATTTATGAGTTGTAATTTTGAATAATATTTGAGTACTGTATACTGACAATTGGACAGCTGGAATAGGGAGTGTTGTGGTGATATAATGCCAGGAGTTATTGCAGTCTCAGAGTGCGTTTTTCTTGTGGCTTACGTGAAAACGAAGGGAAATTGTAAAACGTGGAATTCCGTTACTCACAGAACTGTAAGAGAAAAGTTTAGAAATGAGAGAAATTACAATTGTAGCAATCCAATGCTTTTTGGGATGTTGTTATTGTGAATTATTGTTGACGACTTGTAATAGAGAGTTGGACAGCTGCAGTAGGGATTCTAGTGTTGAATAATTATTTCCAAATTAATGGCAGAAGTTATGCAAGGCTTAGAGGACGTTGGTGTTGTGATTTTATATAATAATTGCCTGAAAATACTAGACAGAGAGCTGCATTACCGACTGAGCTTATTGAAGAAATTTTTATAAATTTGAAAATTGAGGATCATAGTACTGCCATATTATTTGGAGTGTTGTTGTTATAATCATAATCATTTATTGCATCCACTGAACATATACATGATATGGGACATGCCATATTTACAAAGTAATAATAATTAATTGCTGCTGCTGCTGCTTCAAATAGCAATTGTCTACTTCATTCTGATAATTGGAGTGCTGTAATAGGACTCTGATCTTGCATAATGATTGCTAAATTTTTGATCTGACTTACACAACTCTGATGGCATTTTTGTTTAACGGTTTTACTTGTAAAATGTCTTTATAGTGATGGTCATATGACAGATATGTTGACTAAGCTGTAGGATAAAAATGTTGGAAATTAATAACAAGATTAATTACATTCCCTGCATTCAAGTGTTGTAGTGTTCAATAATGATTGACTACTTCATATTGATACCTGAACAGTTGCATTAGAATATCTACTGTTGAAAAATCATTGTCAATTTGATGCCAGACGTATAGAAGTGTCAGAGTGTTTTTATCTGATGCTTTTGCATGATAATTGACTTAAATTGCAAGCATACAGCTGCATTACAGACTAATCTATTGTAGAAATATTTACATATTAGAAAATTTATAATTGTAACCCTCCCGTGCTTTATGGGTTGTTGTTGTTGTTGTTTCGAATAGTAGTTAGCAACTTGATACAGATACTTGGGCTGGTGGAATAGAGATTGTAGTGTTGCATAATGACTTTATAATTTCATGCAAGGACTTCCACACCTTTGTGATTGGTGTTTCTTTTTGTGCTTTGACATTGGTTACGAATAACTTTACTCTGTTATGGAAAAGCGAAGGTGACTGAACTGTTGGGTGAATATTTTCCAAGATTTCTGCATTCCAATGCCTTTTTGTTGTCTCGTTGTTTTGAATAGTAACTGTCGAGTTGATCCTGATTCTTGGACACCTGCAATAGCGCTCAGGTGTTGCACAATTATTGCTCAATTGAAGTTGGGATTTATACATCTCTGACAATACTTTTATTTGAAGAATTTAGCATTATAATTTGGTTTACACTGGTGGTTATGTGGCAGTAATGATGTGTCAGCTGTTGGAGAATTATTTCCAAAATGAATAGCAAGAATTATTATATTCATGTGCTTGCTTATGAGTCGTAGTGTTGAATAATGTTTGACTAATTAATATTGACACTTGGACAGCCGGAATAGGGACTGTACTGTGGAATAATTACTGATATTTCATGCCACGATTTATGACAGTCTGTGAATAACTTTGTTTTCCGCTTTACATGAAAATTGACAAGAATTAAAAGATGCAGAGGTTAATTACCAACTGAGATGTAAGAGAAATGTTCCAGAAATAGGAAAAATGAGAATTGTAGTACCAGTACCCAGATGATTTTTGGGGTTTTGTTGTTTTGAATAATCCTTAATTTTAGTTATTGTATATAGTATTCCTATAGTGTTACTAATTTCTAATTGTAAGACATAATGTAGTTTTAAGATTTTGACCATGTCAGAAACTTGTATACAAGTGTATTGACAACGATAGAGAGGTTTCAACAGCTTCAATAGAGGCTCTAGCCTTGCATAATCATTTTCTAAATTGATGTGAGGTCTTAAACCTATAAATTCTGTAATGGGTTTTATAATGACTTTAACTTGATAATTGGAGGGCAGTAATACAGGATAAATGTGATGGAAACATTTTTTCGGAAAACATATTATTTGTCTTTGTTGTGTTAAATTTTATATTACCTTGTTAACATGTTTCAGCCTGCCATTGGCCATCCTCAGAAATGGTTATTGTTGGTATTGGCGTCCTGTGGGGGTGTGTTTGTGTAGTGTTATGTGGAGTCAAAGAGTATGTGTGTGTTGAGAATTTTATTTGAATGTGTTTTTGTGTGTCTGTATATTTCGTATTGTTGTAGTGTGTTTAGTTTCTGGCTTTTTCGTTGGATGTGTAGAATTTCCATGTTTGTGTTGATGTCTCTGTAAGTGTGGTTAGCATTTGTGATGTGTTGTGCAAGAACCAGTTCTGAGGATGACCAATAGCAGGCTGAAACATGTTAACAAGGTAATATAAAATTTAACATAAGAAAGACAAATAATACGTTTTCCAAAGTGATATAGTGTTAAAAGTTGTGTAATCAAGATGTATACTGAGAAACATTTAGTTACATTCCCGTAATTTTTGAGGTCTTTTTTGTTTCGAATACTAATTGAGGAGTTGATTGTGATAGGTCAAAGGCTTCAATAGGGAGTCTGGTGTTGCATAATTTTTGGGAAATTGATGCTGGGGCAAGATTTATTGCAATTCCCATGCTTGATGATGGGTTGTAGTATGGAATAATGTTTGACTACTTGATACAGACTCTTGGGCAGCTGGAATAGGGACTGTACTGTAGAATGATAATTGCCATTTCATGACATGGCTTATTGCAGTTTGAGATTATTTTTGTGTTGCGCTTTACATGAGAATTAACAGAATGAAAAGATGTTAATGTGAATTACCGATAGAGGTGTAACAGAAATGTTTAAAAATTGGGAAAATTGGAATTGTAGCACACCCATGCTTGTTGAGGTGTTGTTGTTTTGAACAATGCTTGAAAACTTGATACCGATATTTTTACAGATGCAATAGGAATTGCAGTCTTGCATAATGATTTGCTAAAGTGATGCTATGTGTTACACAAGTGTGACAATGATTTGTTTAGTTGTTTTACATAAGGAGTGACTTTAGCCTGTAATTATATTGCCATAAGCCTTGAGGTCTTTTTCTTTTTAACAGTGATTGATGACTTTACTCAGACACTTGGACTGCTGCAATACCGGTAAGGAGTCTGGTGTTGCATAATGATTGCTAAATTGATGCAGAGACCAGTACAAGTCTGACAGTAATTATTGTTTTAATCATTTTACATACCTTAATAATTGGGTTTAATGTGACTGTTGAAGTGCAATAATAACATGTGAAGTGTTGCTAAATATTAAAAAAATTCATAGGAAGAGGAATGAAATTGGAATGCTTGTTGCAATGTTGAATAGATAGAATAAGATACTCGTAACATATAAGATAAGATAAGATAAGATAAAATAAGATAAAATTTGACCCATGCTTTATATTGACACCAGGACAGTTGCAGTGGGAACTGTACTGTTGAAGCATTACTGCCAAATTCAGGCAGGACTTTTGTGTTGTGATTTTACATAATGATTGACTTAGAGGTGCATTACCGACTTTCTTGTTGCATAAACATATTAACAAATTGGAAATATTGGAATTGTGGCACTGACATAGTTCTTGGCGTGATATTGTTTAGATTAGTAGTTAAGGAACTTGTTACAGATTCTTGTTGGGCTTTATTGATCTCTGACAGAAGTTCTGTTCAATGGTTAAAAATGTTACTAGGCTTTGCAATGATGGTTATAGAAACACTGGTAAAACATTGTCAGTTGTGATTTCATGGTCTGATTTTGTTGTGTTTGTGTGTGTGTATATATATTTGTGCCCTTGCGTGCTACTTGGCAAACATTTCAAAGCTAACCGCGCAGACCCGTACTTTATATTGACACCTGGACAGTTGCAGTGGGAACTGTACTGTTGAAGAATTACTGCCAAATTCAGGCAGGACTTTTGTGTTGTGATTTTACATGATTATTGACTTAGGGGTGCATTACCGACTTTCTTCTTGCATAAAAATATTAACAAATTGGAAATATTGGAGTTGTGGCAATGACATAGTTCCTGGCGTGATATTGTTTAGATTAGTAGTTAAGGAACTTGTTACAGATTCTTGTTGGGCTTTATTGATCTCTGACAGAAGTTCTGTTTAATGGTTAAAAATGTTACAAGGCTTTACAATGATGGTTATAGAAACATTGGTAAAACATTGTCGGATGTGATTTTATGGTCTGATTTTGTTGTGTGTGTGTGTGTATTTGTGCCCTTGTGTGCTACTTAGCAAACATTTGAAACCTAACCGTACATACCCGTACTTTATACTGACACCGGAACAGTTGCAGTGGGGACTGTACCGTACTGTTGAAGAATTACTGCCAAATTCAGGCAGGACTTTTGTGTTGTGATTTTACATGATTATTGACTTAGGGGTGCATTACTGACTTTCTTCTTGCATAAAAATATTAACAAATTGGAAATATTGGAATTGTGGCACTGTCACAGTTCCTGGCGTGATATTGTTTAGATTAGTGATTAAGGAACTTGTTACAGATTCTTGTTGGGCTTCATTGATCTCTGACAGAAGTTGGGTTTAATGGTTAAAAATGTTACAAGGCTTTAAAATGACGGTTATAGAAACATTGGTAAAACATTGTCGGATGTGATTTCATTGACTGATTTTGTTGTGTTTGTGTGTGTATGTGTATATATATTTGTGCCCTTGCGTGCTACTTAGCAAACATTTCAAACCTAACCGCGTATTCTGGTACTTTATACTGACACCTGGACAGTTGCAGTGGGAACTGTACTGTTGAAGAATTACTGCCAAATTCAGGCAGGACTTTTGTGTTGTGATTTTACACGATGATTGATTTAGAGGTGCATTACCGACTTTCTTCTTGCATAAAAATATTAACAAATTGGAAATATTGAATTGTGGCACTGTCACAATTCCTGGCGTGATATTGTTTAGATTAGTAGTTAAGGAACTTGTTACAGATTGTTGTTGGGCTTCATTGATCTCTGACAGAAGTTGTGTTTAATGGTTTAAAATGTTACAAGGCTTTACAATGACGGTTATAGAAACATTGGTAAAACATTGTCGGTTGTGATTTCATGGTCTGATTTTGTTGTGTTTGTATGTGTATGTGTATATATATTTGTGCCCTTGCGTGCTACTTAGCAAACATTTCAAACCTAACCGCGCAGACCTGTACTTTATACTGACACCAGGACAGTTGCAGTGGGAACTGTACTGTTGAAGAATTACTGCCAAATTCAGGCAGGACTTTTGTGTTGTGATTTTACATGATTATTGACTTAGAGGTGCATTACCGACTTTCTTCTTGCATAAAGATATTAACAAATTGGAAATATTGAATTGTGGCACTGTCACAGTTCCTGGCGTGATATAGTTTAGATTAGTAGTTAAGGAACTCGTTACAGATTCTTGTTGGGATTTATTGATTTCTGACAAAAGTTGTGTTTAATGGTTTAAAATGTTACAAGGCTTTACAATGACGGTTATAGAAACACTGGTAAAACATTATCGGGTGTGATTTCATGGTCTGATTTTGTTGTGTGTGTGTGTGTGTGTGTGTGTGTATTTGTGCCCTTGCGTGCTACTTAGCAAACATTTGAAACCTAACCGCGCAGACACTAGTTGCTGTTTCTTCTCTCTCTCAGAAACCTGGTTGACTTGCTTTTCTCTGTTGTGTGTGACGTTACCCCAAACCTCCAAGTGAGCCTATATAAGGGGACGAATTTTCGACATCATGAACAACATGTATTGTATACTGGATGGCTGAAGAGGGCATCATAAGTCCCTATAACAGTTAAAAAAAAATATATGTATTTTATTTTTTGGAAATAAACTTATGAAATGAAGTGAATTGAATTGAACATCCAGCCGTGCTCTCATCGTCCAGAGCTCACATTCTTGCTAAGGTGCCGAAAATTACTTTTGCTGGGATGTGTCTACACATGTTCAACATTGCCGGAACAGGGATCCCAGACGTGCCCCTGTCTCCTGTATTATTTTGTACACACACTAAATCTTCCTCCCTTCTTAAGTATCCTAAACTTACTTTATTCTCGTCTCGCTACAGGCCTCATCACCATCTCCAAGTCAGCGACTTTTCTCCTCTGATCATCTTTATCGCTCATCTTTCTGACTTTGACTCACCACAGTTATCCCGCCCTCAGCCCCCCCCCTCTGCAGTCGATAATTCGCGAGTTGCCTCTGCTTGAGTTATCGATAAAAGAGGTGATCATTTTTACTGCTCCTTCCTCACTTCTTACGTATCCTAAACTTACTTTAAACTTGTCTTGCTACAGGCCTCATCACCATCTCCAACTCTCCACTTCTCTCCACTGATCATCTTTATCGCTCATCTTTCTGACTTTGACTCACCACAGTTATCCCGCCCTCAGCCCCTCCCTCTGCAGTCGATAATTCGAGAGTTGCCTCTGCTTGAGTTATCGATGAAAGAGGTGATCATTTTTACTGCTCCTTCCTCACTTCTTACATATCCTAAACTTACTTTATTCTCATCTCGCTACAGGCCTCATCACCATCTCGAACTCAGTCACTTCTCTCCCCTGATCATCTTTATCGCTCATCTTTCTGACTTTCACTCACCACAGTTATCCCACCCTCAGCCCCCCCCCTTCTGCAGTCGATAATTCGGGAGTTGCCTCTGCTTGAGTTATCGATGAAAGAGGTGATAATTTTTACTGCTCTTTCCTCACTTCCTATGTATCCTAAACTTACTTTATTCTCATCTCGCTACAGGCCTCATGACCATCTCCAACTCACCCACTTGTCTCCCCTGATCATCTTTATCGCTCATCTTTCTGACTTTGACTCACCACAGTTATCCCGCCCTCAGCCCCCCCCCTCTGCAGTCGATAATTCGAGAGTTGCCTCTGCTTGAGTTATCGATGAAAGAGGTGATAATTTTTACTGCTCCTCACTCACTTGTTACATATCCTAAACTTACTTTATTCTCTTCTTGCTACAGGCCTCATGACCATCTTCAACTCAGTCACTTCTCTCCCCTGATCATCTTTATCGCTCATCTTTCTGACTTTGACTCACCACAGTTATCCCGCCCTCAGCCCCCCCCCCTTTCCAGTCGATAATTCGAGAGTTGCCTCTGCTTGAGTTATCGATGAAAGAGGTGATCATTTTTACTGCTCCTCCCTCACTTGTTACATATCCTAAACTTACTTTATTCTCTTCTTGCTACAGGCCTCATGACCATCTCCAACTCACCCACTTGTCTCCCCTGATCATCTTTATCGCTCATCTTTCTGACTTTGACTCACCACAGTTATCCCGCCCTCAGCCCCCCCCCTCTGCAGTCGATAATTCGAGAGTTGCCTCTGCTTGAGTTATCGATGAAAGAGGTGATAATTTTTACTGCTCCTCACTCACTTGTTACATATCCTAAACTTACTTTATTCTCTTCTTGCTACAGGCCTCATGACCATCTTCAACTCAAGTCACTTCTCTCCCCTGATCATCTTTATCGCTCATCTTTCTGACTTTGACTCACCACAGTTATCCCGCCCTCAGCCCCCCCCCCCTTTGCAGTCGATAATTCGAGAGTTGCCTCTGCTTGAGTTATCGATGAAAGAGGTGATCATTTTTACTGCTCCTCCCTCACTTGTTACATATCCTAAACTTACTTTATTCTCTTCTTGCTACAGGCCTCATGACCATCTCCAACTCACCCACTTGTCTCCCCTGATCATCTTTATCGCTCATCTTTCTGACTTTGACTCACCACAGTTATCCCGCCCTCAGCCCCCCCCTTTGCAGTCGATAATTCGAGAGTTGCCTCTGCTTGAGTTATCGATGAAAGAGGTGATCATTTTTACCGCTCCTTCCTCACTTGTTACGTATCTTAAACTTACTTTATTCTCATCTCGCTTCAGGCCTCATCACCATCTCCAACTCACCCGCTTCTCTCCCCTGGTCATCTTTATCGCTCATCTTTCTGACTTGACTCACCACAGTTATCCCGCCCTCAGCCCCCCCCCCCTCTGCAGTCGATAATTCGAGAGTTGCCTCTGCTTGAGTTATCGATGAAAGAGGTGATCATTTTTACTGCTCCTTCTTCACTTCTTACGTATCCTAAACTTACTTTATTCTCATCTCGCTACAGGCCTCATCACCATTTCCAACTCACCCACTTCTCTCCCCTGGTCACCTTTATCGCTCATATTTCTGAATTTGACTCACCACAGTTATCCCGCCCTCAGCCCCTCCCTCTGCAGTCGATAATTCGAGAGTTGCCTCTGCTTGAGTTATCGATGAAAGAGGTGATAATTTTTACTGCTCCTTCCTCACTTCTTACGTATCCTAAACTTACTTTATTCTCATCTCGCTACAGGCCTCATCACCATCTCGAACTCACCCATTTCTCTACCCTGATCACCTTTATCGCTCATTTTCCTGACTTTGACTCTCCGCACTTATCCCGGCTTGTTTGATGAAATACAAGCATATCCTAAACTGGAGAATCCAATTCAGATGGGTAAAGGCATATGTGGGTCACTATGGCAACGAGATGGTAGAGCAATTGGCTAAGAAAGTGGTGAGTGACAAAGATCTTGAAGTGTGCTACAATAAAATGCCTAAAAGCGAAATATCCACACAACAGAGAAATTCAAGTTACGAGAAATGGGAAACAGAATGGCAATCGGCATCAAATGGCAAAATAACAAAGTCTTTTTTTTTTCGTCTCTTTACGACAGATTGCGAGCAAAGTTTACATTTACACCGAACCTAACCACAGGTTTAAAATAAATGACGATCCCATGTGTATCTGCAACGAAAACGAACAAACTGTTGACCACTTACTATTTGAATGCACTATGTTAGACAAAGAGAGATATAATTTAAAAATACAAATAAGAATAGCAGGTGGAAATGCATTTACTTGACATTATATTTTAAAAGTGGATTATGTAACCCAATGTAATTTGTATTTTATGTTTTTATTTATTTAATGACTTTCTGTAAATAATATTGTTATGATAATATAATACAATTGTATATTCAGTAAGGAATAATGCTGTAGATATGGTATAATTACTGCACTGCCCTACCATGGTGTTAAGAAATTGTCATTCATAATCATGTATTATTGCAAAAATTATTGAATAAATTTGAATAAACTGTAAAGTATGGCTCAACAACCCATTGAGGATCCTAGCCTTCCTCAGTATTTTATTCCAGCCGTCTCTACTTCTGGCTTGACTGTACACATTCGTGCACCAATAAAGTTGGCATTCTCGTATACATTATCCTCCCATCTGCTCCTTGGTATTCCTTTGGATCTGCTTCCTTCAGGATTGGATGTAAAGGCTCTTTTAGCTGGTCTAGTATCGTCCATTGTTGCCAGGTGTATAATATTATAGGCAGTATAATTAATAAACTTACCTATAATCGTAGTAAATAAAACGTGGTATTAATTGTAAAGAATACTGTATGTTAATATGATTAATTTTGATAATTAATAAAGAATAATGTTTTAAAGGGAGTGTAACTAATGCACTTAGACCTACCTGTCATAGTATATAAAAACTGTATCATGTAATACATTGTATTAATCTTAAGCAATATTGTTATAATGAAAGAATAAATTTTTGATAATCCAAAAGAAGTAATGTTTTAGACGAAATATAATGAATGCTCCTCCGTGTCTACCAGTTTAAGAGTTTGATTGTGTAACACATTGTATTAATCTTAAGTAATATTGTTTTGATGAAAGGATAAATTTTGATAATCCACAAGGAATAATGTTTTAGACGTAGTATAATTACTGCACTCATGTTTAAAAAGTTGATTGATAGCATATTGTATTAATCTTAAGTGATCCTGTTTTAATAAAGGATAATCCAGAAGAAATAATGTTTCAGACGTAGTATAATTAATGCACTTACGTGTCTTTGTGTTTAAAAATGTTGATTGTGTAACATATTACATTAATCTCAGTAATATTGTTTTGATGAAAGGATAAATTTTGATAATCCATAAGGAATAAGGTTTTAGTATAATTAATGCACTTAAGTACCTTGGTTTTTTTAAATATTGTATTATGTAAGTAATTGAAAATTATTATGTTTTTAAGAAAGATTGAAACATGTAATATTACAACAGATGTAATGGGACATGCTGTTATAAAAAATAAAAAATAAAAAATAAATAAATAATTAAATAAATAAAAATACAAAAAATAAAAAAAAAAACATCTCAGTCCCCTCTCCCCAAACACTACAGCCACCTCTCCTGTTTTCCCTCGCTTTAATTCGACTACGCGCCACAGGAGAAGAATGACCATGGATACCGGCATATGAAAATTTAATAGAGTTTTGCACATTGCAGAAGCTGTTGTAGCTGGGAAATTTTCGAAAACTGTTGAAGCAGGAAACACTGGTAAAAAATTGTCGGTTGTGATTCCATGTCCTGATTTCAGCGAGTATTTAAGGTCTAACACGACTTGGAAACCGTGATTCTTTTCTGCTGTTGACTTTTCTTTTCCTGTATTAAGCTGCATATTGACAGCGTAAATGATGGTGCAACGTTATATAGCATCAAAACGTTTGACTACACTATTACCTGGACAGGTGTGATAGGGTGTTTGGTGTTGAATAATTATTATGGAATTGATGGCAGGACTTTTGAGAAATCTGAAGGTGTTTTGAGTAATAGAGACGAAATGGTGTTTGCGGTATTGTAGTGTTTTTCTTTAATTGGTTATTTAACGACGTTATATGAAGTACTAGGTTATTTAGCATCGATGACCATGCTATAGTGACACTTTGGCAACTGGAATGGCGTCATACTGCTGCTGAAAAGTTGTTAGATTCGTTGTAGGAGTTGTAAAACTCTTAAAGTAGTTTTGTTTCATGGGTTTCCATAGTAAGTGAGTTTACATTGTGTTCAGAGAGCTGCATTACCGACTGAGCTTAGTGAAGTCTGTAGATATGTGATATGATGTTGCAGGGTTTATTTTCGTGGAGAAGTTTTTCCGGATGCAATGGTGGACCTCAGGTGTCGGGATTGTAACTTATGAAGTTTATAGTTAGTTGGAGTTGTAATTATTTCATGTGGTGCAGGTATCTGGTGTGTATTGTTTGATTTTTATTGTCATTGAACAGTCGTACATGTGCTTGCTTGCTATGCAATGTTAGTATTAGCCCCTTGTAGATGTGATGTGCAATTGTGACAATGGCTTTCTGTTGTCCTGGAATTGTTATTTCTATGATTGTTTTCGAATGGATGAAAGTACCTACTCTTTATGTGTGTAATCTGAGTAATTTATTTGTTTAAGTGAAATATTTAGTGAATTGTTATTGTTTGGTAGTTGCACTTTATATGAGTCTTGATTGCTTGATAGATGGGTTTTAATTTAGTTATTGTTGTTTATTGTGTTGTATTGATTTGAATTGTTTGGTGGCGTAGGTATAAATGTGGAATTGTCTTGTTAATCTTACTCTATTATGCAGTTTATTGGTGTTTGTATGCCTATTTTAGTAGTTGTGACTGAGTATTGCTTGTAGAGATTGATTTGAGATACAGTGTTGTCATTTAGGCTATAATTGCTGATTATTGAATTAGTTTTCTGTCTGTGCATTTGATCTTGAGTGTGAATTGGCTAATTTTTCAACTTGACTATGAAGAGTGTTTGAGTCTTGCATTGACCATAATCAGTTTTAGTCGTTTGATAGTACTGCTTTGTGATGATATTTTTGCGTTTATTGGTATTGTTGACCTGTGCAGAATTAGTTTGTTGGTAAATATTCCTTACAAGGTGATTGATACATTTTGGATGGAATGGTGAACATGAGATATTAGTTTTTGGTGTGAGGATTGTAATTTATTATGTTGATATTGGTTAGAGTAGTCGGTTTGTAATTATTTAATCATGTGTAGGTATGTGGTGTGTATTGTCATTGTGCACTTGTGCATGCCATGTGCAATGTTGATAAAGGTTTTGTGTTCTTCTTTAATTGTAATTTGTATAATTGTTTTCCAATCATGAAAGTATTGTTTATTTGTTGCTTTAAATGATACATTTTGTGTATTAATTGTCATTCCTTTGGTAGTTTTGGTCTTTTATTGAAGTTATCAGTATTGATTCCTTGATGAATGGCTTTTTGTTGTATTAGTGGTGTTAGGAGTACAGGTTGGACAATTGAATGTATTGTGTTGTATTGATTTGAATTGTTTGGTGGCATAGGATCGTTTATTGACGTAATGTTTATCATTTGCTTGTCAATTGTACCTATTAATTTGGAATTGTCTTGTTGGTGTGCCTCTGCAGTTTATTGGTGTTTGTATGCCTATTTATGTAGGTTTTTCTATGTATTACTTCTAGAGGTTGATTTCAAGTATACTGTTGTCATTTAGGCTATAATTGTTGATTATGGAATTAGTTTTCTGTCTGTCTGTATGTATGTTTGTTGGTTAGTAAGAATTGTCTTATTTTTTCGCTTGAATAGCAAGTGTGTTTGTCTATTAGAGTGTTGCATTGATATTTCTTAGGAGGCGATGGATGATTTTTAATATGTCTGAGATGCAATGGTGGACTTGAGATATTGGGCTTTGCTGTCAGGATTATAAATTATTACGTTGATACTTTGTTGGAGTACAGGGCTTGCAATTATTTGATTATGTTTGATTTTTATTGCGATTGCACAAATGTACGTTTGTTTGCTTGCTGTGTAATGCAAGTAGATGGTTTTCTGTTCTTATTGAATTATTTAATTTCTCTAATTTGAATAATTAATTACTTTAAGTGATAGATTTTGTGTATTACTTGTCATTGTTTTGCTAGTTGCAATTGGTATTTTATTGTAATTATGAGTATTGATTACTTGATAGATAGCTTTTAGTTCCACGATTGCTGTGAGGAGTACAGGTTGCACAATTGACTTTGTCTTGTATTGATTTGAATTGCTTGGTGGCTTAGGATTGTTTATTGACATAATATTTATGATTCAGTTGTTGTAAATCGTATAAATTTGTAATTCTCTTGCCAATATTGCTCTTTTATGCAGTTGATTGTTGTTTGTAGGTCTATTTTCACTTAGTATTGTTCGTAGAGGTTGATTTGAGATAGTAGAGTGCTATAATTGTTGATTATTGAGTCTGCAGGTTTGCTGTTTGGTGTGAATAGCAAGTGTTTTGTCTATGAGTATTGACAGAAATGTGTTTTATTCATTTGGTGTTGCTGGTTTTGACCATATGTCTGCATTTATTCGTATTGTTGTTGTCCTGCGGTATTTGTTTGTTCATAAGCATTTGTTAGACGGCAATTGATGGTTGAAATAGATTGGTGATGCATATTCATTGTCGTTCCGTATCGTGGAACAGCAATGGGACGCCATTGCATGCGGAATGCGATGTGACAGTTGTAGGATGCGTATGGGTGGCATAGAAAAGCAGTAACGACATTTTGCAGTTTGCCAAACACATTGAGCAGGTTTCTTATAGGATTTTTTTTATATTATTGGACATTGGACGTTGGACGTTTTGACTTTGTTGACGTGTAGTGACTTTGCATTTGCATGATGTATCTACTAACATTGTTGGATTGTAGTTGTTGCATGTGTTTGTAGGTTAGTGAAGGCACAAGTGCAATATTTTGTATGAGAGAAGATTTTGAGACTTGGACTGTTGTGTTGTACAACAGATTGTAGTTGTTCCATTGTGTTTATTGGTCTTTCCTATGTTACCTGCCTTATCCAGAGTCTAAGTCCTCCTGATATAGATGGCAGCGGAGAGCTTTGGTGGATTCTACATGGACTAAGTGGAAGTCCGTGCTCTGTTTATAAATAAATAAAAAATTTCTCAATCATATGATTTATCATTTGTTGCACAATTTGCTAATATATCTTACTGAAGAAAATGTTATAACGATATATAAAACCTAAGTCCAATATAGTTAACTGTGATAAACAAAAATAAATTACAATAATTAAAATCATGTGTTAGCCTATATGTAATGCGAATGTAATATCATTGTAAGAAATGTGTTGAATTTGAGTGATTTGTAAATGGTTTTTGCTGACTTGTCGAAAATGTAATATGTAAAAAATAAAATATAGATATAAAATACATAGAAGTGATGTTACATATTTAGTGTTTATTGCATAGCAGTATTAATACATAAAATTGATAAAATATAAGAAGTTTGTACACGTGTATGTGTGATACAGTTGATGTGAATTTTATGCAAATATTGCTGATGTAATTAATAGTTACAATGTCGTAATAATGTATGTTTTTGTATGTAATAGCATTTGTTTTGTTGGAATGTTGTGTGTGTGATTGTTTATGAGATGATTATTGACTTGTATTATGTACGTGTGAGATGAGTGCAGTGTGCATTGTATATGAGATGATTATTGACTTGTATTATGTACGTGTCAGATGAGTGCAGTGTTCATTGTTTATGAGATGATTATTGACTTGTATTATGTACGTGTGAGATGAGTGCAGTGTGCATTGTTTGTGAGATGGTTATTGACTTGTATTATGTAAGTATGAGATGAGTGCAGTGTGCATTGTTTGTGAGATGATTATTGACTTGTATTATGTACGTGTGAGATGAGTGTAGTGTTCATTGTTTATGAGATGATTATTGACTTGTATTATGTACGTGTGAAATGAGTGCAGTGTGCATTGTTTGTGAGATGGTTATTGACTTGTATTATGTAAGTATGAGATGAGTGCAGTGTGCATTGTTTGTGAGATGATTATTGACTTGTATTATGTACGTGTGAGATGAGTGCAGTGTTCATTGTTTGTGAGATGGTTATTGACTTGTATTATGTAAGTATGAGATGAGTGCAGTGTGCATTGTTTGTGAGATGATTATTGACTTGTATTATGTACGTGTGAGATGAGTGCAGTGTTCATTGTTTATGAGATGATTATTGACTTGTATTATGTACGTGTGAAATGAGTGCAGTGTGCATTGTTTGTGAGATGGTTATTGACTTGTATTATGTAAGTATGAGATGAGTGCAGTGTGCATTGTTTGTGAGATGATTATTGACTTGTATTATGTACGTGTGAGATGAGTGTAGTGTTCATTGTTTATGAAATGATTATTGACTTGTATTATGTACGTGTGAGATGAGTGCAGTGTGCATTGTTTGTGAGATGGTTATTGACTTGTATTATGTACGTGTGAGATGAGTGCAGTGTGCATTGTTTGTGAGATGGTTATTGACTTGTATTATGTACGTGTGAGATGAGTGCAGTGTGCATTGTTTGTGAGATGGTTATTGACTTGTATTATGTACGTGTGAGATGAGTGCAGTGTGCATTGTTTGTGAGATGGTTATTGACTTGTATTATGTAAGTATGAGATGAGTGCAGTGTGCATTGTTTGTGAGATGATTATTGACTTGTATTATGTACGTGTGAGATGAGTGTAGTGTTCATTGTTTATGAGATGATTATTGACTTGTATTATGTACGTGTGAGATGAGTGCAGTGTGCATTGTTTGTGAGATGGTTATTGACTTGTATTATGTACGTGTGAGATGAGTGCAGTGTGCATTGTTTGTGAGATGATTATTGACTTGTATTATGTACGTGTGAGATGAGTGTAGTGTTCATTGTTTATGAGATGATTATTGACTTGTATTATGTACGTGTGAGATGAGTGCAGTGTGCATTGTTTGTGAGATGGTTATTGACTTGTATTATGTAAGTATGAGATGAGTGCAGTGTGCATTGTTTGTGAGATGATTATTGACTTGTATTATGTACGTGTGAGATGAGTGCAGTGTGCATTGTTTGTGAGATGATTATTGACTTGTATTATGTACGTGTGAGATGAGTGTAGTGTTCATTGTTTATGAAATGATTATTGACTTGTATTATGTACGTGTGAGATGAGTGCAGTGTGCATTGTTTGTGAGATGGTTATTGACTTGTATTATGTACGTGTGAGATGAGTGCAGTGTGCATTGTTTGTGAGATGGTTATTGACTTGTATTATGTACGTGTGAGATGAGTGCAGTGTGCATTGTTTGTGAGATGGTTATTGACTTGTATTATGTAAGTATGAGATGAGTGCAGTGTGCATTGTTTGTGAGATGATTATTGACTTGTATTATGTACGTGTGAGATGAGTGTAGTGTTCATTGTTTATGAGATGATTATTGACTTGTATTATGTACGTGTGAGATGAGTGCAGTGTGCATTGTTTGTGAGATGGTTATTGACTTGTATTATGTACGTGTGAGATGAGTGCAGTGTGCATTGTTTGTGAGATGATTATTGACTTGTATTATGTACGTGTGAGATGAGTGTAGTGTTCATTGTTTATGAGATGATTATTGACTTGTATTATGTACGTGTGAGATGAGTGCAGTGTGCATTGTTTGTGAGATGGTTATTGACTTGTATTATGTAAGTATGAGATGAGTGCAGTGTGCATTGTTTGTGAGATGATTATTGACTTGTATTATGTACGTGTGAGATGAGTGCAGTGTGCATTGTTTGTGAGATGATTATTGACTTGTATTATGTAGGTGTGAGATGAGTGCAGTGTGCATTGTTTGTGAGATGATTATTGACTTGTATTATGTATGTGTGAGATGAGTGCAGTGTGCATTGTTTGTGAGATGATTATTGACTTGTATTATGTATGTGTGAGATGAGTGAAGTGTGCATTGTTTGTGAGATGATTATTGACTTGTATTATGTAGGTGTGAGATGAGTGCAGTGTGCATTGTTTGTGAGATGATTATTGACTTGTATTATGTATGTGTGAGATGAGTGCAGTGTGCATTGTTTGTGAGATGATTATTGACTTGTATTATGTACGTGTGAGATGAGTGCAGTGTGCATTGTTTGTGAGATGATTATTGACTTGTATTATGTAAGTATGAGATGAGTGCAGTGTGCATTGTTTGTGAGATGATTATTGACTTGTATTATGTACGTGTGAGATGAGTGCAGTGTGCATTGTTTGTGAGATGATTATTGACTTGTATTATGTACGTGTGAGATGAGTGCAGTGTGCATTGTTTATGAGATGATTATTGACTTGTATTATGTATGTGTGAGATGAGTGCAGTGTGCATTGTTTGTGAGATGATTATTGACTTGTATTATGTACGTGTGAGATGAGTGCAGTGTGCATTGTTTGTGAGATGATTATTGACTTGTATTATGTACGTGTGAGATGAGTGCAGTGTGCATTGTTTGTGAGATGATTATTGACTTGTATTATGTAAGTATGAGATGAGTGCAGTGTGCATTGTTTGTGAGATGATTATTGACTTGTATTATGTACGTGTGAGATGAGTGCAGTGTGCATTGTTTATGAGATGATTATTGACTTGTATTATGTATGTGTGAGATGAGTGCAGTGTGCATTGTTTGTGAGATGATTATTGACTTGTATTATGTACGTGTGAGATGAGTGCAGTGTGCATTGTTTGTGAGATGATTATTGACTTGTATTATGTACGTGTGAGATGAGTGCAGTGTGCATTGTTTGTGAGATGGTTATTGACTTGTATTATGTAAGTATGAGATGAGTGCAGTGTGCATTGTTTGTGAGATGATTATTGACTTGTATTATGTACGTGTGAGATGAGTGCAGTGTGCATTGTTTGTGAGATGATTATTGACTTGTATTATGTAGGTGTGAGATGAGTGCAGTGTGCATTGTTTGTGAGATGATTATTGACTTGTATTATGTATGTGTGAGATGAGTGCAGTGTGCATTGTTTGTGAGATGATTATTGACTTGTATTATGTATGTGTGAGATGAGTGCAGTGTGCATTGTTTGTGAGATGATTATTGACTTGTATTATGTACGTGTGAGATGAGTGAAGTGTTCATTGATATTGATACATTTAAAAATATGTTGGTGTGAGATGAGTGCTGTGAAGGTCGACTCATGCTTGACGGAATTATATTATATGTATGTATGTATGTATGTATGTATGTATGTATGTATGTATGTATGTATGTATGTATGTATGTATGTATGTATGTATGTATGTATTATATAATATGTATGTGTATATATATGTATGTATGTATTATATTGTAATTGCATATAACACGAAAAAAGAGGTAAAACAGATACAAGTGTAATTACAAATTAAAAATGGAAAAGAGAAAGAAAAAAAAACGGGGAAAAAAACAAAAAAACAAAAGAAAAAAAACAAAAAGCAAAAGAAAAAAAAGAACAAAAAACAAAAGAAAAAAACAAAAAACAAACAAAACAAAAAAAAACAAAAATACAAAAAAACAAAAGAAACAAAAAAACAAAAAAGAACAAAAAAAAAAAGAAACAAAAAACCAAAAAAAAAGAAAAAAAAACAAAAAAATAATGTATGTATTATATTATATTGTTTGTATGTATGTATGTATGTATGTATTATATTATAATTGTATATAACACAAAGAAAGAGGCAAAACAAATAGAAGTGTAATTACAAATAAAAAATGGAAAAGAGAAGAGAAAGAAAACAAAAAACGAAAAAAAAGCAAAAAACAAAAGGAAAAAAAAAAAACAAAAAATAGAAAAAAAAAGAAAAACCCTAAAAAAAATATCCACAAAAAACTAAAAAAAAGAAACAAAAAAAAAAGAAAAAAACTATGTATGTATGTATGTATGTATGTATGTATGTATGTATGTATGTATGTATTATATGTATTTGTGTGTGTATGTATGTATGTATGTATTATATGTGTGTGTGTGTATATATATATATATATATATATATATATATATATATATATATATATATAATATTATGTGTATGTATGTATGTATGTATGTATTATATTGTGTGTATGTATGTATTATATGTATGTGTGTATATATATATATATATTATATTATGTGTGTGTGTGTATGTATTATATTATATGTGTGTATGTGTGTGTGTGTTGAAGCTTGTGATGATGTGCTCTCGTAGTGGCTGTTCTGTGTACTCATGACACATAACTCGTGATTTTAATTATTGTAATGTTTATCAGAGTGAACTATATTGGACTTGGGTGTTAGATATCGTTATAACATTAGAATATCTGATGATGACATATAGGCGAAAGCGTTGATATATTTTGTTTAGTAAGATATATTAGCAAATATTAATGTGCAACAAATGGTAGGAAATCATATACGAGTGGGACTTTGATTCTATTCCTTGTGTTTGGCGATGGAGAGCTGTGGTGGAATCTTCATGGACTATCCGGAAGTCCATGTGGGTTCCATCACAGTTCTCTACTGTGGTCTACATCTGTGAGACCAAAAAATGTAGAAAGTTGTGCAGGTATAGGTGGCAGCGGAGAGCTCTGGTGGGTTGTACTTGGACTATGCGACAGTCCCTGTGCAATCCACTAGAGTTGTCCGCTGTTGTTTATACCTGTGGGACTTTGAAAATTGATCATGCCTTCCTGTGGTGTAGGCGGCAGTGGAGACCTCTGGTGGGTTGTATATGGACCTATCCGGGAGTTGATATGCAATCCAGTAGAGTTGTTGCTGTTGTGTGCATCTTCCCATGTTTTTTTTCCTGATGTAGGCGGGAGTGGAGACCTCTGGTGGGTTGTATATGAACTATCCGGAAGCTCGTATACAATCCATCAGAGTTCTCTGCTGTTGTCTACATCTTTCCTTGTGTTGTGCTGGCATAGGCGGCAGGGGAAACCCCTGGTGGAGGTTGCATGGACTATCCGGGATCCATGCAACCTCCAGCAGGGTTTTCCTCTGTTGTGTATGTCGGTGGATGTATGTAGAGAGTGTTTGAGGAGAAGTAGTAAATATTTTAGGGGTGATAGTATGGACTGTAGTGAGTAGAAAAGTAGATTTAAAGATGTGTGCAGTTTTGACTGGGTAGAGGGTTAGAGCTTTTTTTATGGATTGTCATGTTTGTTTTGAAGGTGAAGTTATGCTTTAGTTAACATAATTGAATTTTTCAACTGTGATTGTGATTTGTTGGCCAAGTGTACTGCATTGTTTAGGCATGGTGCATGTATTTACAAATGGTAATAATCCTGATGTGGTATATTTTGTGTAGGGGATTTGTAATGGAAACGGTGATCTCTGTTATGCAGTATATTGCTGTTTGTACGTCTATTTTGACTGTAGTATTGTTTGTAAAGGTTGATTTGAGATAGGTCATGATTGGTGATTATTGAATCTGTAGGTTTACTGTTTGGTGTGAATAAGATATTTTTGACTGAAATATGAAGTGTGTTTGTCTTTTTGAGTCTTCTATTGACAATAATCTGTTTTATTTCTCGGGTATTGATGGTTTTGACCATATTTCAACATTTATTGGTATTGTTGTTGTCTTATGTGGTATTTGTGTGTTGAAAAGCATTTCTTAGGAGGCAATGGATGGTTTTTAATACGTTTGAGATGCAATGGTGGAATTGAGATATTGGGTTTTAGTGTCAGGATTTTGAATTATTACGCTGATACTTTGTCGGAGTGCAGGGTTTGCAATTATTTGATTATGTACGGATATGTAGTGCATATCGTTTGATTTTTATTGTCATTGCATGCTTGTACATTTGAGGCGTTGCGTCAGAGATAGTCACAAGCCACAAAATCATAGTTTTACAGTAAAGCATTTTGAAACTTTGGAGTGATGCTAAAATCAGAATAGTATAATATGTGTTTCAAGGTTTTTAAGACATATTCTCAGATATTTTCTGAAGTATTTTACAGAAGCAAATATTGTTTTATTATTTACACTATTTAATTATTATGAAAAAAATGTTACAAGCATGTAGGTAATTGTAGAAGTGGCTTATGACTTTGTCTCGAGAAATATTAAATTTATTAGCTTTTTAGAGTTTCGTAAGTTCATTTTAATCACATAACATAAGACCAAAGTACAAACGTATCCCAGGTGGCCCGGGTTTGAATTCCGGTTGGGGCAAGTTACTTGGTTGAGTTTTTTTTGGGGGGGTTTTCCCTCAACCCAATATGAGCAAATGCTGGGTAACTTTCGGTGCTGGATCCCGGACTCATTTCACCGGCATTATCACCTTCATTTCATTCAGATGCTAAATAACCTGAGATGTTGATACAGCGTCGTAAAATAACCCAATAAAAAAAGAAACGTATCACAAAATGCTTCATCAGTCTTTCTTAATCAACATCAATCTCCAAATCATTCTTGTTGTCACCTTCTAGTGCATGAAAGAAATGCTGATTTACTATTGGAATGTAATCCATAAGTGACAGTACATCCTGTAGTTTCTTTTTATTTATATTTTTCAAGACTTGTTGCATTTTTCAGACAATTTGAACTGTATTTAAGGAGTTATATAAGTTATGCCTTTCAACGAATGGGAACTTGAGCATTTTCATTATTTTCATGAATGTACAATGCGAGCTGAAAATTATTAGGATTATTCTCTTCAAGCTTGAAGCTGACGGCATCCAAAAACCGAACAGGTTTATTATTGTAAACAGTCCTTTTCAATATGTCAGGCTACAAGCTTTCCACATCCTTGAAATCTTCTCTTTGCATCATAATGACAATGAAAGTTACATACATTGACAGACGATTTGATTAACATCAGCCCAGTCATTCGGATCTTAAATGTCTGTGCTTGTTCTTGCATATTTTTCTATTCGTCCGAAATTACGGCTGCTGGGTAATCTGATATGACACACTTGGGGGAACCAATGGGTAACATATTTAATTCTTCTGCATTCTATTAGTGCTCTCTTCAGGACTACAATCGTCCAATTTTTGTTCTGTCCCTTACAGTTATCAGTTATTTTATGAGATGTTCAGATTTGAGATCAGCTATCTGCAATTTTTTTCAATAAGCAACTCCCAATCTCGTCTGTTCTTCTTTTAGCCTGGTTTTCACTCGAGAGAAACATATACTCTACGTAGACCTGTGCAACAGTCGTGTATCCCTAAGTTGTATGTCCAAATATTTCTGCAATAAAAAACTGCACAGCTAGGTAATGTCTGTGGCAGTCCATTGCAATGACATGAATTTTATCCTTTTTCTTAGCAATTTCAGAAAGATCTTTTATTATTGTTTGGCCCGTTTATCCTGTGTCTCATGAAGATTTCTGACTGTTTCTATTGGTGTTATTTCAGTCACAGACCTTTGTGTTTGTCTACCATCATTCAACTGTTTCTGAACATTATCACATTTGCCACATGTATCAGTGTGAGATATTTTGAACTCAGTATTAAATTTTGGGTGGAAAATTTCTCGGAACTTGTTTCTTTCATTTTTTGCAGTATTAGAAGAAGTGAATTCTTTAATTATAGATTTTGGTGCCATCTGAAAAAAATGCTTCAGATAGAATCACAAGCCACATGCACTATTGCAACTCAAAATATTTTAGTATACGGTCTCATAATCAGTCTATCATGAAAAGAAATAATAAATTTTTATTTAGTTTTGTATATTTCATATTTCACAATAAGTAACACTATCTATATCAGAATTAATAAGGGAAACACTATGTTAGACAAGGTTATGCTTGAACTTTAGTCATATTTTCATTTAATTACCTGTTCATTTCCTGAGTCTGATTCAGTTGAAATTCAGTGGAGAATTCACTAGTGCCATTAGTGGATAAATGACTTTCCAATGTATTAGTTTTTACTTCAGAATTACTACATATTACGGATTGAAAATGAAACTCCTTCCCCACGGAAGCTATATTGGTGGCTTGTGATTATGTCTGAGGAAAAATATGAAGCCAAAGAGTGAAAGAGAAAAGAGCACCTCCCTATATTTCTCAATACGTCTACCGCATTGCAAAAAATTATGCACTTTTGGAGACATCTATAGGTAGAGAATAGAATTATAGCAAAATCTTGATTTCCATCAAAGTGTGGCTTGTGACTATCTCTGACGCAATGCCTCATTTGTTTCCTTCCTGTGTAATTGAAGTACATGGTTTTCTGTTCTTACTGAATTATTATTTCTCAAATTTGAATAATTAATTGCTTAAAGTGATACATTTTGTGTATTACTTGTCATTGTTTTGGCAGTTTCACTTGGTATTTTATTGAAGTTATGAGTATTGATTACTTGATAGATAGCTTTTAGTTCCACGATTGTTGTGAGGAGTACAGGTTGCACAATTGACTTTGTCTTGTATTGATTTGAATTGCTTGGTGGCATAGGATCGTTTATTGACGCAATATTTATGATTTAGTTGTTGTAAATGGAGTAAATTTGGAATTGTCTTATCGATGTTGCTCTTTTATGCAGTTGGTTGTTGTTTGTAGGTCTGTTTTGACTTAGTGTTGTTCATAGAGGTTGATTTGAGATAGTACAGTGTTATTATTTAGGCTACAATTGGTGATTATTGAGTCTGCAGGTTTTCTCTTTGGTGCGAATACCGAGTGGTTTTTGTCTATTTGAGTCTTCTCTTGACAGAAATGTGTTTTATTCATTTGGTGTTGCTGGTCTTGATAATATTTCTGCATTTATTCGTATTGCTGTTGTCCTGCAGTATTTGTTTGTTCATAAGCATTTGTTAGACGGCAATTGATGCATATTCATTGTCGTACCGTATAGTGGAACAGCAATGGGACGCCATTGCATGCAATAAGTGATGTGACAGTTGTAGGATGTATATGGGTGGCATAGAAAAACAGTAACGACATTTTGCAGTTTGCCAAACATATTGAGCATGTTCCTTATAGGATTTTTTGTTATATTTTTGGACATTGGATATTTTGACTTTGTTGACGTGTAGTGACTTTGCATTTGCATGATGTATCTACTAACATAGTTGGATTGTAGTTGTTGCATGTGTTTGTAGATTAGTGAAGGCACAAGTGCAATATTTAGTATGAGAGAAGATTTTGAGGCTTGGACTGTTGTGTTGTACAACAGATTGTAGTTGTTCCATTGTGTTTATTGGTCTTTCCTATGTTACCTGCCTTGTCCAGAGTCTAAGTCCTACTGGTATAGGTGGCAGCAGAGAGCTTTGGTGGATTGTACATGGACTAAATGGAAGTCCATGTGGAAGTCATCAAAGTTCTGTGCTGTTTATGAATAAAAAGAAAAAAAAAAATTCTCAATCATATGATTTATCATTTGTTGCACATTAATATTTGCTAATAATCTTAGAGAAGAAAATGTTATAACGATATATTATATGTATGTACGTATGCATGTATGTATGCAAGCATTATATTATATGTACTGTATGTGTGTATGTATGTATGTATGTATGTATGTATGTATGTATGTATGTATGTATAATATATGTATGTGTGTATGTATGTATGCATGCATGCATTATATGTATATGTGTATGTGAGTATATATGTATGTATGTATGTATTATATGTATGTGTGTGTATGTATGCATGTATGCATTATATTATATGTATGTGTGTGTGTGTATGTATGTATGTATTATATTATATGTATGTGTATGTATGTATGTATTATATTATATGTATGTGTATGTATGTATGTATGTATGTATGTATGTATGTATGTATGTATGTATGTATGTGTGCGTTGAAGTTTGTGATGATGTGCTCTCGTAGTGGCTGTTCTGTGTACTCATGACACATAACTCATGATAGTAATTTATTGTAATGTTTATCAGAGTGAACTATATTGGACTTAGGTGTTAGATATCGTTATAACATTTGAATATCTGATGATGCCATATAGGCGAAAGCGTTGGTATATTTTGTTTAGTAAGATATATTAGCAAATATTAATGTGCAACAAATGGTAGGAAATCATATACCAGTGGGACTTTGATTCTCTTCCTTGTGTTTGGCGATGGAGAGCTGTGGTGGAATCTTCATGGACTATCCGGAAGTCCATGTGGGTTCCATCACAGTTCTGTGCTGTGGTCTACATCTGTGAGACCAAAAAATGTAGAAAGTTGTGCAGGTATAGGCGGCAGTGGAGAGCTCTGGTGGGTTGTACTTGGACTATGCGACAGTCCCTGTGCAATCCACTAGAGTTGTCCGCTGTTGTTTATACCTGTGGGACTTTGAAAATTGATCATGCCTTCCTGTGATGTAGGTGGCAGTGGAGACCTCTGGCGGGTTGTATATGGACCTATCCGGGAGTTGATATGCAATCCAGTAGAGTTGTTGCTGTTGTGTACATCTTCCCATGTTTTTTTCCTGATGTAGGCGGGAGTGGAGACCTCTGGTGGGTTGTATACGAACTATCCAGAAGCTCTTGTACAATCCATCAGAGTTCTCTGCTGTTGTCTACATCTTTCCTTGTGTTCTGCTGGCATAGGCGGCAGGGGAAACCCCTGGTGGAGGTTGTATGGACTATCCGGGATCCATGCAACCTCCAGCAGGGTTTTCCTCTGTTGTGTATGTCGGTGGATGTATGTAGAGAGTGTTTGAGGAGAAGTAGTAAATATTTGAGGGATGATAGTATGGACTGTAGTGAGTAGAAAAGTAGATGTAAAGATGTGTGCAATTTTGACTGGGTAGGGGGATAGAGCTTTATTTATCGATTGTCATGTTTGTTTTGAAGGTGAAGTTATGCTTTAGTTAACATAATTAATTTTTGAACTGTGATTGTGATTTTTTGGCCAAGTGTACTGCATTGTTTAGACATGGCGCAAGTATTTAAGAATTGTGATGTGGTATATTTTGTGTAGGGGTTTTGTAATGGAAACGGTGTTCTGTGTTTTGCAGTTTATTGCTGTTTGTACGTCTATTTTGACTGTAGTATTGTGTGTAAAGGTTGATTTGAGATAGGTCATGATTGGTGATTATTGAATCGGTAGGTTTGGTCTTTGGTGTGAATAATATATTTTTGATTTGAATATGAAGTGTGTTTGTCTTTTTGAGTCTTATATTGACAATAATCTGTTTTATTTCTCGGGTATTGGTGGTTTTGACCATTTTTTAAAATTTATTGGTATTCTTGTTGTCTTATGCGGTATTTGTTTGTTCATAAGCATTTGTTAGAAGGCGATTGGTTTTGGTGCCAGGATTGTAATTTGTTACATTGATAGTTGGCTTGTACATGAAAGTAATGTTGTTTTATCTAATTTGAAAAATGTATTGCTTTAAGTGATAGGCCACATTTTGTGTATTACTTGTCCTTGTTTTGGTAGTTGGACTTTATCTTTGAATTTTGCTGTTTTATTGAAGTTATCAGTATTCATTAGGCTACTCTTGATGGATGGATGGATGGATTGATTTTAATTGCATTATTGCTGTTAGGAGTAAGTTACGGGTTGCACAATTGACTGTATTGTCTTCTATTGATTAGAATTGTTTGGTGGCATATTGATGTAATATTTATCATTTATTTGTAAATGGCAGAAAATTGGAATTATCTTGTTGATAGTCCTCTGTTATACAGTTTATAGCTACGTCTATTTTCACTTAGTACAGTATTGTTTGTAGAGGTTGATTGTTATGATTTAAGCTATAATTGGTAGGGAATTATTGAGTGTGTAGGTTTGGTCCTTGATGTGAATTGTATATCTTTCAGTCTTCTATTGACAGTAATCAGTTTTATTTCTTTGGTGTTGCTGGTTTTGAGCATATTTGTGCGTTTATTGGTATTTGTTCGTTCATAAACCTTTTGTTAAAAGTCGATTGATGGTTTTTAATATGTTTTTGGATGCAGTGATGGACCTGATATATTGGCTTTTGGTGCCAGGATTGTAATTTATAATGTTGATACTTGGTTGGGGTAGAGAGTTTTGAAGAATTAGATTATGTTTATTGTTTGATTTTATTTGCTTGCTGTGTAATGCAAGTATTAGCCCCTTGTACATGGTTTTCTGTTGTTGGAATATTATTTGTATAATTGTTTTTCAATCATCTGAAAGTATTGTTAATTTTTGTAATTGCAATAAGTGATACATTTTGTGTATTACTTTGCTTGTTGCAGTATGTCTTTGAATTTTGGTCTTTTATTGAAGTAATGAATATTCATTTGTTGATAGATGGCTTTTAGTTTCATTATTGCTGTTAGCAGTATAGGTTTGTCTGAATTGATTTGAATTGTTAGGTGACATAGGGTCATTTATTGACGTGATATTTATCATTTACTTGTTGTAAATGATATAAATTTGGAATTGTCTTCTCGACTTTGTTCTGTTATGGAGTTTATTGGTGTTAGTAGTTTTCAGTTGTTATTTAGGCTATAATTCCTGGTAATTGAGTAGTTTTTTCTGTATCTTTGGTTCTTGAGTGTGTATTCGGTTATTTTGTCTATTTGAGTCTTCCATTGACAGTATTAAGTTTTAGTCCTTTGGTATTGCTGGTTTTTGATGATATTTGTTGTCATCAGCGGTATTTGTTTGTTTATAAGCATTCCTTGTAATATGTTTTGGATGCAATGGTGGAAGTGAGATATTAGTTTTTGGTGCCAGGATTATAATTTGTTACGTTGATAGTTGGTTGGATTAGGCAGTTTGTAATTATTTGATGGATATCTGGTGTGTATTGTTTGATCCTTATTGTCAGTGTAGACTTGTACATGTATTTGGTTGCTGTGTAATGGTAGTGTTAGTGCTTTGTGCATGCGATGTGCAGTTTTGATAGTGGTTTTGTGTTCTTGTTGAACTATTATGTGTATAATTGTTTTGGAATGCATGAAATGATTGTTAATTTTTCCGAATTAAAGAATTTATGGGTTTAAGTGATAGATTTTGTGTATGAATTGTAATTGTTTTGCTAGTATTTTGATGTATTATTGAAGTTATCCGTATTGATTACTTGATAGTTGGGTTTTAGTTTGATTATTGGTGTAAAGGGTACAGGTTGCACAATTGAGTTTATTATCTTGTGTTGATTTGAATTTTTTGATGGCATATGATCGTTTGTTGACGTAATATTAATTATTAACTTGTTGTAAATTGTATTAATTTGGGACTGTCTTGATGTCGGTGTGACTCTGTAAGGGAGTTTATTTTTGTAGGTTTGACTACATATTGCTTGTAGAGGTTGATTTCTGGTATACTGTTGTCATGATTATTGGGTATTGTTGTCCTCTGTTTGTTCATAAGCATTTGTTACAAGGTGCTTGATGATTGGAATACGTTTTTAGTGCACTGGTGCACTTGAAAAATTGGTTTTTGGTGTTAGGATTGTAATTTGTTACTCTGATAGGCGATGTGCAGTTTTGATAATGGTTTTCTGTACCAGTACTGCAGTTGTTTTTGAATCGCTGAAAGTACCCTTAACTTGTGTAATTTGAATAAGTAATTGCTTGAATTGAAACATGTTGTGTATTGTGTGTGATTGTTTTGCTAGTTGCACTTTATAATTGAATTTTCGTCTGTCATTCAAGTGATGAGTACCAGTAACCATTTGTTGATATTGCTGTTAGCAGTACAAGTTGGACAATTGAGTTTATTGTCTTGTATTGATTTGAAATTGCTTGGTGGCATAGGTTAGTTTGTTGATGTAATATTTATCATTTACTTATTGTAAATGGTATAAATGTAGAAATATATTGTCGACAGTCCTCTGTAATGCAGTTTATACGTGTATTTTGACTTGGTATTGTTGTAGAGGTTGATTTGAGATACATAGTTATGATTTATGTTATAATTGGTGATTATTGTGTGTGTAGGTTTGTTGTTTGGTGTGAATAGGATATGAAGTGTCTTTGTTTATTTGAGTCTTGTATTGACAGTAATGTGCTTGTTCATAAGCATAGATTGTTTGAATACATTTAGAGTGGAAGTATTGGTTTTTGGTGTGAGGATTGTAATTTGTTACATTGATACTGTTGGTTGAAGTACACCGTTTGTAATTATTGTATCATGTCTAGATATGTACTGTTTATTACCTATTTGATTTTTATTGTAATTGTACATGTGTACATTAGTTTGCTATAATGCAAGTATTAGCCCCTTGTAGATGGTATTAGTATTTGAATAGCAGAAAGTAGCCTTTATTTCTCTAATTGGAATAATTGATTGCTTTAAGTGAAACATTTAGTGTAGTACTTGTCATTCCTTTGTAATTGGACTTTATGTTTGAATTTTGGTTTGTTATTGAAGTTATCAGTATTCATTATTTGATGGATGGATTTTAGTTTCATTATTGCTGTTAGGAGTAGAGATTGCACAATTGGGTTTGTTGTCTTCCATTGATATGAATTGTTTGGTGGCATAGGATCGTTTATTGACGTAATGATTATCATTTACTTGTTGCAAATGGTATAAATTCGGAATAGTCTTGTCGATGTTCCTCTGTAATGCAGTTTATTGCTGTTTGTACGTCTACTTTGAGTTAGTATTGTCTGTAAAGGTTGATTGTTATTATATAGGTGATGATTCGTGATTATTGAATGTGTAGGTTAGGTCTCTGGTGTGAATGAGATATTTTTGACTTGAATATGGAGTGTGTTTGTCTATTTGAGTTTTCTATTGATAATAATCCGTTTAATTCCTATGATTTTTTTATCATATTTCTTCATTTATTGGTATTGTCGTCCTGCTTCTTCATAAGCATTTCCTAGAAAACGATTGATGATTTTAATACCTTTTTGGGTGCAATGGTGGACCTGAAATATTCGTTTTTGGTGTCAGGATTGAAATTTGTTACATTGATAGCTGGATTGTGCATGTGAATTGGAATTTTGATAATGGTTTTGTGGTCTTAATTTCTCTAATTTGAATAATTAATTGCTTTAAGTGATACATTCTTTGGCTAGTTGGACTTTTTTCTTTGAATTTTATAATTATATTGATATTCATTACTTGATGGATGGATTTTAGGAGTACAGGTTGAACAGTTTACTTTATGGTCTTGTGTTGATTAGAATAGTTTGGTGATATAGGATGGTTTAAGAGGCTTATTCTTATTGTAACTTTAGCTGCGTTGAAAGGATCAATTGCTCTCCTATATTCGAAATGAAACAAAGTTCATTAGCATTGTTACTTTTTTGTAACACTTTGCTCTCTAAAACTAGGTATATTTCCACCAATCAGAAAATGTATTTGCAGCTATGTACTTGAAGGAGTTTGATTGTCAAAACAAAATAAATGCTTGACTGAAGTTGTAAACATTAATATGGTTAAGTACTCTTTGTCCCTTGTGGCAGCTCACGAATAGTGAGAAGATTTCTAAATTGGAAATTATTTACTTGTTGTAAATGGTATAAATTTGTCATTGTCTTCTCGACAGTCCTGTGTTATGTAGTTTATACGTCTATTTTCCCTTAGTATTGTTTGCAGAGATTGATATAGGTTCTAATTGGTGATTATGGAGTCTGAAGGTTTGCTGTTTGGTGTGAATTTGATATTTTTCAGTCGTCTATTTTATTCCTTTGGTGTTGCTGGTTTTCTGCATTTATTGGTATTGTTATTGCATATTGATTGTTGAATCGTGCAATAGGATGCCAATGTATGCATACAAATGACAAAGGAGAGGCTGGGGCATTGGTTTCTACTGTTGCAGTTTGCCAATCCCATTCAGCAGCTCTGTTATAGGTTTGGATAGTGTTGGGATCGTGCGTAGTTGAAGTGTAGGGACTTTGCATGCGCATGAAGTACCGTATAAGAAAATAAGAGCATGATTGTAGTTGCATGTGTTTGTAGATTAGTGTAGGCCTGCTCTTCCCCACCTTACCTGTGTTATCCAGAGTCTGAGTCCTGCGGGTATAGGCGGCCGTGGAGAGCTTTGGTGGATTCTACATGGACTAAGCGGAAGTCCGTGTGGAACTCATCAGAGTTGTCCACTGTTTTCTATATCAGTGGGACTTTGATTCTATTCCTCGTGTTCTGCCGATGTGGGCTGCAGTGGAGAGCTGTGCTGGATTGTGCATGGACTACCCGGAGGTCCATGTGGGATCCATCAGAGTTGTCTGCTGTAGTGCACATCTGTGGAACTGAAGGGCCCAGGTGCAGCTTACAGGAAAAAAAATTTTTGAAATATTGAACATGTGTTTCCTCGATTACTGTATCTTGTACAATAATGAAAATGAGTATGTGCAAACACTGTCGTTCTGCTATGTGAAAAAATATTTAGACAATTTAAAAAGAAGTTTTAACAATTTGTCAAGTTTGAAAATAATATCTCAACCTTCTAAATAACTTCTCAGGGTTTGAAATAATTTCTCAAGGTTTGAAATAACTTGTCAAACTTTAAAATAATTTCTCACGGTTTTAAATAATTTCTGAAACTGTTAAATAATATCTCAAGTGTTTAAATAATTTGTCAAGGTTTTAAATAATTTCTCAAGGTTTCAAATGATTTGTCAAGGCTTTTAATAATTTGTCAAGGTTTTGAATAATTTCTCAAGCTTCTAAATAACTTGTCAAGATTTAAAATAATTGCTCAAGGTTTGAAATAATTTTGAAGCTTTGAAATAATTTGTCAAATTTTTAAATACTTTCTCAAGCTTTGAAATAATTTCTCAGGATTTAAAATAATTTCTCAAAGTTTTAAATAATTTCTCAAGGTTAAAAATAATTTGTGAAGTTTGTAAATAATTTGTCAAGTTTTTAAATAATATGTCATGGTTTTAAATAATTTCTCAAGCTTGCAAATAAGTTCTGAAGTTTTGAAATCATTTCTCAAGGTTTAAAATAATTTCTCAAGCTGAAAAAAAAAAAAAAAAAAAAAAAAAAAAAAAAAAAAAAAAAAAAAACCGTTCTCAACTTTAAAAATAATTTCTCAATTTTTTAAATGATTTGTTAAGTTTGTAAATAATTTATAAAATTTTTAAATAATTTGTGAAGCTTTTAAATAATTTCTCAAATCTTTAAATAGTTTCTCAGGGATTTGAATAATTTCTCAAGCTTTTAAATAATTTGTCAAGCTTTTAAATAATTTCTCATGCTTTTAAATAATTTGTGAAGCTTTTAAATAATATCTCAAAGTTTAAAAAAAAAAAAAATTTCAGAAGCTTTGAAATAATTTTCTCAAGTTTAAAAATAATTTCTGAAGGTTTTAAATGATTTGTGAAGTTTGTAAATAATTAATGAAATTTTTAAATAATTTCTGAAGCTTTTAAATAATTGCACAGGTTTTTAAATAATTTCTAAAGCTTTGAAATAATTTCTCAAGGTTGTAAATAATTTGTCAAGCTTTTAAATAGTTTTTGAAGGTTTTAAATAATGTCTCAAACTTTGAAACAATTTCTCAGGGTTTAAAATAATTTCTGAAGCTTTAAAATAATTTTAAAAGTTTCTAAATAATTTCTGAAGCTTTGAAATAATTTTTCAAGCTTTTAACTAACTGTTCAAGGTTTGGAATAATTTCTGAAGCTTTTAAATAATATCTCAAGGTTTGAAATAATTTCTTGAAGTTCAAAATAATTCCTGAAGCTTTGAAAAAATTTCTCAAGGTTTGAAATAATTTGTCAAGTTTTGAAATAATTTATCAAGTTTTTAAATAATTTGTAAAGCTTTTAAATAAATTCTCAGGGTTTGAAATAATTTGTGAAGGTTTTAAATAATTTCTCAAAGTTTTATACAATTTCTGAAGGTATGAAATATTTTCTCAGAGTTTTAAATAATTTCTCAAGGTTTGAAATAATTTCTCAAGCTTTTAAATAATTTGTCAGTGTTTTAAATAATTTCTCATGGTTTAAAATATTTTCTGACGCTTAGAAATAATTTCTCAATGTTTTAAATAATTTCTCAAGCTTATAAATAATTTCTGAAGCTTTTAAATAATTTTCTCAACTTTTAAAATAAATTCTCATGGTTTTAAATAATTTCTCAAGTTTTTAAATAATTTCTCAAGTTTAGAAAGAATTTATGAAATTTTTAAAGAATTTCTGAAGTTTTAAAACAATTTCTGAAAGTTTTGAAACAATTTCTGAAGTTTTAAAACAATATCTGAAGTTTGTAAACAATATCTAAAGATTTTAAAGAATTTCTCAAGTTTAAAAACAATTTCTCAAGTTTTTAAGCAAATTCTCAAGTTTTTAAATAATTTGTCAAGCTTTTAAATAATTTATGAAGTTTGTAAATAATTTCTCAAGCTATGAAATAATTTCTGAAGTTTTAAAATAAATTTTCAAGCTTTGAAATAATTTCTTAAGGTCTCAAAGAATTTGTGAAGCGTTAAAATAATTTGTAAAGGTTTTAAATAATTTCTCAAGCTTCTAAATAACTTCTCAAGCTTGTAACTAATTTCTGAAGCTTTTAACTAATTTGTCAAGGTTTGAAATAATTTTTCAAGGTTTTAAATAATTTCTGAAGCTTTGATAATTTCTCAAGTTATTAAATAATTTATCGGGGTTTTAAATAATTTCTTAAAGTTTTAAATAATTTCTGACGTGTTTAAAAAATGTGTCAAGTTTTTAAATAATTTCTCAAGATTTAAAATAATTTCTCAGGTTTTAAAATAATTTCTCAATCTTGAAACTAATTTGTCAGGGTTAAAAATATTTTGTCAAGCTTTTAAATAATTTCTGAAGCTTTGAAATAATTTATCGGTGTTTGAAATAGTTTCTAAAGTTTTAAAATAATTTCTCAAGGTTTGAAATAATTTGTCACGCTTAAAAAAATGTTCTCAAGTTTTTAAATATTTTCCCAAGGTTTTAAATAATTTCTGAAGCTTTGAAATAATTTTGTAAAGTTTTAAAATAAATTGTCAAGGTTTTAAATAATTTATCAAGTTTGTAAATAATTTGTGTAAAGTTTTTAAATAATTTCTCAAGCTTTTAAATAATTTATCAGAGTTTGAAATAATTTCTCACACTTTGAAATAATTTCTCAAGATTTGAAATAATTTCTCAGCGTTAAAAATAATTTCTCAAGATTATAAATAATTTATCAGAGTTTAAAATAATTTCTCAAGATTTTAAAGATTTTGTCACCCTTTGAAATAATTTCTCAATATTTTAAATAATTTCTCAGTGTTTTAAATAATTTCTAAAGATGTGAAGTAATTTTGTCAACTTTGAAAGTAAATTCTCAAGGTCAGAAATAATTTCTCAAGCTTTTAAATACTTTATCAGCGTTTAAAGTAATTTCTCAAGGTTTTTAAACAATTTCTCAATGTTTTAAATAATTTCTGAAACTTTTAAATATATTGTGATGTTTTTAAATAATTTTCTCAAATTTTTAAATAATTTCTCAAGTTTTAAAATAATTTCTGAAGCTTTTGAATAATTTGTTAGTGTTTTAAATAATTTCTCAAGCTTCTAAATAACTTCTCAAGCTTTTAACTAATTTCTCAAGGTTTTAAATAATTTCTGACGTGTTAAAAAAATGTCTCAAGTTTTTAAATAATTTCTCAAGGTTTGAAATAATTTCTCAGATTTTTTAATAATTTCTTAATCTTTAAACTAATTTGTCAGGGTTTAAAATATTTTGTCAAGCTTTTAAATAATTTCTGAAGCTTTTAAATAATTTCAAAAGTTTTTAAATAATTTCTAAAGTTTTTAAATAATTTCTTAATATTTAAAATAATTTCTCAGTGTTTAAAATAATTTCTGAAGCTTTTAAATAATTTATCAGGGTTTAAAGTAGTTTGTCAAGGTTTTTAAATAATTTCTCAAGCTTTAAAAAAATTTCTGAAGCTTTGAAATAATTTTGTCAACTTTGAAAGTAAATTCTCGACGTTTGAAATAATTTCTCAAGTTTGTAAATAATTTCTTAAGCTTTTAAATAATTTGTCGAGGTTTGAAATAATTTCTGAAGCTTTGAAATAATTTCTCAAGCTTTGAAATAATTTATCAGGGTTAAAAATAATTTCTCAAGGTTTTTAAACAATTTGTCAATGTTTTAAATAATTTCTGAAACTTTTAAATACTTTCTGATGCTTTGAAATAATTTTCTTAAATTTTTAAATAATTTCTCAAGCTTTTAAATAATATCTTGAGGGTTAGAAATAATTTGCGACGCTTTGAAATAATTTGTCAAGGTTTGAAATAATTTCTCAAGGTTTTAAATATTTTCTCAAGGTTTAAAATATTTTCTCAAGGTTTTAAATAATTTGTCAAGTTTTGAAACAACTTGTGAAATTTTTTTTAACAATTTCTGAAGTTTTAAAACAATTTCAGAAAGTTTTTAAACAATTTCTCAATTTTTTTAAGAATATGTAAAGTTTTTAAACAATTTCTCAAGTTTTGAAAGAAATTGTAAAGCTTTTAAATAAATTTTCAGGGTTTTAAATAATTTGTCAAGCTTTTAAATAATTTGTCAAGCTTTTAAATAATTTCTCGAGGTTTTATATAGTTTCTCAAGGTTTTAAATAATTTCTCAGGGTTTTACATAATTTCTCAAGCTTTAAAATAATTTCTCAGTGTTTTAAATAATTTGTCAAGCTTTTAAATAATTCATCAGTTTTTTAAATAATTTATGAAGCCTTAAAATAATTCCTCAAGTTTTTAAAGAAGTTTTAAAATAATTTCTTAGGTTTTTAAATAATTTGTCAAGTTTTTAAACAATTGATGAAGTTTTTAAACGATTTCTCAAGTTTTTAAAGAAATTCTCAAGTTTTTAAACAATCTATAAATTTTTTAAATAATTTCTCAGGCTTTTAAATACTTGTTGAAGCTTTGAAATGATTTGTGAAGTTTGTAAATAATTAATAACATTTGAAAATAATTTCTGAAGCTTTTAAATCATTTCTGAAGGTGTTAAATAATTTTTTTTAGGGTTTAAAATAATTTCTGAAACTTTAAAATAATTTGTCAAGTTTGTGAACAATTTCTCAAGCTTTTAAATAATTTCTCAAGCTTGTACATATCTCAAGGTTTGAAATAATTTTTGAAACTTGTAAATAATTTGTCAAGTTTTTAAAAGAAGTTTTTAAATAATTTCTCAGGTTTTTAAATAATTTGTCAAGTTTTGAAATAAAAATTACGATTTAAAAAAGAAAATTTTTTTCATGAAGCAGAATTACAGTGTTTTACATATAATAATTATCATTATCGTGCGGAATGGAGGAAATAGTGTTGAATATTTTGAAAGTTTTACTGCTGTAAGCTGTACCTGAGCCCTTAAAAAATTTTTAAAGTCCTGCAGGTATAGGTGGCAGCTGAGAGCTCTGGTGGATTGCACTTGGACTAAGCGGCAGTCCCTGTGCAATCCATTGGGGTTCTCAGCTGTCTTCTATACCTGTTGGACTTTAAAAATTTTTTTCCGTTTTCCTGGTGTAGGCAACAGTGGAGAACCCTGGTGGGCTGTATGTGGACTATCCGGAAGTCCACGTACAGTCCACCAGGGTTTTCTGCTGTTGTCTACATCTTCCTTCCCATGTTTGCAGGATGTAGGCAACAGTGGAGAGCTATGGTGGGTTGTATGCGGACTATCCGGAAGTTTGTGTACAGTCCATCAGTGTTCTCTGCTGTTGTCTACGTCTGTGCATGTATATACAGAGTATTTGAGGAGGAATAGTAAATATTTTAGGGGGTGATAGTATGGACTGCTCTGAGTAAAAAGGTTGATATAAACATGTGTAGAATTTTGATTGCGTACAGAGGTACAGCTGTTCAAATGTAATCCAAGGAGGTGTTAAGCAAAGGAAAATGATGACGTTCAATGCACTTTCTTTTTGTGTGTTGCTACTCTAGCTGCTATGGACTTGTTTATCAATTATCATTTTTGTTTCAAAGGTCAAATTATGAAGTAATGCTTCAATTTACATAATTGAACATTTTCAACTGTGATTGTGATTTGTTGGTCAATTCTACTGTATCGTTTAGGCATACCGCACGTATTTACAAATGCTGTTTATGCCGGTATGGTATATTTTGTGTATGGGTTTCCATTACACAATATATTTTCATATCGGCATACTCATCATTTGTAAATACGTGTGGCATGCTTGAACGATACTTTAGAATTGTCCAAGTAATGACAATCACAGTTGAAAATGTTCAATTATGTAAATTGAAGCATTACTTCATAATTTGGCCTTTGAAACAAAAATGATAATTGATAAATAAGTCCATAGCAGCTGAAGTAGCAACACACGAAACGAAAGTGCATTGAACGTGATCATTTTCCTTTGCTTAACATCTTCTTGGGTTACATTTTAACAGCTGTATCTCTGTACGCAATCAAAATTCAACACATGTTTATATCAACTTTTTTGCTCAGAGCAGTCCATACTATCACCTTCTAAAATATTTACTGTTTCTTCTCAAATATTCTGTATATACAGAAAATTTCCCTCGCCAAATTATTAGACGCACGTTTATTTTGCAACATAACACACATATTATTGAAATAACAGAAGTGAAAACATTTTGAAAGCAAGATAAACATTTTAAAAGTAATACTTATTTTTAAAAATAATTATTTTGAAAATAACATAAATATTTTTGAAATAACATGTTTAAAAAGTTGTTTTGAAAATAATAGCTATGAAAAAATCGTTTTGAAGCTTGAAAATATTTTTAAAATAATATTTTTTGAAAAATATTTGTAAAATAATTGATGAGAATTGATAGCTTTGAAAAAACATAAGTATTTTTGAAATGATATACAAAAAATATTTTTTTAAATAACTTCTATCAAATAATATTTTTAAAGTGTAGAAAAATAATTTGTATGAAAAAATATACTTTAAAACTTTGAAAAATATTAAAAAAATAGTATTTTTTACAAAATATTTGTTACATAATTTATTTTCAAATAATATTTTTTAAAATATTATTTGAAATAAATTATTAAAACATTATTTTGTAAAAATATTTTTTTTGTTAATATTTTTCAAAGTTTAAAAGTATTTTTTTTTCATACAAATTATTTTTCTACACTTTAAAAATATTATTTGATAGAAGTTATTTAAAAAAATATTTTTTGTATATCATTTCAAAAATACTTATGTTTTTTCAAAGCTATCAATTCTCATCAATTATTTTACAAATATTTTTCAAAAAATATTATTTTAAAAATATTTTCAAGCTTCAAAACGATTTTTTCATAGCTATTATTTTCAAAACAACTTTTTAAACATGTTATTTCAAAAATATTTATGTTATTTTCAAAATAATTATTTTTAAAAATAAGTATTACTTTTAAAATGTTTATCTTGCTTTCAAAATGTTTTCACTTGTGTTATTTCAATAATATGTGTGTTATGTTGCAAAATAAACGTGCGTCTAATAATTTGGCGAGGGAAATTTTTTTTTCGTAAGTTTCTGGCGCTTGTGCTGTGCTGATGACGTCAGATATCTAGGTCTCGTTTGTATGGGCAGAAGTGGCGGCCTCAAGTGGGGAGAAAAGGAACTTTTCTAGTTCCTTTTCTCTCCATTTGAGGTCGCCACCTCTGCCTATATAAACGGGGCCTAGATATCTGACGTCATCAGTACAGCACAAGCGCTAGGACTTAATATATAAAAGGGTAGTCCAAGGAAGCTCCTGGACTACCCTTTTATATATTAAGTATTTTGGCGGGAAAAAGTTTTGGATGAAACCAGGTAACAGTAAGGGGGCAAATTCAAATTTTTAGTACAAAAAAAACAAGACATAGAGGGTGCAACATAAACCATTTTATTCAAGAAAAACAAAGATATATATATACACAAGAAAACATATACAAATAATATAATATACATAAAGTATATACAAAAATAAATAGGAAAAAAAAAAACAAACAAAAAAAAAATATTTACAAGAAATATACTACAAATAATACATCGAACAACTTAGAAAAAAAATCTACACATATTCTATACATGACAAAACACGCAAAATAAAGATATATATAACAAGGAAATAAGACAGAAAACACAATTGCACAACATTTTTATTATCAAACCAACAATTTATACAACAAAATACACATAAAATTAAGCTGAAAAGAAAAGACAACTATATCTTTATTTTGCGTGTCATTTTCATGTATATTACCCGGCAAAACAAAAAGTTCTAACGCCAATTATACGCAATTTTATCGTAACTTGCGCAAACACGCGCACTACTCTGCCGGGTAATACATATTCACTGTGTAATAGACGCAATTTACGCAATTATCTAACATAATCACACCTAGTTTTGACGTCGCAAATGCTACTACTATTGAAAATGACTAAAAATACTACAAATTCAAGACCTGCCACCCGATTTCCGTCAATTTCTGCAAATTTAACAATTTTGAACCTCAAATTTGCATAGTAAATACACTTATTACGGTTCATTATGAAGCAAAACAATAATTACAGACAATAAATTCGGCAAACAACACTAGAATCGACATTAATCAATACTTTAACCAGTACTGCTAACATTGCATATTACTGGCAACAATTGGTGTGCGTACACTACGCGACAGCGTCTATTACGTGAGTGAATATGGTATCACAAAACAATACATACAATTCTCGTAATAACTGCTATTGCAGCTGTCATTACACACACAACAATAAATCATAATGTAAACAATGAAATGTTTCTACAATCTCAAAGAAAACGGCACTCAGCAACGAATGGAAGCAAATATCACTAACACTTGAAAGGCTACAGAAATTAACCCTGTCTCTAGTAAACAAAGTCGAAATATGATACAATCCTTGAAAAATATAAACCGATCGACGAAAGCAAAGACAAAACACGTTCATTCCCAAATATATCGACAAAAGCGACAAGACAACGAATTAAATACGCCCTCACATCAACAGAAAAGACACTGAATCAAAAATATCAACTCATCAAGATAAATCAACAAAAACCTCAATAAAACCAATTAATCCCTAAAAGAAGGGCCACAAATACACGAGATATACACCCTGACCACAACAGGGACGACGTTCATTTAAAAATATAACCTCAAATTATTCTCTGAAAGCAGAACACGAGACATACACCCCAATCATAACAGAAACGACGTTCGTTCATTTATACATATCAACAAAAATGAACGGTAAACTGAATAAAACCAATCAATCTAAAAAAATAGTGCCACAAATACACAAGATATACAACCTCACAACAGAAAAGACGAATTACAAGTATAAACTCATCGACAAAAGCTGAATAAAACGAATTAATCTCACAAAGTACAGGGAGAAGTACACCCTCATCACAACACAAACAACGCCAATTGGAAAACAAACCCATCGAGAATAATAAACAGAAAACTGACTAAAACCATTGTATCTAACAAAATAGTGACAGAAATACACAAGATACCCACAACAGAAAACACGTTCATTCGGAAATATAAACCCATGGGGAAAATCAAAAACAAAACTGAGTAGAACAAATTAATCTTAAAAACAAGTGCCCGAAATACACCCTGACCACAACAGGAAAGACAATGAGTGAAAAATATAACCTCATCAAAAAAAAAAAAAAAAACCGACTAAAACAAATTAATCTCACAAAGTAGGGGCATAAATACACAATATACACAACCAATCACAACAGACAAGACTTTGACTAAAAAAAATATCAACCCAGCAACGAAAACAAACAGTAAACTTAGTAAAACGAATTAATGTCACACAGTAGGGCAAGAAATAGACAAGATATATACCCCCCCCCATCACAAAACAAAACACGTTGATTCAGAAATACAAGCCCACGGACAAAAGCAAAACCAACTCATCTCAAAAAAGTAGCACCATAAACGCACAACACAAACGACATTCAATGAAGAAACACAAAACCAAAGAGAAAACTCAATAAAACGAATTCATCTCACAAAGTAGCCACAAATATACAAAATATCCATCCCAATCACAACAGAAAAGACACTGATTAAAAAATATAAACCCACAGAAAACTGCGCTAAACTAATTAATCTACCAAAGTAGAGACACTAATACACCCTGACCACAACAGCAAACACGTTGATCGAAAAATACAACCTCATCTACAAATGTCCACAAAAAAACTCTGTACAACAAATTATTCTCAAAAAGTAGAGCCACAAATACACGAGACATAGACCCCAATCATAACTAAAATGACATTCATTGAAAAATTCACATGTAACAACAAAAATGGACTGTAAACTGAGTAAAACCAAAATCTCACAAAGTAGGGGCAGAAATACAATAGATATACACCCTCAACACAAAAGAAATGACATCGATTGAAAAACATAACCCATCAAGAAAAACAAAGACAAGACCAACTAAAATGAATTTATCTAATAATGTAAGGACAGAAAAAAAAAAAAAAAACAGAAGTAAAACGAATTAATGTTAAAACCTACTAACACATATATAACCCGATCACAACACAAAAGGCGCTCATTCAGAAATACAAACACCCCAACAAAAACAAAAAGAAAACTGAGTAAAACAAATTAATCACGATTCAAAAACATAAACCCATCAAGAAAAACAAACACGAGACCAACTAAAAGGAATTTATCTAACAACGCAAGGACAGAAATACAAACCAATCCAAAAAAATAAATAAAAAATAAAATACAGAAATAAAACGAATTAATGTTAAAAACTACTAACAGATATAACCCCATCACAACACAAAAGACGCTCATTCAGAAATACAAACCCCTAGACAAAAGCAACAAGAAAACTGAGTAAAACAAATTAATCTCAAAAAGTAGTGCCAAAAATATACACAAGATAATACACCCTGTCATCAACAGAAAAGATGCTGAATTAAAAATATAAGCTCACCAAAGAAAGCCAACAGAAACTTCAATAAACAAATTAATCCCAAAAAATAGGAGTACAAATAAGCAATATATACACCCTGACCACATCTGAAGAAACACTGATTCTAAAATATCAACCCATCCAAAGAAAGCCGACAGACAACTGAGGAAAACTAATTAACCTAACCATGCAGACACTCAAATACTCTACATACACTCCGTGATCACAACTGACCCAACGTTGATTGAAAAATATTAACTCATCGACAAAAACAAACAGAAAACCAACTAAAACAAATTAATCTAACAAATTACAAACACCAATACACTACAGTGAGGCCACAAACTCCCATTACCCCATATGTACATTTCATTTACTTTCTTTCTGTTTCAGATCATATGAACTAAATGATGGCTGATACGTCTAATTACACAATTGAGCAACGTGTTACTGCAAGTTGTTGAGTCCATGCAAGAAATCAAAGAGAACAGAGTTGCACACTCACTTTCTGCACAATTTTAACACGATCCTCCTCCGAAACAAACAATTTTCAGATGGGAACACAATTTCTTCTCCACTGGTGGACAAGAAAACAAGTGGCAGACTACTATAAAGAAATGCCATTCATTTTGTTTGTTTGTTTCTTTATAATAGGGGTAATACGATGTTGAGTCCTCACTCTACATATACACCTATCACAACTCAAACGATGTCGATTGAAAAATATAAACCCACCAACAAAACTAATACAATTTCATCTAACAAAGTACAGACACAAATACACTAGACATACACCCTAACCACAACAGAAAAAGACACTGAACCAAAAATATAAACTCACCTACAAAGGCCAACAGAAAACTGAATGAAACGAATAATCTAAAAAAGTTGAGAGAGAAAGAAAGAAAGAAAGACACAATATATACACCCCAATTCAAAGAGGAAACTCGACAAAAGCCAACAGAAAACGAATAAAGAAAACAAATTCATCCAAAAAAAAAGGGGGGGGCGGCAGCAAAACACAAGATGTACACCCCAATCACAACAGAAACGTACTGACAACAACGAATTAATCACAAAAAGCAGCAGCAGCAAGGAACAATACCTATACTGTTTTCGCTGTAAGAAAAATCCTCATGTAAACATAAGCACGTGGCTGTCATATCATGATTGGCTACCAGTTGAAACACTCACACGACGCAGGAAAATATAGTCCATATTTGGAAACCACAATCTTGTATTATTTGAAAATAAAAAATTGAATTCTAGTTGTTAAACACGATGAAACATATAACTTCACTCATATGTAAAACGATATGTAAAAGAAAAGCTACTTTTTATATTTTGTTATGTACTATGAACGCGGATGAATACCAACAGTAATACCAAAGTAGTCTGTTCTTGTAACAAGCTGGCGTCACTTGAGCTCGTAGTTCACGTAAGCACGTGGTACTGAAGTATGGCTTCTGTTATTAAACATAAGAGTGGAAAATCTCTCAAAAGCAGAGAAAAACAAATAGTTTTAAATGTATATAATAAGTTAAGTGAGTTGAATCCAACATTACCTATCAAGCAGATCACATCATTAACGTCTCAATTTACCAGAGTGTCCGTGTCCAGCATATTAATGGTGCGGAAAGAAAAAGAAGAAACAGGTGAACTAAGAACACCAGGTAAGAAGAGGAAGCATGATAAACCCGTGATTGGACAATGCGATGATTTTGTGAAAAGTGCTATTCGTTCAAAAGTTCACAGCTTTTTCTTCAAAAATGAGCAGCCTACACTTAATAAAGTTCTTGCTTGTGTTAACAGTGACCCCACATTACCTAATTTGAAACAAACTACATTACACACTATTCTTAAAGATATAGGGTTTGAGTTTGAAAAAAGAAATCGTGTGAATATAATTATTGATAGGGAAGACATTATCCAATGGAAAAGATGTTACTTGAGGACAGTAAGGAAATACAGGAATGACAATAGAAAGATATATTACCTCGGCGAGACATGGGTAAACAAAGGCCACGTTACCAATAAAGTCTGGGTAGACGATAAAGTTAAAAGTAAGAAACAAGCATTTCTTTCGGGCCTCTCAACAGGAGTGAAGAATCCTAAGTCGAAAGGTAAAAGATTGATAATTGTTCATATCAGAAGTGATACTGGGTTTGTTGAAGGCAGGCTACTGGTTTTCGAATAAAAAAAAACTGGAGACCATCATGAAGACATGAATGGAGAAGTATTTAACCACTGGTTTAGAGGAGTTTTCCCGAAATTGGAGCCCAGTAGTGTAATTGTGATTGATAACGCTCTGTATCATAGTGTTAAACTCGAGCATCGACCCACTCGATCTTGGCTTAAGAAAGATATTGTAAACTGGATAGAAAATAAAAACGAGAAATTCGATCCCAGTGTTTGTAAAGACGATCTTCTGATGTTGGTGGCAAAGTACAGTGATCTGTTCAGTAAGTATGTCGTGGATGAATCAGCAAAAAGTGCGGGTCATGTTGTTCTACGTCTTCCACCGTATTACAGTTTCTTAAATGCCATTGAACTCGTCTGGAGTCAGATAAAAGGTTTCATAGCAAGGAATAACAAAACCTTCAAGTTACCTGAAGTTCGAGAATTGTTAGTCTCAGGTTTATCTGAAGTGACAGCCGAGAGGTGGCAAGGTGCAATCCAACACGAGATAAAGGAGGAAGACCACATGTTCCAGCTGGAAGGGATAACTGACGCTGTTGTGGACCGTCTCATCATAAATCCTGCCGACGATAGCTCTGATGACTCCGATTTCGAAGGAATAACACCTTTGTCCAACAGCGGTTGACCATACACGTAAGTTTAAAATAATTTAATTACAGTAAATATAAAGTAAATGTTTCCTAAGCAAACAAATGCATACAAGTGAGGTTAGGTCTACTTGACAAGCAACGGGAAATGTTTAACATGAAACAGAATGTACAACAGTAGGTGGGAACACGTACTGACAATCTATGGCGCAAAACAGCAGCCAATGAAGCCTCACTTCAGTCACGTGGTATTGTTTACATTAGGATTTTTCTTACAGCGAAAAGATTATAACAACCCACGTTGTGCCACTTTCATCTACTACACTTCTAGAATGAACACGACAACCCAAGATGATATACTTCCAACAAGAACAACCAACTATAACTAAAACTCCTATCTTCATCAATGTCAATCATGAGAAATGACCAACAAAAACAGATATGCCATACAGACAGTAAGCGCACACTACATATAATTGTAGGTACCTATTTGTTACAATTCATTGTTGTGTGTGTATCTAGCTTAACACAATAACAAATTATCACATTTACTCACATTATAGACGCACTTTTCCCCATAATCTTTGCATCAAAAAAGATATCCCAGTCAATAATCACAGCTCATTTCCACATCACACATTCCAGTAATATTCTGCAACTTCTCCAACTGTAACTCATTTCACTTTGCAATCTGCCATTCAGCTTCTATATCTACACTAACCAGGTTTCATTATAAAGTTACTCCTTTTTTTTTTTTTTTTTTGCTTCTTTTTCATTGTAAGTGTAATTACACTTAACAATTCAATCACAGCTGCCATCACTTTTTTCTCCCCCCCCCCCCCTCCCTTCTATCCTGCTTCATAATTGGTCAAGCATTTTGCCTTTTCAGATGTGACCCAGTTATTATTTATTTATACAACAATTTCTAATATGTATTTCAATGTGAAATTGGTATTATTCAATCTTTGTCAATTTATGTAATTTTTCCTTGCAACAGTAAAAAAAAAAAAATAATAATAATAAATAAATAAACTACTAACTGATCAAACTTTTCTTTCACAATTTTCAGATGACAAGTGCATCCAATAATACATGTAGCAACTGAAAATTTTATCCTTACATTATGAACAGGTTCATATTACTGCCACAAATTGGGCTGCATACATCATCCACTGGCGTCTATAATGTGAGTATATACAGTAAAGTATGAACAGTGTATACAACAATATGAAAAATAATCATTAGCAGTGTCATTTCATTATAATCAGTTTACAATCACCTCACTCATGAAAATACTTTCATTTCAGTTAATATTTCGCACCCTCACCCAAAGTCACAAATAATTATTCACACTAACATTACATTCTCCCCATCGTTAAGTAAATAAACTCATAATTCAATCTCATTTAACTGAAACGAGGACACTACATTGCCTTCTACATCAGCAGCAAAGACTAATTATCATTCTCCACTTGCACTGCTCCCCCAAATTATGCATACATCATTGTCAGACATACCACACATACAATGTGATCTTTTAGTCCCTTCACAGTAGTGCAGATGTAGAATTGCAGTTGGTAACACTCTTAAGACTTGGCCGAGGTCAAGGAACTTTATACTGTTTCAACCATAGACTTACTAAATAACTGCTAGACCACTCACTGGCGCTAGTGTTATGTTCCCAAAATGAACAGTCAACGAGTGGCCATTTGTTTTATAGAGCTGAATAAGTAAGGTTCTTTCGTGTGCTGCTTTTTATTGCAGCAATGCACACAGATGTAACGATAAAGAAGGAAGGAATGTTATATTTCACTGGTTAGATAATCCTTACTTTCTACGACGATTTTTTTCTCCATATTATGTTACAGAAGACAAACTATTGTACTTGCCATGTGACTCTTTACACTTCAAGTTTCCTCTCAGTAAAGATTCCCTTAACCAAAAGTGGATAGGTGCAATCCGCAGAGAGAATTTCTACCCTACATTGAATCATTCAGTGTGTTCAACTCATTTCGAAGATAGTGATTACCTTTCAAACTACGTTATTATACACTGTTATTGTCCTTCACTCACTCGATCATTCATTTTCTTCAAACAGCTGTTCTTTCAGTGCATACATGACTAATAAAATTATTCACCGAACTTAAACATACAGAAACTGCATAAATTATAAAAATATATTTTTTTATATAAATAATAATAAAATAATCCATGGCACTACAACCCAGGAAGGGCCTAGACCAACCAGCCGGTTGCTGGCCTCACACCCACATGCCAAAGCAGAATGGAGGTATCGTGTGGTTAGCACGATGATCCCCCCAGCCGTTATAGCTGGTATTCACAACCGGATTTCGCTACCTATCGTAGCTCCCCAAGTGCATCACGATGCTGGGTGGGCACTGGTCCCATACACTGGCCGAAATTTCATGAGAAAATTTCTTCCCCCATGAGGAATCGAACCAGCGCACATTCCATAACAAAGGTCCTAGGAACTGTTTAAAATAACTTCAATAAAACTAATTAACTGTCACGTGTTTCCCCCCTTTTTGAAAGTAATTCTTGTCTTAGTTACGGATTAATGAAACAATTTCTTATGCTATTGCTGCTGCTACTGGTATTATTACTACTACTATTCCTGCTACTGCTGCTACTACTTTTTTGACTTCATGCAGCAGTTTAACCTACAGATTGAATTAAGAAGTTGACATATTAATTCTTTTATTAACCGTGGTTATGAATGTTCACATTCAGAGTTCCTATGAAAATGATGCAAGTCTGAACACAGTACCTATGTCTGACAGCCAGGGTTGTCGGGTATCCCAATTTAGGCAGGATACTCCCAATTTCCTGGTCGAGTCCCGATTAAAGGGAGTCGGGATTGACAAAAATCCCGATTTTACAGATATTAGCCTCAACATATTTAAGAAAATTAGTCTGTATTTCCCATTATCCGATATTTTATTTATATATTGACTCAAATGGTATCATTGTAAACATAGAGATAATCCACAGATAATTAGGAAGTCTATGAGGTAGCCCAGCTGATTGCCATATGGCAACTAAACTCGCAAAATAATACTTCTTCTAGTTCTACCGCATTGTTGATTATTCCATCCCGGTCCCTAGTCGCTGTTCTCGCAATTAGTAAACATTGTGTATTTCAAGTGCGTTGATTGGCAAGAAAGATAGCATTTTGATATCGTACTTTACACTAATAACAGAGACATACAATTGCTGCGTTTTGCAGTTTAGTGAACTATGTTTAAACATGGATTCATCGACAGGTAGTGAAACTGTTGCAGTACCGGTTCCAAAATTAATTTATTAGCAAATTGTTAAAACATAGGCTATTCGCAGTCAGTAAAAGAAAAAATTATTGCACTGTTCACTGTACTGTGTGTCCTTCGTATTTTAGTGTTTCTCACGGAGGTGAATAGGCCTATTACATTAAAAAGCACGTAAACACTATGCAGAAAACTGCTATAAATCTTATGATAGGCTAAATTGTTGACAAGTCTAATGTCTTAGGTTAGCTTCTGATAACCCGACTTCCCTTGCAGAAAACCTAGCAACTCTGCTGACAGCAGAAACACGGTATTGAAGGTATCACAAAGGAAGTATTGTTCCTTTAAACAAAGACATTTAGCTTTCGAATACGCAATACAACACGTATTCAAATAGCGGTTTCGAAATCCCGTGCATTTTCTACCTAACAAATGGCGGCTTTCTACTGCTTCAATTTGGGAACATATTTCTCAGTTCTCCGCTAAGGCGTGGTAGGGGCTCGGTTTCAACATCCCCATTGTGACAAGCGTTAAGATAACAGTGGTGCAGACTGTCTTCCAGAATGTTTTTATCACACGTCAATTCTCAAGTTTACTGTTCCAATATTCTTTCCTTTTATTCCAAGTTAAATGAAGAACAGTTGCTAAATAGCTTTTTCAACAGCTAAATGCTACAGCTCACATATCTCACGTCTCGATTAATTTCTTAGGAGACATTTTCAGAAAGAGGATAATTTCACAACGACTATGGCCTCTGGGATCCCCTGATCTGACTCCACCCGATTATTTCTTTTCAGGTGCTGCTAAGTCGACACTACATGAAGACGACCCTAAAATAACTCATGACCTAAAATTGGCAATGAGAAATTCTACAAATTCTGTCACAAAACAATCCTTCATTTACATGTTTCATAATCAAATATAGTAGAACTTGGTTATAGTGACCTCGTTTTGTGCAACACCTCGCCTATAACATCAAATATTCTGTGGTCCCAACTAATTCCCCATAAGACATATGCTTTCCTACCTTGCTTAATACGACAAAAACATATGCGTCTACCTCGCATATAACATCATTTTTAACCTCAGTTTGGAATAAGATTTTCTAAGAACCAAAATATTTTAACAAATATTTTGTTGAAGTCTGACCGTGACAAATTCTTTACAGTCTCCTTCTGTCATAGACCTCAGGAATGCAGGCGGATTCCCCACCCCACTGTAACCTGTCCGAATTCATGCGGTATTAGATCAGTTCCAACAGGAAGTTTTCATTAAGTGCACGCATTTTAATGCAGTATGGCCACTAAAAGAAGTGAGTGACGCTTTAGAAGTCATTACAATTATGAACATAGAACATAATTTACCCTAGAAAGTGTGTATTGGGCAAGTAGAAGGCAACACAGTAAAATGGCTGATTACTTCCCTTCTAAGTAAAGTAGTTTGGTGAGTACTGAACAAACTGTTTTAATACAGAATAATGTATTTATAATTCTAGGCCTATGTGTATTTTATTTTTGTTCTTCGTAGGCTTAAAGGTCAATACATAAATCTAAAATAAATCTAATTAAGCTTGTTATTTTCCATTTCCCACCTCAATAGATTGATAATGTGAATCTCAGTTACTACGACACTCGTTTATAACAACATAATGTTTAAGGTCCCGTGGATGTCATTATAACCAAATTCTACTGTAAAACGTGTGAATCTATGCCTTCAGCACGATCGAGGACTACTCCGAATTTTATTTGAATGGGTAAGTTAATTTTTTTTATTATTACTATTATTATTATTATTATTATTTCCTTGCTTCTCATTATACCATATTTGCTTTTCTCTCTCTTTACGATTTCCTCTATATTCATTCATTCCCACCAGTCTGCCACTGTCCCAATACCAAGAGAGTTTTGTACTCATCCCTGAAGGGTTCATTCCGCTCAACGCTAACACGCCTACATATAACCAGGGTTACCACTACATTCCTCGTATCTACTGGATTCTCGCTTATTCCACTACTGTGGAGCGACTTAAAGATCACACTGTATTATGTTATGGCTCAACAATGAAATATGTACAAATGTGCGTTTAACTTTAATTCTCTATGAAACCCTTGCTTCATTCAACTTATCATAATTATCAAGTAATATTGTCTATTTACAACAATTAGCCAAAAATTCCAATATATTTTTCTACTTCCATTAACACATTTCCATGATTACATTCACTTTCCAACCGATTTCGCTCGTATCATTAATGCCAACAAATCACACTGCTAATGATCATTTACAATCACAAAGACACAACAAGATCATACACTATACAAAATTCAATGCCTCTGGAAAAGAACACAATACAATTCATTTCATGTTTTCCACAAACCATTTCATTTTCCACTACACTATGCCAGCTGATATTTTCAACTAGATGCAGTTATGTTCACGAAAAAATCTCTACAAAACCAGCTCTGATACAAGTTTCCTACTCCTATTGCATTATCACTGAAGAGCAGAAAAATATTACAAATTTCCCAAATATGAACATCAACAATAAACTATATTCGCAAAGTTGCTGCATGAAAACCAGCAGCTATTTCAATTTCAAATATTTTTTACGGACAAGGAAAAACTGTGACGTACCATTTTCTTCCGACAAATCTATTACTATATCATACAGAATGTCACAACAGCAGTTCAGTTATCATTAATACATAATCATAGCAATGGCCAGAGTGGGAGAAAGAACAAAGCTACAAATCAGCTCGGGCAAACCGAGGTTAGTCAACAGACAACAGAGGAAGGAGAGATTCAAAAATGCATCAAATAAGCACAAAACATCAAATAAGTAACGCAGATACAAGGAAGACCACTGCCAGAAGAGAGTGAAAAGTTAGTTCATCAAAAAGGTATACGTGATATGAAAGAATGCAAGGGATAATAGCAATACAAAATGAAATGCAACTATAAATATATAGTAACAAACACAAAGGTAAAAATATGGCAGAAATAAACACCAGTCAGGATTAGTACTATATAGTAACAGTGTACCAATGAATAGTGATAAGTATAAGTGAAAGTGGAACAAAGATCAGAAACAAAATGTGAAAATTGTACATCAAATACCAAATCATAAATATTGATTTCACTAGGGCAAATAGTTCCGATAGATAAAGCAGCATATAGTCAAGAGTGACAGGGAAACTAAAAGGCACCTACAAAGTAATGAAAAGTGATAACTACAAATTTTACATCAACTTGTAAATGATGCATTAAAAATAAAAAAACTGCATGCTTATGGACAAAACAGGACCGTGGAAAAAAAACTAAGATACAATTAATATATAACAATAGAAAGAGATAGACACTACTATACATGGCATTTACAAAGACTAAAGTAATTAAAGGAGTTTATGAAGAGTATTACAAAGAAATAGCAGAAAAGCAATAAAACATCAATACAGAGTTATGGCGTCACCTAATTACACAAATGTTAAGGCACACCATGATGGATACTCATGGTGTTACATCTCACCACAATCAGCTGGCATATTGTAAGTCAATATCTATCTACTTTGTCTTTCCTATTCAATCTATAAGGCAAGAGCACCATTAGTCGACATGTTAAGCAAACATGTACTGTTTTTTTTTTTTTTTCGATCCTCCGACTGTACTTTACTGTAAGAAAGAATTAAAAAAAACTGACATCTCCAAATCCCTACTTTAATCTACGTATGTGTTATTATTGCCACTCTCATGGTTAACACATCGGCATCATACAATAATGTGCGGTGTGCTTTTAAAACATAATTTTGCTGACCGATTGTTGCTCTGTAGGTTTCACTCTAAGCATCACTTTGTCAAGTCTACTTCCTCGATAAGAATAAGCACTAGTTTGTTATATTGTTAAATGATTATTATTATTTCATATACAAGTACGTTGTCATTCTTAACTCTTAATTTTTAATCACATGCCTTAATGTTCATCCTCGGCACAAGACATTGCAACCTCAGTTTTAGTACACGTAGATTAGACAAGTAGGTGTCATTTAATAATGGAAGCAGCTTATTGCTTGCAATATTGAAATTGAGGCGAGTGATTGGAGCGGCGACATAAGAAAATGAAAATAATAATACAATTAAATTTCAAAGACCTGCCAAATGTTAACCATGAGAGTGCAGCGATAATAATATATTTATATTAAAAAATACATTTAACAATAATATCTTGACATGCACCTATAGTTGACACGTTTTTTTATACCCTGAAAAAATTATGTCACTCAAATACACAATAAAACACCTTATATAACTTATTAAGCTTTTATTGTATTAGTATTATTACTTTACAACAATTTTCATTTAATACAAATATTTTAAAACACCAATATAATACAAAGATCCTATTATTTCTTCTTGCATTCAGTCGCTTTTTCTATAGATATGTTATCTGTTCCCCCCCCCCCTTATAGTTCACTCTGGAGTCTCAATCACTTGATTCTAATATATACAAGAAATGTCATTTTCATCTGCTTCAAATTCTGTTTCACTTGCATCAACACTTCTCAAACCCATAATTTCTATTTAAAAAATACAGAGATAAGTAAATCTGGATGTCTTTCTCTTTCCCCTAACAAATTCACTAATTATGAAATGCCCCCCTTTAAGCTTCTCTCGCTCAAGACTTTCTACCACATCTCATCAGAATCCCCCTCACACCATTCAGAGTCACTAGTGTTCATCAACGAAACCGCACTTTCACTTCTTTTTCTTCTCTTGCTCTCTTCCATTCGTCTTCTCTTTCTCTAGTTTCACTACATGTTTTCCCAACAGATGTGCTTAACCTGTTGATTGTTGGGAATATTGTTCAATTCTTTTGTCTAAAAAATAGTTAGTCTTCTTCAATATTGTCTCCTAAAGCTGAAACATTGGGTACTTAAGGTTGACAGCTCCTGTCAAGTACAGCTTCCAGGAGTTGCAGACAAAAAAAAATAAGGATATTCATGCACTTTGTGGGAAGCATATTTAAACTAATTATAAAATTTTATATTAACTTGAAAACCTCAAGTTGACTTAGCTGTCAACCTTACAGAAAACACAAATTCATTTTAAAATTGGGTGTCAACTATAGGTGTCCTCTCGACTATAGGTGCTCTTACGTCTACAGGGTAAACCATAAGTAATATCATTCATTTCAAGAGGTTATTCTTTCTCTTGTTTAAAATAAAAACTTTCATACAATTTTGCTCCATTCTCTTTCCTAAGAGACGAGTGTATTATGGTAATAAATGCAATGAACAGAAATTTTATCCAAACCAGTGGAACCTTTCATTCTCCTGCAACAACACTGTAAACCTGACTGGACAGATGCAGCTCATGTATGCAAAAAAAAAAAAAAAAAAAAAAAAAAAAAAAAAAAAAAAAAAAAAAAAAACTAACACAATTCCTTTTAAATATGACTCAGAAAATTTCATTTCATCCATGTAAATTTACCCAATACTACTTTTAACATTTTTGTGGGACATAGCTATTTCTAACTGGCTCAAGATAATGTTCGTAGTACAACAAAACAATTTTTTTTTATCATTAATTACATTTCTTATTGGCTCTGTTCACCGAATATGTAATCCAAATTAACTCACACAGTTTCAAAATAAAATTTTGTCTACATCAGTCTTTATCATCAGACAAAACCGTGCTTTATAGACATGATCATAAAATACCACCGTGAATTCTATTAAGAACATATAACTTCTATCATATAGTTAATATTATAAAAAGATTTGCCAATGCTATATTTAATATATCACATTTGTCATAGCAACCTTTTCTTTTTTCTCATAGACGATGATAAACTATATACAGTAAAATCCCTTGTATCCAGCACCCAAATAACCAGCAATACCAAAACAACGGCACTTTTGCCCAGGCCAAAACACAGTCATTCATGCAAAAGGGAAGACTCAGACGAATATGTGAATCACACATGCCCCATATTATTTACTCTTTACATTGTTCACGCATCAAAATATACTGCCCATGCCTCACTTCCTGAGCTGTTTCTTTGCAGGGTGAGATGCAGAGGGGGGTAGTAAGAGGTGCTCGGTACCGCAGGTGCCTACTACCCTACGTTCAACACATCAGCCTTTTCAGGATTCCTTTCGTCAGCTATGGAGCAAGATCAGCCATCAACAAGCGAATGTAATTATAGGCTATTCTCTCACAAAACATTATGTCCTCATCAATTCCTGTAATTAAACACTAATACCAGTGGTACACTACAGTCTCTATTCGAGATTATCGACCTAATCGCGATTATGGTTGTCATGTGTACACATCCGTAAACTCTTTCTTCAATGGCAGTGTTTCTCAAACTTTTTCCACCACGAAATCCCTTTTAAACTAAAGTGTAATTGCGGAATCCTTGTAATAATGTATTAGTATTTAATAATTAACAGACAAGTGAAAGCTAGTATCTCAATAATTCTGTTCAGTGGGACGAATGTATTTGCTTTTTAAGCCTGTAATCTGGTTTTATGGTGGAAAGTTGTAGTCTCATTTCTACTGTACTTGTGCATTTTGTCTTTTCGATATCTCGTTTTAGTGAACACATACACAGAGAATCCAGTGATGAAAGTGGTAAGTATTATGGGTATTTTCAGTTTTAGATGTTCATTAAACATATTATTATTATTATTACGCATATTCTTGGATTATTATTATTATTATTATTATTATTATTATTATTATTATTATTATTATTATCGGTGGTTTCATGTTATTATTGATTCATATTTTCGTTACATTTATATATTTTTATAGTATCCACTAAGTATAAAATGGCCACCAGAGCAGCCCAGTCGGCTAAGGCGCTTGCCTATCGATCCTGAGTTGCGCTCGAGTGCGGGTTCGATTCCCACTTGGGCTGATTATCTGGTTGGATTTTTTTCCCCGAGGTTTTCCCCAACCGTAAGGCGAATGTCAGGTAATCTTTGGCGAATACCCAACCTTATATCGCCAAATACTATTTCGCTATCATCAATCCCATCGGTGTAAAATAAATGTCGTTAAATAACGAAGTAAAAAAGTATAAAATAAAATTTTAAATCACATAGGGCTCACGGAACCCCGGAACATACTTTGAGAAATGCTGCTCTATGATAATTCAGCAACTGTCCACACTCAACGAAGAATGGCCTAGTGTGTACATACTTTTTAGGAAATCGTCATCAGAGATAATAGCGATAGTGGTAACCACGATTAGTGTCTCCAGTATTATAACCCCTGCAATAGCATAGGATAATGTTTTCAGCACTTGTAATATGCTGCCGTGCCGCCACGCTGCAGCTGACATGCCGGTCCGAGCAGACCTAAGAGGCATGGTTATAAGCACTAGGCAGCTCTCGGTTCAGAACGTGAGACACGGGCAGTACACAGAAAACCCCATTATGTCCCTCAAGTAGATCATGGAGTAATCGGTAAACAGTCACTTGGGCCTTGCAAACAATGCACAGAGATATCTTTCAATTTACCACTTCAACTCGTGCATTTCAAAGGGGTGTTCAACAAGTCTAAATAAGAAGCAGACATTACAGATATGTTTAATCGCTTCAAATCATTTCATAGGTTCCGCTATTTAAAATTATACATCTCGATTACACAACTTTTAACACTGTATCACTTCGGAATAACAGGCAATGATTTGAAATCCAGAGAGAATTTTCGGCCATGTCACACATCCCCATCCAATCACCTGGTGGAAATGATGCCGAACTTTATCGAAATATGTAAGGCAATATGTACACCATCATTCAAATTCTGGAATGTTGTAGCCCGTTGACAGGGTTCTACACATGACAGCACAATATTTTTAATGATTATATTACGATCTCAATTTGTAAATATAGAGATGGGAAATGGAATTCTAATTTCTTCTCAACTCCTCTAGCAAATCCCACAACAGAAACCCGCTCACGTTTTTTGTTTGCTTCATTTTTTCCACTATATTGTAGTCTATATAGAAATAGAATCTGCCTGTTTCCTTTCTACAAAAACCAACAAAACAGCAGAGCATTCACTTCTTTTCCTAGTCACCGCCCACTTCATGCATTCGTTTCGCAACTTTTAAAGAGCATCAAATCAACTGTGGTTGCTAAATAGCGCACTTCTCAAATCAGCAATTAGTCAATTCACACAAGTTCAAATAAGTCAGACATCAACTGATTGGTGATCAGGGAATGATTTGATTTGCATTTCTCCAACCGGGCCTTAGAAACGTAACAAAAAAAAAAAAAAATTATGTACATATATTGAAAATTGTGGAAATTATTAAGGAAACGCTACCCAACTGCACATTTTACATACACCATTTTCAATATTTAATCATATTTCTTAAAAACCAAATATGGTATCTTGAAACTGAATTAGTATAAATATACCCTGCCAATTTTTAATTTCATACAGTTTCTACATTCTGAGAAAAAATTTTTGTTTTTAGCCTAATTTGTAATTCTCGATGGTGCATCTACCCCCTTAAGAAAATATAATTATAAACTCATCAATGCACTTTACCCTATAAACATTGCACGTATTTCAAAACTTTATTTTTAAATATCTATATGAAAATTACTAAATTTCAACATGGAAAAAAATGTTTGTGCAGTACATTATGTCTTTACATTTCTAACCTATAAACGTATTTTCAAATTATCAGTTATCCCATACTGCCTTTGTCCCACAGTTGCCAAATACGAGGAATTCTACTGTATCTTGCAAATGTGATGTTCTTTCTTTATTAATATTCTTTTAGAAGACTGTCGAACAAAAACAAGCAAATGAAACTCATTCATTATACACTTGTTTCATAATATTACTATTTCAATTTTGTTCCATACTTGAACGTCAAATAAGCACATTGTATTTTTTCCTAAACATTTTAAAATTTTATTTTCATAACGTCAAATACGCATCATTATTCTTCACCATCTCTACAACATAGAGACATATTTCTTAATCTTTTCCATTTAGTTTCTTCTCTCAACATTTCATCAACATAAAGTTGTAGAGTTTATTTTAAATTTTTCAAGATTTTAACTTGAAAAAAAACCAGTGTTCCTTCTGCATTATCTAACACAAAAATTTTACAATATATCATCTGCATTTTTTCTTACGAGTTTAAATGCAATGTGTTACCCAGCTGGTTGTAGTGTGCAGCATAGCAACTTCTCATAATTCATGTATCTTAAAATGCACGTTTCTCTCGAAAACTATTTACATTACTTATGGTTCACCCTGTATATAATCTGTTCTAATGTACTATGCATTATAAATCTTTCCAACCTTAACCTGAGGACATACCTCTTCAAATCCTTCACTTCTTCACAAGTCCTCTTGAAATTCTTCACTCCTTCTGATGTCCTCTTCAAATCCTTCACTCCTTCTGATGTCCTCTTCAAATCCTTCACACCTTCTGATGTCCTCTTCAAATCCTTCACTCCTTCTGATGTCTCCTCTTGAAATGCTTCACTTCTTAACAATCTTGCTCCTTGGTCTCAGGAAAACCTGTGGTCATCCCCTGGCCGGCAGACAAAACATCTGGAAGAGAAATTCACAATAATGTTAGTTCAGTGTTATCCAAAATGTCACATCTTACTTTACAATTCCTTTTTCTATTTCCTCATTACAGATATTCCAGTTTTGCCGGGACATTCCCTGTTTTCACACAATTGTCCCAGTATCCCAACAAAAACTTCATGACAACTTGCATTTCCCACATTTCTGCAGAGATGCGAAATGCAATATTTCCTCAATTATTTCAACATCATTACAAAAATGTCTATCTTCACAAGGCAATAAAGTATCGAAAGAGTATTTCACTAAACAGCAGTGCAATGACGTCTACATCAATTTTCTACCTGCGTGACCACAGCATTCCTCATTCTTATTTCATCTAACACGACTGCCCTCTCTAATATTAAAATACTCCACCAATAGGCATAAGTAAACTTCAAAACAGTCTTCCCTTACAACTGTATGCAGGCACATGTATTTCAACTGTACCATAACACTGTTCCAAAATCTCAGCAGCATTCAAAACAATATCCATGACTAGACAACTGTCAACTTTTCTTGTATGATTTCAAATGAACTGTAGGCTTACCATTTCTAACATTTTTTAAATCCAATCCACAGCTGAGATCTGTGCAAGTGACACAAGGGAATTCTTATTTATCAACATAACCATACTTCCAGCATACACTTGCCAAACAACCCTAAAGTGCAGCAATGCAAAATATCCCTCAAACTTTCATCACTGTAAATGCGTTTTTAATAAGTTAATTTTGTACATTTCTACACTAATCAAGTATTTTTCCAACAAATGACAAAGCAATAATTTTTCAGCTCCTTTGCATTCATATATCCTACCTCAATACTTTTACCATACATGGCACTCAAACTTTACACACCCATTACGCCTATTCAAATACCAAAATGACATTTGACTTTTCGGTTACTTGCAACTAAACATTCTAATCTCCAAATATTCAAACTGTACACAGAGTCTATAATCCACGAAACAATAATCCAAATCCAAGTTCTACCCAAAAATTTCTAAGCACGACATTTTAATACTAGCAAATACTCTACAATGATAATACCAGAAAGTTCACGGTAAAAGTGGCCAATGACTCGCCAGTGCTACCTAGCGGCTGGGATTGTAGGCAGCAAAGATGACATGACAAATAGCGCATTCAACTGTGATATGAGATTTGTTCTTCAACAAACACATGATGTCCTAAGCATTATTCTCATTATAGTTGTAGCCTACACAATGTCACTTAAATGTGGAAATGTTTCTTCTATGTTTTGTAAAAATTACAACAAGCAAAATATGCTTACATCTTTCTTCACATTCCCAAAAGATAGATATTGGAAGTAGTCATGTAAACACCAGTAAAGCATTACTTTTCTGTTACAAGAAGATGATGATGATGATGATGATTATTATTATTATTACTACTGCTTCTGCTACCAATACTACAATCATTTGCTTTTGTCTTTTAGGTGTGCCATGCTGATATAGGTAAATAAATGCAAAGAGACATTAGTTAATGAGGTTTAATAGGGCGTGTCTGCTACTATTGCTATTTGCATCCTTGTATAAACTTCTTTAAAAAACAAAATACAAACAATATCATAAGCAAAATGCGAGCACTAACTAAAAACGCTGTCAACAGTTCTACACGAAACGTTACAATTAGAAGGATAGAATATAAATATGTAAAAAAATCACAAAATATATTCAATAACCATAATTCGAAACATTAGGGGTAAGTAAAAATAGAGTGTAATAAATTCGAAAAGTATACTCAAGTTTCATATCAGTCATAGGATTGTTAATTTTTTAATAACAGACTGAAGATAATTGTTATTCCTTCACACAATTTAACAGCTCCTTCTTCCGAAAATATGACTCAAAATCAAAGTACAATGAAAGAATGGAGAAGGTCTCAAATAAAAATATTACATCTTGCATCAAGGAAGCTGTAGGTTTTCTGATACCAGACAGAAATGACACACCATACTACTCCATCATGTAATTAGGTACTCCATTAGCAATGACATATTCTCTGTGTTAACTGAAACAGTTACTAAACTGCATAAATCTACTTTACATTGTTCATGTAAAACACAATTTCTTTATAGCCTAGTTTCTCCATATAAAACATTTAGAGTCTTCACTTTTTCTTTTTATCCTAACAGTGTGTCTTGGGATGCATAACATAAAAATGTCAATTGTTCATTTTGTGAACAAAGTTGACTCACATTTTTTCATAATAAGTGATTCATATAGTTATTTGGACAAATAACTTGCCTAGTCCTATGTTTTCCTCGTCACATTTCACTAAATTAAAATCATTTTTTTTTACAATGCAAGAAATCCAATAAGATAAAAACTGGCTCAAGCGGAAATGACAGCTCTAAACACAGCAAGTCCAAAGGCCGATTTAATTAAAATTGTTCAATATGATGAATTCATTAGTCACAAGTGTGCTTAAAAAGAATAAAAATGGCAAAATAATATTCCAGTTACGATACAAGTTTCACCCCAACATTCCATTAATGTTCACCTCAAGAAGAAAATTGTTTTTACCAACAGTTACATCTATCAGAAATTGACTTCATGAATTTCGTATAGGCTCCGTATAAATCGCACCATTCTACAATTAATTATTACAAATAAAATCTGATATTGTACCAATTAATGAAAAGGTTTTAACTATTATTGTTCAAGATAAAATATCTTTCAAGGAAAACATAACTCACAATACTAAAACAGGCACTTTGAGAGATTCATTGAATTTGGTATAGACAGCCCTAATCAACAAACTTCAACTGACGTAAAAATTTCAAAAGTGCCATTTGCAAACAAAGCAATGATTTTCATTATTCCAAGAATGTGCAAAATTTTAAAACAAACTATAAGTTATTTTCTATCAAAAGACACATCTGCAGAGATTTTAAAATCATGTAAAAGATAAAATACAAAATACAGGCCTCACCCCTAAAGCAGCGACTGTGCCAGTATCTTCACTGACAAATATTTCAATGTGCTAATAAATTGTTACAACAAAAATTTTATGGATAACCATTAGCCAAGGAACAAAATACGCAATGTATGAAAGTTTCTAAAGTCATGCACAACTAAATCATAATTACATTTCAAAATACGACAATTGTTATATTTCATTTCTATTCCAATAACTTTGTAACTTCTTATTAATTAAAAATGTTGTGACTCTAAATATAACTATTGATTTGGATATCAAATGAACACCCCACCATTTTTCCTCACATAACCTAGCACACCGCAACGAGTGTACAAACAATCCAAACTGCTAGATAGCAGCACAATCACCTTTCGCCACCACTTGCAATGCTAAACAGGCAATACTGTTATAGAGTATTTGATACTAGTTAGTAATTCATATTTACCAGTTTATGCATTTTTCCTGACTGGTATTTCATCCTCATCTGTCTCCCACCTCCTGTCCCAGAGCCACTTCCAGTCTGCAACTGCCCCAAAATACCCTGCAACAAGACACATGACAATCACATTTCTTTACAAGTGCCTTACATTTTCTCCAACCTATGAAACAGCAAGATATGCAAACTACACTGTTAATACAACATGCAAATCCTCAGAAACCTAAATCCACTGAATTTAATTCTTAACTATATTCTGTGCCTGTATTATTATCACTGCTGCTAATTTACTGTGTTTCAATATCGACACTAGCTAGTAATCCATGTTTACCAGTTTATGCATATTTCCTGACTGGTATTTGATCCACAGCTGTATATCATCTCCTGTCCCAGAGTCGCCTCCAGTCCACAACCGCCCCCAAAATACCCTGCAACAAGACACATGACAATCACACCTCTTTACAAGTGGCTTACATTTTCCACAAGCTATGAAACAGCAAGATATGCGCTGACAATAGAACATGCACATCTTCAGAAACCTAAATCCACACAATTTAAATTTTCAACTATTTTCTGTGACTGTATTACTACTAATTTACTGTGTCTAAATATCGACACCAGTTACAAATTCATATTTACCAGTTTATTCATGTTTCCTGACTGTATTTGATCCACAGTTGTCTGTCATCTCCTGTCCCAGCATTGCCTCCAGTTCACAACTGCCCCAAAATACCCTGCAAGAGAACACATGACAATCACATTTCTTTACAAGTGGCTTACATTTTCCGCAAGCTATGAAACACCAAGATATGCACTGACAATAGCACATGCACATCTTCAGAAACCTTAATCCACACAATTTAAATTTTCAAGTATTTCCTGTGACTGTATTACTATTATTACTACTAATTTACTGTGTCTAAATATCGACATCAGTTACAAATTCATATTTACCAGTTTACTCATGTTTCCTGACTGTATTTGATCCACAGTTGTCTGTCATCTCCTGTCCCAGCGTTGCCTCCAGTCCACAACTGCCTCAAAATACCCTGCAATACAACACATGACAATCACATTTCTATACAAGTGGCTTACATTTTCCACAAGCTATGAAACACCAAGATATGCACTGACAATAGAATATGCACATCTTCAGAAACCTCAATCCACACAATTTAAATTTTCAACTATTTTCTCTGACTGTATTACTACTAATTTACATCGACCTGGTTGGCAAGTTGGTATAGCGCTGGCCTTCTATGCCCAACGTTGCGGGTTCGATCCCGGGCCAGGTCGATGGCATTTAAGTGTGCTTAAATGCGACAGGCTCATGTCAGTTGATTTACTGGCATGTAAAAGAACTCCTGCGGGACAAAATTCCGGCACATCCGGCGACGCTGATATAACCTCTGCAGTTGCAAGCGTCGTTAAATAAAACATAACATTTAACACTACTAATTTACTGTGTCTAAATATCGACACCAGTTACAAATTCATATTTACCAGTTTATTCATGTTTCCTGACTGTATTTGATCCACGGTTGTCTGTCATCTCCTGTCCCAGCGTTGCCTCCAGTCCACAACTGCCCCAAAATACCCTGCAATAGAACACATGACAATCACATTTCTTTACAAGTGGCTTACAGTTTTCACAACCTATATAACAGCAAGATATGCACTGATAATAGAACACGCACATCTTCTTACTGCTAATTTACTGTCTTTAAATATCGACATTAGTTTGTAATCCATGTTTACCACTTCCATGTATCGTCACTGCAATTTGCTCCACAGATGCATCCATCTCCTCTCACAGTGCAGCTTCACTACCATCTTCTCATCTTCTGTGTCACTCCCAAAATGTCCTGAAACATGACAAAAGTCGTTTAAATCTTCGGTAACCTATGAAACACCAAGATACAGAAACTACTACTAAATGCATTATATCTTCAAGAATATTAATCCACAATGCTTTATTCTTCATTTCTTTAATTTTGTCATTGCAATTTTTGGCAAACTTTTACAATACGGATTGCACCTGCATCCCCAAAGTCACTAGGGGCCGGTGGGAACTATGGGTAATATCGGGGGGGGGGGGCAATGTAAGATGCGAGGGTAATTTCCCTCTTCCTTTCCCTCCTCCCTTTCTCTCTCCCTCTTTTCTCTTCTCTCTTCTTTCTCTACCTCTCATCAAGTGTTGGTTTTCTGTTCTTCTATGTCCTTGTTGTATATGCAGGGCCACCAAAAAGGGGGGGGGGGGGAAGGGGGCGAGTGCATATGGGCCCATGAGCAGTAAGGGCCTGTCAGATTAAGTAAGTTTGATTGTTTTTTATTATCATGGATAATTATTCGTAGTTACATACAGGTACTATAACATTTTGTAAGGACATTTGTTACATAAATTTGACATATTAACTCAACAATAGTAGAATTAATACAAGTTACCACTTCATATGTAAATATCTGACTTTTACATAATAGAATATCGGTTTCCCACATTATCATTCACTGGCACAACAATTGAAGGCCCCGGCATTTGCCTGAACTATGTTCCCATTGCTTGTACTGAACACGTTCAATTTATTGGCGTGTCCTTTTTAACTACCAGTGGACTCTCCCAAACCAAAGTCACAGGATACGTTTCCTTTAAAGTACAATGTATGTTTCATGTCGAAACTTTCGTCTTTTCGTTGTCGTTTGTCTAGTAAATTCTGTTCATTAGTGTTACCAGTTATGGTTTAACTGCACAATAGACAAGTACAGGCATAAGGCAGGAGTTGAGAAGAGATCAGTGATGAGCAGAAATATTTAAAACAAATTCATGCCTCTAATTTTTAGGGCCAACCCCACTGAAATCTATGAATCTCCTAAATAGTCTGAGGGAATTAAAACTGGACACTTTATTGCCAAATATTTGTATAGCCATTACAATATTTTATACAATTTCTGTGACAGTTGCTCATGCTGAAAGATCCTTCAGCAAAATGAAGGAAATAAAAAATGTATTCAGGTAAACAATGTGTCAAGAATGACTGAGTAACCTTGACCTCCTTAGTCTGGAGAGCGATCTTGCTAGGTCTTTAAATTTTGATGACATAATTGATCAGTGAAGTCAAGGAGAGTTGTTTGTTGATGTTGGACTGCAAGTTAGAAATTACAGGTGTTTAGGAATAATGTTTTATGAATATAATATATTGTGCTAATGTGAAATTTTGCTAAACGTTTTCAATGTAATAAAAGTGTATATTTTTAAGTTTGTATCTGTGTATGGGGTTATCTTTTTATTCATTTTGCAAATAATTATTATGGTTAGAATAACTGGTAACTTTGTAATTGTTATTTTTTTCAACAGTATTGCATAGGGGCCCATAAATTCTGTCGGCGGCCCTGTGTATATGTTGTTATATTTCTTAATGTTGTTCATCTTCTTTGTTGAATCCTCAGCAGTCTCTCTGGAGAACACGTGTTCTTGGTTGAAAAGTTTCGGAAGTCGAGGAAGAAAACTACCACATGCAAGATGCAATTGTTCAATCACGAATAATAAATTACTGTGTAGATGTGATGGTGTTTAACATAAATTATCGACAAGGTAATACGAGGCGCATCCAGAAAGTAAGTTTCCCTATTTTTTTTTTAAAAAAAGAACGCACACTTTCAGGAAAACATTTATTGGCCACAGGTACAGCAATGTTTCAGCTATTTTTCAACATAGCCACCATCAGAATTGAGACACTTGTCGTATCGTGGAATCAACTTTTGTATCCCTCTGTCGTAGAACTCTGCCGCCTGTGAATGGAACCAGCATGTAACAGACATCTTCAGCTCTTCGTCATTGCCAAAACGCTCACCGGAGGACAGGAATTTCTTAACGTGCAAGAAATGTGAAAATCGCTGGGAGCAAGATCAGGACTATAGGGTGGATGATCAAACAACTCCCAGCCAAATTCCGTCAAAACAGCTGCTGTGCGCCGAGCCGTATGTGGACGAGCATTGTCATGGAAGAGCACAACACCTGCAGTAAGCATTCCACGCCTCTTGTTTTGAATGGCACGTCGCAATTTTCGCAGTGTTTCACAGTAACGGTCAGCGTTCACTGTTTCACCTCTTGGAAGGAGGTCAATGAGCAGAATGTCCTTCCTGTCCCAGAACACCGTGCACATCACTTTCCGTACCGACAGCGTCTGTTTGAATTTCGTCCTGACCGGAGATCCACTATGCCGCCAATGCATTGACTGCTGCTTGGTTTCCGGGGTGAAGTGCGAAATCCAAGTCTCATCGCCCGTGACGATCCTGTCGAGGAACTCGTCGCTGTCATCGTGATACTGTTGCAGAAATGTCAGTGTTGCTCCTAAACGTTGCATTTTGTGTTCGGGTGTCAGGTTTTTCGGCACCCACATGGCACACACTTTTTTGAACAGCAGGTGCTTAGTGACAATCTCATGCAACAAGGATCGCGATATCTGCGGAAAATGGCTGCTCAGCTCCGCAATCGTGAAGCGACGGTTCTCCACGATGCAGTGCCGCACCAGCTCAACACGATCATCATTGATGAGGGACGGTCGCCCACTGTGCTCTTCATCATGGACACTTTGACGACCTTCGGAAAACTGCCTACACCAGCAACGCACCATCTGCTTACTCATGATGTTCGGCCCATAGACCTAACAGACCTGCCGATGAATTTCAATTGCCGCAATGCTTGGTGCATTAAAGAACTTTATCACCGACCGAACCTCGCAGGTGGCAGGAGAAGGAATAAAAGCTTCCATTTCGGACCACTGCTGCCATGCTACTGGCACCAGGCGGGACCTGTCCGGCTGGCATATGATTGATACGTCATAGATCTGTTACGCATGCGCAATTGACACGGCTAATTATGTTTACTTTCAAGGGGAAAAAATCGGGAAACTTACTTTCTGAATGCGCCTCGTATTTGTCCCCAAGTAATAATGTTGAAGGATATATATGTTATAATAAAACGATTTTATGTTGTATTTCAAGTGCATAAATTAATGTAAATTCATGTAACTTAGTTGGCAAGCAGGCGGGCAAAGAAGCATTGAGTTACAGGACCTTAGTCACGACAGGCCCAATAGAGAAAGAATTGACACTCACGTGGTGCGTATAATTAACAGGTGATGCTGGACAGCTTGATGTACACACTTTTGTGCCAATGTGTGTAAGGGGTGGATACATGACTGTGTTGCTTGAAATGGAATAATTCGCCGACATTTTCGTCGTGCATAAATTGGGCAGAGATAGCGGTAAGTTAATACAGTTTCTGCAGCAGAAGGGATTACTAGCAAGTACATACACTTATCCGAAATGGGGTGCTGAGATGAAGTTATCCTCGCATACAGATATTAGTGATGGGTGAAGGTACTTTTCAGTGCCTACAAATAATCAGAAAAGAGCAGAGTATGCGTTTGTCAAATGCTCATCATCATGCTTTCGAAAATACAGTTTTCAGTGCCCGACATCCCGCATCGGGGCTTGCAGCCCAAGTACCCCACATCAGGGCTTTCGAAAAGGCAGTTTTCAGTGCCCAACACCCCGCATCAGGGCTTGCAGCCCCAGTACGCCGCTTCTTCCTTCATGTGCTACATGTGGGATCATCATCAGGGCTTGCAGCCTGACACCCCACTTTTTTCATCATGTGCTACACGTCAGAGATCGTGGGAATCCAAGATCGTCAGTAGCCCCAATATGATGTTCAATTCTCGCCGTGATGTTCACGGAGATCATCAGTGCCCACCATGATGTTTTGAGGTGGCGCGTGTCTTGCATGGAGCGAGATGAAGCATGAGAACGCGAGGGAGGGAGGGAGGGATCTGCAGGGCAAGTAGCTTGTTACAAGGTAGGTGTGGTGGGGGTAGAGGGAAAGGGTGCAATCCGTGTTCTAATACATTCTAATTTGTAATCGGGCTATTCCATATGAAATCAGACAACGAAATACCATGACATGTCAGAATTGTCTGAAAATTCGTACAGACGTTTAGTATATGGAAACTAGTAAATGTACAAATTTTGGCTTTCCTTAGCCCAGTAGTTTTCAGATAAAATTCTTTAAAATTTAGCGTATTTTGTATTTTCTTCTTACTTTAAACACATACTACTACACCTGGCTTCGAAATAAAAAATTAAGCTATAGCTAATTTTGTAGTGCACATTTAAGTGTATTAATGGGGTGTAACACATATATTTTATTGTTTGTGGAAATCATGGATATATTGTTTTTTGTGATTTATAACTTGTTACCACCAAAAAAGTATGGATATAAAATACTATAATATTAGTTATTGTTGAGACAAAAATCATACAATTTTTTTTTAAGTTTTTTTAAATGAAAAGCCTTAAAATAAATATTTCAAATCTCGCTATAAAAATACGCGCTCCCTGCAGCGTCATGCGGCAATGTGAGAGGAGCCAGAATATTCTTATCAGCTGGCCTTGAAACAGCTGGTGTGTAGTCACAACACAAGGGATGAGACGAATACGTGACCCACCAGCCAGTCTTCTGCGTATATTATTACAGGGTGACAGTGGATATTCAGTTCCATTGTTTGAAAGTTTTCTTTTATTGTGTTGCAGAAAATTCAACAAAAACTACTCTATTAAGGTAAGATGATGATTACGTATTGCCTTAAAAGCAAGAATTATAGCTATCAATCATGCTATTACAGAATTGCATCACAAAAATACATGTGCACATTATCGGTACTGAAAATTCAAATCCTTTTTTATAGGGTGCCCAAAATGGAAAATCGTTTTAGGACAGATCGCTGCTTCAGCCCCTTCCAACGATTACATAGAAAAAGGACCACAGAAAAGTTGAAGGTAGTGCCAAATTGGATATTGGAAAAGTTTAACATTCCCATTAACTTAAAAAACTCTGAGAGAATGTGTAAAACTTGTTCCTGCAATTATACAAGACTATAATAATAATAATAATAATAATAATAATAATAATAATAATAATAATAATAATGGCTTTATTTAACCTGGCAGATTTAAGGCCGTAAGGCCTTCTCTTACACTCAACCAGGAATAAGACTTGCTTACACAGTTGAACATAAAACTGGATCGGAACTAAGTAGTTACATACTGATACAATTTAGGTACATAATGAGACCATCCCCTACGGATATTACCGGTACTTCTAAATATTGTGCTGAACAAATTACAAATCCCAATTCTGATACCTATCACAGTGATAAAACTAATGTAGGAGGAAGAGCAGGTAACCCAAGTGTTACAGAGGAAAGAACAGGAGAGGAAATTATTGAAGTGGATAGTACTGATAATACAAGTGACGGTACTACTACGACTTCTAATGACTTTCAGAAAGAAATTGCGATTCCAAAATTAAATCAATCGCTCGCTTCTATTGAGGAAAGTCCACTGGAACAAGAACATCACATGCCTTCATACCTGTCTCCACATCAAAGCTGGAAATGAAACTTTTCTCCCATGCTGCCAATAATGTTGAAGTAACAATCAGTAAACAGTAACAGGTTAGTGTAGGATTATGTAATTATTTTAGTATTCAGATAAATACGTCTTTCATTTCGAGTTGTTTTCAAATGCGTCAACTACTCGCATGACGGAACTTACGAGCTGCTAGCGTTGGCCAACTACGCACGCTCAGCTTGCTGTGGGATGGAGCCGCGCGGCGAAGAAATCCATGATGAGAATTCTTTCTTTATTTTTTTTTCACCCTTACCCAAAGAAAATTTTGGATCTGTAAACTGTGTTTCATTCTATATTAAGTCGCCCATATTGTCGTATTTTTATGTTTGAGCTATTTTTTAAACAAAAAAAGTAAAATAAATAAATAAATCTGCCTAGTCAAGTGAATAAGAACTTTAAAAAAATCCCTCCAAAGTCATTATATTACTCTCTGAGTCTGCTTTAAAAAGAGATGTCGTTGAAAATTCTACCACTAAATGTCTCTGAGCAATGTTCTTCCAAAGCTAAGAATTTTACGAAAGTACGATAAATTTGACGCTCTATAAAATGAAATGTAATACTAGTTGGGCATATTTTAATTCACCATTAGGCTTGTCCAGTGAAGGCCTTTCAACGACAGAAGCACCGTTTTTTTTTTTAAATGCGAGGTCAGATTTTGTGAAATTTTGTCCGATTTCACATGGAACAGCCCAATCTACATTCAGCTACCGCAATTATTTGGTACCTATTCCCAAAATATTACAATCATCATCTACCAACGTCCAAAGCAAAACTCCTCACACTCATTTCCTTCATAACAAATTCCATAATCTAGAAAAGTGGAAACAAAACCGAGTAAACTCTCCACACTCATTTTCTTCACAATAAATTCTAAATTTATGCTTACACAATCATTTATGTACATCTATTTCATTCCAATAGTTTATAATCCTACCTTAAACATACAATCTTCCTTCAAAGTCTTTCAAATTTTCATACAGTCCTCAGCAGCCTCCGGAAAAGCAGAAGCAATCATCCTCCACAAGTCCAAGTACAATCTGTAAACAAATTCTAACATATCATCTCAATCTTAAGTGCAATGTACATTCTATATTGATACTGTTTCAGAATATTCCCTCCCCCTCCCCCATCTTAGAAGTCGTAATACTGGAACATCCCCTCCCCCATCTTCTTAGAACTAGTAATGCTGATTAACGTCTTACGATATTACAATATTTTCTTTTTTTTTTTAAGTTGGTTATTTAACGACGCTATATCAACTACTAGGTTATTCAGCGTCGATAAGATTGGTGATAGTGAAATGGTATTTGGCGACATGTGGCCAAATATTCGTCATAGATTACCTGGCATTCACCTTACGCTTCGGGAAAGCCTCGAAAAAACCCAACCAGGTAATCAGCCCAAGAGGGGATCGAACCCGCCCCCGAGCGCAACTTCAGACCAGCAGACCTTAACAAAATGAGCCACGCCAGTAGCTTACAATATCTTCATTCCATATCACTTCTTGATATTATGTTTAAATTTCTGCCAAGTTGACTCATTAGTTTGAGTGTGTGTATCAGTGTTAGGATCTACAAAGTGTCAGCATTGCGTCGTTCAACCTTAACTAACAAGCACGTGGTTGATCCTCGTCTTAGAACTCGGCCTTGGCCATATTTTCGACGAGATACGCAAGTCTCGTCTATCTCCATAGGTCTGTGGATTCCATTTATACCCTGTTTCGTTTCATGGAATAACTTAACATGATATTCTGACAGTTCTAAGATAGGGGAACAATGTTCCCAAACAGTACCGGTACCTTATATTGTATCATTCCTGTTTTACTTCAAGTTTATTCAACAGTTTCTCAAATACCTCTCTCACAGTCCTAAAAAAAATATTCTTACCTGGCATACTTATAACCATTTTCTATTCCAAAAAAACACAGCACAATAAAATTACGCACTTCACATAAGTCAGCCATTTTTCTGTTGCACTCAATGCACTGCATTTCATTATTGCCAACACACGTATCAGCAAAAATTCCTAAACAGTACTTCAAAAGTCGTCAGATTCCTTATTATCAATATAGAAACCATTATTTTTTCGCTTAAGACTGTGTAAAAATTTTATAGATCCATATTTCAGCAATATAAAATAAAAAACAAGTTTTAAATCATAACATTTAACAAAATAGCTCAATTGGCAACATTGACTAAACGTCATCTCGTACTCTTCGAGATGCCGTCTCGCGAACAAACGAACCATCAGAGTCCATTCATTCCATGGCGCACAATATAAAACTAACAATTAAACTTAAAAAAAAAAAAAAAAAAAACAAACATACACACACATTCTCGGTATTATAATCTCCATTATTATTGCCATATGACCGGGGGGAGGCATTAGTTTGTAAATATGACATGTCCCATATCATGTATATGATCAGTGGATGTAATTTATGATTATGGAAGGCTAATGCCTTTCACATCTAAGAAATATAGCCTGCACTCTCTATAAAAAATCATAACTCTCAGGAGTTATAATATATTCATTTCCAAATTAATATTACAAATGAAGGGCTCAGAACCAAAGGCAACCAACCAACCAACCAACCAACCCACAATTTTGTATTGTTCATTATTAAGCCTTTTTTTTCAAAACTATACATTCGTGTTATAGATTCATGATATTTTTTTGTGCTTATTTAATGTAGACCATTTAAAATAAATTGTGAAACCAATCATTTTTTGTAAGGATCCTCTTAGTATCAACTCTTATTTACTCATTTTGTAATTGTGGGTTAGTCGCCTTTGGCTCTGAGTCCTTCAAATCAACGTTTACGCTTCTAAATATATGCAATCATTATGTGATTTATCTATTCATAATGCTACTATGCCTATCAAAAAATTCGAATAAGTCTCCAACATTTTCGACAAAGAAAACATTCAGTACAGTTCATGTTTCATTCAATTAGCCACAATCCCATCCCCCCTTTTTTTACTATAAAACAAAGTCGAAATAAACATAAAAAAAGGAAAAACCCTCTAAAACTCCCCCCTGTCCTCCCACATCTCCTCACTGTCCCAACAGGTGCCTTAACAAAGCACCTCTAAGTTCAGGAGCGCCTCAAGTGCAGAAGCTTACCAACAAATGATGTTATCACACATTACTTTCTCAGGACATGGTAAATTCGACAACTGCTTTCAGACATTTAATATTTATGTGTGAAGAAAGTGGTCCATCAATAAAGCACATTTTCTTTCACTGCCCAGTTTTTACTGGTAAAATAACCACAGAACATTTTCACAAGTGCTGTGCAAGACAGCTTTTTTTTTTTTTTACACTGTTTCTAACTTTAACCCTATTTCCACCTCTATCTTCTCTTCTATCTATATTTTTGGACAACAATCCCCTCCATTTTCCCCTCTACTATCCCCTCTCTTTTCTCACCTTTTTCTCCTCTTTTTCCCCTCTATTTTATCATCTATTACTGTATGGGACTGGTGTCCACCCAGCATCGTGATGCACTTGGGGAGCTATGATAGGTAGCGAAATCCAGTTGCGAATGCCAGCTATAACCACACGATACCTCCATACTGGTTGTAAGATCGTCCACCTCTGCTTTGGCATGTGGGTGTGAGGCCAGCAGCCGGCTGGTTGGTCTAGGCCCTTTAAAGGCTGTAGCACCACGAATTTTTTTTATCATCTATTATCCCTCTACTTTCCCCTCCATTGTCCCTGTATTTTCCCTCTATTTCTCCTCTATTATCCTCTCAATTTTCAATCTCATTTTCCCCCTATTTTTCTTCTATTTTCCCTCCATATAGTCTTCCATTATTCCCTCTATTTTCCCGTCTATTTCCTCTTCTGTTTTCCTTCTAATTTTTCTCCACCATTCCTCCATTTTCCCCTGTATTTTCTCCTGTATTATTCCTTCATATTTTAACTCAATTATTCCCTCTATTTGCTACTCTATTATCACCTCTACTTTTCATGTAGTTTCCCCTTTATTTTGAACTCTATTACTCTCTCCATTTTCTCCTCTATTATACCTCTATTTTTCCCTATATTTTCAACTCCATTGCTCTCTATTTTCTACTCTATTATACCTCTACTTTCCTCTCTATATTCTCCTCCATTCTCTCTTCTGTATATCCCTCCTATTTTCTCCTCTATTACAATTCCCTCTACTTTATACTCCATTTTCCCCCTATTTTCTCCTCTATTACCCCCTCTATTTCTTCCCTGTTTCCCTCTTCTTTATCCCCTCTCAATTCTCTTCTATTTTTTCCTCTACTATCCCTCCACTTTGCCCTCTATATCTCCCCTCTTCACTCTTTTCCCTTCTATTTACCCCCTATATAATTTGCTCCTCAGTTCTTTCCCGATTTTATCCTCTATCTCTATTTTCCCTCTATTATCTACTTCACTTTATTCTCTGTTTTCCCTCCATTTCCTCGTCTGTTTTCCATCTATTATCCCCTCTATTTTCTCACTCATACATTTTCTCTCTATATCGATCTATTTGTCCTCTATTTTCCCCTGTATTTCCCCATATATTCATTCCTCTACTTCGTCCTCTCAATTTTCCATCTACATTCTCCTCCCTAATGTCCCTTCTATATTCTCCTCTATTATCCCATATATTTTCCACTCTATTTTCTCCTACATTTCCTCCCCCCCCGTCTTTTCTCGTCTATTGTTCCTCTCTTTTCTCTCTATTTCCTTCTATCTCTACCCCTCCATTTTCCCCTCTATATTACCCTCCATTTTCTTATTTTTTTCTCCTCTATTACACCTCTAATTTTCTTTCCATTTACTCCTCTATTTTCTCCTGCATATTTCCTTTATTATTCCCTCTATTTTCTCTATATTTTCCCTCTATTTTTCTATTCTTTTCTCTAATCTCCTCTCTATTTTTCCTTTATACTTTCTCTCTAGTTTCTCTTTATTTGCTACTCTACATTCTCTCTGTATTTTCCCTCTAAATCCTCTATGTTCCAGTGTATTTTGCCTTTATTTTCTTTCTATCTCCACCTCTATTTACTCTCTAATATCCTCTCCATTTTCTCCTCTATTATACCCTCCGCTCTCCCCTCTACTTTGTCATCTATTTTCCCTCTATTTCCTCTAGCGAGAGATAACAGAGAAGATAACAATAGTTGAGAAAATACAGGATAAAACCTTAAAATGTAACTTTAACTTACATGATGAAGCTCGATCGATGAGAGTAAACGTGGAAATTGGTTCTTTTTTTATAAGGGCTGTGAATATGATTGAGAGTGAAATGAATTTAATAGGTTTATAATACAATTTCGCGTTGTGTTATTATTTTTTCCTTTATTAATTCATAGAATACAATACCATTTATAAGTATTTACAATGAAATTACTGTGTTCCATCCAATGGCGGTAATTCTGGTGAAGTAGGTGAACCGCACCTTCACATCTTTTTTTCGTGTTAAGCCTCCAATTCCAAAACTGTCTACATACATTCTTAACAATTTTCAGGAAACGCCAAAAACTGATACATGTAACTCTTTTCCTAATTGTTTGCAGTGTTCTAATTTTTTTTTATTTTACAGTTCAGAAACACTCTTGTAATGATCGATATTTCAGGAGTTATTTCAGATTTTTGTTTGGATTGAGAGAGTTGTGAAACTGTAGGCTGGAACAAGAGAGTTTTAGAAAATTACACAATTCTTTTTCGTTACTAATATTTTAGAAGAGGCTTCTTATTAACGTAAATAGGACTGCAATAATCTATTACAACTACAATTTATATTTTTTCTATGATATTGAACTCAAATATTAAAATTAATGTTCATACAAAATGAATACATTATTCTGATTGGTTATTACACTTCAGTTCAGATTTTTAAGTCTTCTTGTGCCATAAATAAATCCTCAGTTGCATTTTCTTCTCTGTTTAACTTGAATCACCCTCTATTACAGTCTTGTAAAATGACAAATCAGTCATGTTTCTCCACTCGGAAGCAAAGTGCTTCTTCAGTAAAGTGTTGACATCGGATAGTTTCTGTTCCTTCAAGGGAACTTCATTTCAGAGAGATTCTAGGGTCATTTGCGAAATGTTTTTTCCTCTCTTTAACACCGATTTGAATGCTCCTATATCTGTTAAATAATTTACTTCCCCTTTCACAATCACATTTTTTCCAGAGGCAGTTTTTCTTAGAATGATTCGCTTAGCTGCAGAAAACTGGAAGTGCCACTGTCCAGGAGGTTTGAGACTAGCTTGCATTATTTTCTTCCAATCAAAAATAACAAAATCCTTTCCCACATTTGCACTTTGTCCAATAATTTCTCTATATTCACAGGTTTGATAATAGTACCCCTCTTCCTAATGACTTTATCTATTCTTCCAAAAACTCTATCAGCTGGAAGGAGAGCGTATAAAATGCATTCCTCACTAAACTATATTTTGTTCGACCTTTTATTCTGACTTGCTCAGCTTAGTCTGCGCAGCAGTTGACGTCTGCTGGCGCACTTCAAATGAACCCCTCGCCAGTCAGGCCACGTGGTTAGCAAAGACCAGCTAAGTGTGAATGCTGAAGGTCTGAGGGGGGTTTTCTTTTTCGCCTTCAGTAACAAATCCGATTGCCATGACAACGATTTGCGTACTGTAAATTGCCGACCCTTTTCACGAAGCTATTGTTAAGGCATACTGAAGCAAGTCTTTCTTGGAAAACAGAATCCGTTTGTCGTACCAATACAGGCCCAGTCTGGAAAAGTGTAGGCTTAATATTTTGTAACTAAGTAGGTTAGCATAAAATATTGTGTAAAGAAATTAAATATTGTTTAAATTTAAGGTGTTGCAAATATTATATTTCAGTAGGCTTATTTTCTTAACATTAGCTTATTTTGAATATTGTGTCTTGTGTGTATTTTAAAATATTTTGGGTATCCTTTAATAAAGAAATTTGGCATAAAATTTTAAACAAGGTTGTACAGACCCAGAAAAAAATTTAGGCCACCTGAATTTTGTTTCTGGGTCTGTAGCCTACATCACGAATCTGTACGGACCAATGACTTCATTTTTAGTCTATACATATTCTTGGTAGTGACAAGTGCATAAATTTTGTAGCTTATATAGTTTACACACTAAATCATATAGAGTACAACAAGCTTTTAAAAAATTTACGTTTAAAATAATAATATAACAATTATGAGTTATTTGTGTAACTGGTAAAACTATCTGTATGTAGCCAACAATAATGTTACACCAGACTGAAGAAAAAAAATTAATTCAAATCATGTTACACAAAATGATTTCTGGAAAATAACTGAATACGAAACACACAAAATGTATAACTTAATAAAATAATAACATTTTGCGCCACATTTTATTTAAAACTAAAATTGAATTACCTACTGATGTATCATTTTAGTGGTACACGGAAGTAAAACGGCCAGCATGATGTATGTTGTGGAACATATTTCTTGTAAAGTTGTTCCCACCAGATAGGACGGCCTTCATTCAGATTATACCTAATTGTGAGGTTAGTGTCTATATTTAGGTAGGGAAAACTTTTGCCTGTGACTGGTTTCCATGTAATATTTTGCAACAACTCGTCCCGTTCTGGAGTCGGTGACCTGCAAGAAAAAAATATATTTGTGCAAATGTGATACTGCTCTCCTGTAAAACTTACCATTACGTTACACCAGATTGCCAATACAATAGAGAGGCGAGTCAATAATAGAGATATGGAGAGATAATGTAGATTGGCTGGCTTTTAGAGTGTCAGGCCCGGGATGGTAAAAAACAATATAGCTTGCACTACACTACAATTATAAGAACATACTAGTCTGCACTACACTACGCGCGAATGAATAATTCCTTCAGTAGCTCGCAATAGACTGAGGTGAAATGCACACATGCAATGCCCGACAAACGCCCTCGAACTAGGTGCATACGACAGGCACACTGTACGAGGCAACATTTCTGTATGTTCAGTGGCGTCGTAGATGGAGAGGTTTGTAGATTTGAAGCACGTAAAAGAACCCTACATTTTATGTTAAATTTATCGGAAACTCTTCTCCCACGTAAAAATTTGAAGATAGCACAATGGACCCATATTATGACTGGAACGAAAGACTTCAATTATTCGGTATCATGGATGCTTAATATGTTTATTTCCGCGAACACTTTGAAGTCAAGTTTTTGCAGCATTGCAATGATTATTTCTCTTTATTTACATTTCGTTTTATAGCCTACATCATACTATGTTGAGAAGGTACAAGTAAAAGGAAAGTTTCGTTAATTTTGTTAAACAAATATCGTAGAAACTGAGTTTTACTTCATGACAAAGATCAGAACCATAAGACCAAAATAACACAAATATGCTCACAAATTAGATAAAAAAAAATCGCGTTCAATGCATGTAGCGCAAGAATGGTTCAAGGTCTTGTTTCATTAAACACACTATTGATTGATGGCTTTGAAGGATTAAGATGGTGAAATACAACTAATTATGTTTTTCTGCTTGCAAGACGAAGGATAAACTCATATTATCATAACAATACATTAATTTAAGATTTGAATTACTTACCTACTTACTTACTTACTTACTTATGTAGTTGGTTTTATACTTACCCCGTTTTTGCAAAATTAGTCCACAATTTTACGATACGCTGTGAGGTCAAATATTCCGGAGTTCCAGGTATAAGGTCCACTTTCCAACCTCCAATTTTGAAGAGATATCCAAGGTCATCTGCATGCGACGCACCTATTACACATATATGTCTATCAATTTGAAGACTTGAAGTAACCGACTTCTCTTCTATGATCATCCCCTGTAACCATTTTCATTTTATTGTCTGAAATAGACTCGCTAAGTGTTGTTTTATTTGCATTTCTGTAGGAAAACTACTCCTAATATGCGGAAAGTTTTAAAATAAAATTATACATCCTGAAAATTTCAATATAATTTAAAAATTGTTATGTTAGTGTTAATTCTATCTCTGTAACTTATAAATAGTTATTGGTCAAAGAAATTGAATGTTTTATAAATTAGGTTAAGTAATGATACTGATCCTTGCATCTCCTCACATTTGAATAGGGACAATTTCATTCTCATCCCAATATAAGTTAAGAGTTATTTTGAATATGCCTATTATTTTTATAAGACGAAAACAGTTTTACATTGCTATTAAATATTTTAGCTATTTGAAAGGCAAACGCTTCACTGACAATTTATCATTGATAATGTGAAGAGAAGCGACTAGAAGCATTTGACATGTGGATATGGAGAAGAATGGAGCATGCGAAATAGACAGGCAGAGTAAGAAGTGAAGCTGTTTTGGAAAGAGTGGGTGAAGAAAAAAATGATGCAGAAACTGATCAGGAAGAGGAAAAGGAATTGGCTGGGTCACTGGTTGAGAAGAAACTGTCTACTGAAGGATGCACTGGAAGCAATAGTGAATGGCAGAAAAGTTCGCGGCAGAAGAAAATATCAGATGATAGACGACATTAAGATATATGGATCATATGCGAAGACTAAGAGGAAGGCAGAAAATAGGAAATATTGGGAAATGTTGAGTTTGCAGTGAAAGACCTGCCCTTGGATAGAAATCTATGAATGAATGCGAAGGTTTTTAAATATTTATTATATTGGCCTACTTAAAAATACAAAATGTCCCGGAAATGTTAATTAAAACTAATTGAGAAAACATTTCAACAGAGATATTATTAATGAATTTTAAATACTATTATAGTCACAATCATGCCATGGTATGAAAGAAAAATTTCGCAACCTCGAGCGGGAATCGAACCTGCGACTTCCTGCTCTCCAGTCAGGCGCTCTACCACTGAGCTATCGAGTTCGTCTCACGCCAAAAGGCTTGGAATTATCGTTTCATACTGGCGACTCTGTTATAGAGTACTGTCCATAGCATCTGATCTAGTCAGCACTGTTTATGGGTTGAAAGAAACTTTACAAATGTAATCTTCATCTTACGATGATTATCTCGCAAGTATAAGATTTCAGGCAGGTTACAATAATTCTCTTGAGGAGATATCCCCATATAAGAAAATTTCTTCACATAAAAAGGAGTTCACATAAATATTACTGTTTCAAGCAGCGTTAGAATGATTTTCTAAGGCCATGGAATTCTGGAGCAAATAATAGCGTTGAACGTTGTCAGGTCCTGTGCTTGAGCTAGTGACGTGCAGGATGCGCAGTAGGCCTACATTGCAGTCAGTTAGCTTGGGAAGAAGTCTGGACACACAGTACGTCAGTATGAGAAGTATTACACATGTTACAAAACTCACCTGGGTACTCGGTGCCATCTGCCATTTTCTTGCCAAAATTGGCTGTCCCATTGAATGAGAACTCGTAAGAATATACTGCAGAGTGGGGCGCAGCTTCCTGCTTGGTCGCAGTGCAGTATGCACCATCGATGAAGAGGAGATCAGTGATTACCTGTAACACACAGTAAGACTGCCAGTATCGTACACAAATAACATAGACCAAAGCTCCCTCACTCACACATAATATAGGCATTTAATAGGCCTATAACTCATTTAAATTATAGACCTAATTGTTGTTTTCATAATTATTTTTGTGTAGGCCTACTCATGCAGTTTAAAGCAAAAAAAAATATTTACCTGAACTCTACAAACATAATAATAATAATAATAATAATAATAATAATAATAATAATAATAATAATAATAATTAGAGCCCGGATGTTAGGCAAAATGCCTTTTCTAAACTGTGTGTATGTATGAAACACCTATTAGAGATAAACACGTTTCCACACATTTGGGGACGATAGACCCAATTTTTATTTTGCCTATTTTAAGGTTAAATGCCTTTTTTTTTAGCGTTTTTACGTCGTTATAGTACATTTTCTGTATTTTAATGCATTTAAAATAAACCACACATAAATTATATAAAAACAAAAAGAAACTGTTGTACAAATTAAAAATATACATTCACCTCATGCAAATATTTGCTGAGAATCTTATTCTCCAGCAATATATATGTTTCCAACAAGTAGTAAACTTTTCTCCCCTATCGATTCCATCTTTTAAGTCACTTAACAAAGATGTTTGAACAGTATAACCCTCAGTGCTCAAGTCACTTCGGGATTTACCAGCGAAAGAAAGGGGGTGAGGGAAGTATTAAAGCAAGTCTCCAGGACCCGTTACTGTTTTCGCTTGCACGCACAAGTCACACGTACTTTGAAGTCTCTAATCCCTTCTCACATCCCTCCTTTTGAGACAATACACAGTCGTTTTTTCCGACCTCTGAAAGAAAGTAGAGACAGTAATTCTGAAATAAGTTGTTTTAAGTTTGCTCCAATCGCTTCAGTGGAAGTAGAAAGATCTTTTTCCACCATGAAAAATGTTCTCTCTGACAGGTGGCTCACTATGACAGTTGACAGCTTAAAAAAGCATATTGTTGTGACATGTAACCAAGGAAAGTGAGTACCATATGGGATAGTTTATTAAGTATTTGTCTATTTTTTGTCTGCTTCCATGAATAATAAATGCCTATATGCCTGCCATTTTAACCAAAATAAATATCTAAACATCTGGGCTCTAATTAATAATAATAATAATAATAATAGTAGTAGTAGTAGTAGTAGTAGTAGTAGTAGTAATAATAATAATAATAATAATAATAATAATAATAATAATAATAATAATAATAATAATAATAATAATACTGTACTTGAATTGGCATTTTGCTATGAAGTTATTTACTTGCTGTCCCGTAGTCCATAGTCAACAGACACTTACCTAGGCCTAATAGACATTGCTGCAAATTTTGTTAATTTACACGTATCCTACCAAACTTCTTCAAACACTCAATGAAAATTATTAAATTATGTTTTTGAGAAAGAACCAATACTCGTACAACTTTTTTATATTACTCGTACAACCAAATTTCTTGGCTTATAAATCGATAATGTATTAAATTGGAAAACTCATATTAAAGAAATTACCCCAAACTAAATTCAGCATGTTGTGCTATTAGATCTATGCAAAAGAGAGTAAATATCAATATCTTAAAAACAATAAATTTTGCACTTTCACTCGGTAATGAGTTTTGGAATAATATTCTGGGGAAATTCTACATATAGTAACAGTATATTCCTATAAAATTGTTCAGTCACACGTTAAAAGGTGTTAAAATTTATTAAAAAAGGTTATATACCATTTCGACGCGGTGTTGCATCTTCATCAGCGTCCCACAAATACCTTTTTTCAAAATTTTAACATTTTTTAATGTGTGACTGAACAATTTTACGTTTTTAACAAAGTGTTAACGTGAACTAGAATCAATGAGTATATTCCTACTGCAGAAGAGTAATTAGAATAATAATAGTGCAAAATCTAGAGAATCGCATAGGACTATTTAAAAAACATATATATATAAATAATGCGCATGGCTTGTCAGTATATTTTTTCATTAATAAACTTCCTCATGTAATTGTGAAAACTCTGCAACTAATGCAACAGTTCATAGCATAAATACTCGTCAAAAATGACTTTCATACTCCATTGGCAAGTCTATCATGCTATCAAAATGGAGTGCGTTATATGGCAGTAAAAATTTTTAATATTCCTAGCTTCCCTATGGATATGAAAAACCAAACTCAAAACATAAAATTATTTAAGGCCAAATTGAAGGAGTACCTAATTTTTCACGCATTCTATTCTGTAGGTGAATTTATGACATTTAACAACACTGCATGAATATTTCTGTTCTGTATTAAATTAAAATTATATTTTATTTAACGACGGTCGCAACTGCGAGTTTATATCAGCGTCGCCAGTGTGCCGGAATTTTGTCCCGCAGGAGTTCTTTTAAATGCCAGTAAATCTACTGACATGAGCCTGTCGCATTTAAGCACACTTAAATGCCATCAACCTGGACCGGGATCGAACCCGCAATCTCGGGCACAGAAGGCCAGTGCTATACTGCCTGCACCACCAAGGGCGACTCTTTTCCGTATTAAGTATTGATACTAACACTTTGCGTTGTACTAGTATATTCTAAAACTCTTTTGTATAAGTTATATTTCAACTATACTGTGACTTAAGACAGTAATTTTGTACTAGACTACTGTTAAGATTTTTTTTTACATGTTGCATACTCTAGTTGTGAAGTGATGTACGGTATGAATACCAATACAATATAAATACAATACAATACAATACAATACAATACAATACAATGAAGCCAATTTTAAAAACACACTTTATAAGGAAAACTATAATCTGTGGGCAATAGTTATATTGACGATTTTGATGTAAATTATCTTTACTATATTAGAGTATATGACAAATGACGACAAAGAAGGAAAAGAATTAAAAAAAAAAAAAAAAAAAAAAAGAAACACATTTGAGGTCTGCTGAACATGTACCAGTATTAACCATTTTATCACAGTCTAGTATATACAATCGCGAAGCTCAATACGTACCGGTAGTAAATATGCAAACATTTAGATAGTTGCTCACCACTAGGATCGCTAATATCGCCTCATTACAGGCAATGCAAAATAGTACCATCACAGTCTATTGTTTCTAGCACCCTCAAAACTCAAGCTTCGTGACTGTATATAGTAGACTATGATTTTACTACGATGCATGTGTGTAAATGTATGATATAATCGTGTTAGATTTATATATTAGTATTATGCTATATGATTAAGCAATACTTACATCCATATACTGCAAAGCAAGTGGTCTGGAGTTGTTGAAATATTTATTTTTCACTTCTTCAGCCATTAATTTCGCTTTGGACGGCTTCACTCCTATGTACATGGATAGAGCCAGCTGCAGCACTTTCTCGACCGGTCTTAGCAGCCATGAGATTGGCCTTATCACTGCAAAGAGCAGATTTGAATATGTCAATGTATACACATTCATTGCAACACTGTTGTATATAGCCTATATTACAGCATTCCATTGAAATGGGTACTGCTCATGTAGTTTTCAATTTAAGCCATTTATAAATTTCCAAGTTTCTTTGTTTATCTTCAAGTTAATTAAGTATAGAGGATCTAATTAAACTGTAAGTTAATCAGGGCAAACGGCTTCTAAGCTGGGTGCCTGAAAAATGAGTTCAATGGTTTTTTAAAATTAACATGGGGGCATGGGTGAATACTCTCAAAGCAGATTTAGATATCTGTAATAATTCAAAGAAGTAGGGGTCCTTCTCTTCCCATTTTTTCTTCCCCTAAAAAAATTGTTCCTTTTTTTTTTTTTTTTTTTTTTTTTTTTTTTTTTTTTTTTTTTTTTTTTTTTATAGCAATCGAAAAGTCCAATGCCTTTGAGCTGCTAAAGCCTATATGGAAGAGTGCTGCCTATACAATAAATACTAAACTGAGAATTTTTAACACAAATGTCAAATCCGTGCTTTTATATGGCTGTGAAACCTGGAAAATAACTAAAACTATTATCAATCAACTACAAGTTTTTATTAATAGATGTTTGAGAAACATATTAAAAATATTCTGACTGGTCCAGATATCCAACGAAAACCTATGGTTAAAAACTGAACAAAAACCAGTTGAACTTGAAATTCGGCATAGGAAGTGGGGATGGCTGGGACATACACTTCGCCGACCTCCAGATGACCCCACCAGGAAGGCATTGGATTGGAATCCGCAGGGCAGCAGAGGAATTGGCAGACCCAAGATAACATGGAAACGAACTGTTCTCACAGAAGCAAGAACGATGGGGAAGACATGGAGTGAGATTAAGGCGTTGGCCAGGAATAGAGTCAGATGGAGAAGCTTTCTGAGAGCCCTATGTTCCACCTAGGAATGATGGGAATATTGATTGATTGATTGAATCGAAAAGTCCAATTTACAGCTCTTCGCTATGTAATTTTCATATGCAATTGCCTAGATTTGAATTCCATTCTCCTGCATGAAAGTCGTCGGACTAGCTGGTCGACCAGTCTTGCGCTTGTCCCCATTAAATCGAAACACCGCAAACACATTGGGTAAAGATTTTGGTAAACATATGGGGCATAAAAATAAATGAATAAAAAGGATAAAAAAAAGGTAACTTCGGTGTGATCTGTTCAGAATAGACATTTACACCTTCAAAAGCTGATAAACGGTAAACTTTTTTGTCTTTCAATACATTTAGAATTTTTTTCTATGGCTTCATTAGATATTGAGCTATCAATTAAAAAAATTACAGCGTGATTGATTTATCATAGGAGCTATGACTTGACAAAATGTTAAAGGAACGGAAAATATCGTATTATGATTCTTCCCAGTTTTACAAACACTAACATACGTCAACAAATACACAGGGGTGGCTCGCCCATAAGAGCTGCGGAGCTGCAGCACTCCCTGCTTTGACAGGAAAATAAAAATAATATTTATTTTAATTTTTAGAACAATTGTTACAGCTTTTATTGGTAAATTGCTTTATATTTCATCTGGCCGGGAATATGTACTATTATCTTATGCATAATCTTTTTGCGCGTCGACTGTATTGGAATTTACACTGAATTCAAAGTCGTCCTCGGATCTGCAGGGTGGTCAGCTCATAGAGAGTGTGTCTTGCTTGGTCAGGGGGTAGAGAGGTGAAGGGAGGTGAGGCAGAGGGAAACTGCCGCTGTTTAAAACCCATATTTCGCTGCAGTGGTTGCAGAGCCAGGCAACAAGGGACCTTTCCTCTCCCACACCGCTATTGTAATGCTGCGTCAAATGGATTCTCTGGTCCCTTGAAACTTAATGACAAAATTTTTCTTTTCTTTTCACTTACTTACTGTTGTAGAATCTTATTGAGTTAATATAACGAAATTAATATTCTCTTTTGCCTTATTATTACGTATATATCCAGCCTCTAGCAGAACCTAATATTTGCCTTAACTCAAAATGATTGCACGAGTAGAATCCTTTTGATATAGCACGTAAAATACGAAAGAGACTTCTTTTCCAGTTTTAGAAAATTGTTGACCATCAGTATATCTGAGTGTTGCTTTGGTGTGACGTCTTAATACCGTAACTTAACCAGTGCAAATTTGCAAGCATGAGTATGTGTGAATTATAGAATATTAATCTTATTTTTCTCAACTTTCCCTTACGGAGAATATTGATATAATGAAGTGAAATTAAAGGGTCGTCCGTTACCCGACTTAAATCTTACTTAAGCTTCATCCAGCCGAAGTAGTGCATATATGTAGGGAAGTATAACAATGAAATTTACGCTAAGCATTTGTGGTTACGTGGATGTGAACAAAAAAAAATCTGTATTTTGTTTTCCTTGCCTCCTCTTCGGTGGTGATGCTGCATGGACTAGGAGTGGTGTGACAGATTTAGGACATTTGCCCCTAAAAAGCAAAATGTACGAATCTTCGCAGTCTCACCTGAAAAATGTTGTTTCATTGGCTATGTTACGCAAAACTAACACTGCTGTGCAATTAAGTGAAACGAACAGAACAAACATTCTCAAACATAATCAAGAAGTGAGAAAAAATCGTGAAATTATTAAAAAAAAAATTGATTGTATCAAATTTTGTGGTCAATATGAACTTCCCTTTAGGGGACATGATGGAAAAAACGATTCGAAGAACCCTGATGTGTTTCGTGGGTTGCTACAGTTCGTGAGTAATCTAAACGAGCCTCTCAAAAATCATTTGGAACATGCCACTGTTTAAGGTTATTCTAAGACAATTCACAATGAACTGGTAGATTGTAAGTTGAGTGTCTGCCGACAGACTGAAATCGATGGTATTAGTTTTTCGATATGTAGTGCATTTATTTTTGTCCTATACTTATTAGTAATGGTATCAAGAAATGAAATTTGTATGTACCGAAATCTACTGCAGCTCTCCCAATCCACAAGTTCACGAGCCGCCACTGCAAATACATCATTACTCTAAGTGTTAACTCATGGCAGCATGGCTGCTCTGATATTGATGACATTAACTTACGTTGTGTGAACATTACTGCTTCCTCGTTGTTTATTCCAGTAATGTAAGGAATTTTTAGAAATTTCCCTTCACTGATGAGATTTATCGGAGTATCTGGAAGAAACACTTCGCCGCTGCGAGCTTTGGAATCCACAGTGGGGCCGATTATCGCTGCCACCCTCGGCTGTTGACAAATAATAATAATAATAATAATAATAATAATAATAATAATAATAATAATAATAATGATGATTTAGAGATTAAACATTGTTGTTGTGTCTTTTTCCACATTCAAACAAGAATATGTGAACGTCTTCTTCACGTCACAGTTTTTTCCAACTCCTTTCAATTCAAAGCTTTAAAATAATATCTTCTCTCGTATTTTCTACTTGCTCTTGTGAATGTAACGGTCGGAAACATAAACAAAGAAAGGTTGCATTCACTATCGTCTTACTGAAGAATGTACGTACTACATTTAGAACATCCTTGGAAAAAATACAGTTTCTTTGAATTACATGTTTCTTACCCTTCAGATATTTTGTTCAAAGCAATAATGAAATAAATTCATCAATGAGAAGAAGAATGAAAGAACATCATGCAAATTAGTAATTAATTTTATTTAGTTTTATTAGTCATGAGTAGAGCCTGGATTTTATGTAATATGAAAATGAGAAATATGTACATAAATATGTAATAAATAAAAAAAATATATGTAACTTAAAATCTAAACTATATTAGATGTATTTTTTGCACATTGATAAGAAAACAGAACTAAAAAAATTACAGGTGCTCATGTGATTCAACCTCATTTAATTGTTGTTTGGAGGCGCAATTAATAATTAAATATTTTTCCATATTTTCTGCGGTCATCGATTGTCTTCTGTCTGAATAATATCATATAAATTAGTTTTTATTTTTCAGTCAATCACTTATAATGTTATGATGGCAGAAATGGATTCTGTTACATCAAGATACAATGTTAATATATGTCACGAATATTTTCGACATATTTTCAAGTCATCTTCAGGTGATAGTTGTCTAACAAACAAACATTTGAACTAAGTGAAAATATTATTTAAACACATTATAAAACAAAATAGTCTGACCATGCATACTTTACATAAAATGGTTAAATGGCGTATATGGTCTTAAAATTAAATTGACATACAGACAGATAATTTCATAATTCAGGCACACTACATGCCTCAATATATTGTATTATAATTATGTTCATTGGAAGGCTTTCTATCTGTATGTCAATTTAATTTTAAGACCATGTACGCCATTTAACCATTTTATGTAAAGTATGCATGGTCAGACTATTTACTAGTGTTTTATAAATGTGTTTAAATAATATTTTCACCTAGTTCAAATGTTTGTTTGTTTGTTAGACAACTATCACCTGAAGATGACTTAAAAATATGTCGAAAATATTCGTGACGTATATTAACATTGTATCTTGATGTAATAGAATCCATTTCTGCCATCATAACATGATAAGCGATTGACTGAAAAATAAAAACTAATTTATATTATATTATTTCACAAACTTATCTGAACTCAACACGACTTTTAAATTTCTGACTGAATGTTCTTAAAATGGAAAACGACCTCTCAACAAAACAATGTTCTCGGAGAGCTGCACACACTCACGTTTAAGTATTTTGCATACAGTGGAAAAAGTTGTGTATCCTGGGTTCTTTTTCAATACATCATTACATTTACGAATCCAGCGACCTCCAAATGTTTGGAATACGTCGACCACAGTACCTCTCTTCGTCAACTGGCGAACAGCCTTCTCATTTCTTCCAACTTCCCCGTAAATAGAAAGTATGTCCGTGTATTCAGCGAACGTGTACTCCATTACATGTCTGATTGCAATGAGAAATTAAGAATGCGTTTTACTACAGACTGATGCGCTATCCATTCGACCTGTAAATGAGTCGAGAGCTGGCGAATCCACTTGCACTATAATACCTCCACAACTGCACTCACAATTCCCACCCACAATGTTTAGTTTCCGAGCAGTCTAAAATGGATGAAAGCGATGATTGGCCTAATGCAATTAGGAGCGATCTTTCGCATGTTCTGGCGCAGAAAGGGGAGGATTTCCGACAACAGGCTTATTGGCAAGTATGTTCCTTACAGCACCTAAAATGGATAGACGCGACGATTGGCCTAATGCAAGGTTAAGCCTCCTAGTGACATCAAATGACAACTTTCGAAAGTCGTGGATGGACTTACCAATTAGGAGCGATCTTTCGCATGCTCTTGAGGAAAAAGGGGAGGATTTCCGACAACAGGTATATTGGCAAATATGTTCCTTAGTCTATGTCTACACATTGCGATTTTGCAGGACGACAACAACACATTGGTTTAAATGGAACGGTGCACGCATTGCCGCAGAATAGAGCTTGCGGGAAGGGACTACAGCATGCTGCAGTTCTGCAGGATGCCACACAGCAGGATGTACGACTACAACACATGGATTCAAATGGTGGCGTTCATACAGTACAGTTTTGTTCGATCCTGCATGGGGAGTAACTACTACAAACCAAGCATAGGCGTGCACTCAGCGCAGTTTTGTCTCCCGTATTTTTCTGGATCTGCACTCTACAGTGAATGGAGTATTCGTACACAGACAAACTTGTAAGAAATATTATAATATTGCAGAATAATGCATTTGTATACATGAAACATTTTTTTCTGCAGATACGGTATTGAAGTGTAGGAAATATTCAGTATTGAAAAGAAAATTAAAAATATGTATATTTAAAAAGACACGTTTAAGTTTCGTAAGATGTGTAATTGTGTAAATTTAACGTGTAAAAAGTATTCGAACAGTTCAAACTCTAGTGACGATTAGACCTGTGACTCCCACGCTTTTGATCATGGGAACTTCTTATCACAATTGGGTTCAGTCTCCAGTGGCCAAAGAACAAAAATTGGAAAGCATAAAAGTAACTTGCTGCCCAAGAAAAATATCTAAAGCAAGTGGAAAAGCAATTTTAAGAAAAAAATCCCGTTTCAGTGCACCAAAAATTGCCTGTGATCTTAAACTACAACTAAGTGTAAGTGACAGCACAGTTCGTAATTATTTGAAAAACAATGAATATCGTAATAGTCAGAAGAAAATATTTGTTAATGAAATCATTAGGAAGAAGATTAGAATTCGCGGAGAAAATTATATATATATATATATATATATATATATATATATATATATATATATATCCCCTAATGAGTTCTGGAACAAAGCGAAAGTCACACACGAGAGCAGATTCAGTATTTTTTCTTCAGGTGGAAGATGTGACCAAACACTGGACTCTACTCATTAGTAAAATCTTATTGGTGTCACGAGATTCTAACCTGTCTTCGGCAAGTTGGCTAAACAACAACAACATAATTATACTGAAATTTATTCACTTTATTTTGTACATCTCCTTTATCATATATGTTATACTACAGCCCAAATAACTGAAATAGCTAACTATTGTATTAATAATAATTATTATCTTTGATCGTATGGGATACTTTCCTAAAAATGCCATAACTTTAGTCTTTTTAACAGAGCTTCTTAAACTATATTCTGCAGTAACCTCGCATAAATACCGAATGGCTATCTGTAACTCATCATCTTAAATTGGCAAATATCACTTGTTCATCTGCAAACATTATAGAATTTAAAATCTGTGAACCTAATTAAAATGTATTTCGAGATTGTTTTGCTGATAATAGGATGGCCAGAACTCTTATCGAAATTCTGAAACATAGTGTTGTAAAGATGATGTTCAAGAGTTCATCGAAGGAATTGGACATTCGATAAAATTAAAAAATAACTTATTTTCATACTGTTTTATTTACGTAATTGTAAAATTTAACAAACCCTTCAGTGACACAAAAAGAGTGAACCCAGGATCTTCTTTCTATTGGTTCCTTAGCAAACTAGCAGCTTCACACACAGATCTTGCAGTTTTGACAACATTATGATGACTAGCTGTCAGACTACAATAATGGACCTTCGGTTGGGTCTCAAATTTGTGATCCCCCAAGGGAGGGATTTGTGTCTTTGCAGGAAATGTGTGGACCGATGAAGGGCATCCCGTAAGGCAGGAGTGTAATGAAACGGATCCTGCAAAATCGCAATAGCACCTAAAATGGATCGACGCGACGATTGATCATCTGTAGACGAAACATATCAAGGTGTTCACACAACTAAACATGGACAGAGACATTTATAGCCAGGCAACATACAAAACATAGCGCTTCCATTCTCGACTCGTGCATGATGTCATTGTTCTACATCTAGTACACCAAGTTCCAACGTTGCTTGCTGTTCATGTTTGTCTAAAAAGTAAGGATTACCTGCAGATAGCTCGTGTAGACAAAGTAGGCAAGTTCTATGGCCGGTGCTGTCTTCAAAACCTGTAGCACATCATGTGGGTCCTTGCTACGAGCTCCGAACTCTGCCCCCAGTAGGAATGCCAATTCGACGCTCTCCTCTGGAGTCTGATAAGCCCATGGGTTCAATACGGACCCGCTTTCAGAGATAGCGCTACGGAAAAGACCTGCAAAACATATACACGCAAGTAGGAACATAGGAAGTATGAAAAGATCAAAATTACAATGGACAGGAGTGTGAACACAATAAATAACACACACTCACACATAAAAGCATGAAAAATAATAAACGCAAGAGCACACACTAATATGAACACAAACTTACAATAGACGAGCACACACTACTACGAATGTAAACGAACTTACAAAAGACAAGCGCACTTTAGAATGAGCACAAAACACACACACACGTTGCCTACAACAAACATAGGTTACATGAGTATGTGCACAAGAAATGCACGCGAGTCTGATCACAACAAATATTCGAGTATGATGACAACAAATGCAAGCGAATATGACAACAAACGACACGAGTATGATTAACGTAGGCAAGAAAGTATGACTACAAACGAACTCGAGTATGATACACCCACACGACTATGATGCCAACAAATACATAAGCTTATGAGTATGATGGCAACAGACACACGCGAGTATGAAAACAAACACACGCGAGTATGATCACAATAAATGCACGCGAGTATTATAGCAACAAGCACACGCGAGTATATGCACGCGAATATTATAGCAACAAGCACACGCGAGTATGATCAACAATAAATGCACGCGAGTATTATAGCAACAAGCACACGCTAGTATATGCACGCGAATATTATAGCAACAAGCACACGCGAGTATGATCAACAATAAATGCACGCGAGTATTATAGCAACAAACACACGTGAGTATGATCAACAATAAATGCACGCGAGTATTGTAGCAACAAGCATACGTGAGTATGGTCAACAATAAATGCACGCGAGTATTATAGCAACAAACACACGCGAGTATGATCAACAATAAATGCACGCGAGTATTACAGCAACAAACACACGCGAGTATGATCAACAATAAATGCACGCGAGTATGATCAACAATAAATGCACGCGAGTATTATAGGAACAAGCACACGCGAGTATATGCACGCGAATATTATAGCAACAAGCACACGCGAGTATGATCAACAATAAATGCACGCGAGTATTGTAGCAACAAGCACACGCGAGTATGATCAACAATAAATGCACGCGAGTATTATAGCAACAAACACACGCGAGTATGATCAACAATAAATGCACGCGAGTATTGTAGCAACAAGCACACGTGAGTATGATCAACAATAAATGCACGCGAGTATTATAGCAACAAACACACGCGAGTATGACCAACAATAAATGCGCGCGAGTATTACAGCAACAAACACACGCGAGTATGATCAACAATAAATGCACGCGAGTATTGTAGCAACAAGCACACACGAGTATGATCAACAATAAATGCACGCGAGTATTATAGCAACAAGCACACGCGAGTATATGCACGCGAATATTATAGCAACAAGCACACGCGAGTATGATCAACAATAAATGCACGCAAGTATTGTAGCAACAAGCACACGCGAGTATGATCAACAATAAATGCACGCGAGTATTATAGCAACAAACACACGCGAGTATGATCAACAATAAATGCACGCGAGTATTGTAGCAACAAGCACACGTGAGTATGATCAACAATAAATGCACGCGAGTATTATAGCAACAAACACACGCGAGTATGATCAACAATAAATGCACGCGAGTATTGTAGCAACAAGCACACGCGAGTATGATCAACAATAAATGCACGCGAGTATTGTAGCAACAAGCACACGCGAGTATGATCAACAATAAATGCACGCGAGTGTTATAGCAATAAACACACAGAGTATGATAACAAATGCAAGCGAGTATGATCACAACAACGCACGTGAGTATGATAACAACGGACTGACGCATGTATAACAATGCCTCAAGCACATGTAGATCATGAAAATAAATTAGTATGATGGTAATTACACAAGTAAACAAATGAACATGCGAAAGAAATCACACAAATGAGGTGCTTTATTATTGTATTGGCTAATTTCTTACCACGTGACATCGGTGACAATAGGTGGAAGTGAACACAGGCGGCCCCTGCACTCTGACCGAAGATGGTAACTTTCCTTGGGTCTCCCCCAAACTGAGCCACGTTTTGCTGTACCCAGCGCAGAGCTAAAACTTGGTCCTTCAGGCCGCTGTTGCCTGGTGCGTCCTCTAGCTGCAGGCTCAGGAAACCTGAAGTTAAATTTAATTTACTTCAAATTCAGTCTGTCTCAATGGCAGCTCATGCAGTTGAATTCTAGTCCCAGAGAGGGAACGGAGATATATTTCTGTTTGTAGAGACATTATCATGATTCCTGGTTTATATTATCCGTGGTTCGACAATCCCAAACCATTAATGTAAAATATGGGTAATTATAAAACAATAAAAAGGTCAATAGTCTAGTTACAAAGACGGCCATGTCTATTTGTAAAAAAATTTCAGTAGAGGGCAAAAACTGTTTTCATTAGTTTAAGCCAGCTTAAGACGTTGAATTTTTTTCTACAATATGTTGGAAGCTTAGAATAAATAATTTGCTTCATTTAAGTATTTCATCATCCATATATAAGAGATAATTGAAAAAAAAAGAATCGACTTGGCAAGCTTTGTTACAAAGGATGGGAGGTGACTGTTTTGTAACACAAATGACAGCACATCTCATGTTTGAATAGGGAAACAGAGTGATTTAAAAATTTCAATATCTTTTATCTCTTGAAGAATAAACTGAAACATATTTCTTTTAAGAAAAGTACATTAGATTAGTGCAAACACATGAAATTAATTTGGAAAAAATTCCAACATAATAAATAGAAAACACTACAGAAATTCACTGACTCTTTGGAAGTAATGATATTGCTAATTTTATATAGCTGTATACCAGTTAATTCACAGAACAAAGAAATATTCTCTTATGAGCATGTTTCTATTTACTGCAAGTTCCATTAAAGACGGGTTTTACTGCATAAGACGACCTTAAGTTCGAGCTGGATCCAGTCTAAATATTTTTCCTAAAGCCACCACTGTGCAGGGTCGGATTTAGGTATAGTGCCGCCCCTAATCAGTGCTAAAATCTGCCCCCCCCAACTCCCACAAACAGTTTATGAGCAGCTATTATACAACTTTACAGGGAGTTATACCTGAAAGCTTGATTTGCAGCTATTATACAGGTCATGTTTAGTTTATATTACTTTTAAATGAAATGTTACAATTTAGAAAACAATAAATTATTGGAATCAAAATATATGCATCTTACTAAGTAAGTCTTGTGAAGTATAAAGATTTTCTTTGCACTTTCTTCACAGAGAAAGCATTGATGATGTCATCGATGCAAAGAAACATACCTATTCAAACATATTCGTTGTTGAAACAAAATTGATTTGTGAATGGCAGGCTATGGTTTATTTTTAAGCATTGCTTTTTTAGTGGTATAATTATTACGAATATTTCTAACTTCGATTGGAAGTATAAGGTAAATTGAAAAATAAATTCCAACTCTTTGCGGAATAAACCTTTCATACCGAATTATATAGTGCACATGCTGGAAAGTGATTAAATAGTATTGTTGACGATATATTTTATTGGAAATGTAACTGTGATTTCTGGTTACTATTCATAGTGATAAATAATAAACGCACATCCAATTTGATTTTCAACAATGCATTCTTGTTTATATAAGCAGTTAAATTTAAGCAGTTTCATAGTATAATCACAGTCTAGTAATATATAGTCACGAAGCTCAATAGGTAGGGAATATGCATCCATAGATAGTTGCTAACCACTAGAATCGCTACTATCGCCTCATCACAGACAATGCGAAATAGTACCAGCACAGTCTATTGTTCCTAGTACCCTCAACAACTCAAGTTTCGAGACTATATACCAGTAGCGGCCGGTGATCCAAATCCTCGGTGGGGCCAAATGCAACTAGTTTAAATGCCTCCGAAAGAAAATGTTTATTTATGATAATTATTATTTTGTTATATTATAAATATCATTATTACTGTATTATTATTATTATTATTATTATTATTATTATTATTATTATTATTATTATTATTATTAGTCTATTATTATTACTAGTAATGAAAAATAATAATTTCACTCATCAAATAAGCTGTTATGCTGCGAGTTTCAGTGACTGTTTCAGTATGATGAAGCAACCCATATTATGTATTGAAATTCCCCTTTCTTTCTTTTCTTTTTATTTTTTTCCTTTGACAGCAACAAACAAGGCCAACAGAGAAGTTTATTTTGCATCACATTACCACTGAACCATTTATGTTTCCCATACCAGGATGCAATAGAAACTCGCGTTTTAAGATTATCTGTCAGAAAAATTGTCAGCGATGTCGTAGGTATCTCGGTCGGCTCTCTCTTTATTTAAAACTTCCTTTGCTTCAATATTATTTCTTCTCGAAAAAGGACACTCTAACAATGAATTAACTACACCAGCATTATTTCTGGCATTTGTTTCTGTTTATATTTTCCCGAAATACATAACAACATTGGCCCAGATTCACTACACGAAGTACAATAGTACAACACCCTCGCTTAAGTCATAAACTAAGACATAAGAGGAGAGAATAGTGTGGGTCTCTGCCTGCCAAAGAGCTGAAATATTTGTTATTTATGGCCTATTTAGGAAGACAAGTCACCCTATTCCCACCCCACTCTACCCTTGAGGTCGGCCCAGGGTTGAGAGGAGTGAAACTGACCAGGCCAGACGAATTGTGCCTCAGTTACAACGTTTTAAGCGCAATCTCAAAAGCCCGCGAAGACAAACGAAAATCCAGAAGCAGACCCGGCACGAGCGATCCTGGCCTCATGAACAAATTTTACTGCAAAACAGGTCTATATACATCACAAGCCAGACCCGGCACGAGTGATCCTGCCTCAGGAACAAATTTTACTGCAAAACAGGTCTATCTACATCACAAAGTTTTCAAATGCTTCTACAGCGATATATGCTTCATTCAAATAACTAATACATTATATAAAAACAAAATTTGATTTCAATTAAGCCAAGTGACTGAGGCCTGGCCTCACTTGCCTCAGTCAATCAGCCGCCACTGCTATATACTAGACTGTGGTATAATAACGTGATACTGGCATTACAATATACCTATGCAGCTGCACACTTTCCTTTTACTCTCGCCACTACAGCGACAATGCTATACCAAAACAATATCCCACTTCCACAAGGTGTTCAAGAACAAGCTTCAGAAAGGATTTACCAACAAGTGTTTTAAAAACAAATTTCACTGTAAAATGAAAATGAAAAGAAAAAAAAGGAAGAGAAAGAGGAAATGCCGCCCCCCCCCGGAAATTGCCGCCCTAGGCAACTGCCTAGGTCGCCTAGACCTAAATCCGGCATACTGTGTACAGTTTAAGGTACGAGCTATGCCTGGAAAATGTCATTTCAGTAAATCCTGCTTTCGATATCAAAATTTCGAAACACTCACCCAGCACTCCAAGGCGATAATTGAGCGTGACGACTACAATGTCCTGGTCTACCAGAAAGTCCGCTCCATATATGCTCCTGTCGCCAGCGCCAAGCACGAAGTCGCCGCCATGCACCCACACCATCACGGCTAATGGAGGAGAAGCGTTCAGCTGTAATGTAAAGAATATTTATGTATTTATTCACACTGCAAATGGGTAATACTCGGTGGCAGTGGTAACTGATTACATTCAATAATGACAATTAATAATAAGCCTACATTACAATTAATAATAATAATAATAACAACAACAACAATTGTACTGTATAATAATATTTACAAGGAGCATCCTAAATTGAATGAAGCACAATCACTTAAAATAACATTTAAAGTAAATCTAATTTGTATCTTAACCTAAGTTCGGGTAAACCCACGAGTATATATGATATGTTCATACATGCACAAGTACCTTTCAATACCACACTCATTTCGCTCTCAACTCACTCACTGCACTGGAACTATGACACATTTCACTGACACTGTCCTGTGAGCGCTATTGTAAGTGTATTTACATGAAAAATATTTTTCAGACTGATTTATTATATAACAGGCTGTAATAATTAGTAACAAATTTTAATCTTCCAAACATAAGTAACAGTTACTTACTTTACTTGATTACAAATGGTTTTTAAGGCATTGCCGCTCTCACATAAGCCAGCCATCAATCCCTATCCTGAGAAAGATTAATCGTCCCTACCATCATATTCCACATTTATCAAATCCATTTTAATAATATCCTTCCATCTATGTCTCGACACATAAAAATATTTCTTCTAAAACTCAAAAGGAAACAATGCTTCCACTACATGCATGAACACTACGCCTCTGATGGCCAGAAATATATGAAATATATCCAGACTAACTATAGCTATCCAGTTACCGTCAATCTGCTACCACGTGTTTTTGTGGAGCACTCGCGCATTTTATCATTCATCTGTTTTTCTTCATTGACTCCCCTTCATACTTACTGTATTTAATAGAACTATAATTTGAAAGCGATCACTCTTACCTTAGGTGTGTACACGTTGATGAAAAGGCAGTCTTCCTCGCCCATGTATTTGTTAACCAGGGTGTTGAACTGGGGGCATGGAGATCCCTCCACAGTCGTGTTACGCACACTGCTCCAAGGTTCTGCTGGCTGGGGCGACTGCCAAAAAGCGAGAATTGAGATTTCCGTGACTTCGTTCATTGCAATAATCTGTGTTCTCACATTTATAAAGCTCGGTTCAGTTTAGATATTGAATCGACTTTTGCAAAAAGGACATATGTTACATTTTTGTCAAAATCAGTTTTTCATGGAAACTGTAACTTAGTGAATGGCCAATGGAATAATAATATGAGTAAATTATAACATATATCAGTCACATTTGTAGCTAACTTCATGTAACAAAAATGTCAAGCTCCAATTTTAAGTTTCCTACCTGCTATTATGTTTTTCTTGAATATCTCAAAACATTAAATTTGTAACATGTGTCCTTTTTGCAAAAGTCGATTCATTTAGTTTAGTTTGTTTCACGAAATTCGAAGTTCTTAAGTTCTCTGAGAATTGCAAGCAATTACATTTTGAGTTCTTGAGACATTATTAGTAATTAGTAGAGTCCTGCGTTTGGTTACTTTGAATACAAGTTAGGGTACCTCGATCATACTAGCTTCATGCTGAGGTCTTTCCCCGCACGCTCTGGTATTGTGTTTACATCTATTCGTGTACCTATGTGAATAAATCGGTGTACAACACAAACAGTATTCATGTACAAAATACCACTTGGATTTAATAACAATAAAAATGGTTGTTTCTTTACTTCTGTATGGTAGTGAAACTTGGGTGATTAATAAGATAATTAATAGTAGAATTCAGAGTGCAGAAATGACTTTTCTAAGGACCAATGGCTGTATAAGACTGGATCACATACGAAATGAAGATATCAGAAATTAATTACAGATATATTCCATACATGATCAAACCAACAATATAGAAATAATTGGAAACAACAACTATATCATACGGACCAAACAAGACATAAGAAGACCAAAGAAGAGATGGTAAGAGATGCTGTGAATACGGAACAGGCGTTTCGCCTAAACCGTGTAGTGAAGAAGAAGAAGAAGAAGAAGAAGATGATGAAGAAGAAGATTTAATAACAATAATAACGAAGTATTTTCTTAGAGGCAGCTTATATGCAATAAAAGATAATTTTTTACCACGGTTAGACAAAAGTAAAAATTTTCAGGCCATCCCCTTTACTTTCGAGAGTCACCACATTTTGCCCATTCAGGCAATGAGAAAACCACTCGAGCTAAGATGACACATTTACTGAAATATATTAAACAATATGAAATATCTATGCAATGCAAACACACTCTCTCATAGATGCTCTGTGCTGTCCGCGGAAGCTACTCGTTTATAGTGACAATCTCAGTTTTGAGATGCGCAACAAATGCAACAATATTAATCTAAGAAGCACATTCCAATTTCTTCCTACAACCACTAATGTTAACATTATGTATTAGTCGTAGGCCTAGTGACATAAAAGAAATCGAAGTCAAATAAAATGTTGAACTCAATAAACAATTCAGGCACCACATAATCATTTTCAGTCGCCATGGCTATATGCTGCCCAGAATTTCTCTACCCCTCTTGTTCATTTGAAATATTAGAAATTTTGCTTTAAAATGACAAAAAAAAAAAAAAAAGGCATTTATTAGTACGATACACCTTAAAAAGGTAAAATAGGCAAAATAAAAATTGGCCCCATCACTTTGATTTACTCCAAATCACATTTATGACAGTATTCAATTGCAGGTGGTCATAAATTACAAAAATTGTTATTTTGTTAAATTGTTTGTTATTTTTAATACTTTGTACGGTTTTAGATTTCATGTTACACATATGTTCATAATTACATACATTTACACTGCCTATAATTTTAACCTTGTTTTTCCAAACATATTTTTTAGTGATTTTATTTAAACCAGAAATCATAAGTATTCATTATGTATCCTTGCTTCTATGAGACCTGAAGATGCCATACTCATGGCGAAAACGTTCGTCAATCATTATGTACCATCTTATGTCATAATCTAATGATTTTAATGGTTGATTTTATTGATAAGTAATTCTGACGGTAATAAATCCATTCATACGTATTTAAAATCGTATTAATTATACTTATCGAATCCAACAAACCTTTGAAATTGATTAATTCAATTCAATTCAATTTATTAAGCCATTAAACATACAGTAATAGGCTTCGTCACAAGACAGAAGGGAGGAAAAAAAAAAACACACATTTGAAAATACACATATAATTTAAAACAGTAAAGTTTAATTAGAATGAAAACACAGAACATTTTGAAACTCTAAAATTAATGAAAACACTTCACTCTTAATGTAATAATTTTGTAAATAAATGTAAATAACTTTATTTATTAAAAAACAATTTCGTATGAATTTATGTTAAGAAACTCATCTACAGAGTAGAAAGGATTAATTAAAAGCCAATTATAAAATCTAGCTTTGAAACTATTGGTTGGTAACTTATAATATTGACTGGGAAGCTTATTATATAATTTCATCCCCATGACAGAAAAATTTGTACTAGTTTTATGTAATCTACAGTATGGGATATTAATTTGTTCACTATTTCTAATTTCATGATCATGTACAGTATATTGGCTATTAATGAGTAGTTGTCTATATTTTGTCGAGTGTAAAGGGCTAGGTCGTATATATATATATATATATATATAAATTTATGACAGTTAATATCTGTGATTGTTTGAAAAGAGGTCAACAATGTTCAAGATAGTTTGATTGACATAGAATTCTAATGGCTTTCTTTTGCAAAATCAAGACACTCCCAATTTTGCTACCATTTCCCCAGAAAATTAAGGCATACCTAATTATCGACACACTGAGGTTCACTGAGTATCTAGGTTTCAAAACAGGCAACCCCATTCATCCCTACACCAGCCTTTTTTACAAGTCGCCAGACAGCGATCGGGGAATGCTATGGAATGATAATGATGTTGATGCTTAATCTGATAGCAACTCAAATACGGACAGCCTGTCAAGCAGTCAAAATGCATGATAAAGGATGTGAAATCTTATTGTACCTTGAATCTGGCCTCTCCGACGGGGGGCTTTGCGTAGGGAATACCCATGAAAGCGAAGTAACTATTGTTACTCCGGGCAGAGATCAAAGTCGTGCCTCTGATCAACCCCTGTTGTATGCGGATGACGGGTGCTGGTTCGAGGGCGCTGCACCCAACCATCAGCAGCAGCACAGCCACACTGCAAATACTTCAGTAACATACGAAACAATGTATGTATTTTATTTCGTCCTAATGATCATACAGGATGATGTTGGACAAGTCAAATTAAAACTAGGAATAGTTCTAAAACTAATAAACATTTACAAAATATATGCATGGTGTATAATACTGACAAATGATTGAATACTACCACTAAAATTGTCAAATCTTCACACAATTAACCTAGAATTAATAATTATCTATGAAACCTTTTATCATCTACTATTAATAAATATATACGTACAACTTAACATTTAATAACTGTAATTACTAACATTCAAGATATTCTTGTACTGAATAAAAACAACCGTCCACAAGAAATTTCTTTAATTCTTTTTTGAATTTAATCTCAGCATTTAAGTGTTTAATAGACCCGGGTAATTTATTAAATAGAAGTCTGCCGTTCTAAGAAAAACTTTTTTCAAAAAGAGAACTTTTGTGTCCAAATAGATGCAAATTAGACTTTCTTCTTGTATAGTGATTGTGAATTTGTTCATTTCTGGTAAATTTTTGGAGTTGTTTATGGACGCGAATCAAATCTCGTATAGGTAAATGCAAGGTACAGTGATAATGTTCAGAATTTTGAAATAAGATCTACAGCTTGTGTTGCTGGGAAAATTTAACATAATTCTTATGACTTTCTTTTGAATTTGAAATATTCTGGAACAATGGTTAGAGTTTCCCCAAAAAGTTATACCGTATGACAATAAAGAATTAAAATAAGCAAAATATGAAATTCTAAGTATATCTATATTCACAGATGATCTGAGGATGTAAATTGCAAAGCATATCTGAGAGAGTTTTTTTACATAAGTGTAATATTACAATATCGAAAAATATCTTCGACATCACCTATTACAACGATATTGAAATTTATTATTTTTATAAACCATTTTTGGATGTAAGTATATTTGAAAAATAAGAAATGTTAGCTGTGCTAGAAAGAATGTGTCAAGAAAGATTAATGCTGGAACAGGCCAGGAAGAGAAAAAGGAATTTTCTGGGTCACTGGCTAAGAAGAAACTGCCTACTGAGTTATACATTGGAAGGAATGATGAATGTGAGAAAAGTCTGAAGCAGAAGAAGATATCAGATGACAGATAACATTAAGATAGAGAGACATTATTATGACTTGAGGATAGAAAATGGGGGGTGACTCGTGGCCCACTGGTAGTGTGGTTTCCGGCGAGCGGGTAACCAATACTCCGGCACTTCTACAATACATAACAGTGCTAAAAATAAATGTTCAATAATTTGGACTTACCATGCTCACAGTCGTTGCTGAAAATGGCCCCTAATCTTTCACCAGTCTCATCTAATTTTTCTTCTGTAAGAACACTAATCTAAATAATGCAATTATTGGAAAGAGAGAAGTAAACAAGAAAACAAAAATGCAGATTTATAAAACTGTATATTTACCTGTACTCCTATATGGTGCTGAGACTTGGGCAATGATGGATAAGCATAAAAGTAGGGTGATAGCATCAGAAATTAAATATCTGAGAAAAGTAGTTTGGAAAACTAAGAGAGATAGAGTTAGAAATATAGATATTAGAAATGAACTACAGCAGGCACCAGTGGTAGAACAAATTGAAAGGAAACAACTGAATTGGTTTGGACATCTGGTTAGAATGGGAGATGAGAGGAAAGTGAAAGAAGTATTCGAATAAAGAGTAGAAGGTAAAAGGAGGAGGGGTAGACCAGGAATAGAATGGGAACAATACGTTAATGATGTGGTGAGGAGAAGAGGGAAGGAAATCCGGGAAATAAGAAGATTGGCATTGGACCAGGAGAGATATAAGAAATGGGTGGAGGACCCAACACTGCAAGGCACAAGGGATAGATGAAGAAGAAGAAGAAGACTATGTTTTCTGTTTTATTTTCGATTGTTCAGTGAGCCTGTTTCTTTAAATATTTTAACGAGTCTTTTAATTGTTTCGGCAGAAACTCTTTGGAAACTTTATTCGAAATTTATGTCTTGTTTTCGCTCACGACCTTCTGCCTTTTATGTACGTATTGTACATATACACACGTTCACGCAATGAGAATTTGTTGGTAGGCATTACCTAAATATACTAACTTTGTACACTTGAAGAATCAAGACTTTTATAACACGACTTGTGACTACAGCGAATGCCATATGGCGACTATGCCGCACCTCTAGCAGCCTACACATCACAGACCGCACAGGGAGTGAGCCGCCAGTAACCCACCATTTTCTCGCATCACGTCATAATAATGTCTCTGTATATGGAGACACAAAAGAAGGCGGAAAATAGGGAATACTGGTGAATGCTGGGTTTGAAGTGAAAGACCTACCCTTGGGAGAAGTTATGAATGAAAGAAATTGAAAAATGACAGGAGATTTTTAAATTCCATTGGTTGCAAGGATATGACTTTATTTTTTATGTTTAATTTTATTGAGAGAATTACGAGGATTAAATTATTTTATACTAGTATGTTGTGGATTACTTTATTGATGCTATGCTGCAGGCCATAATTGTACTGATATTAGTGCATGAATCCACCTGTGTAGCTCAGGCGGTAGCGCGTTTGCCTGCTGATCTGGAGTTGTGCTCGGGCGTGAGTTCGATAACCGCTTGGGCAGATTACTGGGTAGGATTTTTTCCGAGGTTTTCCCCAACTGTAAGGCGAATGTCGGGTAAACAGTTTGGGAATCCTAGACCTCATCTCGCCGAACTCCATTTCACGTTCACCAATTTCATGGACACTAAGCCAACTAAAATATACACGAACCATACAGTATATGTTAACTTATTACGCACTATCTCGGACGACGAATTTGCATGTAGGATATTATGAAAAAAATTCGTCTTTTTTAAGAGAAGAAATTGTACACAAATGAAAGGACAGGCAGATGGACAGGCAAATAGGCAAACACACACACAGAAGTGTGTCAAAGATAAAAGTCACTTTTCGGTACTAAAATCTCGAAGCATCTTTTATAGGCCAGAATGGTGGTGATCTGACTTACCCGACTTTCAATAGAAGTTCGGCGCACATCTTCATAGGGCACACTGATCGACATCGCAAGCGAAACAAACGAAAATATTCATCGTTCTACTTGGGTTATCTTTATGTCAAGGTCGCAGATGTTTACATCGCATGGAAACTGGTCGGATGAACTGGAGCACCAGTGACGAGTGAAATAACTTGCAAAGGACAATGCAGACGTTGCAGAGGGTTTTTCTCGGGGTACTTTTGTTCCCCTTCATCATTCCACTAACACTCTCCACCTTTCCCTCGTTTCAGTCTACAAAGTGGTCCACTTAACTCTTTCATCTCTGATAGTGTGTGAAATATTTCGTATATACACAAACCGACAATTACGAGTTAAATTACATCGAAGGGGACATCTGATGCACGTAATGTATTTTTTGTACTTGAAATAATTTTCAAGATATTAGAGTCAACTTTATTTTTTTAAATGGGAACCAACTATGTTTTGTATTGCAAATGTTGTATTGGCATTGTCTAATAACTAGAACTGTGACATCGGTATATTTGTATTAGTCTGAGGTGAACATACGACGTCTCGGACAGAATGTGTTTACCCGACATTCGCCTTACAGTTGGGGAAAACTTCGGAAAAAATCCTATCCAGTAATCTGCCCAAGCGGTTATCGAACTCACGCCCAAGCACAACTCCGGATCAGCAGGCAAACGCGCTACTGTCTGAGCTACACAGGTGGCTTCATGCACTAACATTACACATTCCGTGTTTTGTATACGATTATTGCGTGTTATAAAATTAAGACAATACAATCATTATATATAAGGGTTAATATCGGAAAGGTCTAAAATGCTGGTAAGGTTGAGAATAAATGTTGGAAATCATACTTAAATTTTCACAAATGTAGTAAAACATAAGTCTGAAAAGATGCTTTTTTTTTTAATATATTTAGAGTTCTGCATTACAGTTTTAGAATGCCGAAAACATATATGGCGTACTATTTTGTTTTTTCTATATTTAGGCCTAACTGTTATCGCATCAATTTCGTACCTTACTTTTCTTGCATGTTGTTCGCTTAGTTTCGGTTCCTGCTGCAATAAACAACAACATTCAGTTCAAAACTTTCAAATGAAAATGACTGCTGAGTGTCGGATAGTATAACCTTGTATGCGGAAAAATTGCGTTCAACATCGGCTGAGACCGAGGGTGCGTATGTAAAATATTTCATATTATCAATTTCATTTCTACATCACACAGTAATACAAAAAAACTATGGTTTCAATTCATTATGCAAAATTGCAAAAATTTTATCAGATGATAAGTGCAATTGTTATAAACTTGATGTAGATAAATTTGTGTCACAGATTCCCATCCTCTGTGTGAACAATGTAGTGTACAAACTAATAGGCACCACGAAACATTCTGCCTTCTACTTTATATTTAAAAATATAGTCATTAAATTCCGCTAAGTTCGTGCCCTGCCATTGCACAAAAAAAGCTACTGATGATAATCTTGTACCAACTTCATGAGAATAATCCGTTCAATACATAATGTAATATACACTTAAAAATAAAGTAAAAGTAATTTACTCACCCAGGGAATTTCTCTTGAAATAATCTCCTTACAGCACGAGCCGATTCTGTAAGCACGTAGGAATCATACATGAATACTTTTTGGGGAATAGAATACCTGAATTGTGTTATATTAACTTAATTAACACACTGTATTACGTCGCCTAAAGAACACGTGCTTATCCTGCAAGAGTACAACTCACACTGATGCCCGACGCAACATTCAGTGCGGTGGAGGTGGGAGGCTTAGCAGCTGGTTCCGCCACCTAGATGCAAGCCGTGAAGCGCGGGTGCACGAAGGATTGTTCACCCAGTATTATCAGGCATTACATCTCACTTGACGATATGTGCCAAAGATAAAACAATTGTTTGTATACATCTTAAGTCTTAAGTCTGGTTAGTGTAATATGTTACTAATCAGCGATGTATGCAATCGAGGGGAGAGAAGGAACTGACCACCCTACTCCATTATTTCTTGGCTTAGTTACCTCATGAGCGATGTCTTATTGATGAGGTTCCGATCAATCTTTGGGACTGTTGACTAAACAGCCATAGTTTGTTTAAGTAAAAGGAACCGAACAGTACAAACCAATTTTTAGTCAGGGTTTAGTACAGTGAAACCTATTCAAATTGGAACCTGAATAATCCGAAATCCTGTCTATTTCGGAACAATTTATTGGTTCCGGCGAAATTTGTATATATTATGTGTAATTTTTCCTGAATAAAACGGAAACTGTTCAACGCAGAAACAGAAACTGTCTGCTACTGTTCAAAATGGAAACAATATTTTGGACACACTATATTTTGAAACAGCGTGTAATTTCAAGGAATATACGAAATATGTAGGTCACTAAGATAAAAACAAGTTTTCTTTGCAAAATTCTAGAGGGTACGAGGGTGTGTTGGCCTGTCGGTCATAAATTTTATTACCCTGTTGACTAGGCAGACGAGTCCCTTCAAAGATTTTCAATGCTTCACACCCGTATACTGTCGTAGCTAAACAGAGCGCAAGTGTAGTGATTTGCAGGTAAAAAAAAAAGTTGCATCAAATGTGGCATTAACATTAAGTGATGAAGTAAAAGTTATTGAGATAAAGGAAAATTAGAAACAAAGTCTATGTGAAATAATATTGAAGTACAGTTGTGGAAAACTCAGGTGTAACACTTTAAAAAAATAAAGATCTAATGAGTGAGTGGCGTGCGGCCAATATTGGTGACACAAAAGGAACCAGAAAGCAACTGTTTATGTGAAAATAAATGAACTGTTGTGAGAGTGGGTTCTTCATGACCTTTCAAAGAACAAGCCAATTTCTGGATCTGTTCTGCAAAGCAAGCTATTGAACTGGGAAAGAAATGAAATAAACCAGACTTGAGGCTTCTAATAGATGGCTCCTAGTCTAATTAATTAATAATGTGCAGTGATATGCAGTACAGTATCAGAGTATAGTGTTAGATATTAAATATAATGAGATTAGTAAACTTTAGTAATGTTTAATGACTAATGAGTGAGTTACGATAATATTTATACAGAAAATGAGATTTTAATCAAGATGATTCACCAACGTAATAAGCGACAGAAAGCTGATTTAATGTGATGAGTGTTAAATGGAATATTTTGTACTTCTTGCAGTTTGGGACATGCCATTTTGTTTTTCAAGTATATGAATGACAAAATATTCCATTTTAATGTCACACCTGAATAATACGGAAACTTGTCCACAACGGAAAAAAAATTAGGACCATGTCACTTCCGTCTTGAACAGGTTTCACTGTAGTTGGTGTACACTAATGTTTGTGGAAATTGCAACACCAAAAAGGATACATGTGACTGAAATGAAATTGATACCACAGATTAGGGTACATAACAATATGTAAATGATTAGATTACAGAACTATACCTGATCTGTGACCGTGAGATTTCAGTATGGTTTGAAGCCTCCATGTGCTGCAATCACAGCCTCTAAGCGTTGTGGCATGGAATCAAAGAGGGCTTGGATATGTTCCTGGGGAATCACCCTCCACGCAGTTTGTATGCGAATCCACAAAAGCATCAAGAGTGAGTGCTGGAGAACCATGACGAACAAATTGTCGACCAACCATATCCTAGACATGTTCGATGGGCGACATGTCTGGCGAACGTGCAGGCCAGGGAAGCAGAAATACCCGTCGTTCTTCGAAGAAGGCTTGCTCAATCCTCGCCATATGTGGCCGAGCATTGTCCTGCTGAAATATGGCATGTGGAGTTGCCTGAAGGAGGGGCAGTACCTCGGGCTCTAAAACCTCCCTAATGTAGTGGTTGCTGTTCAGATTGCCCTGAATACGTAGGAGGCGAAATCGCATACTTTAACCAATGGCATCCCGAACTATCACACTACGCATTTGTTTGCTATGCCGCTCAACAATGCAGGCTCTCAGATTGCGTTCCCCACGGTAGCATCTAATACATATTATGCGGCCATCATTATAGGACAAGTTGAAGCAAGGCTCGTCCGAAAACACTACATTTTCCCACTCAGCATGCCAGTGACGGCGTTCACGTCCCCATTGCAGTCTGAAGCGTTAGTGGTTTCTGGACAATGGAAACTGACGCAACAGCATACGAGCCACTAGTCCAGGCCCCAAAAGACGGCGACAAACTGTTGACGCAGACAGGTCCACACCTGTTGCAGTACTCCAATGTCGACTCAACACTGTGGATGAAGCTGTACAGTCCGTCACGGCCATGTGGACAAGATGGCGGTCATCCCGTGCTGTGGTCACATTACATGGTCCAGTACCCGCTCGTCTCTGCATACGACCCTCTTCTATCCACTGGTTCCACACACGCATCACTGTCGTAGCAGCATGCCCTGTATGAGCCGAAATGTTACGGTATGATAAACCTGCTTCCCGGAGACCAACCGTTCTGCCCCATTCGAACTCACTCACGTGCTGATATTGCGCCCTTCCACGTCGACGAGGCATACCTGCACTAGCTTTCACGTTTCCACTTCGTTTGGAAGGTCTGCACTGACTGAGCAAGGCATAACACTGACCTTGCTAGTGACACAAGAGACGTCACTGTTGGGCCTTCGTGTATGCCATCTCTCTGGAAACGTAATCAATTATTATTGGTGGTACACTGTTCTACACATCTCCCGAGTTTGGAGTCGTTCGGGCCATTCTTTCTGGGTGTTACACTTTTCACAAGGTAGCTTGTCAGGATAGAAACAGTAAACACACAGAATTAAAACAACAATCACATGTTTCGTATTGATTTATTTACTTTTTACATTATAACGAATACAGTAATCGGTTAAAGTTTCGTTCGTTTTGCATCCATTGCACGTTGAGGGCTATGCAGTATTGCACACAATTAACTGCATGTTAACATATGGCAATAACAGGTTAGGATGTTTGTGGTCTTGTCATTTTTCATCTCACAATGGAATTACTATTCTTCAAAAGACATGGTCATCTTTACGCTTTACCACAGTGCAATACCATCGAGGTAATACTAACAGTAAGAGGGCTTACAGCTGAGGTGTGCTGGCTTAGAAACTTTTATGTGATAATTGCTTGGTCCATTTACGTTTGTTTGAAGTCGAGACGTGAACACAAATATAATGGGCTATCAAAGCTTATTTTGATGAACTGGGGCATGGTATTTCGGAAGACATTGAAACTTCTCTAAAAATATAATATACAGTTTCAATTAACACAGAAAAGTTGAAGAAGTTGCTTATATAACAAATTTAACATATCATTTGTAATACAAGTATTAAAAACCGAGCGAGGTGTCTCAGACGGTATCACTTGAGATTTGCATTTGGGAGGTTCTGGGTTTGATCCCTGGTGCGACCAAGCTGGTCGAGGTTTTTTGCGTGGTTTCCCCTCGGCTGAATATAACTAATTTTCAGTTAAATAAAGACGAATGCCGGATTGCATCCCAATTACTACGGAACAATAGATGTAATATCACAGTTCATTCCCAACAGTAAACTACGGACAGTTGCGATATGGCCTAGAAGTTATTGCGACTATAAATAAGTAAATATAAAAAGTGTTAAAAGTGTAATAAAGATACAATAATTTATTTAATGTAAAAGGTGTTTTGTACCGTGCCAAAATGCCGTAAATTATAATATTAACAAAGAGGCAATAACGATACTACATTATTAAATTAAAGTTTTTTTTATTCCACTGGAGAGAAAAAAAACCACAACCAATTCATGCTATAGCTGCAAAATATTAAGACACATTGTGGTCGCCTAATTGTTGTACTTACCATGTCAATATAGCACTTTAAAAAAAATTCATACCTTACGTGCTTCGATGCGTTTGAAAGAATAAATTACATTACGCGTATCTTTGAAGGATGAAAATATAAAATAAAGCAATTGGAAAAGATGATCAATGGTAGTTAAAACATCACACACTGTTAAATGTGGTTTGGGACTTTCACGGTGTTGAACTTGGGGCATAATTTTTGGGTTTTTGCACCTTGTTAGTGACGCAGAAACACCCGGCATTTCAGAACTATGAATTGGCTTCATTATCAAAGAAGGCAGAGAGAAGAAAATCTGTCTGATGGAGTTATTTTCCAGTATTTGTAATCAGTGGCGGAGCGTGAAAGTATAAAAAGTGTTAGCACTCACATTATCTCTGGCTGTTATCAGTATCACAATTTTAGTGAATATTTGTGATATAATTGATCTCTTGAATACCTTTCTGCATTGAAATATCGTATACAACTTTCTTTTTCTTTAATTAAATTGTTTAGGGATGGTGCGTATCTACCTTTTACAATATATCTTTCTTCGAATTGTAATTTATACTATCAAATGATTGTTTTATTAATTGTTCTATGATACAATCGCACTCACAAACTGTTTTGATTTATTTCACTATACTAATAATGCCAATTTTGACCTCACATAAGTGTTTACGAAATTGCTAACATGTTCACTTCACACTCACAGCTTTCACTCAGGGTCAAGGGAAGGGCGGAGAGGAAATGCACGCGCACAGCACCAGTTGCTGGTTCCTCCGTTAGCAAAAGAGAGAACGCTAACAAGGACATAGAAATATTCATACGTAACGAAAACCGACCGTTGTAGTTTACATTTTGCGGCCTAACCAAAAAATGATGTTTACATTTTTATTAACAGGAACAAGAAATAACTATAAAATATAACTTGTTTCAGCTAAAATAATTTTTAACAAAGTAACTTTCAAAGTGTTAGCACGCTAACATGAATGCACTGCCACTGTTTGTAATGGATTCAACAGAGATCACCTCTCCCCTCCTTCCCCGATGATGGACACAACATGTAGCTCCGAAACATCGGATATTTCTGCATTGTTAACAGCAAAGAGGAATCGGTAATCTGCAGTTGTACATTACGTTCGTAATGTAGAAGTTAAATTACACTTGTAAACATTGTAAGTTAATATAATAAAGATTAATGAGCAGTTTTTGTACCATCAGAGTAAACCCACAGCAAGCACACCTCTGGCTGTCATTGCGGAACAATAAAAATCATTGGGAATTCGCTGCAACACATGAATAATCAAACCATTCTTGCACTCTCTCCAATATACCACAAACTAAATAAATTAAAAACAAAACAGTGGGCTTGAGATCAAATCTCTGTGTGCTAAAAGAACGGAACTTTGTATAGAAAAAAATATGCAAATGTTCATTGCACGATTTAAAGTTTTAAAATACTGTACCTGATAGTATTGCTAAAACATGAATGGGGGCAAGAAGATCACAACGTTGAGTGTTTTGTTTTAGGAAGAGCTAGAATGTTGTGAACAGTTCTTCTTGGATGCTATGGGACCTGACGAGAGACTTGGGTCCACCAAATGCTCCCGTCAGCGATTCAGACTTAGTGGCTTCTTGGGCACGCTGTGAGTGGTATGCCTCCGAGAAGTCCTGAGACAAACAAGGCAGTCATGGCGATGTATTGCTTGGTGCTCAATAAGGTTTTTAAATTATTTACTACATCTTTCTTATGTCAGAGACTGTGATAGATTGAGTGCGAATTGTAGGATTGAATGAAGAGGATTTTCCCCTAGTGCAGAAATATTACCTTTTTACTGATATATTGCTTATCAGGTCACAGACAGGGATTATATTTCCATCCCAATGAAATTCTCTTAGAGTTTGTGGATATGTAGCCTACAGTTCTAGAAAAAAAATGGCCTGTCTGCATTTCCTAAGTTCCAGATTCAACGCAATGTACATGCTCAGTGCTCAAAAGCAGTGGTACAAACGAGATCGCTTTAGCAGTTACTGAAATTCATTTTACTTTGATTGTTGTCGTAGCCCAAAAGACGTTTTGAAAGATGTGATGAAAATTGATCTATTCCTAATAGTAGATAAGAATTTATAAATCTTGCAGTAAAATTGAATGATGGTAAACGAAATTAATCTACATAATTAATTTTAAAAATTCTCTCTCTCTCTCTCTCTCTCTTGAACAGTATCCAAAGACTATGAGCAAGCAGACTAGCACAAAACTTATTATGAACTGTCATAATCAGTGTTGTCGTATTGTGTCGTATTTCTTTAATAATGGTACTTAGGCATTAATTGTATCTTATTTTAAGATTAATTTAGTACGTTTTGGATTAGTTGTGAAATACCTTTCTGTAATATTATAAAAACAATATTGGGTTGAAAATCGTTGCTAAATCGCAGTGTTAAAAGCTTTAAATAAGTATCTACTTGGGGTGTACTATAAGCAGTAACATAAGTTGCTACCAGAAAGTCAAAAATAGAATAGCAATGGGAAAGGAAGCTTTTAATAGAAAAAGAAGCTTCTTGTACGGACCTCTGGAGAAATAACTAGGAAAGAAACTAGTGAAGTGCTTTATGTGGAGTATGGCATCGTATGGGGCAGAAACATGGACATTACGACGAAGTGAAGAGAAGCGAATAGAAGCATATGAAATGTGAATATAAAGAAGAATGGGGCGTGTGAAATGGACAGATAGAATAAGAAATGAAGCTGTGTTGGAAATAGAGGGTGAAGAAAGAATGATACTGAAACTGATCAGAAAGAGAAAAAAGAATTGGTTGGGTCACTGCCTGAGAAGAAACTGCCTACTGAAGGATACACTAGAAGGAATGGTAAATGGGAGAAGAGTTCAGAGCAGAAGAAGATATCAGATGATAGACGACATTAAGATATGGATCGTATGTGGAGAAAAAGAGGAAGGCAGAAAATAGGAACGACTGAAGAAAGCTGGGTTTGCAGTGAAAGACCTGCTCTTGGGCAGAACACTAATGAATGAATTGTGCTCTGTAAGGAGCTTCAAGAGTCGGCCATGTGTTGTTTCTGTGAGTGCACATTTTCGGACACATTATTATTATTATTATTATTATTATTATTATTATTATTATTATTATTATAACAACTTAGTAAATAACTAAATAACTCATCTTTTGCATGACTACATATTTTCAGTCTTTGCGCTCCTTTTATGTGTGTCTGACATATATAAGGGTCAGCATTACGTATTCGTAACAGAAAATCTGTATTTTGGTTAACATTTTTAACCGGAGTTCATAAATGTTTCCCTTTCAAAGAATGTTAATGTATATATCTGTGGTCGGGAGTCAATTTTTTGTGAAAATGAGATTTTTATATATTCTGAAAGCAGAAACAATTCTCTACAATCTGGTAAAACGTTTGAAGTCAATAAAGACTTCTGATTGGATTTATTGAGCGTCACCAAATGTCCTAAGTACTTTTTGAATCGAGCACACACAGAATAAAGGACTTAAGAATATTTAATACTTTATTCCTTACAAACATAACATGTTTACTTTCCATACTTCCCTATTAAAAAGGTCTAACTTGTATTTTAGCTATTTTATCACATACTGATGCCCTTTCCTTTTAAAACTTTAGGCACCAGGTAAAGAGTCGTATATTGTTTAACATCTATTTTGTTATTCCTTATAATTTACATTTCCAATTAATTTTGACATGAAAAAGGTCTTATGTTTAAATAGTCTCTTCTTCTCAGTTTGGGTTGCAGTCTCAAAAAGGCTTAAGTGCGGCTATTTTTGGAAATAATCAAGAAAATTGTTAAATGAGCAACATTACTTATTTCAGAAGAAATATAAACAAATAATATCCAGGAAAACCTCTTAATTAAAAGAACTCTATAATTGACACCAATTTCAATCTTTCTACTGCTATAAAATTTTTACTTAAGACTTTTTTCCTCTCGGCCACAGATGTCTAATTTGCTTTGCTTTCCGTGGTGTGACACTCCATGAAGGCTCAAGACCGACCAGCCAACTGCTGGCCTCATGTCCAGATGCCTAAGCAGAGGTGAACGCTCATCCTACCAGTACGATGGTAACATGATGTCAACACAATGATTCACATCACCCGCTATAGCAGGTTTACGAAACCAGATTTCGCTACTCACTGTAGCCCCACAAATTTATCACGACACTGGTCGAGATTTCTTTCCCGATCAGGACTCGAACCAGTGTTCATACCATATCCCTAGTCCAAGGTGTGACACCTTAGACTACGCAACTACAGGATGTATATATCTATTGATAAGGAATTAACAACGAAATCATTATTCTCCTTGTTTCAGAAAGAGAGAAAGAGGGAAGGAAAACTAAGTATTTGTTGTTTTTTTCTGTTTATTAACAATCTTACCTTAAGCCTGTTTCCTAAGAACACAGCTCGCTCTCTCTTCTTGATCATGAACTCTGTTGGCAGCAGCCATCTGTGCTCATGGCTTTCTTCAGCGGTTGGGCGTTTGCTACAAGAAAAGGAACTATAGTGAAACAACAGTTCTGATCTTACTAACTAAACGAACAGACATCCAGCTTTACATTACAATCATTTGTTCTATACAAAGTTACTGGCCCTCCTTCATTCTTCTGTTTCTATCTAATCCTTGCCCTTTTCCCTCAGTGAGGGCTATCTAACTGAAGGCCACTTTGAGGGGTACTTTTAGTATCTGGATGGGCTTATGAGATTCTTATTATAATTTTTTTTAATATCTTACTGTGGGTTATACTGGCAATTAAAAATAATTTCAAATCAAAGAAAAAGCTATTGATCCTTTGCGTGTTTGTTTTTAAATAATGTGTTTAATCTGTAACTACAGTCAGTGTATTGTTATTAGTACCTCTTTGTTGTTACCTATTGCTTTAAAAGGAATGTGTTTAACTTGTAATTTTAAGTGAATTTTTCTACTATTCCTTTACTGTTTACATTTGTTTTTAAATCTTTTGTATTGCCCCTACTATTATATATTGTCCTTCAAGAATTTTGTTATTCATTAGATGTAAGTCATTTCTTGTCTTATTATTTTAATTATTATACTTGTTCCTGAATCACGTATGTAACTTGTAACCGTAAATCATTGCTTGTAATATTCCTTTATTACTCTTAACTGTTACATTGTTCATGAATTAAGTATTAATTTGAAAGTGAAAGTCAAACTTTGTTATATTAATCTACTATTGATTATCTTTTTAGGTCGTGTATTTACTCTGAAACGGTTAGACATTCTTGTATATCTTTTGCATTGATTATTCCTCAAACATCTCATTAATCTTTAACAGGATCCATTTTTCATTATGGTGCATTCTTCTACATAATTCATGTGAATTGAGGGGCTTAGAACAAAAAGCAGGTAAGTGACGGAAACCTAGTTTTGAGGAAATTACAGTAAAGTTCTACATGCAATGGAACATTATACACTAGTTTGGTGAAATGATGCCCATATAGCAGCACTGCACAGTGTGATCACTTATCTGATTTTATCCCAAAGAAACATCCTTTTGGGCTATCACAACACGCACTTACCTCATTTTTTTTAATAATGTCACTTACCTGCTTTTTGTTCTAAGCTCCTCAATTGTAACTGTGACCACTATTTTATATTATAACTTTACTATTGTTTATTGGTTATAAAATATGTATTTTGATGCCAACTATAACGCTAATATACCTCAGGGTGAAATAGGGTTTATTAAATTGGATAATAAAAAAAACGAAAGAAAACATACCTACATATATATATATATATATATATATATATATATATACACATATATTATATATGAGGGGCTTAGAACAAAAAGCAGGTAAGTGATATTATTAAAAAAAATGAGGTAAGTGCGTGTTGTGATAGCCCAAAAGGATGTTTCTTTGGGATAAAATCAGGGAAGTGATCACACTGTGCAGTGCTGCTATATGGGCATCATTTCACCAAACTAGTGTATAATATTCCATTGCATGTAGAACTTTCACTGTAATTTTCGCAAAACTAGGTTTCTGTCACTTACCTGCTTTTTGTTCTAAGCCCCTCATCTTGCTCGTCTTGCACTTCCATAATTTCTTTTATTCGTCTATTTCTTAGTTTTTTCCATTTTAGATTTCCCAGCTGATATTCTTAGGACGTCCATTTTTGTTTCCCTAGTTGAAATTTGCCAAACTTCAGCTCCATAAGTTAGGATACTTTGGACTACTATTTGTAATTCTCTATTTTTGTAATATTTTTGCTCTTTTATAAAGAATTAATACTAGAAAAAATCGTTACGATTTTTGTTTAAATCGTTATTTTGTTCTGTATTTTTGCACAATATTAGTCTTTCCAGAGGTAAAAGGTTGTCGAATCATGATGCCATGTACTTGGACACAGAATGAAAAGTGTTCAGTTCATGAGATCGCCAACTTTACCTCTTAAGTGTCCTCTGGATCCAGATAATTGTCACGTTTGTACTTTACTTTCACACTCACATAATTAACAGATTATTCTTGATGATTATTTACAACGTACCTCGGGGCCCTCTTGAAGACCAGCATGAGGAATCTCGTTGCCTCCTGCGTCAGCTCTTTGTACAGGTGCTCAAACCTGTAACGGACAAATGACACATTTTGCCGCGTCTCTTCGCTGTCAGCTCCTCGGAAGGGCGACACACCCGATAGCAGGATGTATGTCACAACGCCCAAGCTCCAGATGTCAGTCTGTGGGAAGGCAGGCTCGTTGTTCAGCACCTCCGGAGCTGCAGCAAAGGTTTTGTCACATTGAAAATTACAGAGAAAAAAAAAAAAAGAACCAAACAAAGAAATGCAATGTAAATAAATAAGGTATGGCCAGAGAGAGACAATAATAAGAATGTACAGAAAAAAATTTTCTCAGTGTGAGTACTACATTGCTCAACTTCAATCAAAATGTCTCCTTTCAGAAGCAAAGCTCCTTACTTACTGGCTTTTAAGGAACCCGCAGGTTCATTGCCGCCCTCACATAAGCCCGCCATTGGTCCCTATCCTGAGCAAAATTAATCCATTCTCTATCATCATATCCCACCTCCCTCAAATCCACTTTAATATTATCTTCCCATCTACGTCTCGGCCTCCCTAAAGGTCTTTTTCTCTCCGGCCTCCCAACTAACACTCTATATGCATTTCTGGATTCGCCCATATGTGCTACATACCCTGCCCATCTCAAACGTCTGGATTTAATGTTCCTAATTATGTCAGGTGAAGAATACAATGCATGCAGTTCTGTGTTATGTAACTTTCTCCATTCTCCTGTAACTTCATCCCTCTTAGCCCCAAATATTTCCCTAAGCACCTTATTCTCAAACACCCTTAATCTTTGTTCCTCTCTCAAAGTGAGAGTCCAAGTTTCACAACCATACAGAATTTCCCATATTTATTCTGTGTTTAATTTCCTCCCGAGTATCATTTATATTTGTTACTGTTGCTCCCAGATATTTGAACTTCTCCACCTCTTCAAAAGATAAATTTCCAATTTTTATATTTCCATTTCGTACAATATTCTGGTCACGAGACATAATCATATACTTTGTCTTTTCGGAATTTACTTCCAAACCTATCTCTTTACTTGCTTCCAGTAAAATTCCCGTGTTTTCCCTAATCGTTTGTGGATTTTTTCCTAACATATTCAAGTCATCCGCATAGACAAGCAGCTGATGTAACCCGTTCAATTCCAAACCCTCTCTGTTATCCTGGACTTTCCTAATGGCATACTCTAGAGCAAAGTTAAGAAGTAAAGGTGATAGTGCATCTGCTTGCTTTAGCCCACAGTGAATTGGAAACGCATCTGACAGAAACTGACCTATACGAACTCTGCTGTACTTTTCACTGAGACACATTTTAATTAATCGAACTAGTTTCTTGGGAATACCAAATTCAATAAGAATATTATATAAAACTTCTCTCTTAACCGAGTCATATGCCTTTTTGAAATCTATGAATAACTGATGCACTGTACCCTTATACTCCCATTTTTTCTCCATTATCTGTCGAATACAAAATATCTGGTCAATAGTTGATCTATTACTCCTAAATCTCCTAGATTTTTTTAACCGGATATTTAAAAATGTTGTATCAACTGTTAGTGATAGCAAGATGAGACTGAGAATTTGCCATTCAACTGTAAGAAAAGTGTACACAAACCCTGATATTCCGTCTCTCCCACTTTGTCGACAATAGTGCCGAGCTTGCTGACTCGCTGTGCAGAGCCGAAGTCGACCAGTTTGACTTGCACGCTGCGCACGGACGCCATCACTATGTTGTCAGGTTGGAGGTTCAGATGACAGTAGCCACGCCAGTGCAAGTATTGCAATGCATCCAGAACCTGCACATGTAACAACGCGCTGATACACACTAATCACTTAAAAGAGAAGTGCTGTGTTGTAGTGTTGGTAGTAATAGTGGTGTTTACGGTGCTGAAGATTGCAGTAGTAATCTAATGTATTTGTCACTATTATAATGAAAGGGAATACAGCAATGGATAAGTCGGGGGAACTGTCTCTATACCAGCAGAGATGATTGGCTACCTAGAAAACAGTGTACCGGTATAAAATACTTGTTAAAAAGGATTTTATTTTGTTTGCAGGATTGCTCCACAAGGCCTGCGGCCTCATTTCTCGAAATATCCATGGTCATAAAATAAAATGTTATTTTTTTACACTTGTACCGTAAATAACTACTAAATACCAGAGACTTGATGTGACATAAGACTCATAGTTTTACTTTTCTTTTGGCAGAAGCTGTATATTAAATATATTTGGTACAATAATGCATCGTAATTATCAGAGGCTAGTCTGATAACCACTAGACCACTGAGGACCAATTTACATAAATAATGACAATTATATTTAAATTAATAATAATAATAATCCGTGGCGCTACAGCCCGTGAAGGGCCTAGACCGACCAGCCAGCTGCTGGCCTCACGCCCACATGCCGAAGCAGAGATGGACGATCATCCAACCAGAATGGAGGTATCGTGTGGTTAGCACGATGATCCCCCCAGCCGTTATAGCTGGTATTCGCAACCGGATTTCGCTACCTATCGTACCTCCCCAAGTGCATCACGATGCTGGGTGGGCACCGGTCCCATACACTGGCCGAAATTTCATGAGAAAATTTCTTCCCCCATGAGGAATCAAACCAGCGCGCATTCCGTAATGCAAGTCCTAGGCGGGATGATCTTTAAATTACTCAGTTTAAATTATTATCAATATTTAACGAATCATGTTATTTTAGAATACAGGTTAGGTACTGTTATTTTATACTTCATTCAATTCTCTGTTTATCGTTACCACAAGATTACATCACAGCCAGACAGAGAGACAATCGGATGCAAACACAATAATTGTGAACATAGTGGAAATGTGTCAAAAGGATCTTGAAATGTGTGGTAATACTGATATTTTAAAATAAATTTTCTTCACTATTACTATGATGTCAATAGAGTAATAAGTGTTCCATCTATCCTCAGACCTGAGTGACGACGGCAGCCACCATCTGCTCTGTGTACTCGTGCCTGCTGGAGAAGTAGGTGACTACGTCGGCTCCCTGCAGTTTCTCCTGCACCAGTACAGCAGCAGGTGAACCTGCACATACCGGTATGTATTATTACACTATATATTTATAATTTACCATAGTTCTTAGATACTGTACAATACAATTTCTAAAATATTTAAAAAAGCTGTTTTGAGATACAAACATTTTTATTTTCACTTTTCCTTTAACAATCAGAATTCTAGTTTACATACAAATGTGAATGAAAATAACATAGATTAGGACACTGTTTATTCACATGATCATGCTTTCCTATAGCTTCTAAGTAGCCTACCGGAAAGTGTAGGTAGCAGGAAATTGCCATTTTGAAGTTGTCATGTTCTCAGCAAACATCACAGAATTGCTATAGGCTGCGTTCAGCCGGGACAGCACTGAGGTAGTGCTGAAATAGCGACAGCACTGAACACCTTGCTGGCAACAGCACTGAAATAGCGGGCGCCATTTTTCGTAGCAAAATTTTTTTCGCTGCAAGCCTGCTGCTAGCCAGCGAAAGTGGAGGGGGTAGGCAACAGCCAATGGTATCATATATTCCGGAGTAGACGGAACAATAGCAGCGTGTTTCTTTGTAAACATAGCGGACATTTTGCAATGGTCGTTCAGGAACTCACAGCTGCTGTAACTCGGCAAAAATGAATAGCTGAATTAGCGCTGTCCCGGCTGAACGCAGCCATAGTTTCGAGTACCAGTAACTGCAAACTTATTTCTATACCTACTGTCTCACATTATTAAAGGAATATGTATTATTACATTCAGCCTACTTTAATTATCATCAATAACCTGTAATCATTATGACTTTTGGTCCACCATTGTGCAGTAACAGTTAGCACGCCTGACCGGGAAACTAGCGGACCAGAGTTCAAAACCTGGTTGGAACAAGTTACCTGATTGAGTTTTTTCCGGAGTTTTCCCTCAACACATGAAGAGCAAATGTTGGGTAACTTTCAGTGCTGGACCTTGGACTCGTTTAGCTTTCATTGTCAGTGGTGAAGCTAAGGCGTAAATAATGGTAGGCTGAAAAATCTGCTTACTTTATATCTTTTTATACAGAAGATGTTTATCACCTTTCCTATCAAACATTTTCGTGACACAAACCCCAGAAGAAGATGATGACCACTTAGATGCTCTACTGAAAAATCGTCTCTATTGACTGTCACCGATATTTGCCTGTAGTCTTGCACAATCAATTTTAAACTCAGAAACCAAAATAACAACACAAAATAAAACCACAATTTCACTCTGTGTGTGGTGTTTACCTGATGGTTTGTAAGCTGCAAGAAGAGATGCTATTCTTTCATGCCTGAAGGAACGCAGTACTTCAAATTCTCTATTGACCAGAGCTTCAGTTTCAGGTTTCAGTTCAAGTATTTTTGCTACTATCACTCTGTCTGACGCCTTTTCAATTCCTTTCACAACCACTGAGAAGCGTCCACTGAAATAACAAGAATATTATCCCTTTGTAAGTATAACATCCTGAACCAGAATTATCATAGTAAAGTATAATGTCACACATTCTTTTTCTCACCCCCTGTTCCTCTTATTTCCTCTTAGTTACAGAATCACCAAAGGGAAGGTTTGTCATTTTTGAGTACCTACCGTATTTCAATAATTTCATTGCTATTCTTGCTTCTTTCTTTCTCTTTATATTATTGTGAATATGAAAGAATTTTATCTCTAATTTCTTTTCTTTGAAACATATCTTATATATTGATTACTTCATATCGAAATTACTATTAATTAAACAGTTGTGTTACTTTAAATATTATAGAAAATGTAGTTCAAATCTTTTAAGTATGAGGAACTATACGAGAAGTATTACAATCCTTTACAACCCAATGCTGAAATTATAAAGTAAAATAGATATACCTTATAAATAATTGGAGATCCCATGTACAGTCAATGAAAATTTCTAGGTTGCCACATAATTTAAAAAAAATGTAAACCAATTGGTAAAAGAAAAGTTTAATTGAAAAAGTAACTCAGATACAGTATTTTATTTAAGCAGCCATAACAAAATTTCAAGTTTTGGGGCTTTATGATGTTGGACAAACATGTTTAAGTAAAGATTATTTGTTGCCTTCGCTTCTGGCTGTCAAAATACCGTTATTATTAAAAAAATATACAGTGAAACCTCTCATTTACGGGCATCGAAGGGACGTAACAATCTGTCCGCATCTGGGAGGTGTCCTTTATTGGGAGGGAGGCTCCCCAATCTAACAGTAAATTTATAATATGCATTATGTATCCCTTCACGCTTTAAATGAAATGTATTACTGTATTTTAATTCTAAATGCAGTCTACTGTATTACAGTAAATTCTATACAACTTCGAACTACAGTAGATAAGACCGAAAAAGGAAAATAAAGTACTGTGCCATGCAATTTTATTCTACAGTTATGCAATACTGTAATTTACAGTTTTAAACTTAACCTTTACGTTCAGGTGCCATGTCTCTCAAAACAGAACAACTGACTGAAGTGAAGAGAATAATCCTACTAACCCTATCATGTGTCGAATACAATTTCACGATCGCGGAAACCTTGGACCCGTCAGACAAGTTAAATTTTGTGACTTTGCTTATCCTCCTGCTTCCAGCTAACAAGAGGTAGCCGGCTGGGCTAGTGGTAGCCTACGAGACCCTTATCGTCTTCTTTCATGTTAAGGCATTTTTGTACAGTTCTCAAAACTAAATTTTCCATTTTTGTAACACATTAAGTTTTTAAATCCAAGTTCTGTCCGCAGTCAGGAGGTAAAGCGAGCTTTAGGACTGTGAAACAGCTGTCCGTATCCGTGTCTGAGAGTGTCCGTAAACGAGAGTTAAATTTAACATTATTTCTATATTATTTCAGTTGGGACATAAAAATCTGTCCGTATATGAGGAGTGTCCGTATCTTGGAGGTGTCTGTAAGGAGAGGTTTCACTGTATATTTCTGACAATTGACATATATATTCAGAATGAAATGATACATATGTTGAAAAAAAACATTCAGTAGTTCAAGAGATTAAGCTGTGGAAGTAGACAAACAGACAAGTGGGCAGATGGAAGATATACAGACAAAGGAACTGATAACAATAAAATTTAGAAAGTGTAGTTCTGTGTAACTCATATAACGAAGTATGACACACACCGAGAAAGCTCCGACACGAAGCTGTACTTCTCGGTCAGCCCTCCTTCACTGCTCCACTCGACTGGCGTCTTCTCCGCCTCGTAGTCCAGCCTTACAACCGGCTCATCCACGACGATCTCCTGGCCTGACTCGGTAATCTCCTGCAGGTGCTTCATCGCCCTCGTCACCGGCACTTTGGGGGCACCTTCAAAACAATACCGTCAACAAGTCTCAATTCTCTGTCAACCAAAGTCTCATGTCCGACTAATAAAAGGTTGAAAGTCCAGAAAACTTACCTGCTTCCTTGGTCCTGACCAGTGGTGTTGGAATGCCCTTTTCGCTCCAGCCAATGCGATTCCTTGCTGCTAGTCTGAAGTGGTGTGTGACATTTGGACGCAAATTACGAACCACATAGAACTCGTGATCAATGTTGTTGGCCACGTCTATCCAGTCCACATTGTCTGTAATATAACAAAATATAATATAATATACTGCTTCCACATTGCGACAAAAGAATGTAGGCTGGAAACAAAGAGAAAATGATGAAGAAATAGAAAGAGAACTAAAAAAGCAAAAAATAAGAAACAAGACGAACAAAATGAAGTGAAGAAGAAAAGAGGGAAAGGAAAGAAAAAAAGGGGATAGAGGAAGAAAATAGAAAGAAAAGAGACAAATAATTGAAACACAGAGAAAATGTATGTAATCATATCACTGATAAACTACAGTAAAACCTGTTTGAAAGACCACCCCTATTGAGAGAGACCACTCCTCCTAAAGACCGATTCTTTAAAGAACCGAATTAAACATCCATAAAACCAATGTAAATCACACCCCTTTTAAGAGACCATCTCTCTCTCCGACCACTGACCAGTGATTGAATAGCCACTTTCTTAATTTTACCCCTTTTAAAAGACCATACTGTATTTTTTAAGTTTACAATTTAGTATTTTATTACATTACTGTAGCCTAATTAAATTCCAAGAAATTCGTTACAGTACTAAGTTAAAATGATGTTTGGAAAAGTTGTTAAGTGGTACCACATTCACACTGAATGCCCATCTCTGTCCATAATCCCTAAAGGAATGTTGGGTTTTGCTAGGAAAAAAGTACAATGACCGTTTGCTAAGGGCTTCGAGGTATGACAAAGGGTTATTTGCACCGCTGTTTAACAGTTTCTTGGACGGTAAGACTTCTCATGCCATATGACGGTTTTACTTTTCGTTTTGTACAGAAAAATCAAATCGTTACTTGTTAATTACAGTACAATAATTGATTTTTTATTCCTCCTACCTATTAGAAAAATCCGGTGATCAACCCACCAATGACGAGGTTGAAGTCAAGAGAGAATTTCAACCCAAAAAAATGTCACTAGAGCCTTATGTAATAGTCAGCTAATTCAACAATCGGCATTACTGAAAGACTGTATGAATAGAGAACACATAAGTGAAATTTTTAACGTGTTAAATGATAGTTTTGAAAATTAGGTTGTAAAAAAAAAATTAAGCAGAGTTCAATTTATGATTTTGTGAAGTGGAGTATGTAATGAATCAAAGAAGAAAATTATGAAAATAACGTAAAATAAGAAATAAAGTTATCATTTCAACCTTTTATTGTTAGCAATATTTCCCATGTTTTTTATTTGATTAACATAGAAACGTTTTTAACCAATTATTTGTGTAAAAAACTCCCCCTATTGAGAGACCACCCCTCTGAAAGACCAATTTTTCACAGAACCAGCAGTGGTCGTTCAATACAGTTTTTACTGTATTGAGTTATTTAAATTAAATAAATAACGACTTCACTGTATTAACATTTTAAATCATGGTGCTATTTCACCTGATTGACTAGTTGCAAATAAGAGCGAAACTAATCAATCAGATAAAATAACACCATGATTTAAAATGTTAACACAGTGAAGTTGTTATTTATGTCATTTAAATAATTTAATAGTTCATACTAAGTTGTTGCCTTCAGATAGTGAGCACTGTAAACTGGCCCTTTTTGAAAGGACTCCACTTAATCGATAATATTTTTCTATTTGTGCACTTTGTATATGTACGTCAGTGGGTGTTGTTATATACAAGTCATACCGACCTGCATTTTGAATTTTTTCGTCCCCCCACCCCCTAAAAAGATAAATATTTCCCTTTACCGCATTTGAAACATACTTGAGTCCACAACCAAACATATGCATAATATTGTGCACTGGTGGCAGAAATCTGCACTGTTCTATGTCTCTACTTGTTTTGCAGTAGCAGTGAGCTCAATTCGGTCTCTGTAACTAATGTTCGGGTCCAAATTCATGATGAACTATGATATAAACCATGTAATATATACCAGTCTCTTTGTACTGCAAGCTGTAGCACAGAACAGCAGAGTTGCCATCGTCTTTCGGTTGTTTCCACCTGAGCAGCACTTCAGTGTCTGAGATTTCAGCAGCTTCGGGCGAGTCAGGAGCCGAGGGAACACTTGCCAGAACGAGCCTGAACAAAGACATGTCAAACATTTAACTGCTAGAAATTGTGTATCCCTCTCCTTTATTTCACGAAAAGCTATAAGGCAGTTCCTTACATTTACTCCGTGTGAAATGAAGGAAGAGAATAGTTCTTACATGAGACATGTAAATTAGTGCTCCTACACCAAATTCTGTCCTTGTTTCACGAGAAGCTACTAAGATTATACATGACTTTGCACATTGCACTGTGTAGCTTACTGCATATTATCGCAATTATTTTCGCATGTGAAAATTATAGTGCAAAACAGTTTACTTAAAGAACTGCTTATTGTATTGGTTATCCCAAAAATAAATGGGGTAACGATAATGGGGATTACAATTACAGAATAAGCGTGAGAGACTATAATGAAAAGTATTAACCCTATTAAAATACCGGTTATTTAATTTCTGCTTCATATACGTATTTGAATTAGACCGTATTAATTTTTAGCACTTTTTTTCTGAAGCGCTAACGAAATTCTCATGAAGCAAATGGATCATGGATATCTTGTTCTCGCAGAATTTCGATTTCTTCCAAGTTCAAATCACTTCTGATAACAGATAGTACTTTGAACTTTGTGACAGTAATTCCGAAGAGTTATAGCTTCAAATACAATAATATGAATTTTAGTTTCCTAACATACCACACCTATTATTAATATATTTAAGTTATTGTTAGAATTTCTTCAGATATTCAATTCTTGAGGGAACACTCCACTAAAAATGACTTTTTCCGTAATCATTTAACCAAATTTTGAGACCATGTTTACTATGTAAATAACTAACAAAATCCAAATTTTTAATTCCGAAATGTTTTTGGCTTTCGACATATTTATTTTTTCTATTGTTTTTAGAAATATTTTAAAACTCAAGTTTTTAGTATAAGATCTCAGTTTTTTAGCTTCCTTTATTTTCAGTTACATTCACAAGACATAGAAAAATATTTCTATGCATTCTTTTTATACAATATGTCATTTATTCACTTTCAAATTTTTTTTTAATTTTTAATACCGGTATATCATTCATTCTATAATTCATAAAAAATATTAATAAAATAAACTAGCACCATTTCTCACAAATTAAATGCGCAGAGACATGCAGGTACCTCATAAATACTTATAGTAAAAATTTCATCCAGATTGATTAATGGTTGGTTGGTTGGTTTCTAATGCCAGGTGTTTGACAATAAAGTCATTTGACCTCTTGCACTCCAATATTTTTCAAAGATATTATCATGACCAGCCACTGAAGCACAGATTTTGAGGTGTTCCGAATCCATTTCTTGGTTTGAGTTGCACAATGGACAGTTAGGGACTGATATATTCCAATTCTATGCAGGTGTTTGGCCAAACAATCATGGCCTGTTGCCAATCTAAATGCAGCTACAGACGATTTTCGTGGTAAATCGGGAATTAACTGTGGATTTTGATGCAGAGAGTTCCATTTTTTCCCTTGGGATTGTGTTATCAAATTTTGTTTGTTGAAGTCTAAGTATGCCAGATTGATTAATATCTGGCATAAAAAAACTGGTGTTGAATGAAGAAAAATGTTGTTGTTTTTTAATGCCAGGCATTTGACAATAAAGTCATTTGACCTCTTGCACTCCAATATTTTTCAAAGATATTGTCACGGTTAGCCACTGACGCACAGATTTTGAGATGTTCTGAATCCAAAACTTGCGGAAAAATGGATTTGAAAGTAAAATTAATATTTATGTAACACATACCTATTAAAATTCTCCTCTGCTACATTCATCTAGTAACTTCAGGGAGCCAACTTTAGAACAAAAAGTTGCTAGATTTGTAATCAGAAATTTGTAAAAAAGAATTCTTTGATGAAAAAATAATTTTGATAGGTTTTAAATCCCATGTCCCCTTACAGTTTTAATTTAAAAGCATTTTTAAGCACATTTGTAATCAGAATTGAACTAAATACATTTGGGGTATAAAAATATACATTCTAAAGATGTGAAATAGGCAATACAATTTTTTTTTGTAATTTTTCATGATTTTCAGTGGCGTCTCCTCTTAAATTCCTTGTATGAAATTTTAAAAGTGAAATAATATATTTTTTCCTTAAAATTTGAAAAACAAATTCTTCAGTAAGATTAAACATATTTCATTAAAGTTATTGGTCGAAAATTTGATTTATTTGTTTTAATAGAAAATATATGTATGGTATGTAGGGTTTTAGAATAGTACTGGTAACTATATTGTGGTTTTTGGAATTACATTGTAAATTTCACATTCCGTGTCACATAGTTAATTTCCAATTGATGCTAACTTCTTGCTGCAGGTAAAGAAACTATCTAGCATAATGCAAGATCAAGACTTTGCTATCTATCAATTACAACACTCACATCATTGTTATGTTGCTATTCCTCACCTTGTGTGCGCTTGAGTTTGACCAACTTTGTTGCGGGCGACCACTTTGTAAATCCCCACGTCCACATTGGATGCAGGTTCGAATCGCAGGATGGAACGGCCTGCATCATCCTCCAGGATCTTCACGCGATGGCTCTCACTGATCACGAGGTCATTTCTGAAAAAGCACAAACGAACATCAATGTGAAATACTTCAAAGCTAAAAATGAAGGCAATTATGCAGTAGGCCTAATTGCAACAAGCACTCTCAAAAGTCTGTTAGTATTTTTTTCTGTCATTCAGGCTACATTCCACCTGACTTTATCACTGTTCCAGCTTCTGCATTTAATGACTTTACTCCAATTTATGATTAAGCTTAATATGACCCTGGTCCAATTTCCAGCAGTGATGTAGGTTTCAATATTTGTTTGTTACGTGAGCTGCTCCACCAGAGCTTCCCTATTGACGCTGTTCCTGTACTGGTATTTCCGTGTAAGATGTGTGAGAAAATGTGACTTACTTGAACCATTGGACGGATGGTTTAGGGTCTCCCACTGCATAACATACAAGTTCGCCAGGCTGTTCGTCTATAATAGGAAGAATCTGTGGCTTTTCCCGGAAGAATGGAGGCTGAAAAAAAAAATTGAAATACTGAAGTGATATACAGTACCACTGTATGTAAGCTAAAGGTATGTTTCTGTTGAAGATTCCTTTAAGGGGATAGTTACAGCTTAATATCTTCAAAAAACATTTTTTTTTTCAAAATATTTAAAAAAAATATGCAGTAAATATTTAAGTTCATTTTGGTGCAAAGTTTATTTTAATATCTGCATTAGTTTTAAAGTTATGAATTTAAATGGAAGTCTCTGCACTAAGCTCGTGCAGCTGTTAGTGAAGAATGGCACACTCGTTTTCCAGAAACTACATTTTCCAAATCCGTTTTCCTCTTTATTCTGAAACTACTGAACAGATTACATGATTTTTTTTGTGAATGTTAGCACATACGAGGTCTGTCTAAAAAGTATCCGACCTTAAATTTTCCCGCGCGAAGTAGTGATTCTAAGGCGGCGCCAATGTGCACGGTGGAAGGAGGAACCGTAATGCACATGCTTGAATTTTTTCACCACATTCGCTTGTGCCAGTCACTGGCTGGTGGTCGCCAAGTAAGGTGCTGTTCTAAGTGTTTGTCGGATTTAGTTTTCTCGCAAGATGACTGAACGAATTGAGCAAAGATACTGCATCAAATTTTGTCAAAAGCTTGGTGATTCTCAAAGTCAAACAATTCGTAAGATTCAACAGGTGTTTGGGGAAGATGCGATGGGTGTAACACAAATTAAAGAGTGGTTCAACCGATTCAAAGATGGCCGCACATCAGCGGAGAGTGAGCAGCGTTGTGGCAGGCCCCAAACTGCTCGGAGTGCAACTGTTGTTGAGAGGGTGCGAAATTTGGTGATGGCAGATCGTCGTTTGACCGTGCGGGAGATTGCCGAAGAGGTTGGAGTGAGTAAAGATTCGGCACATGCAATTTTGCGTGATGATTTGAACATGAACCGAGTGGCTGCGAAATTCGTGCCCAAGTTGTTGTCCCCGGAACAAAAAGACCTCCGTCGTGACGTTGCACAGGACCTTCTGGACACCGCCAACACTGATCCTGGGTTTCTGAACACCGTAATAACTGGAGATGAGTCATGGGTGTACGGGTACGACCCAGAAACAAAAAGACAGTCGTCGCAATGGAAGCATCCCGAGTCTCCAAGACCGAAGAAAGTGCGGCAAGTGCGAAGCAAAATCAAGGTGATGCTGACTGTTTTCTTTGATGTCCGTGGAATTGTGCATCACGAATACGCATCGGAAGGACAAACGGTGACAAAGGAGTACTATCACGATGTTCTCCGGCGACTCCGTGATTCAGTTCGGCGCGAAAGACCAGACATGTGGACGGGGAACAACTGGCACTTGCATCACGACAACGCCCCCGCACATTCATCCCAATTGATCCACACTTTCTTGGCCAAACATGGAATTACAACCGTTCGCCAACCTCCCTACTCTCCAGAAATGGCTCCTTGCGACTTCTGGTTGTTTCCAAAATTGAAGACACCACTGAAAGGATCCCGTTTTGAGAGTAGAGAAGAGATAATGCGGAACGCGACGACGGAGCTGAACACCAATCCAAAAGAAGACTTCCAGAGGTGTTTCCGGCAGTGGAAGGATCGGTGGGCTAAGTGTGTGCAAGCACAAGGGGCCTACTTTGAAGGGGATTATGGTCACAACCCCGTCAGGTATTTGAAATATTTTTTCTGGCTAAGGGTCGAATACTTTTTAGACAGGCCTCGTATATAATCTACAAAACTGACCATAATCGTGCCCCTCAGTTAAATATTTTGCCTAGAAAAAAATAATTTATGGGCTAAAATATCTTCAAAATCTGTTACGTAATTTAAAATATAAATTAAAAATATTATCACTTAGTTAGAAATCTGATGGAGGCAAATTTTGTAGAGCTATCCTTAAGCTTCAAAATGAAACAGCAATACATAAAAATGTAAAAATTGGACGAGTTAAAAGGGAAATGCTCGATTCCAACATAAAGAGTAGCTGTCATTTTGAATAATTGAATAACTGGTTTAATTGCATGCTAAAATTTAGAAAATAGTCTTAATGTATTAAAAAATGGTAGGTTTTTCAGTGTACTAATTTTCAGTTTTGTATAAGCCATGTGGACGAAGAAAAAAATTTTGAATATGGTCAATTTTTCAGTGCATTAAGTTGTACCTACCCCCTTAATGTATTAGGTAGGTAGGTAGGTAGGTAGGTAGGTTATAAGTAAGTCTACTATATAATAGTTCTTGTGAATTCTAAATGTTGTTGAGTGAACAAACGTTGAGTTTTGAGGTACTGATTCAGTTTTGTCTGTACCATGTACTTTCCTTTTTTTTTCTCCTCAAGTAAAGCAAATGCAGATAATTAAATATAACGCTAAAAGACTCAAAAGATTGAAAGAATTATATAAATGTGTTTTTTTAACAGTGAAGTAAGCGCTAGCCAACATGTTGCGGCTTGAATAGAATAATGATAAATAAAAGTTGGAGAACACTGATATGTGACTGACATAGTATACCAGTACCTGTCCTTCTCGCTTGTACTCAATCAGTGCCTCTGCTTCCGCGTGGCCATCCAGCCGTGTCCCCAGCTCCCTCCTCAATCTCCTCAGGGAGTAAACTTCACTTGAGCCATATTGATTGATTCTCTCCTTCCTTTCATCATCAATTTCTTCATCCATGACATCTGTGAAACGACGCCTTTCTCTGATGATTGGTGTCTGTCAAAATGGCAATAGAAAAGGCAAGTCGTAAGATATTTTCAGTAAAATGAGCAGGCTACAGCGTATGTATTAGGTTTAGTTTACAACTACAAACAATATTGCTAAGGATTTAACAATCCATATTATCTATGCATTTTTTTCTTTCAAAGTACGGTAATGGTAGGTGAATGTCATTCTAATATACTACACGAACATTGAAAAATACTTTTTTAAGTATAATCCTAGTACTTACGTCTCATTACCTGGAGTATAAATGAAGTAATTGATACTGAAAAAATTTATTTCGAAGTTTTATAGAAATACACGTTTTCAGCATCTCTTACAGCAAAAGTGATTTCTGGTGTACACTGTATGTCTGTGTATAACCTTTCGTCCTAAATTCTTGGGCGAATTTATTTTTCATATTCATTACATACGATATGTCACTGACCCTAAAAATTAATGGTGTCAATTTTATTTTAATAACTTACTAATTTACAATGGCAATTTATTCGAATGTGACTATAATAAATTCCATACTAATTTACTTACAAATGGCTTTCAGAGAACCCGGAGGTTCATTGCCACCATTGGTCCCTATCCTGAGCAAGATTAATCCAGTCTCCACCATCATATCCCAAGTCCCTCAAACAGGCATTTCTGGATTCGCCCATACGTGTTACATGCCCTGCCCATCTCAAACGTCTGGATTTAATGTTCCTAATTATGTCAGGTGAAGAATACAATGCATGCAGTTCTGCATTGTGTAACTTTCTCCATTGTCCTGTAACTTCATTCCTTTTAGTCCCAATATTTTCCTAAGCACCTTATTCTCAAACACCCCTTAACCTCTGTTCCTCTTTCAAAGTGAGAGTCCAGGTTTCACAACCATACAGAACAACTGATTAATACAACTGTTTTTAAATTCTAACTTTCAGCTTTTTTGAAAGCACATTGAATGACAAAAGCTTCTCAACCGAATAATAACAGGCATTTCCCGTATTTATTGTGCGTTTAATTTCGTCCTGAGTGTCATTTATATTTGTTACTGTTGCTCCAAGATATTTGAATTTTTCCACCTCTTCAAAGGATAAATTTAAGATTTTTATATTTTCATTTCGTATTATGTTCTGGTCACGAGACATAAGCATATACTTTGTCTTTTCGGGATTTACTTCCAAACTTATCTCTTTACTTGCTACAAGTAAAATTCCCGTGTTTTCTCTAATAGTTCATAGATTTTCTCCTAACATATTCACGTCAACCGCATAGAGAAGCAGTTGATGTAACCCATTCAATTCCAAACCCTCTCTGTTATCCTGAACTTTCCTAATGGCATATTCTAGAGCAAAGTTAAAAAGTAAAGGTGATTAGTGCATCTCCTTGATTTATATATAATCTAATTGTGATACACAAAACGATTCCCTACTCACCCGCCAGTCATAGTTTTCATGTCGCAACACAGGCCCCCTGTTGTTGGCCACCTTCATGTACTCTCGGAGTCTCACTGGGAAGTCCACATCGCGCAGCTGCAGGAGATACGTGTCTGGGCCATACTGGTAGCTGCAATGTAAAATATAGCATCAGTAGAACACTAAACAAATTGTTTTGCAACTTTCATGATAATGTTTTATTGTATGCAATGTTTACTAAAATTTTTGAAGGTGCAACTCACTTTTGGGGGGTACTTTTCTATGTGGTCCCCTCACTACATTACAGGTACTTAATCACATTAGGAAAATACAAATCCCTGTAAAATCGAAAACGATAATTTCACTCAAAACCAGTTGATACCATCCAATTTCTGACTTACGCCCTTTTTATCGCGCACCACTGATGGAAAATTATATTAAATACAGTGATTTTTTAAATATAGAAGTACTTGATCCTTGTGAAAGTTTTGTACAGGTTTTTCTATACGCACTTGTGTTTGGCAGAATTGCATTATTATTTTTGCAATAGAAATTTATGGTAGAATTTAGTATACCGGTACTGTACCGGTATTTACTGAATATTCAGCTTTCCTTGGTGTAGCCCAGTCATATTCAATCTTTTTTACTAGCATACCCCCAAAATGATTTTTTTTTTTACCTTTGCACCACCAAACTGCTTTGTAATTATAAATACAAAAAACAATGAAAATATGTAAACTGAAATAATTAGCAATAAATATAATAAAATATATCTGCATTTTTACATACGCAGTCAGTGGGTCAGTGGAATGCATACCTCTTGAGACAACCCTGCTTACCCAGGGGTACGCGTATCAAAGACTGAATACCACTGGTGTAGCCTACGTAACAACCAAGATCCGCAATTGTAACGTTGTGTGGAAGTCACGATCATGAATTCGAATTCCGTCTAGAGCATGGATATTTGTCAGTTGTCAATGTGGTGTCCTTGTCTTCAGTGGAAACTTGGCACTGTGCACCATGTTGATAAGAATGATACAGTGATCACTAGGACTGAAAGTTGATGAAATACTTTTTTTTTAGACATCACACACAATGTAGAATGCAATATTAACTCGTTTGTCTTCAACACGAACCAATAATGCTGGGTAACTTTCGGTGCTGGACCCTGGACTCATTTCACCGGCATTGTCACTTTCATATCATTCAGACGCTAAATAACCTAGATGTTTATACAGCGTCGTAAAATAACCCAATAAATTAAAAAAAAAAAAAAAAACACGAACCAATATAGCCTACGGTACTTTAATTCCCCCCCCTCCCCCCGTCTGTTATTATCTATTGGTCATTTTTTAGGAAATGTTCTACTTTTGTTGCATTTTTGCCCTCTTTTGCTTTTCAATGGACTCTTTTTTTACGGTGTAGTTGTAGTCTATATTCGAGAACCTCCTGAAGATTGTTTACACAATTCGATTGCGTCATACAGAAATTTTCCTTATGGTTGCATCAGCCTTGACTCCTGATCACGTGTGTTGCGTGCTTCCCCCAATTCAGTGCAACAGAACAAGTACTGCAGTCAGCATATTCTATATCACAAGTGAAGAGTTAAAAATGCCGATAGTAAAGCAACCGGCGATAATTCAATCCCGAAACTCCTACGAATTGCGATGGCTCCTTATTGCAATGCTGAGTAAGAGGTATGTCTGGAAATATATTTCAGTTCCTCCTATATTTAAATGTGCAATGACATGATTTCGGAGTTATTCAGTAGTAGTAGTAGTAGTACCGGTAATAGTAGTAGTAGTAGTAGTAGTAGTAGTAGTAGTAGTAGTAGTAGTAGTAGTAGTAGTAGTAATAATAATAATAATAATAATAATAATAATAATAATAATAATAATAATAATAATAAAGTCTTGGTCTTTTTTTAATTGTAATGTCATATTTCTAGAATGTTAACGTCATTTCATAGGTTATTTTTTCAGCGATTTTTAGGTCATCAACTTCCGAGCCATAGTGAAGACTTGTTATGTGTTCACTGTGAATCACTTACTGGCTCTCTGATTTGACACTGCCAACTTCGTAGTCCAGAGGTGGTCTGGGAGGCACTTGTGCTTCCCATGTCCTCGGCTCCTTTGGTTCCTTTGAGGCAGGTGGCGGTGATGGCTCAGGTGTGTACACATGTCCAGGTGGATAAACCATCTTGGATGGATGAGAGAAAGCGCCGCTCAGTGGTCTTCGCCTGAACCATCTTCGACAAGATGCGTTGTGGAACCAGTCCCTGAATGCAGATGAAAGATAAAATGAATATGGAGAATTTTGGTGGAATGGAAGTGGGAAACGGGAGTATACTCCGAGAAAAATCCTCTGCGTCTACTTTGTCTACTACACATTCTATCACGACCAAACCGGGGTTCGAACCCTGGCTGCCTAGATGAAAAACCAGAGCACTACCGCTGAACTATAGACGTGGCAAGCTCTATATTTTATGATGACTAAATACGCAAAAATAGAAAATCTATTTCGAAGTTGAAGTTACAAACATTTCTCTTATACCAGAATATATATCTATTGAAGTAATCCAAATTGAAATGTCAATTTATTGATGACACGTCTGAAATTACTGGTCCTGGACACTGAAAAGTATGAAGAGGCAGTGGTACACATATTATAATTTGTCCTAATTCAGTGCAAAGACTCCATAGGTTTGTCAAAAATTCACCTGTACGAATTGTAGTAGTTCTTGTGATGTTCTGTGCTGATCTTGTACTGGTCCACAGGAATCTTGTCTGCCAACTGCAGCCACGGATGCTTCAGTGCTGTGTGGACGTCCATCCTGTAGACATAACATTTAAGAATCATCTGATAGTATATTATTATCTTTCATAATTAAATATCAATTTTCAGATATGTAACACAAATTGTTTTCTATTTCTCAGATTTTAACCAATCAGTTTCAAAACACAATCCCCCTTAAAAGTACCTTCAGCCTTTTCATATTCTGGTATACTGTACATAGCTTTATTCATTTAAGGGGAGAGTGAACTGAAAAATAGGTAACTTATATGTGGCCTAAAAAGGCGATTTTTGAATTTTTACATTAAACAATTCTAAATATTGTTGTGAATCATTTCACCAAGTTCCATTTTCACATTCCACTTCTAACAGGTGTTTCTACCGCCATTTTTAAAGTCGTGCGTTATTTAAATGCAAAATTACTGTGCTTTTCTTAATTTTCTAACTGATTCTTTGCACAATGAGATAGAGAGTCCATTTCAGATAGTACATATATTTGTCCAACTGATAGAGTTTCAGGATGTATGCTTCCCTATACTATATTATCAAAATATTAACATAAAATTAATATGAATAATTAATAATGTTGATCTTTCTTACACTACAGCTTTGAAAATTTGCATGTATGTACTAAGTAATGCCCAGAACTAGTATGCAAAAAATTATCTTTTATAGTTTAGAAATTACCGAAATTGAGTTCAGTCCCCACTTAATGAACTGCTCAATGTACGGCACATTAAATACTATTTAGCGATTATTATGCTCATCCAAATCCTCTCCTCTCTCTTCCCTTCTGACTTGAGAACCTGACTTTCTTACACAGTGAGTTGTGCACTGACCTGCCATCTGCCTGATACACCAGCAGGAGTCTGATGAAGTCCTTGGCTTCGGCAGAGATTTTCCCGAACCATTCGTCCTTCAGTTCGTATTTTCCCTCCTTGATGCGAGTCAGAGTTTCACGATCATTTATCCCTCTGAAGGGAGAATGTCCAGACAGCAGCAAGTATGTGATCACGCCGAGCGACCACATATCTGCACCTGTTCCCACGCCGTCACCATTCACAATTTCAGGCGATACAAACTCTGGCATACCTGAAACACAATCAAACAGCATGTGTAGTGCAGAACTCTTGAATGTATTGTAACTTGTAGGCCTACATGCTTCTACTCAATGTAGAACAGTTGTTTTCCCAAAGGGGGAAACTTCTTCCAGAAACATGGACTTGGTCTGCTTCCTCTTTTTATCCCTCTCTCTTCCCCCTTCCTATTTCTCTACCTACTACTGAAGAACTATATTTTAGATCTCTCAAGAATTAACATTTCAACTCTCTCTACACAAAAACGAAGAATAAGTGTGTAGACTGCAAATTTGTAGTTTTAAAAGTAAGCTATTTAGTTAGGTGTAATAAGAGCATATCAATATGTTTAGGTATACATATTTATTTTCTTGTTTTCATTGAATCGTTCATCGCTGGCAGTTGTTAAATATCCTACTTATGACATTTTGTCTCATTTTCAAGAATTATAGTCTCCGAATAACAAGATATTTTACACCTACCAAATTTCAGAAAGCAAAGTTTGGCTATTTATGTGCCACACAGAATGTAACTAAGTGATATGACTGATATCCAATGTTATACAAGTGTTAATGCTAATGCAATAAAGAATTTCCTCTTCTTAAATAATTGTTGTAATGTTTAAGGGTAAAGATCGGTGAAATTTTCTAACTTCTACAATTTTACATCAATTAGTCTGAAACTTCTACCACATATTTCTTACAATTTGGACATGCAATACACAAATTTTCACTTTGATATTCCAATTAGTTTGCTTATAATTAATTTTCTGTTGTTTGTTTTAATACTGAATTATAATTGTCCCAATTTTCAAAGTTTACATAATATTTCTTTAAATTTATGTTTAATTTATTCCTGATAGATGTATGTAAAATATGACACATGCTTTTCATATTCTTTCAATTACTTTTTGAGAAAAAAAAAATATTTACTCTTTTAGTTGTTAATTTTTCAGTTTTTAACTCATGATGATTTGAATACTTTCAATAACAGAAGAAAACACATGTGTCAGTTTACTTCACATGCTTTTGTGGACGTATGTGCAAAATTTCACTGAGATTGGAGAAAAACTGCATTCATTAGAGCATTTTGAATGTTAAAAAATGTTGAAAATTGGAAAGTCGAGAGAACGAGTGTCAAAGTACAGCATGTATACGATATATAGTATTGTTCTGGTCCCTTTAAATTCGTCCTGAGAGGCTTTAAATTGTCATAGGGCCAAAATAAGTTAAAAACAAAATTTGTTCGTTATTTTCACCGATCCATAGACTTAAATTAACATAATTTTTCGAGACAAATTTATTTCTCACATCAAGTTTATGATTACCATAGTCAAGAGCAGCAAGTTTGCCATAAGCTATCCTTCTTGCAAGTCCAAAGTCGCATATCTTGAGGTCATCACCACCAGGATGTGAGATGAGCAGATCTCCTATCTGTAAGAGAACAGCAACATTCGAATTCTAGAAAGATGCCGAATATATTTTGAAGTATTTATAAACCAAGTATTCCCTGACTGGTCAGTCAAAGGACTACTTTTTGGTGGCAGGGGTAGTATATCTAAATTTACGTAGGGTACTGGTACATTAAAAGGTTTTGATATTCAACATCAATCTGTGGAAAAAATTATCATAGAATCATCAAAGATTCCTTGAGCATTTTGAATAATCATCTCTACTTTAAATCTAAATATTTTAATATAATATACATTTTGTTTATTACTTAATTTAATAATACAGGTACCTTACGAGCAAAAATTATTTTGGATGGGAAACCTATTGAGTAAGTAAATAATTTTAACTATCTAGGCTGTAATATCTCCTATTTTAAGAAGGAAGATCTTTTTAATAAACTTAGTAAATTTAATTTTATATGTGGCACAATAAAGAGATCCCTGAAATACACTAGAAGAGAAACCAAACTAAAATTCTATAAAGTTATGGCTGTACCTATATTGCTTTATGGTAGTGAATTTTGAACTTTAACCAAGAAAGAAGAAAAAACTATAGAAGCAGCTGAAATGAGGTTTTTACATAGTGTAGCCGGTTGCACACTTTTGGATAAAAGAAAAAGTGAAGCTATCAGGAATGAATTAAATATTTTTAAACTGATGGATAAAATAGAGCAATATAGGAACAATTGGAAGGAGCATGTTCAGAGTATGAAACCAGGCCGAATACCAAAAATAATTTTAGATTATAATCCAGAGGGTAGAAGAAGTGTTGGTAGGCCAAAGAAGAGATGGATACAACTTTTTAATTGAAATCTATGAGTCCGGAATGAGCCTAAATGGCTTAAGCCGTGAAATGTTGATGATGATGATGATGATGATAATAATATAGGTATTTAGTTTATTAAATTTGATTAATGTTTAATGGACACGATTCCAAATGTTCAGTTTTTATAGAAGTTTGCTATCATTTTTCGAAGTTCATATATAATTTACTATATTTCAAAAGTGCTTCGTGTGGAGTGTGGCATTGTATGGGGTAGAAACATGAACATTACGACGAAGTGAAGAGAAACGACTGGAAGCATTTGAAATGAGAATATGGAGTGTGTGAAAGGGACAGACAGAATAAGAAATGAAGCTGTGCTGGAAAGAATGATGCTGAAATTGATCAGAAAGGGAAAAAGGAATTGGCTGTGTTACTGGCTCAGAAGAATATATCAGATGATAGACAACATTAAGATGGAGACATTAAGATGGAGACTAGTCTCGTATGTGGAGACTAAGAGGAATGCGGAAAATAGGAAAGATTGGAGAATACTGGGTTTGCAATGGAAGACCTGCCCTTGGGCAGAAAATTATGATTCAAAACTCAGAAATGTATGTTTTTTTAGAATTGGGATCCATGTGCTCTGCCAATGTTATTGGCCTCATGCTGTTCATAAAAATATATATTCTCATAACGCACAGATAAAATCATAGATTTCAACAAAACTTGGATGTTAAAGATAAGGTTTTGTGAAATTGTTTGGTATGAAAATATTCTCATTGTTTCTTATGGGTAAGCGGATTACGATGCAAATGCATCTAAAACATGTAGAAAATGTAAATATACACTCACTGTGAGGCCAAGATGCGCGATGTTTTGGATGTGCATGTGCTCCAGTCCCCACAGGATCTGGCGGATGTATCCAGCAATGTCAGACTCTGTGATATAAGACTGCTTCGTCAGGTTGTCCAACAGCTCTCCTCCTGCAGCGCTGTTAGGAATCAGTTAAGGAATTATGTGGTTCGAATTAGATTCTGTGTGGCTGTAAGTGTTTACCTTGCATCACAATGAAGATGTCTTGCAGCTCAAAAATATTCTTTGTTTGTTTGTTTTCTTTTATACAGAGCATTCCAGCAATAAGTACCAGTTTATTCTTCGTCCTCTGGGCGGCACTGTGCCTGAGCAACTGCCAATACCTGGGCCCTTAAACTCACGGCGCTTCACTGCATCAAAACTTACATACATACTTACTAACCTACTAACCATAATGTGTTGTATTTAACATTAATTATTATAATATGTTATAAATTAATTACAGAATTTTGTACTCACCCCCATGACATAGCTGCTGAAAGTGTTGACCATTTTGCGCTATACAGACCGTGGGACTGATGCCAGAATCTATGACGAGTCCTCAGCCTCACTTCACTTTACTCCGGTTTGGTCTGATTACCTGATTGGGTTTTTTCCGAGGTTTTCCCCAACCATAAGGCGAATGCCAGGTAATCTGTTGGCGAATTCTCGGCCTCACCTCATTTCACTACATCCCGCCAAAAAATTGTAAAAAATTGAAATTGTAAAAAAATTGTAAAAATTGTAGCCTAACTGTAATCATCCAGCCATCTCTTCTTAGGTCTTCATTTCCTTCTTCTCTTGTGGACTTTCCCTTGTAGTATTCTCTTGGAAATTCTGTTTTTGTCCATTCTCTGTATGTGTCCCAGCCATCTGAACCTCTGGGATATTATAAATTTGACAGTATCTTGTCCCCCAATCAGTTGATTGATTTCTTCTTTATAACGTATCCGCCATTCGTTGTTTTCATATACTGGTCCGTATATTCTTCTTAGAATTTTTCTCTCGAAACACCGTAGGAGATCTTCTTCTACTTTAGTTAGTGTCCATGTCTCAGATCCATATGTTATTACTGGTCGAACTAAAGTGTGATATATGTTTAGTTTGGTTGTTCTTCTGTTTTTTAGTGTTCCCCATAAATAAAAACAGAGTGTATGCAAATAATCCTCGCACATTTGAACAACTGAAAGATAACATCCATGACGCAATTAGACAAATCAGTGCAGTGGAGCTTATGAATATGAAAGCTCTGTATGTTGTTTTACGACGCTTTTTCAACTGCAATAGTTATATATAGCATCTGAATGAGATGAAGGTGATAATGCCAGCGAAATGAGTCCAAGGTCCAACGCCGAAAGTTACCCAGCATTTGCTCTTAATTGGTTGAAGAAAAACCTCAAGCAGGCAATTTGTCCCAATCAGGATTTGAACACGTTTCACGGTCAGGCATGCTAACCGTTACTCCACAGCTGTGTACTATTATTTCTTAGCACATATGCACATAATATTGGATGACTTACGAACAAACAAGCAAAGGCTTTAGAATCTTAATCATTATGGGGAACAAACTAAGCCAAAGAGGTTTTATGATCTTAATAATATCACAGTCTAGTATATACAATCGCGAAGCTCAATACATAGTAAATGTGCAAACATTAGATAGTTGCTCACCACTAGGATCGCTAATATCGCCTCATTACAGGCAATGCAAAAGAGTACCGTCACAGTCTATTGTTTCTAGTACCCTCAAAACTCAAGCTTCGTGACTGTGATAATATTGTGCCATGTGTGCAACGAACTAAACAAACGGAACTGTTTCTTACTTTCTCACTACGTGGGGTATTGAGAAAATATTATGATGTTTCAAAGAGTCAATTTCGACGTTTTCGAGAAATACTGTGCAGATTTTTAATTAATTCTCTAATACCGAAAATCTGACTTTCGATACTTTGTATACTGAATTAATACGCAAAATATTAATAATTTTTGCTATAAAAACGATACTCATGGAAAAGAAAACAGAATAAAATGATAGTTTACATAAAATGTAGTTATGAAGCGCTGGACATGTTCAATACCACCAAATAGTGCAATACCCAACAATTTTTTATGTACAATATGTCTTTCCCAGCACCGAGTATGGGTACGGTACCCATTCTGGAATCCCTGACGAAATAAAAAATTGTAGAATTTCAAATGTTTATTGTAACAACACTATTATGAGCCACAGCCCAATGCTAATGTTATTAGTAGTTAGATCATGAATCAATGTCGCTCCTCTCTTCACTACGGGCATGAAATTTGCCATGCTGCAAGGCCTCTCTCAGTAATATCTGAGCATCAAGAGCAGCTACAGACCGTGCGACCATTAGTTTGATTTGTAATCGCAGTTCTGCAATATTAAAGTAATAATAAACACATACAATACAGTTCGAGTGAACCACAGTGAAAAATTGGTTGTAACCTGAGTTAACTTCGGTATGTGTGAGAAACACTGGCGAGCAAGTGAGTTAATAGCTTTATTGCCAAGAACTCAGCATTAGTTAATAAGAAACATTTCAGAATACGAAGAAAATATACACTGCATGCCTTTGATTAATCACATAATCAGGCACTTCTCTTATTATAGACCCATACTCTATTTGTAACCGGAAACAAAAATGTAACCAACACAACTGTAGTTTCTTTTCTGGAACTAGGTGACATATTCTACATGCCATTGTATCCCTGAGACAGTGCACGATTTCTTCTGAAGTAGGCACTGTGTGACATGCTTCCGATTTGTGTCATATGGCCAAAGATTGCCACCACAATTTTTGTCGCTTTCTCATCGTTGTTTGTGAAGGAAGCTACAGAGTGATGTCTTTCTCACAAGAACCACCACTTCGTATTGACGTAGCTTCCACATTACCAGTGTGATTTTAGTAATCTCTAAGCGTACTTACAACAAGACAAAGTGCAGACAAAAAAGTAAACCTAAAGATACAAAAAAAGAAAGGCTTAAGTTACTAGACTCCCTATTTATGTTCTAAACAGCTGAAAACAAGGATACAGCTCGGTGATAAGGGTGAGAGTGCAGTCAGTCTCATATGCATCTTGCAGCCGAATTATCTTGGGATGGTTCAGCACATTCAGGTATTCCAGTTCATTCTTCATGAATGGACGGAGATCAGATTTACCATGCATAATCTTTGCTGCGTAGTTCCGGCCTGAAATGGAATAGTACCAGTACGATAATCAATATAGTATGAAATAATATTTAACAAACACTGTTTGGTTAAGTGTTTACCGAATGTCTGATCTACAGGCTACAGAAAATAATCTGAAGTCAGTTCTTATGAAAAGTAACTTACAGTTTGACGATTACAACGATAATTATTGGGAAAGCAAAATAACTACACAGTAACTAAAATTTTCTTATTATATGTTCAGAAAATGTTGTATTAGACTTCTTCATTGCTAGTAGAAAAAAAGTTAAAACCGGAACATAAAATTTAAACGTTTCAAGGATGAGTTCTACCTTCGTTTTCAGATGGAACAATCTGGACGAGATGAAAAAAGGTATTCTATCCTTTGGGGTAATTTCAAATAGCTTAATCCACAAATTTTTCTTTTTATGTCAAAGGTAGATTCAAGACAGATTTAGCCATTTGTACTGGTCCCAATGAGTAGGACACCTTTTCTTCTCGCTTTTATTTTTTCACCTGATTCCAGAAGTAGGATACTTTCTTCCTCTCATTTAGATTTCGTCACCTGAAGACGAAGGTAGATTAAATAACCGAAAAGCTCTAAACTTTATATTTTATATTTTTGTTTTTTGACATAGGACTACATTTATGAATTCGGGTCAGTACAGAGGTTTTACTTTTGACTATACAATAAAAGCAAATAAAGGTACGATATAGTGAAAACAGCTTTAATTTTTTAAGTAACAGATTTAAAACAATGATACTTCAATATTATTATAGAGCAAAGAGTCCCATAGCAGTAATACGCAACGAAATCGCGTCCATCTCTAGATGCCGAGATAAATTGGGTGGAATACTGACATGTGGTTGAAAAATGACGTCATCTTCGGGTGTCGTCCGGGGTGAGGGAGGTTGACGTAATATATTCGTACTTGGTGTCATAGTGAAGTGCTCAAAGACATCTACATAAAAAGCGAATTTATTTTATTCAACGAGAAATTAATTTTATATTATATTTTTAATGAAGAAATACACATCTTAAAGATACTACTTATGAACGTAACAAGAAATGATCAAAATCTCAACAGAAGGCAAGAATAGGTCAAAAGGTATCGAACAAATCCAAATTACCAGCACCGAGCAAGACAAACAGTTTCAACAGGCAAGAAAGAAGCTGCGGCTTGCACTGCCGAATAATCTTTGGATTCAACTATCAAACTTGTGCCTGAGCCACCTGGAATTGCAATTCACTTTTGTTCAAAACTATTTTGTTATTTATCATCCAACACATGATGTACTCCTACGCAAATTCAGACTTGAGCCTATATAATACCAGTATATATTTTTATTCCAACACTTCATTTCCATCAAAACTACGAAGTCAAAAAGCACTGAGTTACCTGTTAGTCTCTCCACAGCGTGATATGTGACGCCCTGGGTACCTCTGCCCAGCTCGTCACCGATGTCATAGTAATCCTCGAACGGCTTGCTCTTGGGCTTGATATCCCTGCCCTTGCTGTACGTCAGGTAGCCGTACTCCTGTTCACTCTCTTCTATGTGCACCATCACGCTGCATGATGCTGTCCCTGCAACGTTCCGGGCACTGATGCTGTATAGACCCTCATCTTTCGATATCGCATCGTTGATCACCAACACACAAGTGTCAGGCTCTATGAATTGGATCTGTAATATCAGTAGTAGTAATATTAATAATGGTTATATAGTAGTTATATTACTAAAATAAGGTTACCAGATTTTTTCACAATTTCCAAGGACAGATATCGATATATGAAAAAACTACTTTTAACATTTCAGTTGGTTTGCCATTCACTCATATTGTTTTTATACACTTTAAAGAATTAAAATACTCAGTCATAACCAAATCACACAACACTTCCACATACGTAGAACACATCACAAACGCCAACCACACCTACAGCAACATAGACACAGACATGGAAATTCTACATATCCAATCGAAAAACCAGAACTAAACACACTAGAACAATATGAAATATACAGATACACAAAAGCGCGCCCACAACAAATTCTCGACATACAACTGAATTTCAGAACGCACACACTATTTGACTCCATAGTACACAACACAAACGCACCCCCACCGGGGGTGAAGATACTGGAAGACGCGAGGACCTCGCAGTTCTGAAGATGGCTCCCAAGCCGAAACTAGGCAACTAGGTATTTATAAACTTAGTTCAAATTAACACGTGAAAGTAATCACTATATATTGTATTCCTAAAATACTCATTCTATGTACACACTACATATATTCATTCTACTTAACTATTACTTAAATTACTGGTATTTTCAGAAGAATGAATTATTTTAAGCAGCTCTTCTCCGGATTTACAATTTTGCAGCAAATTTCTGACAGGTCTTGTTGAAGTTTGTTAAGGTAGCAAGCATGGCTAGAACAGTTTCTAAACTCATTCTGGATTTTTGGGATGTCCACATCATGTTCAATGAAGAAAATACTCTCCACTGAAGCATTATTTCCAGGAAACACAGAGATAGTTCAATCAACTCCTAAAGTTGTGCACAGAGAATCATTTCCTCAGAGGAAAATTTTAAAATGTCACTCTATTTTGGGCAAAGATCAGTATTTTCTTCATTCCACTTTGCTATTTTCTTTGAAGTCACATATTTATTCAAGCAAGAAATTTCATCACATAAATTATTTCATCCAAGACTTTCTTTTCAAATTTTTCTCTTTCTGGAGGAGATCTCAGAAATATATATTCCACAGATATATCTTGTGAATGAGTACTTCAGGTAATGAGACATTCAACAGCATTTTCACAAAATTATAATAATCAACACTGAAGATCCTGGGATATCTGGGGATAAATTATTAAAATCAGGGACATTTCGGGGACGAATTTTATTCAGGGACAAAACACAAAATTCGGAGACTGTCCCCGGGAAATGGGGACATCTGGTAACCTTATACTAATAGTAATAGTGGTGATAATTAGGTTGTCTCGTAACTTTTTTATCACTGTTTTTCAGTTAATTCATATAGATCTAATTGCTGTTGTTTATACATAAAACTGGAGTAATTAAGACCGTCTTCAAACCATCCCAAGTTCAAAAACATACGAGGCTAAATGTCTAAAAAATACTAGCTCGACCAGTTCCGACTTATGGCAGCGAGGCATGGACAATCAGAAAAGCTGATGAGAAAAGGCTAACAGCAGCTGAAATAAGATTTATGAGATGCACAGCGGGATGCTCATTGCTCGAATATTGTAAAAATGAAGACATACTGAAGGAACTGAAAATAAATCTTACAGTTCATTTTGTTTAACAACATAGACTTCAGTGGAAGAAACATGTCGAAAGTGGATCGGTCTAGAAGACCTAGATAAATTCTTGCCTTTGTACCAAGAGGAAGGAGAAATTTGGAAAGACCACGTAAACGCAGCATAAGAATGTAGCGGATCCACTTAGGATATAACACGTGAAGGACATGACAATGATGAAATGTTTTGGTGTCTGAAATGTAAATCAATTTACTGCACACCAGAAGGAGATATAAAACTGAAGTAACAAGCTTGAAAAGGGGATAATAAATCAGTTTTCTTTTATGCATCCTAAATTTTAGTCTTTAGAATACATGTTGTTGCTGCGTCTTCTGAGTAATCTAACCTTGATCCTGCTGGAGGACGCGAGGGGCTGCCAGTCCTTGTACCACTTGATTTCAGGATATGGGACCCCCATCACTTTGGCATCAATGCGTCCAGATCTTCGTGTCAGAATGATGGTTTCTTCTGGACGCTTGGTGAACTCTGGATATTCGGCGATCTCCAATTTGACTCTCTGACGAGCCTCTCCATGCTCGTTGGTTGCTACTGCCTCATAGGCTCCCACATCTCGATCCAACATCCTGAAATGATTATAAAAGTATTGAAATGTAAAAATGCATTTTTGTTCAATTATTTCACTTCCTCTTTTTACATCAAGACTATGGACCGGATTTTTAAGAGTATATAATAATATTCTAGCCATTTGTATACACGAGAGCAGCAAGGCAAATGTGAAAATGTCAAACTGAGCGAAAATATCCGGAAAGCAAGCAGTGACTTTATCTGAAGAAGAAATAGGAGTGATGCGAAATGGTATTCAGCAAGCACAGCAGAACTTGACCTCAGTGCAATCGAAGGTAAATAGTGGGCATCAGATGGGAGCAATTCCGAAGCGGGTGAAGAAATTAAGATCCAAATCGAGGCTGACGAGAAGTAGAGTAATGCAAGTAGGAGATAGTACAGGAAGCAGTGATGAAAGAAGAGGGGAAAATAAGGTGAAAAAGCAATATGACTTAAGGAAATGGTGTGGAAAATCTTAGATATTTAGCAGTCAAACTGTAAAAGAGTGGCATGTAACAACAATTTTACATACTGATCAGGAAGAGGAAAAGAAATTGGTTGGGTCACTGGCTGAGAAGAAACTGCTTATTGAAGGGTGCACTGGATGGAATGGTGAACGGGAGAAGATATCAGATGATAGACGGCATTAAGATATATGGATCATATAAGGAAACAAAGAGGAAGGCAGAAAATAGGAAAGATTGAAGAAAGCTGGGTTTGTAGTGAAAGACTTGCCCTTGGGCAGAACACTAAATGAATGAATGAATGAATGACTATCTAAAGCAGGCATCTGCGAAGTACGAAAATATCAAACATTTATTTCCATTTCGGAATATGTAGTTGTTTGCTTTCGCTTTGCTTTATTTCCAGCTCGATATTTTTTTCCTTTTCTCAAAATTTTGCCGTCCTCACGAATTTATCGCTCTGGGCCTATGTGTAAATATGGGCCAGAACCTTCGCTGTATTATTTTATGAACAAAGGGTTAGTATATTTCTAAAAATATTGGATTGTTATTTACTGTCAATTAAAATTTGAGAATAAAAATGTCCTTCACTTAGTTGTTTTAGTATACCTATGCTCTGTTTTTTTTCCCTAAGGTTTAAAAATCCCATTTTGCAATTTTTAGCTCAACAATTCACATATGTGGCTACAAGGGGACATGAAACGGAAAATTACGTTTAACCCTTAATTTGGAAGAAGTCTGTCTCCCATGCTCTTTTTCTTAAACCGCATCGGACTGTAAAGAAAACAACTAATGCAATGTCCATACTATAGTTGTTGTACATTATTTTATAATTGCTTCAATTTATATTTTCCTACCAATTTATTTTCTGTAATTTTATTAAAATTATAGCATAAATTAAAATGTTGTATCCTCTCAAATTGACGGTACTCTGTCAATTTAAGGGTTAAATGTCTTCTTCTAATAGAGACATTTTGCCTGATTCTTTTTAATAATTTGCTGCTTCAATACTTTTCACTTTCTTTTTGGCCGACCTATCCTTTTTTTCCAATTAGAGTCTTATCCCATGCTCTTTTTACATTCTTCCATTTTCCATACGACTTATATGTTCATTCCACTCTAATTTTCTTTTAAATCCAATGTGACATACAGTACTTTCTATTTTCAAATCCTGTCTTATTTTTTCACTTCAAACACGATCTCATAAGTTTTATTTGCTAGTAGGCCTTAATGGCTCATTAAGTGAATATAAGCAAGATTACAAGTGTGTGCTCTAAGCCTTTAATGAAAAACTCCTCACCCACTTGCACATCGTAGCTCTGTCAAGTCGAGCAACCTAGCAGAAGGTTGGGTAACCAATCCCAGGAGGGAACCAGGTCAGTGAACAAAAGTAAAGGAGGACCTGCTACCTTGTAGACTCAATGTCTTGAGAATGGAAAATTCTAAGAGAAGCCAACACTCTGAAATAAAAGTTTGGGGGGGAGGAGCAGATGAGGCTCCATAACTGTGATAAAAAAAAACTCATTTAAAGAAAGGTTACCTCGAAACTATACCACCAAAGGCCCGCACAGCAAGCAAGCACCGTAGGTCAATTATTATGCTCTCAAAACCAATATGTTTATATTTCAAATACAGAAGACATGGAATAAATAGGTTAAACATATAAATTCGAGCTGTAATCCCGACACCATCAAATTATTGGATAATACTGTAAATCCATTCATGCTATAAGCACAGAAAAAATTTACCTATTAATAAAGAGGGTAGCTTGACCATTTCTTGTGTAGCTGGTGTCGTATTGGCCGCCAGATTCAATCAACTTATCATTGAAGTAGTACGTCATCTTGGGCTTCGGATAGCCGTACACAAACCAAAACAGGCTGCAGTTGTGGTTCTTCACACCATACTGTGTGTCATGCTCCTGCCTCAGGAACCTGTAGCAACATTATTTAATTATTGATTTTTATCTACTTCACCACCTACCCACTCAACAATATTAGTATGATATAGATATAGGCGTAATATGTTAAATTAATTCTAATATGCAGAAGAAGAAGAAGTCGCATTTTGTAGAATGTTTGAAGTCTCAAGTTTTATTTTACTGTACGAGTATACAAGTAAAGTATAAAGATAGGACAGGGGCGGTTATTCAGGTGAAGTAGGTGAAGTGCCACTTCACCTATTTACGTGTGAAACACAATTTCATCTCATATTAATAATTAATTCTAGTTATTACCGATACCGTATTTCTAAAATAAAAAAAATCCTTTTCAGCCGTTATGAACAGTGTTTAGTTGTATAAATAGTACCTGTAACTGTCTGGTGAATAGAATAATGTCAACTGTTACAAGCGCCGAGCAGTGACTGTTGGAACTTACAATACTGTAAAGGTGAAATTATTTGGGCTCCCATTCTCATACAGCATTTGGTTTCCATGGTAATGTGACGTCACGCACTAAAGAAAGATTGTATGAGTGAAGTGCCTTTTCTGAGTCTTTCAGTTACAGAGAACTGTCAGACTTGTAGGTGGAGTAACCAGTTTGCAGATCTAACGGTACTAATAACAGAGAAGGATTGAAGCTGGCCTCCAAGGCCAGGGGCTATTGTTTAAGGGCTATGAAATTTTACAGTATGTACTACCTGACTCGAGAATAGTATCCTCATTCCTCATTAAATAATTTTTCCCTCCAAATATGAGTTTCTTATTAAACCGAACTTGGCTTGACTTCTCTTACCAAACGTGACTACGAAATTGACAATTATGTTTTATTATATCTGAATATTTGAAACACATTAATGTTATACCATAAAATGACTGGTTTAAAATGGTCTAGGTACTGGTACTTAAATGTTCCAGTATACTTCATAACTTGCCTGGGAGCCTGTGCATAGCCGTCATGTGGTGGCTTTTCAATATCAAAGTCTTTAGGGAAATATGGGGACGTTTCAGGCCGGAAATCGATGCCTGGCTGCAGATATGGAAAGAACTTCGGGGGTTCTGGCTCCAACTTCTCTCTGTAAAAGGATAAAGTAGTTATGAATTAATAGATTTGCAATGTTTTCTTGTCACTGTGTGTTTGTTTTAACTTTAACATGCAAATTAAAATAACGAAAAAATGTACAGTGGCATTTCTAAGTAGAACAGTTTGGGTAGACCTGTCTCTAACCTTCAATAATAATTTATTCCGTAACAAACACAATGCAAATATCATAATAATACAGGGTGATTATAAAGTAATTACCCATTTTTGTGAAATAACAATTTTTTACTTTTTATTTTCAGTTAATTTGAAAGAATGCTGTCCATTGAAAAACGAATAGCAGTTGTTTGTGGAAGGTTGCGTGGATGGACATACCAACGGATCCAAGAGGACTTCAATCGTAGGTTCCGAAAACCTGGGCCAAACAGGAAAACCATAAGCAAGTTGGTGAATAAATTCAAGAGGAAAGCAATGTTGCCGGTGTTAAACGTTCTGGGTGGCCATCCACATCAGATGACACCATGGTGCGTATTGAGGAGGCTATCACACGTAGCCCATCTGCTTCCACCAGGCTGCTTAGCAGAGAACTCGGTATCCCTCAGTCGACAGTTTGGAAAACATTGCACTATCGCCTGCACATGAAAGCATACACAATTCAAGTCCTGCATCACCTTGAGCAAGAGGACTATGCCGCCTGAGAGGCTATGTGCAGGCTGCAGAAGAAGAACAATTGATGAACAATGTGTTGTTTTCCGATGAGGCAACATTTCACACGTGTGGCGTAGTGAATCGTCACAATTGCAGAATTTGGGCTACGGAACAACCACATGAGATCCGAGAATGGCAGAGGGATACACCGAAAGTTATCGTTTGGTTGGGAATAACAAAATCGACGGTTTATGGACCTTTCCAGTAATTGTCGGTTCGCCAAACGTGAAACAGTTACCTAGATATGCTGCAACAATTTCTTGAGCCTCAGTTGGTAGCCAGTGGAATTCTGGACACTGTTGTTTACCAACAGGATGGGGCACCAGCCCATTTCGCTCTCATTGTCCGGGATTATCTTAATGCTACATTTCCGGGACGATGGATTGGCCGTGGGTCAACAAGGTTGTGGGCATCCCGTTCTCCAGACTTAACACCACTAGATTTTTTTGTTTGGGGATTTGTGAAGTCTCAAGTGTACAGGGTCAAGATAAGAGATGTGGACCAACTCAAACGTCGCATCAGAGACGCTGTACGCCTCATTACACCGGATATTCTGGAACGGGTGTTTCGACACTCGGTGCAACGCTGGGAGATGTGTCGAGACATGCGAGGTGGTCATGTCAAAATGCGGTGATTTTGTATGGTATATCACTGTACTTCCTTATAATTATCATTTCAGCTTCGTTGAAGTCCGTTTTCCTAGAAATGGGTACTTACTTTATAATCACTCTTTATTGTCAATAACAAATTTGACATTTGAGTGTGGTTTCCGTTTTTTTTATCTATTTAAATAGAACCTGTATTTTTAACAAAGGAAGAAGTTTTATTTCAGATTTTGGAATAGGCCCCGGCCCAATGAACAATAAAAAATTATATAAACACTTTTAAATACATGCAACAGTTTGTATGAGACTCACCTAAAAGTGATTGCGAAGGGTGAAGGATCACTGACTCCATATTTGTTCTCTACTCGTACACGGAATTTATAATCACGGAATGGTTCCAAATTATGGATATCACAGACACAACTTCTAATTCCTGTAAGAGAAATAAATGTGATTGTAATAAATGAGGTTCGTTACAATTTTAAAATATAGCTTTCAAAAGATACAAACGTTTCATCCATTATAAGAAATATTTATTTATTACTGAAGTTCTTAAAACAACATTCAAATGGTGGTTTGTTAATCCAAATACATTATCATTGTTATTTGGAGGTATATGGTTAGAATAAAGGAATTTTTAAACATAGATGCAAAATATTTTGTTATAGTAGATAAATTATCTTACCAAATGAAATTGAATGTAAAAATATAACAAATATTTTAACATATACATTTTTGTTAAAACAATAGCAATTACTGGTAGACCATCTTCACATTTATTAGTGTTAATCTTTAGTCACTCAAATAAAAATAAACACTATGGAACGTTAAAGACAAGTCTGTACACCTTTTCACATAACTTGCAATACTCTTTTGGTACAATACATGAGTTTATTACTTTATTAAAACCAATGTGAAGTTAATATTAATGTATTAAAATACATTGTTATTTGTTGATAAGGTGGAAAATATGAAATGAAATTGTTTGAAACTTCTTGATGAATACTCTTACAGTATTATGTTGCCGGTACAGTGTATTATGTTTCGGGATGCAATTTAACAGGAGATTCTGACTGTAATACTGTAATACCACTTTCAAATGAGCCACGTTTAAAGAGAGTAAAATTATTCAAATTCTAATCCATCTTTCATTAACATCACTTATAACATCGCAGGGACAAATTTCTAATGACAGAATTATTCAAAACTGGGTATGAAGTACGAAGGAAGAGATTTCTAGTAGATTCCGCATCTGAAATGTTAAGATGTTTTAATACTAACTGAAACCTGAAGCAGTGGCAGCCGAACAACTAGAGCTTTCTATGATGGTACGATGGAGACCCATTTCAAATCTCGTGAAGTCCAAACAAAGACGATGTTCGAATAGCTTTTTGGGGGGAGGGGGGAAGTTGGGAAGGATACTCCCGTTCATAGCTATTCATAATATCTCCATCTGACAATCATCCTATCATAAAATAACCAGAAGAAATGCTTCACAGGATTCTTACGGCAGAAGTCATAAAGAGCAACTAATTACGGGAGTCTCTGGATTGGTACTGTACACAAGCAAAAAAGAAATTTATTAAGAGATTTGACGCAAATACACGCTTTCTGTATCCTTGACAACGAATATAAACTTTTTACATAATATGTGTGCCTTCTTGCATAACTTTTCATGACCTATTTTCTACCCACTTTGGGCGTACCTAAGAAGAAGCAAAAAAGATATACCCTCCTCTAAATAAAAATTCAAAACTAAAAAAAGAACACAAAATAGAGCTGAAAAAAATCTGTTTGAATTAATTATTTTGTTTATTTTTTACCTATTCTGATTTTCTTTTCTTTTCGGATAATATTTTTTCATCCTATCTGCAATTCTTGTAACTATTTTTAATGTAGGCCTACTAATATTATTCTTTCCTTGAATAATTTCATTACTTATTTCACAGTTTCGTGTGCGTCTTGTGTTGTGCTATCAACACTTGGAAATAATGTATTATGATTCATATATTATTATTATTATTATTATTATTATTATTATTATTATTATTATTATTATTATTATTATTATTATTATTATTATTATTATTATTATCCACATGCTATTCTAGAATTAAAGTAAATAAATCAAATGTTATCATTAATACGCGTATAAATATTCCCGACTGTATATTACTCGTATATAAAATGAAAAGAACTCTACATACGATGATGCCTGTAATTTTTATTTAACTTGCTATTTTTTGTTTATATTGGTATTACTTTTAATATTATTATTGTGTACTGAAAGCAGAAATAGTGATTTACTCAGAATTGTTCTTGACATTTTTATTCTTAATATTTCTTCTTCTTCATACAAGAATAAGAACTCAATAAAAGTATCTGAATCGAAAATTCACAAAATTTGGCTGATTTTTTCTTTCTCTTGAAATAAATCTCATTTGCAAAACTTTTTAATATAACAGCTATCCCAATTTTTAATTAATTGAATATCAATTCCAAAAAGAAGCCTCAAACAAAGCAGTGAGTTCTGAAAAAGATTACCGGTATCACATAGTGGAATATGAGACTGCATATTTTACATTTTGACGTTGTAAACATGAATTAGTGTGTCATGAGAAAGTATGTGCACATTTTCCCTGTAGTGGTGTAAATGAGGACAGTGACATGGTACATGGCCAATATGGCTGGATATGAGTAATGGTGTTAGGCAGTCAACTTCTTACGTGCACTTTCAAACATATTTTGAAAAATCTTTATATACATTTTCAGCTCTTAATAGAAGAACAGGGAAGAATCTATGTTTATAACGTTAGTTAAAATTAATACAACAATTACAGCAAGCACTGAGAGTTAATATAAACTGCAATAAAACACAAAGTAAAATAAAGAAAATTAGGGAAATAAAAAATAAACTGTATTTTACAGGTTAATGTTACATGATGATTTTAAGAGATAACAAAAAAGAAATGAATCAACTTCTTGTGTAAGAAAGAAGCAAATTATCAGCACAACTTAAATGTGTTTTCAGAACAGTGCATTTAAATTTGTTATCAGATAAGTAGGCAGAATTTTGTTAAAAAATAAATGTATACAGTACCAGTAGACTACATAATTGTAACTTACGCCTTATTTATTTTTGTATCTATGGAGCAAGTGTAAATGTTAAACTGAGTATTTAAAAATTATCCAACAAAAACAAGCTGTACAGTACTATATCTCTACAGAAACTGTATATAGGCTACTACTGTATATTTGGAATATTGAAGATACAAGCATATGCCTATCATACTGCTAGAATAATTAAGTGATAAACAATTTTTGATATACCGGTATATTTTTTATTTATGTTGCCAGTATATTTTTTATTGAAATAGAAGTACGTATTAACATTTTTCACGAATTTTCGTGTAATTTTAAACATTTCTATAAATCATATACCATACTGTAGAATTGTCGAGATACATTATGTTATGAAAGTAACTTCAGACAAAAGTTGATATGTAAATTGAAAATTAGGCTATCCAATTTTGATTTCAAGTGTGCGAATATTAAAAAGCATTATTGCATGCAAGCAGGTTATAAGATATTTAGTAATAATTTATGGATATGTAGCAGATTTGTTAGTGTTTTTGGAAAAACGTATTATATAACATTTCATTTAGAAGCCAAACAACATTCTATTATTAAATTTAGAAGCCATTAAGTCTGTTAATAGAGTTTCATCCAAATGGGTACATACTATCAGCCAATCAAAAGAGAGTACTCACCTAGTTGTGAACTACTCTGCTCTGAAGGAAATTTACAATCCTGTTCTTTCTGCAAGATTATGAAAACTACAATTTCATTACCTTCTCTTAACCTATCACTGATGAAACTCTTTTTCTAGTAGTTGGAAAATTATCAAATAATACATATTATTTATACCAGCATTATGAATCCAAAATGCTGTATGAAGTAATATGTGTGCACATTACTTTAACAAAACTGCCTTACGGAATAAAATGTGTGTAGTCAACGCAAGTGTGTGTTGCACATACTTCCCCATGTTGTCTTGTAGAATGACGCTCATACATATCTGGCGATACATAATAAATTAACAAAAAAATTTTTGTCAATAAATGATTGGCAGGATAAACTAGACTACGAAAATTTAAGATAATTTTAAGCTTGCGATTTTAAATACAAGAGCTTAAATATTAATATGCAGTCTCACTTAGAGGACTTATTATTTTTATTATTGTTATTATTATTATTATTATTATTATTATTATTATTATTATTATTATTATTATTATTATTATTATTATTATTATTATTATCATCATCATCATCATCATCATCATCATCATCATTTTCATCATTATTGCTTTTGGTGAAACAATGTAGTATTTAGTATATTTGACAAGAAAGTAGTAATGTTTTATTCAGTAAAAAAAAAAAAAAAAAAAAAAAAAAAAAATCAAATTTAATTAGAGAAGTGATTGATGCTTAAATAGAAAATCCAGCAACCATGTTAGCATTAAAAAATTCTCACTACCAGCAGGCTCAAGTCATGCGGAATATTTATGAGCAGGTATCAACCTACTGAAAAAATGATCCAATTTGCATTAATAACATAATAAACCAAAAACTTATTTACATCTTTTCAAAGGAAAAAGGAGAAAAAAAGAAAGCAATTTCTGACTTCTAGCAGACAAAGGTCTTCGTGCATACAGATTTTGAAGTAATACTTCGTATTCAATCTACAGTACAAAATAAAAAATTAACAACTCACATAATTAAAAAAAGAGCAATATTTCTGAGACCTGCATTCATATTGTAGCTACTGGTACTCTAAGTAATGTACAAAGTTGACTTGCATATTTTTATGATACACATAATAAAAATATATAAACACAATAAAAGTTTTTTTGTGACTCCGAATGTATTATGGCTCACTTCAAAGCTCTCACGTAATATATGAAGAATTTTGGATTTAAGAATGTTTAAAACTTCAGATTAACATTGATTGGAGTTCTGTGCATTACAGTTTTGCTTTTCATGGATCGTAAACGTGTTGTACATTATAAAACCTCGATACTTTCATTGTATGCACTCTTCACATTCCGTAAAGCGATCAAGTAAATGTTATTTCATCTATAATTTGTGTAAAATATTGGCATAATTTGTAAAAAATAAATTAATTGAAATAAGCCTATAAATATGAATAGATGACTTCTATCACGGTATCATTGTGTCGTGTTTGCTTATAAAATTAAAATAAACTGTGATTAGAAATTTAGAATATGGTAATCACATTGATGGAACTAAAAGCAGTTCCTTCATATAATTTATATAATTTTAAATATTACAATTAATATTTTATTGTCATGTACTGATGGAAAGTTGTAGGAGAGGTAATAAATATTTAAATTATTTAGTTGATTACTTCGTATCAAATTCAGTAGTGAAATGCAGATGATGGCATTAGGAATAAATATGCTTTCAGACAAATGTTTAGTTTATATATTTGAAATCAATCTAAAATTCGTGCTATTTAAACTGTATACGTGAAATGGAATATTTTTGTTTCCAGAAACTGGTAGCTTAAAACATTTCTTTTACTATAATAAAACAATTTTATTGACTGTCTAAAAAGCAAGTAGTATCGGGTAACATAAAAATTCCTTGCATTTAGATTGTTAATACTTTATACTTCTGTCCGAAACTTATTTTAACATCCTAACAGTGGGGGGGGGGGGGGGAATTGAAACACACGGGGTAATGTAGCACCTAGCATTTCATTAACTCTGTAGCAATTTCCTAATCCCCACTCTTTGCATGTGCAACAGAATTCAATTATTAACCTGTATATGTAAGGGTTATTCAAACTCTATGCATTAAAGTGTTCTTTTTTTTCCAGTGCCCAATGCCATTCTGTACAACTGTTTACAATTAAAATGGACTGAACTTATTGGTTTTCTGAACATTAAAATTAGTAACTTGTAGTAGCACTTTGAAGGGTTAGTATTTAGAGAAATTTGTCATCTCCCATGATATTAAGCAATAAATCAAAGTATCCAGAATGCAATCTAATATTAATTAATTTATTCACATATCATATAAGAAAACTACATAGTGCAGTAAGCCCGAATTACAGCGTTAAAAAGCAATATTGATATTACAGTCAACATAATGTATGAAATATATTACAATAAAAAATAAAAAGAAATTAATCAGACGTTAATATTAGCTAGTTACATTTATCACTGTGAAGAGAATTAACTGAATGATTCTATGCCAACTGAGTTCATGCAGACATATTATCCATTAATACAATTCAATTATTACATACCTTTCATAAGCAAATAAATTAACAATTGCACAATGCTAATTATGCACAAATATAATTCATTGGCAAGAAGTCTGATTATATTAGTTGACATATTTTCAATGTTTAAACTGTATCTTACAACCAGTAACACACTATTTATGATAATTCAAAGTTATCACTACTGCGATTTTTTCTTGTTTTCAGAAAACAAAAAAAAACTATTGAGAAATTTAACTCTGTAATAATTTGTGTAATATTTGTCTCCGATGTATACGTGTTAAAAGGATCTTGTAAATATATTCTGCTCTACAACTGATAAAAACTGAGAAAAGCAAATCAACTCAATAACTATGATCTTATGAAATACAAAAATGTGATACTTATTTCCTTCTCTGTTTATTTTTACACAGTGAAACCCAACTAACACAACGTCAACAACATTTTTTAACTTTAAATATAAAACATTTAAAAATGTATCAAATGGAAAACACATTTCATATCCAAGCGTCTACAGAAGTTAAAAAAAAAAAAAAAAAAAACAGTATACCTTAGATAAGTATTTCAGTGTCCTAATGCCTGCTTCACAGAAAAAGTTTACTGTTCTTTTACAAAACCATTTAATGATAAACATAACTTATTTCAATCACAGTGATGAAATTATCTATCATGATGTACCGGTACGTAAATTGAATTCCAACTCGCCATATTTTAATAGGTACTGGTACTACCCGTGTCAAATAACGAAAAATATGTAAAGCACTTAGTGCAGGATGGGGAAACTTCGAGATGATTTTTGGTGGTCTTCGGGTAAGTAAGTATATATTATTACTGGTCACAGTCGAAAACAACAGAAAAAACTAATAAAACTGACAGACTTATTTATAAAAACTATATTATGGTATAGAAATTAACTATGATGGTAGCGCCAACAGTCTTAATGCAACATAATAAAATACAAGGTATAAATTAATGCAATAATGCAGTTATTTTGCCAGTACCAGTACTTCGAAGCAGATCACCATGAAGCATGCAAAAATGCCTCCTTTGCTCCAAGACTATTAATGTGTGTGATTTAACTAAGGCTGGTCGTTGTTTTGTGATCATCAAGAAAATGCATCTCACATTATCTCATTAAAATGTAAGTTCAATTATTACATTCTATTATAACCTACTACATTCAGAATGTTTCATGAAGAGCATTATTTAAAAATGATTGTAATCACCCTTCCACTATTCCCCGTAATGTGATGTCATAGAATTTTTCAGAAAAGCATTCCTGATATCTAAATTTAGTTTAGTAGCCCACAGAGAATGCTTTCTCAATTTCAACCTAGTATTTCTGAAAATTAAATATGTTTGTTGGGATGGAACGTAAATATCTTACTAGTTTCATAATATGGAAATGTTAACAGTGAGCTTTACCAGTACAAGACGAGATTGCACCTGATTGAAGTGACTATGTCTTGTAACATTGATTAATACTTTATCTCTAAAACAGTGCTAAGAAATGGGAAAACATATCTATCTACAGTAAATAAAAACCTGAAAACAGAGAACACTCCGACACAAGCGAGATCATGAGATCTTATTCTGAAAGTTTATCACTCAGCGGTGGCATTCACAGTTTTAGCTTTTCCTTTGTTTTCTGTAACGAAAGAAGTAAAAAATATTATTTTATAGATTTTATTATATTTTCATATGTAATCAAAATGACAGAGATGAGAAAAATACTCGATACAATCGCGAAGTTCGAACACAAATAACATGATGAAGGATGAACAATGCTCGATTGTGATTCGAGATGTTACAAATTATGTTCGAAAAATAATTTAAAAAATTGTTTACGAAATTTTCATTACTGGTATTGTTCATGCTGAAGACGAATGCCATATTAATAAAAACTTCTAACTTCACTTATTAAATTCAGTTTTCTAGTTTACAAGTAAATAATGATATGATATTATTGTATTGTTGAAATAGTTGGAAAATATATTTGAAATGTTATTATTCTATGCTTGTTTGGCGAATTTCATTGCTTTAGTTCACATGACGTGTAAGTGAATGGAGACTGGAGTTGGAGGAGAATATCATGTTTCTTATTGTTATTATTTTTGTATGTGTTCAGTATGCTTTGTCTTATAGGCAGCCCCTGAATGGCGAAGCTTGTGGAGAATAAAGTCTCTTTCTAAGTAAATGTAACATTTCATGCATGTTCTGAATTTCAATTTATCACAAGCGAATAAATGATGCAACATTATATTACAATGTACCAGTATGTATTTGCTTGCAACTGTAAATAAATATATTTCTATTGCTACATTTTATAAGAAACACGTACAAGTAAAAAATCCAAAGGTTATTGAGTAATATCACAGTACCGTACTGAAGTATTCAAATTTCGATTCCATCAAATTCCTATGGAATTTTTCAGTTATTGAACCACTTGAGCTGTGTTCATCACCATCTCCATTGAATGAATTCATTTCCTAATTATCAAAAAATTCGACAATTTTCAATGGTCAAATATACCACAGTTTTTATTCGGTGGTACATTTTGTTACAGTATAGACTTCCTCCTATAGGTGAACAGTGGAGGCCACCAGCCAGAAATGACTGTCCCTGATTTTCAATGTTATTACACACGCAAAATTTTATACTTGCCGTTTTATGTACGGTATCTACTATCAACAAAAATTATTAGCGAAGCTTATGTTCATATTAATATTTCGCAATGCAAAACAGTAAAAAAAACGTATAAAAAGGGTTTCACTGTGTTTTAGATGTCTTCTTTGATTCGCTATGAATTACATAACAATTAAACATATGCGAGTCCAATTCATTTTACTCACTATTGGGATTTATAACCAAGTGATAATAATGTACACCCATAATTAAAAGTTTCCATTCATTACTTTCTTTAAAAATTCAATCAAACTGCGACATAGATATCTTGGGCCATGCTCTTATCTCCAATAAGTACTTCACATACTACTTTTCTTTCTAATTTTAAGTATGAATAGCAACAATGCCTGAGAAGAACTATTTACCCTTAATGAATATTAAAATAATAAACAAAGATAACAAAATTCATTCTCACAATGACCTCATTTTTAAAGAGGCTACAAGTTGGTGTTAATGATATGTGGAAATCTTAGAGAGAAAGTATTTTAATAAAATGAAGTGCCATCATGTGGTGCTCAGTTTTAGTTGTAAATTGTTCCCACTTGACGTAGATGTAATGTTGCCAATCTTAAGTCCAAGTGACAGTACTTGTTTGCTCCTGATACGTGTTGAAGAGCTACTAATGTTGCCAAATGTCGACAACAAAAGTGAGAATAAGAGAGTATTGAATCATGCGCAATATAACAAAATCATAACTTAGATCTTTTTGTCCTGCGCAATTTAGGTCATAGATGATGCTGGCTACAGAAAAATAACTTGACTAGTGGCTACTAGTTACTATGCGAACTGATTTATATAAATGACTGAAAAATGTTTTACAGGAGACTTTTAAGAATGGACTGTTTGATTCACTGATCAATTCAGTGAGTGAGTGAGTGTATGAGTGATTTGATCGAATTCATCTACTGATTCATGAAAAATAGTCGAGTGCTTCGGTACTCTATTTCACGACATTCATAGGTGAGGGCACTCTTTCTGTGCTATCACTGATGCGTGAAAAGATATGCAAGAATCTCGTAAATCTTATGTTCAAGGTGGTTGCTTCATATAATACAGAGGTTACCGGTACCGGTATGTTGTCTAGTAGCTGGGCGAAAGTCCTCACAAGGCAATTTAAACTTTTTAATATAACGATAATACTTCTCAAGTTCTTCCTCGAACAATGAAACTGTTCCTTCTAAGCTAAAACAGCTATTACGACGATCAATTCTGGCCACCTCAGTGACACATGAACATAGTAACATTACTGACAGCTCTTTTAATACCATTTCATTGCCCATATTTTTCCTTGGATTCTATGCGAGTCCAATTGCGCAGCCACTTTTATAATTTCTCCTCAAACCTGAGAAATACTGGCGTGGTTCTTCAGCCCTACTGATTCAGTATGTACTGGTAATTGCTGTCATAGGCCTTCTGTCATCTCAACAATGTTTGAAAGCCACCAGATTTGATCAAGCGCCCAATAAGCATTTTCAGTTTATTGGCCTCGTCATACTTTCTGCTATTCTCTTTTGTAACAGTAATTTATGATTTCATCTAATTCAGTGGGTCGTATAATAAATACGTTAGTGTTCTTTGTAAAAATGAAAATGAAACTCAAAACGACAAGCTATATAAAGTAACTGTCAAAATTATTGTTCTATTGAAGGGTCATTATATTAGAAGTAAGATATGTAAGAAAGTTAATCTATGAGACACTATTTTGCCTAAATTTGATTCTCAAAATTCACTGCAATAAATTGAGAGCGGACCCACTGAGCTTTGAGATGAAGCTTGCCCACGCAGCAGTCAAGCAATGATAAGCGGAGGTCTGCTCCGTGTAAATTTCATTAGTCTTTGATTCTGATTCTCGTAGTTACTCTTCTCCGTCTAGCCGAGTCCAGCAGTGGAGAGGAGTAGGTTCTAGTGTAATGTTTACCTGTACGTGCAGTGAACCACTCTCCGTCAGGCTGCTCTGCCATCTCCACTCTGTATGTCACCGGCAATCTTGGTCCGATGGGGATTGACGGTTTCCATGACAGAGTGAGGCGACGGTCAGTCATGCGGCTGATGATGGGGCGATCTGCGAGCGGCAGTGGGGCCCCAGTCTTGCGGAATTTGTCAAAATCTGTGTACAGATCTCCTACAGGACGCTTTGGCTTACTCTCAAGAGCTGAAATATAGAAATAAATCACGTTATGTTTAGTAGACCGATTCTTTCTATACTCCCTGGTACAATCATAAACTATTTTGTCTTCTGATAAATACATTAAGTAAAATTTAAATTTCCAGTTCACATGTACAAATATTCTTCGGAATATTTATGCACAATTTCACGAGGATTAATACCAGTTCAGCCCCTTGACTTGGCTGGATACAATTAAGTCACATCCTCCTAATTAAATGCTGACTAATATCGCTTTTAGAATACAAGCAGAGAGAAATTATATTCATGTATAAGTATATATTATGTTACATTAAATTAAATTAAATTAAATTAAATGCTCCGCTCAATTAGCAGAGGCTGCAGGGACTATAGGGATATCAGTTATCACTAATTTCTTCCAATTTAGAATTACTATTACAGTTAACTGCAATTTTCTTATTGTACTGTTTTTTTTTTTGTTTGTTGACTCTATTGGTCATGTACTAGCCATTTACAAAATGAGTGAGTTAGTAACTAAGTAAATGAGTGAGTGAATAAATAAATAAATGAATAAGTGAGTAAATAAATAAATGCGTAAATAAATAAATAAATAAATAAATAATAAATAAATAAATAAATAAATAAATAAATGAGTGAGTGAGTAAAAAATGAGTAAATAAATAAATAAATAAATAAAATAATAGATAAATAAATAAATATATAAATAAATAAATAAATAAATGAGTAAATAAATAAATGAGTAAATGAATGAATAAATAAATAAACAAATAAAACAATGAGTAAATAAATAAATCAGTAAATTTATAAATAAATAAGTAAATGAGTAAATAAATAATGGAGTAAATACGTAAATAAATAAGTAAATAAATAAATAAATGAGTAAACAAATAAATGAGTAAATGAAGAAATAAATGAGTAAATGAATAAATAAATACATACATAAATAAATGAATAAATAAGTAAATAAATAAATAAATAAATAAATTAGTAAATGAGTAAAGAAATAAATGAGTAAATAAATAAATAAATAAATAAATAAATTAATTAATTAATGAGTAAAAGAGTAAATAAATAAATAAATGAGTGAATGAGTGAGTGAGTGAGTGAGTGAGTGAGTGAATGAATGAATGAATGAATGAATGAATGAATAAATAAATAAATGAGTAAACAAATAAATGAGTAAATGAACAAATAAACAAATAAATGAGTAAATGAATAAATAAATACATACTGTAAATAAATGAATACATAAGTAAACTAGTAAATAAATAAATAAATAAATAAATAAATAAATAAATAAATAAATAAATAAATAAATAAATAAATAAATAAATAAATAAATAAATAAATAAGTAAATGAGTAAAGAAATAAATTAGTAAATAAATAAATGAATAAATAAATAAATAAATTAATTCATTAATGAGTAAAAGAGTAAATAAATAAATGATTGAATGAATGAGTGAGTGAGTGGCCGGCCCGGATGGCTCAAGTGGTAGGGGCACGGCATGTCCCTATCGCTTGATCCGAAGGGTTGTGGGTTCGAGTCCCGCCTCGGGCATGGGTGTTGTAATTGCATTAGTATAAGTAAAACAAAGGTAAACAAACAGAAAACAGAAAAATAGATAACTTTGGAAAACAGCCTCTGGCCGGTGGAAAAAAAAAAAAGTGAGTGAATGAGTGAGTGAGTGAGTGAGTGAGTGAGTGAGTGAGTGAGTGAGTGAGTGAGTGAGTGAATGAATGAATGAATGAATGAATAAATAAATAAATAAATAAATAAATAAATACTATTACCCTTTCAGTAATTTATTGGATGGCAAACAGCATGAGGAGTGAAGAGTGAGTCATCATTGGAGCTGCAGACTTTCAATATGGTACTTACAGTCGTAATTGAGATCTGCTTCACAGGTGGCTTCTCCGTGAGGATTGAATATCCTCAGCTTGTACTTGGCCACATCTGAAGGAACAACGCCCTCAATCGATAGCCTGAGCAGACCTGATCCTTCACGCTCCATACGGATACGATCACTGGGATAAATCTTTTCTCCATCGCGGAACCATTCAAACTCGGGTTCAGGGAACCCTGAAGCACAGGCTGTGAATTTGGCTGTCATGCCCTTGTAAACTTCACAGTCTCCAATCTTCTTCAGGAACTCTGGGGGTTCTATCTTTTGTTTCTTCTCACTGAAAAAGCAAATTTGAATTAGTGGTACTGGTATGGTTGAAAGGATGCAGAAAGGGGCATATCCACACTCAACAGTTTAAAGTAAATTGAAATTTTGTGCCACTTTTTCCTAAGAATTTAAAATAAAGTGTAATCATTTCTAAAATACAGTAATGACTATAAAAAATCCACCCAATAGCAACTGTATTTACTCGAATATACTGTAATATGCACCTCATTTTCTTATCCTAAAATCCAGAAAAAAAATACTGGCGAATATAATACGTATACCTGTGCTAAAAACCACTCAAAATTAAAATTATTTTATTAAGACACGTTATAAAGACACCCTTACCTTAGCAGTTCAGCTATACAACACATTCATCCTCGTTTTCAATATCAGAACTGAAACTTCCGATCAACAACAGGTCTGGGTTGATGTCAAAACAATGATTGATATGCATAGGCATATAGAGTGTTAATTAGAAGGCCGGAAGGGAAGAAGACCTTTCGGGAGGCCGAGACGTAGATTGGAGGATAATATTAAAATGGATTTGAGGGAGATGGGATATGATGGTAGAGATTGGATTAATCTCGCTCAAAATAGGGACCATTGGTGGGCTTATGTGAGGGTGGCAAGAACCTCCGGGTTCTCTAAAAGCCATTTGTAAGGAAGAAGTTAGAATTTTTACCAATCTCCTCCCTCAAGACGTATTTCTATTTAACTGACTTTCTGAAACCAGACTATCCAAAGTTAAAAGTAGTCCTAACATGTTGGGCTGTAGGATGTTCAACATGTTACCACAAGAAGCATAGGAAGTGTCACTAGACATATTCAAAGTCAAAGTGAAAACGTTGCTTCTTAGAAACCCATTCTATTCTGTGCAAGAATATTTTGAGTTAGAAAATCAAGCTGTAGATATTTTTTAGGTTTCTTTCTCTGAATTTTATTATTATTTTGTAATATATTAGGAAATTATTATAAATTGTTAACTTAATTCTTGTTTTATTGTATATAAACAGAGCATATCAAATAATATTTGTGATCAGTGTGTTACAATTTTCATCTACAGTAGATATTAGCCTATTTTTGATAGTCTTGACTCAATTGTAAACTCTAAGGAGTATTTGTGATCATTTTGTTTTATCTTTAGTGGTGTAATAGAATATTTTTCATTTTAGTACGATAATTTCACACCTGTAATTTGACAATGTCATTAGCTTTTGCTATAACGACAGCTAATAAATACTATACATAATCGTACCTATTTTTAAGAAGGGGGACAAGACTAACTGTAGTAACTTTCAAGGAATATCACTTTTGTTGACGTCGTACAAAATTTTGTCGAATATCCTTTTGAGAAGATTAACTTCATATGTGGATGAAATTATTGGGGATCATCAGTGTGGTTTTAGGCGTAATAGATCGACTATTGATCAGATTTTTTGTATTCGACAGATATTGGAGAAAAAATGGGAGTATAAGGGTACAGTACATCAGTTATTCATAGATTTCAAAAAGGCGTATGTCTCGGTTAAGAGAGAAGTTTTATATAATATTCTTATTGAATTTGGTATTCCCAAGAAACTAGTTCGATTAATTAAAATGTGTCTTAGTGAAACTTACAGCAGAGTCCGTATAGGCCAGTTTCTATCTGATGCGTTTCCAATTCACTGCAGGCTAAAGCAGGGAGATGCACTATCACCTTTACTTTTTAACTTCGCTCTAGAATATGCCATTAGGAAAGTTCAGGATAACACAGAGGGTTTGGGGTTCCTTAAAAGCCAGTAAGTAATAAATACTATACTATACTATACTATACTATACTAATATTTTTACTCACATCTTGTCCACTACTTCCAAATTTGCCTCACATGACGCCTCGCCATCGAGGTTGGTAGCTTTGCACTTGTAGCGTCCTGTGTCTTCAGGCTTGCAGTCCCTCACATACAGACAGACAGTGTCGCCATCTCGCTTCACCCTGTATTTGTCTGTGTCGGCACCAGTTCCAGAGGTGATGGGTTTGTCATTGAAGTACCACGAGACTTCTGGCTGTGGCACGCCAGATACGCGGGCAAGGAACTTGGCATCAAATGTCGGACGCTGCACAAATACATAAAGCTTTTCAGTGGAACAAATTCCCAACAAGAGAAGTCGTCTTCCTTTTCATATAGATTACATATAACTGGTTTTTCAAGCAGGGGCCTTTTTCTCAATGAAGGTAATGACTGACTTACAAGAAATAGCTAATTATAACTGAAAACTGAGAAGAAGAAGAAGAAGAAGAAGAAGAAGAAGAAGAAGAAGAAGAGGAGGAGGAGGAAGAGGAAGGAGAAGAAGAAGAAGATGCAAGAGAAAAAAAATAAACAGCAAGAAGGCAGAAAAGAAAGGAGGAAAAAGAAAGGAGAAAAGATGATGATGATGATGATGATGATGATGATGATGATGATGATGATGATGATGATGACGACGACGATGATGACTTCTATGTCTAGATGAGTTTTATTTAATTTGCCACTTTGACAACAACTATGTCTAGGTGAGATTTATTTAATTTGCAACTTTTCTTACTAGCACCCTTAATTCATTATGTGTCATTTTGTTTATTAATTACGTTTCGAGAAGATTTAAGGCTGGTCCACAATAAACCGGGAACGGAAACGACAACGAGAACGGAAATATTGTTAAAATAAATGTATTTAAATGTTGTTGTTTTCTAATGCCAGGCGTTTGACAATAAAGTCATTTGACCTCTTGCACTCCAATATTTTTCAAAGATATTATCATGACCAGCCACTGAAGCATAGATTTTGAGGTGTTCCGAATCCATTTCTTGGTTAAATGGCAAGTTGTAGCCGATTTAAGTGAACACCATATTTTAACGTTTTGGTGGCTATTTCATTCACACACAACCCCCAGAATGTCTGGAGGACCACACCTGCTGTTGGTCGACGGGTCCATTGGACCTAGCTGGGAGATCTTGTTGATCACCAGCTTTCCCTCCTTTAGCCACTGGAGAACGATTTTAGTGCCATAGCAGGTCAGCACTAGGAACAGAAAAGTAGAAAGAGGAGGAAGGAAAGGGAAATGAACCCCTAGGCTTCGAATGCTCTAATGCTGTTGGGGTCGAAGTCAGTCAGAGGACTGTATAGGAAAGGGTAAAGAGGGAATATGGTATTGGATAGAGGAAAATTATACCAAATTCAGTCAATAACTCATCAAGCTGACCAGTGCTAATGGATGAGTAGCCCCTCCCTTTAGTTCAGCTTGTAAAATTATGCTTACTAACAGCTGCACCACGGGAAGGTAGGGATGGGACATTGGGTATTTGTCCAGGTTGGTTCCTTAAAGCCTTCAATGGGAAGGATTAATGGCTCTCCCCCCTGTATCCGACAGATACCCTTTTGTGAGCATTCACAATTAATTTTAACGTTTCCGTTCCCGGGCTCCGGTAAGCTTCTAGTTAATTGTGAATGCTCACATTTAAATACATTTATTTTAACAATATTTCCGTTCTCGTTCTCGTTGTCGTTTCCGTTCCCGGTTTATTGTGGATCAGCCTTTTATTTATTTATGCTCTAGTTCATAATGGGATACGATGTTTTCACGTTCACCCATCCATGGTTACGATCCTCATGCACGTCTCCAGAGGATGAAAATAAAACGGAAGAAAAGGTAAAAGAAGGAAGGGAAATGAGAAGAAAAAACGAAAAAAGAAGTGTTAGCAGAAACTCTGAGCAACATGTGAATGAGATGTGTGTGAAGTACCTGTTGGTAGTCTGTGAACTTCTGGGTGAAGTTGGGAGCTTGGTACACCTTCCTCACAGCAGCTTTAGCTGTCGACTCATCTTCGCCCAGTGGGTTCTTCAATCGGCACAAGTAGTTGCCTGCGTCACTCAGTTTTGCTGGCTTGATCTCCAGCCCCACCTGCAAACCAAGTCAATGCTTACAGCTACATCCATCAACAGATAAATCTCATATTCTAGTGAATCTGTATTGGAATTTACAGTAGTGAATGACGTTTTTGGGCAGTCTTGGGATACTCTCAGCTACAATTAAGTTACCTGATGTTCGTATTTCGCAGGACAACTTCGCATTTTGAATGTCAGTCTTGCCGTTCGTATTTACTTTTGAAGATTTGTTGAATGTCCGTATTTTTATGAAAAGTCGTAGTCATCTGATTTTCAATAAATAGAGTTAAGAACATAATTTTGAACTGCGAATAAAACTTTAGTTTTGCTTCCATACATTTTATTCAGAGACTCAACTGACTTCAATAGTACTGTACAATACTAGTGTTCCAAGTATTAGCGTCATTGGACAAACTACACGTACTTCAATGACACTAATATTATAAGCTGTTCAGAATTGCTGAAATTGGCTCACAAGCAAACGTTCTGATGGGGGCAGATAAAAAAATTTAATTTTTTTCTTCCACAATGTTAATAATGTCAAAAGAAGTGCTTATACACATTTTGGCCACTCGACCGCAATTATGAGGGCCGTAAAAAATAAGTTCACCAGGGGCCGCTAACAGAAAAAAAACACAGTTTCAGTGAACAAATTTATTGGAACGGACACAGCAATTGTTGAGCTATTTTTCAACATATTTTCCATCGGAATTCAGATATTTCTCATATCATGGGATCGACAGAGAGAGGTGCAGACGCAGTCAAATGCTGGTTCCGATCTGAGACAGCTGACTTCTACAACACAAAAATTGATCCCATGGTATGATAAATGTCTCAATTCCAGTGGGGGATATGTTGACAAATAGCGCAACAATTGCTGTATCTGTTTCAATAAATATTTCTATGGAATTGTGCTTGTTTCTATAAATGGCCCCACAGAAAATTACTTTCTGGATGGATTCGTAATTGCGGTCGAGTGGCCAAAATTTGTATAAGCACTTCTTTTGACATTATTAACATGGTGGAAGAAAAAAATTTAACGTTTTTATCTGCCCCCATCAGAACGTTTGCTGTTCAGGTTTTTTTTCGTAATTCCTGCCCACGATGACAGAACATTTTCATTAAATTTTTTAATGCACAATAGACAAAGGAGTGCAACATACTGAATGCTGAGTCTGTTAAATGAATGATCTGTGTGAAGTTCAATATGAAAACTTAACTTGTACTGAATTTTATCTTTATGTTACAAAGAGGAAAGACCTTCTTAACAAGATTTGTTCATCATAGAAGTACAATTGAATTGCTGGTGGCAAATGTGCCTGATTTACAGTAATATAATTTTCAGGAAAATCTGTTTTTTTTTTTTACATACAAATTAAAACGGAGAAAAATAGAGACGAAGACAGAGAGAAAGAGAAGAAAAATTGAATTTATATCGAAGACCAATTTACATTTAAATGTTACAAGAGTGTGATTAGCATGGGCCTATGCTGTACCTTCTTTCCATCGCAGGTCAGCATGATACGCTCTGATGGAAGCACAGGTTCTCCGTCCTTCATCCACGTCACGTCCGGAATAGGATTGCCAATGAATGGAGCTCCAAGCAACAAAATGTCACCCTCTTCTGTTGTGGCATCTCGCAGACCATGGAGAAAGGCGGGTTTCTCTTCTGGAGTGTCACCACGACCCTTGTCTGTAATGGAATTTATGTATGATTATTCACAATTCCAGATCCTGAAATAATTTCATATGAAACTATTCTTTCATAATACTTTCCAAAGTTCTGGAAACATTAACAAGGAACATGTCCCATTTGAGATCTAAAAGTTTCATTATTGAGGAGAAAAGAAAAAAAAATAGAATTCCAAACACACTGAAAAAGAGAATACATCGACTGCACACTTTACACGATGTAATGTGAATATAATAATAATAATAATAATAATAATAATAATAATAATAATAATAATAATAATAATAATAATAATTTTTTATTTAGAATATTAACGTGCTAAACAACAGCACAAAGGCCAAATACAATTTAGCACAAGATACAATAAACAAAACAAAACATATGATGATGAGAATGAATGATAGAAAATGCCAGTGAGATGAAATACAAACAATCTAACAAATAATAAAAGATATTAAATAACAAGTAAGGATATATTATGCATAAGTAAAATAAAATCAAATCGTGCAAATTAGCACTTTTGATACACCTGGCTACTGGAGAAAGGGATTTATATAATTTAGTGAAGAAAATTCTTTGACCACGAAAACCGTTCACGGGAATTCTAAGATAGGTGTTACGTATAAAAGAATCACAATCAATGACACCATTAATAGCATTACTAAAGAAAGGGTAATCAATATCGTGACGTCTCGAAAACAGACTGGTACAGTTAAAATATTTACTAGATCATAATTTAAAGAAGAGGAGTTGGGTACAAATCTGAACGCACAAAGAGAAATGAATTTTCTTTGGATATTTTCTAGTTTAGCCAAATCAGTAAAAGTAATAGAGTTCCACACAACAGATGCATATTCTAACTTAGACCTTACTAAAGCATAATATAATGTAATAATAATAATAATAATAATAATAATAATAATAATAATAATCATAATAATAATAATAATAGTAATAATAATAATAATAATAATAATAATAATAATGTGACAGCGACGTGAGATTCGAACTCACGACCAGCGTCTCGCAAGAGAGAAGATCGCGCGGGCTCCACGGAGCACTGAGGGATGGCGCGCGGCGGAGAGAAGAGAGGGGAGGCGAGGGAATGTGCGCGCGCAACTGCGGCGTGCGGAGTGAAGGGGGGACGGACCCTCCCGACTCTTCGAGAAGTCTGTCGAAGTGGAAAAATCGGGAATTCGAACTTTCCAGGCTACGTCGCTGTGGTTATAAAAGAAGAAGCGCGAGGGAACTTGGACAGTGTGTGTGTGATTCATGATTAGTTCAGTGAGTAAGCCAGAGCAAGCAAGCCAGTCCTGTGTACCGGAGTTCGACTCGAGTGTGCGTCCGCAACTGTGTCAGCATCCGAAGGCCTGAGTTCGAGTGGAGTGGACCGCAGTTGGAGGGACCTGAGTTCGAGTGCAGTGGACCGCAGTTGGAGGGGCCTGAGTTCGAGTACAGTGGACTGTCTCTGAAGGTCTGTGGTTCGAGATACTGTGAACTCGAGTGACTGAGCTAGAAGAACTGTGAACTGAGAACTGACAGTTCTAATTTGTAAATAGTACTTTGTAAATATTAGTTAAGATTAACAGTTCATTGTTGTTCGTAATAGTCCAAGTAAATTGTCACTGTCGTCAGTGGAGTGCTATAACGAATACTGTGTTGAGTGAAAATCCTATTGTTGACGAGAGCGTTTAAGGTGAATTGTAGAAAGGAATTACTGTTGGAAGAATAAAATCCTATTGTTGAGTTGAAATAAAGTTACAATAATAATAATAATAATAATAATAATAATAATAATAATAATAATAATAATAATATGATACTATACAACTCAATACAATATATTCAGCATCATGCTATGCCGATAACATGGTGTCTTTTACTAGGTATGTATAAACTTCTCTTGTCAAGGTCTAGAAGTGCAGCTTATGCTTGAATCTCATTCATCTCTGCAATTCGCATTTTAACTTACTACACTAAAAAAATCGCAAATATTCTACCAAGTGGATCCATCATCATTATCTGAAGAAAAGCAGCAAACTTGTCTTGATGATAACACAGCAGATTTAAGGTTGAAGAGTACGATTTTTCTAGTTGTATTGAAAAGGGAATATGATCTTGGAATGGGAAATGAAATCGCATTCCAGTGAGTGATGGAGCTCATCCTCACCAAGACACAAGAAACATTGACACCTACTTTCCCGAGTAATGCAGATGGTGATCTTTAACCCTTAGGAGCCGTGCATCCATTATATGTCCAGCTAGTATTATGGTCATGACGTGATATAATATGTTTTTTTTTTTAATATGTTAGTATTCTGTTTTTTAACTTTTTGTTAAAGTTTAACTGCTTGTATACTTTGTGACCTGGTAGAGTGTAAGAGAAGGCCCTATGGCCTTAACTCTGCCAGTATAAATAAAGAATTATTATTATTATTATTATTATTATTATTATTATTATTATTATTATTATTATTATGATATAAATTGTATGTTTTATGTATAAAATACGTTGATATTCTTTAATTTTATATAATATTAAGGACATTGCACTTGATTAAAAGAATAAAAAATTGTTTTTAATGTTTTTTTTTTTCTTAAAAAAGAAGCAAAATCATTTAAACTGCAGCTTCAGCTTCCATGCGTACCATTACACCGATTATTTTACATGGGCCCTCCCCATCCTTTACCACAGGCTCAATTGACTGCAGTGGCCAGGACGCGAAACTTACGATATGCTGGCCGGACATATCTTATGTGCGTTAAATCCCTCGGCTAACAAACCCAACACGAATTTACCCGATTATGCAGATATACAAACCCCTGGTTAAGAGTTAGACATTTACGTGCAATAGTGGTGTAAGTCTTCCGGCTTCTAAGGGTTAAATACGATTATCTTAGTGTAATCGTGACAGATCTAGTATCTGTTGGCAATCTTGTCACAGCGGGCATTACAAGACATGTACAAGTGATATAGCACAAAAGAAGTGCTCAGGGAAATTGAAACTTTTCTTTTACAAATAAGATCGCTACAGAATGTGCCAAAAATAGTTTAAAAGTATCGCTAATTTCACTTTAAAACTGAAATATTCATCAATATTGCACAACTTTCGTAACCACTGACCTGACACACTAAGCTGAGCTTTCGATGACACTGAGCCCTTCTCGTTGGTGGCCGTCACTTCATAGTCTCCAGCATCCTCAGGCTTGGCTTTCTCCAGAACGAGAGTTGTAGTACCGTCTGGAAGCTGCACTATCTTCACACTCTTTCCATCTGGTACGATTTCTTTTCCATTGTGTGTCCTGCACATGCAAAGCGCATTAAGATGCATGAACTTTCATTTTACTGAACTCTATAGAGTGGAAGTAGTACAATAGTACAACTGTGCAGATTTTAACAGCATTTATAGCTACCTTAGACAGAGAACAACAAAAAATTATAATACCAAATTACTCCCAAATGAATACTTTTCTCAGAAAAATAAAATTTTCCCCTATATGTTAAAATTATTTTACTTAGTAAGTACTATCTGTATGATTCTGATTTTTACTCTTATCATTGGAGTAATTGATAAGGCATGATTTATCCCTTTGCAGTTGTTAAATAAAATGAACGGTTTTATTGCAAATTAAATAAATCGATTAACACATATCATTATATCCTGCATTAGAAAATCTGGAAACCCTACTTCAGTGACTAAGAGACGGAATGCTGTTATTCAGATCTAAGTTCGTGTGTGTATTCGTGGGTGAGCTGGCGATATGCTGCTACCAAACTACACAGACTTTCAGCCTAATTTTGTAATTAATCATTCCCTTTTTTTTTCTCTTTTTTTCTTGTACGGACGAGGGACCCGAAGGCTTGCACAGCAATCTGAGGCTTTTTGTGCTTACCACTCCTATTGTATAAATGATTGAAAATCAAAATGCATACCGTAATATATAATTTATTTTGATGTATTCTATTACCCCCTTCAATTTGCACATTTATATCACTTCTACCCTGTACATACTTACTTACAAATGCTTTTAAGGAACCCAGAGGTTCATTGACGCCCTCACATAAGCCCACCATCGGTCCTTATACTGTGCAAGATTAATCCAGTCTCTATCATCATATCCCACCTCCCTCAAATCCATTTTAATATTATCCTCCCATCTACGTCTCGGCCTCCCCAAAGGTCTTTTTTCCTCTAGTCTCCCAACTAACACTCTATATGCATTTCTGGATTTGTCATACGTGCTACATGCCCTGCCCATCTCAAACGTATGGATTTAATGTTCCTAATTATGTCAAGTGAAGGATATAATGTGTGCAGTTCTGCGTTGTGTAACTTTCTCCATTCTCCTGTAACTTCATCTCTCTTAGTCCCAAATATTTTCCTAAGAACCTTATTCTCAAACACCCTTAATCTCTGTCCCTTTCTCAAAGTGAGAGTCCAAGTTTCACAACCATACAGACAACCAGTAATATAACAGTTTTTTAAATTCTAACTTTCAGATTTTTTGACAGCAGACTAGATGACAAAAGCTTCTCAACCGAATAATAACAGGCATTTCCCATATTTATTCTGAGTTTAATTTCCTCCCGAGTGTCATTTATATTTGTTACTGTTGCTCCAAGGTATTTGAATTTTTCCACCTCTTCGGAGGATAAATCTCCAATTTTTATGTTTCCACCCTGTACCCTTCTACCCTGTACATCAATTTTAAAATAACAAAGAAGTGGACATAAAGAAAATTGACATTTGTCATGCAGACAAGTCACCATAAACAAATTTACACGTAGTAGGTAATTGGATTGTCCCTTTTTGAGTTCTTCAATAACCAATGCTTTTGTTTCAAACATAAGGAAAATTGACACTAAATTTGTTATGCAGATATACTGTACAATGTAATCAGGAATCAAGCATAGTTTGAACCAATATCAATGAGTTTTGACTGTCTGCACATTATATACGGTTCTGTGTGTTGTCACATTCCGTTTCAAATGCTTTGCAGAAAGACAATTAAATACAATGCACTATTTTCTCAATGAAGAGATATTTTGATCATTTATCTTTCCCCCATATTATGAATCATGGAATCTATTTAAAGGGTAAAAACTGTTGTGCGTGTTCCCTAGTGTGTACACTGTAATAATATTTCACCATCTGGTTCATTCTGGAAATAAATATTGTGACAGCCACGTGAGATTCGATCTCACGACCAGCAGAAGAAGGGCAAGGTCGGCCGTGGTTCAGCGCGGAAGTTGCGCGTGCATCTGCTTCCTGGGGCATGTGCTGTGGCGTAGAGAGGAGAGGAGAGGAGAGATAGCGACCGCGGCAATGAGGGGAGAAATCCAGAGAATTCGAGAGTGCCATCTTCTGGACATCCGTAGAAATTTCCAGTATCGTACTCTCTGGAAACTATGGTTTGGTTATAAAAGAAGAGAGGCAAGTGAGTAGTAGTAGTGTTGTTGTAGTCGTTGGACAGCAAGCCAGCCAGTCTTGTGTAACAGTGAAGCCAGCTTCGATACCGGAGTTCGACTTGAGTGTGTCCGCAGCTGTGTGAGCATCCGAAGCCCTGAGTTCGAGTGCAGTGGACCGCAGTTGGGGGACCTGAGTTCGAAGTTCAGTGGACTGTCTCCGAAGGTCTGGGGTTCGAAATACTGTGAACTCGAGTGACTGAGCTAAAAGAACTAGCCAAGGCAAACGAACTGTGAACGGAGAACTGACAGTTCTATTTTGTAAATAGTGCTTTGTGAACATTAGTTAAGATTAACAGTTCATTGTTGTTCTCAATAATCCAAGTAAATTGTCATTGTCGTCTGTGGAGTGCAAATATGAATACTGTGTTACTGTGTGGAGTGGAAATCCCATTGTTGACGGGAGTATTTACATTCAATTATGTTGTTGTTGTTTTCTAATGCCAGGCGTTTGACAATAAAGTCATTTGACCTCTTGCACTCCAATATTTTTCAAAGATATTATCATGACCAGCCACTGAAGCACAGATTTTGAGGTGTTCCGAATTCAATTACAGAAAGTGTTTATTGTTGAAACAATAAAATTACATTATTGTTTTGTATAAAAAGTTACAATATTATTAATTTTACTAATTTCTCCACATCTTACAAATATTATTACCTGAATGTTGACAATGATAAACCTCTGTATTAAGACGTGCTTCGAGGAGGATACCAGCTTGCACAGGAGATTCCATCCCAGCAATAATTAATCAATACAATTTTCAGGTAATTTAACTATCTCTCACTGCATTTACTTACACTTATCCTTGATTTATTGCTACGTACCACTTGAGTGTGGGTGGTGGGTGGCCCAGCACCTTGACTTCCAGCTTGGCAGGGAAGCCTTCCACAACCGTAGAGGGCTGCAGGCCTGCCTGGAAGATGGGCTTCCTCTCGCGGGCATCCACTGTTACCTTGGCAGTTCCCGTGATGTCGCCCAACTTGTTGGACACTGTGAGTGTGTAATTGCCAGCGTCTTCAGGCCTGGCTGCATCGATGTGTAGCCCAATGATGCCACCTGGCTGGTTCACAAAGTTGACAGCCTGTGTAGGGCGGATAGGATGTCCATCCTTGAACCTGAAGCACATTATCATCATCATCATCATTGAGAGAGAGAGAGAGAGAGAGAGAGAGAGAGAGAGACATTCATCAATTCATATTATAAATTGGCCTGTCCACACCTGTGGAGTAACGGTCAGCACATCTGGCCGCAAAACCAGATGGCCCAGGTTCGAATCCCAGTAGGGACAAGTTACCTGGTTGAGATTTTTTCCGGGGTTTTCCCTCAACTCAATACGAGCAAATGCTGGGTAACTTTCGGTGCTGGACCCCGGACTCATTTCACTTTCATTTCATTCAGACGCTAAATAACCTAGATGTTGATACAGCGTCGTAAAATAACCCAATAAAATAAAAACAAATAAATTGGCCTCTTCTAGTATACCCGTAGCCCACAACATGAAGCACTGCCATACATTCACTTTAAATTACACAGTTCCAATTATTACAATGAAATACTGCCTTCATTCTCCACAATGAAAGCCCAATAAAAATATTGTTATTCAATGATATTTCAATTCTATTTAAAATTATGATAACTCATTTCTTGGAATTATGTAATATTTTATAATTTATGAAAGAAATATGATTCAACTATTTCAAAATAATGAGAATTTTGTAAATGAATCAGTACAAAAATCAACTAAGTTTACATAAAACAGTACTTTGCACACTCATTCTGATCTACGTTACTATGTTACTAATGTCATTTCAAAATTTGAAATTTAATTTTATTTATAGAACTACATTCAAGATAAAGCATTTAACATATTTGGAAGATTAGCGTGCAAATCTAGATAATTACTTATTACTTTCAAATTAAATTTTCTGTCTGAGAAATGTCCTTATATTTTCTCAATGACACACAATATCAATCATCACTATGGATAATACTTCTCTTCAAACTGCCTTAACTACCGATACTACTTCAACATAACTTATAAGCTGCTTGCCGACTTTTTAGTTTAAAAAAAATAGGCTAATTTTACAGAACTAAGAGAGGCATTTTAAGTTACTGGTACTTAAATAGGCTTCACTGAAAACACAGCAACGCAACATTTTTGTTAAATTTTTATTCTAAATCACATGAAAAATGTGAAATGGTTATGAAAAAAATTTGGTAAATTTTTATTGACATAAATACACCTCCAATCGAAAACTGACTTCCTCTGACAATAATTCATGGTTTTAAGATATCTAGATACGAATGGCCTTTTAGAACTATCGTATCCTTAGCCTTAGCCTTACAGGAATAGAGTTAAAAGAGACTATTTTTTATAAGAAATAATTATCTAAAAAAATTATGCTTCTGAGTAGCAGTAGTTAAAGGTTAACAAGAAAAGGAAGAATTAGGAAAGTAGACACAAATTGAAATTATGTGCTGCTAAAACAGCAACTGAAAAATAAATAAATATAAGACAAAATGGAAGTTATATGTGGGTAGAATTTCAGAGGACCGGATTTGTAAAAGGGTATTGAATTACTGATCTTCAGTAAGAAAGAATGTTGGATGACCATAGAAACCGTATATTGATGAAGACGCAACAACAGGCTAAGTGTCTTATGCATAATGGAAGACCACCACCACCACCACCATCACCACCACCACCACCACCACCACCATCACCATCACTGTCACCACCACCACTACCACTGCCACTTCCACTGACACCACTACCATTATCATTCGAATTGAAAACTCCTTCAGACAACAAATCTTAGGGTGATTATACAGCACCTGTCTAATAACTCACCATTTGATCTCGGGAGCTGGGAAAGCCATCACCTGAGCCTCCAGCTTGAAGGGTTGTCCCACAACAGCCTTCGTATCTTCGAGGGGCTTCACTAGGGTTGGCTTGCGGTTGTTAGCTGCAACAAACATTACACCAATGTACTTCTGGTTCTAAGATTACGAAGCTGGTAATAAAAATAACTTATTATCAACGGAAAGATTGTCTGAGTTTCCAATCCAGAGATGTTTATGTTATCAAGATGAAATTTCTTTCTTGCACTTGTGGTGCAGTAACCCTCAATAAAGTCAAAGGAACATAATTCTTCACCATGCTTTTAAAACATAAGTTTCGCAATTTTGTAAAGAATTTTTTTACTCAATTCCAATCCGAAAAAAGTGCTACAAGCGGAATTTGAAAGTGTTGTAAAAGGGCAAAATGATGCAAGATTATATATGAAGTGTCCAGAGATCGTATTAAAAGAGCATAATCAATGGGATAACGTTATAAGCAGGAGCGTATTAATGAGGTTTTACTGTATTCAATACTTGAAACAATTAAATGCAAAGCAAACTAGACCAATACTTACGCTTCACAGCTACTGCACTGATAGTTGAAGCCTCTCCATTCTTGTTGGTGGCCACTAATTTATATGCTCCACAATCTGTTGGCACCACTTTCTCAATGTACAGTCTTACAGATCCGTCTGGTTGGGCTGTGAGTTTTACGTGGTCACTAGAAGGCAGCTCCTCTCCGTCCTTGAACCTGAAAAGCAATATCAATATCATTATCAATAGATGTTTTGTAGGTCTCTGCTTTGTTTCAAGAACAGGTAGCATAATTCGACGATAGGATGAAGTTGAACTCTGATATGGTCTATAAACTTGGAAGGAAATAAGCATTACTGGTACTTATTTGGAGGAAATTCTAGAATTTATCTAAGGACACAGAGGAGACTCAACGAAACTCCTGGAATGTAGTAGGCACATAATTTATGTCATACAGTAAAACTTCATTTATACATTTTATGCGAGTCTGAAGGAAAAAGCGCATGTGAGAAAAACGTATAACTGAAATGGCATTTATTAACATCTGAAATATCATTGTTTAATAATATGTGATTATTTTTAAGGTGGCCAACTCTCCTGTATTTCCAGGGAACTCCCATATTTGAGCTAATTTTTTTGGATCCTCCTGGCTCCCATATTGATCTCTAATCCTCCTGTATTTTTCTTTTTCAGTAATGATCGCTAATTTTTTTATATTCATACAGCCTCCCATATTTTTGTGATTAGAAGTTGGTCACACTAATTATTTTACAAAAAAACAAGTCAATTATTTTGGACTGCTTACTTTTGTTTGATCCTAAGGAATAAACCATACCCACAAGTTGTAATAACTGTTCCGTAATTTGTCATATAAATAAAAATATTCTGAAGATGGCTCCCAGCTGAGACTAGTCAACTAGGTATTTATAAACTTAGTTCAATATTAACACGTGAAAGTACTTACCATATTATATTCCATAAAAAATATTTTTTAGTTTGGAGGGGTGTTAGGATAGTTATATTCAGTGCAGCCACAACTTTGGCTTCGAATCCTAATTGTTTAAAATGTTCTGTTTTTTCCCTCCGGTGGCAAATCGTGAGATGGGAGTTTGCACCCATAATTTTATTAGCAAGAAATATAGTAGAAAGTGGTGGAGGTACATGCTGGAGCATCTTCCCTCTCTGAATGAATTTTCTCACTCACTCATAACTGGTTTACTGAAGCTAACATATACCGGGACAAGGATAGGCAGCTATCAATTTTCACGAATTTCAAAGTGGACTGCATCTTAACAACGAACACGTACTGCATTTTCGCGTTCTTATGTTTTCACAGCAAACCTACATTCAAGAACCATTGGTTTAAAATGTATAAATTACGTCTTGTATCCCCTTGGGTTTAAAATACGATCATATAAGTGTAAAAGAGAATAAATGAAGAATGTATAAGCAAAATAAATTAAAATGAAAAGTGTAGGAATTTTGTCGAGACTTCTAAAAAAAACGAATAATTGCGAAATGTATAAAAAGTATAAGTAGCTACATTAATAATTATTATAATGCAGAAAAAATACTAAAAATGATGTTAAATTTAAGTAACAGCTAATCATATTTTCAAGAACTTAATATATTGACAGCACCATGTACTGTATATATATTCTGCAAACTCTTGGTTATATACATAAAAATTTTGAACAATTCACACAAAATAGTACCTATTATACTTCATCATTTCACTAGGAACTGTGAAGCAGTTCGTTTAAATAAATAATTTAAGAACATCCAAGAAACGAAACTCAGTTTTAGATAAGGGTATAGTATTACATAAATTGTTTATAAAAATAAATTATAAATTTAAATTACAGCAAATTTAGATTAAATATAAAAAACTCTTTACTAAAACTTGGTTTTTATAGAGTAAATGAGTGTGTGAATACTTTCAATTGTCTTGACGAAGCCAATATTTCTGTATGGAAATTTATGGCGAATAAATAAATACATTTCATAACATTATTCAACAAATTACTAAAGGTGGGGTAGCATCCTACATATTACTTCTTTTAAATTTGTAAGTACGAGTCTTGCGTAGGTGTTATGTGCTTTGACTTGACTTATGTTACCGTTTCATGTTTAAACGTGCAAATGGTTGTCTTTGAATAGATGCCAATTGGGCTGCTCCCAAATAGAAGGATTATGAAATACAATATCCAGGTGGTGGTCTGAGTCAGGATGCAGTTGTCATTCATATGCATGGTAACCATAATTTAAGACTACTCTGCATTCACTATTATGGTTAAAAAAATGGAAATGAAAACACTCACCATTTCACTTTTGGAATGGGGCTTCCATCCAACTTGGTCTTGATTTCCAAAGTATCTCCTTCGTCTACCTCTATCGCTCTGTCGATAGGTCGTCCAAATGAAGGAGGAATCTGGGCCATGATCAAGTTGGCGCTCGTTTCTGCCTGGCCAACTAGATTGGATGCTGTCACGCTATACTGTAAAGATAACTCTTGTTATGGAGCGTATCTAGCAACTCTATTGCCAATGTCAAACAACAAGCTCGACCCCAGTTATTGTTCATTATCTCTCATTCTTGGTGATCAAATGATTACCACCACGATTATTATTAGAGTCATGTTCATGTTGTGTTTTTGTATTTGTGTTATTGATTTGTAACTGTATTATTGTTTTGTAATAATTGTTCTGTTTGATTTCTTTCTATTCTCGTATTATTTTGTATTTTGTTTCGTATTTGTGTTTTGTTATTCTTTATGTTGTATTTTGTAATTGTTGTTTTTTGTGTAAATAAGTTTGTTCACCTTTGTATTGTACCGACATTACCACCGAGTATCTACCCAGTCGCAGTGTAATCAAGAATTAATTCATTTCGGGTCGTGACAACACTCAGATTGAGAGCGGCGAATGGTTGTCAAAATTCTTAGTATGGTAATTCTATCCTCCCGATCCCCGAAATTTAATGAGATTGAAGGTCCAATGTCATAACTTTAAGTTAAGTGAACTGTTTCTTTAACTGAAAAGGTAGTAAACGGGCTAAAGATAGAGATCAGAGAAAAAGAAAGAAAGAAAAAACTCAAGAAAGAAAGCAAAAATGGAAAGAATAATTAATGGAGTAGAAAGAAAGAGCAAAAATTATCGTATACTTAATTAACAAAGGAAAAACGTGATGATTAAATAAAAAACTAAAAAAAAACAGGAAGACAAAAAAATAAATATAGAAGAAAAGAGAAAGAAAAAACAAAAATAAAAGGGAATAAACAAGAACCAAAGAAAGAAAGAAAAATAAAGAAACAAAATAAAAGCAAAGAAAGGTGGAAAGAACAAAGAAAGAGAGATAAAGAAACGAACAGAGACAAGGAAGAAACGAAAGAAACCACTGTGATCAGAACAATAAAACCGTATTACTAAGATACGGTATGTCTTCAGTTCAAACTGATACACTGTTTTAGTGCTCACCCTGCCAACATCAGATTCATTGAAGTGTTCAATGGCGATGAAACTCGATACCAGCACCTCTGAGTCGGTCTCTACTGTCAGCCTGCCCTCTGACTTCAATTCCTTGCCGTCTTTGAACCTGCAAACCAAGAGACAATGAATTCCTCTTCATAATGATCACTGAGACACTGTTGTACCATCCCCTCATCTTCTCTTCTGTCTTCCTGGAATTATCTCTTCAGATGATACATGTCTGAAAGCATGTTTATTAATGATGTCCCCCATCAATGCAGTAAAAATGCTTAGTTCTATCCATTCTGGTACTACATACTAGTACTCTAAAGAAGTTTATTCTTTACTAGTCTGCATTGCTTTTTTACAATATTTCTTATGGTTGTAACTTTCTTTATTCAAGAGTCAAGTTTCTCGATGTTGTTCATAATATTGTAACGCACATCTTCTGGACACTGTGAAACATCATAAAACATTATGTTATAATTAATAAAGTAATTAAATCTGTTTTCCGTAAATTCAATATTGGTAATACGAAAAAATCCCTCAATACAACGTAATGCTTCACAATGAACACTCTTCATTATATTTTATTTGGCTTTATTATACATTTATAATATTTTTTCTTTATTCTAGAATTAATACATTCTTTTTCTCTTTGTAATTTAATTATTCCTTTTGTCTTTATATAAATGTGTTAGCCTACATCATACTCTGTTTATTTCTCACTGTTTGTTTATTTACCGATGTATGTTTATTTGCTTATAATTATTTGTTTACTTGTCTATATTTATTTGTGCTAAGTTTATTTGTTTGTGCATGTGTGAGTGTATGTGTGTGTGTATATTATCGAACCTGACGATGTCATATCCAGGCCTTGTACACTGGTTCCTGACAAATAAATATTATTATTATTATCGGGTAGCTCAGTTGGTAGAGCAGCTGGCTACGGACTGAAAGGTCCGGGGTACGATCCCAGGTGGTGACAGGATTTTTTCTCGTTGCCAAACTTTCAGAACGGCCCCAAGGTTCACTCAGCCTTCTATAAAATTGAGTACCGGGTCTTTCCTGGGGGTAAAAGGCGGTCAGAGCGTGGTGCCGACCACACCACCTCATTCTAGTGCCGAGGTCACTGAAAGCATGGGGCTCTACCTCCATGCCCCCCAAATGCCTTCATGGCATGTTACGGGGATACCTTTACCTTTTTTTTTACCGGTATTATTATTATTATTATTATTATTATTATTATTATTATTATTATTATTATTATTATTATTATTATCCACAAAATTTGATTGAAAAAAAATGTTAATTCCTATAAAAATAATCTAAATGTCTAAAATTATATTTCAAGAATGCCATATGGTTCTCTTACCATTTGATATGGGGCTTAGGAACACCATTTACTCGCACACGGAACTCTGCATCGTCATAATCTTTGATGGTCTGATCTTCAATATTCTTCACAAATGAAGGTACTTCAGCTGCAACACACAAAGTGACCCTCAGTTACTCCATTCACAGAACTTAATTACTGTATATATATTGTTTTTTCGAATGTTATTGCATCCATTTTCCCTTATGCGAATTACGAAGACCATACATAAATTATACAAAATTTATATTCTTTTTTATATTTTTATGAACTTTTTGATAGGAAAAGGAGCATTTTCTGCAGACCTCTGAAAAAAAAGAACTAAGGAAGAAACTGGTGAAGTACTTTGTGTGGAGTGACGAATTGTACGGGGCACATGGACATTGCAATGTTTCTGCCCCATATATTTCAGTACGAGAGTCTTGAGAAAATGAAAAAATAAATTTACGTGGTTTCAATACAATTTAAGCTGAATGTTCTCCCTTAAGTCAATTTGGTAAAATTTTTCATAACAGAAATTTATAACTTCACAGTTAAGCCATTTCTGAGCACACAATACAGTACTCAAATTTATAACAACTATTCTTGAAGAATATAATATTTTTTGTAGAAAATCTTAGAGTGAAAGCTGGCTGATATACCGTATTACACTACAGATTCCAATTCAGATGTTCTTGGCATGTGATCTTTATTTAATAACGGTGATTATTTTACAGAAAAAAATGTAACTTATTTTGGACTGCTTGCTCGTAAGGAATAAACCATGCACTTAAATTGTGATAACTGTTCAATAGTTTGTTCATTTACATGATGGTGTATTACAAAACGTTTCACTGTTTCTAAGCAGTAATGTATCATTAAAGCACACAAGATTGTTGAGAGCAAACATGGGCACACTTTAAATTTACACAAATTTTAAAGTGGGCTATATCTTAACATTGAACATGTACTCTATTTTCTCATGCTTACGTTTGAATGACAAACCTAATTTCAAATAAAACTGATTTAGAATGTTCAAGGTATAAATAATGTTTCGTATCTACTAGGGTTTAAAATAAGATTATGTACTGGTAAGTGTAAAATATGAATAAACGAAAAACATACAACTATGTCCAAAATAAATTAACATGATAAGTAGACCTAAATATATGAATTTTTGCAAGGGCGTGAAAGAAGTGAAAAACGCGTAAGTGAGAAATGTATAAAATAAGTTTTATTATACTTTATAAATTCGTATTTTAAATTAAGTTTTACAAATTTTTTAACTTACAGAAACGTAATGGGCTACATAAAACAATGTAAATATATTTTGGTTATGATTATGGTGCAAAATAATATACTGATTTCTTTTGGTTACGACTGTTGAGGACTTGTTACATATTGTAGCCTATAGAGAAAAATGCGATTAATCAATTGTTTACATTTTTTTATTTCTTGTTGGATTTATTGCTTGTTAATAACTAGCGTGCTGGAACACCAATTTAGAAAACTGAAGTGGAAACACACACATGGACTAAATATAGATGGGCGGAAACTGACACACCTCAGATTTGCAGATGACATAACTTTGATAGCAAGATCAGCAAAAATGCTAGAGGAAATGATTATTGAAGTGGACAAAGTAAGCAGCGCAGTAGGACTCACAATGAATCCCACAAAAACAAAAGTTATGACCAATGGAACACAAGACCCTATTCAAATTCAACAATCACCACTTGAGTATGTGCAGTAGTACGTGTACCTCGGGCAAAGCATCTCCCTAAACAAGAACACAGAGAATGAAATAAAACGCAGAATAGGACTGGCATGCAACAAATTTTGGTCGCTCAAATTCATACTCATGGACAGACGGCAAAAAGCAAGTACGAAAGCTGAAATCCTAGACAAATGTGTCATGCCGACATTACTCTATGGCTGTCAAACGTGGTCCTTGACAGAAAAACAGAAAAAACAGCTACAAGTTTGTCAAAGGAGAATGGAAAGGAAGATCCTAAATGTTTCACTAAGAGATAGACTCAGAAATAAGAAGAAGGACAAAAATGCGCGATATGGTAGAAAGGGCAGAAAACCTAAAATGGAAATGGGGCGGCCACATAGCATGTATGGATCACCAGAAATGGACGAATCGCATCACAATGTGGGACCCAAGAGAAGGACGACGGCACGTGGGATGACAAAAAACCAGATGGGCGGACTACTTCAGAACCAGAGTGGGAAGTCAATGGTCGAGAGTGGCATGAGACAGAGAAGTATGGAGGCAGCTGGCACCAAACATGAATCAACAAGCACCAGATAGGACAGAAAGTCAACGACAGTGAGTGTAATTCGTGTGAAGTGATATGAGGAAGTGTGGGAGATGAGTATGGTAGAAATGATCGAAGAGGGAAGTCAGGAACAGTGAAACGAAGAAATAACAGTAATATGACCAAGCTCCTAAGGACTCGCTCACCTTAGCAGTCTACTTATGAGCAATTCCCTGTGACAACAGGAGGCCCTTGCCCTTACGGGATGTGTACGGGCTAAATTTATTATTATTATTATTATTATATTTATTATTATTATTATTATTATAATAAGAACGGAAAATATGAAAACATTTAATTTTAAAAACAAGAATAAGATATTGTGTCTATGACATGAATATGGTAATGAAAGAATGCTGTAGTTAGATTAACTAAAGGCCCTATCTCACTTGGTGAAATCGAATTGAAACTGAACATCTGTAGGCACTCACATCAATGGAATTGAACTGAATCGAAGTGTGTACAGATTAAAATGGATCGCATAATGGCTTCAGCACAGTTATGTGAAGAGGCGGAAAAGGAAGAAATAACTACCGATATCTAAAACAAGAAAAGGAAATACTGGATACATGGACAATTTTCACTTTATTTGATTACATTCTGTGAGGTGAAGCAAAATTTCATTTTTACCTGATGTTTCCGTTAGTTTACTTATTTTGCTCCAATTATTGTCATGAGAATAATTATTACAGTAGTACTTTTAAATTTTGTCATATAATACCAGATAAATTATGAACAAAAATATTTAATTTTTCTTAGTTCGTATTATTGAATTGTAATTTTCTGTATACATATTATTTCAGCAATAACTTTCAATAAAGAAATTACGGTACCAAAAATGGATATGGTTAATTGGTTTTTTAACGAGCTTCACGAGAACATACCATACTATCATACCCGAAACAAGAAATTCTGTCCTGGCAGTGGAATAAATATTCTAGCTCATAAATTCTGTTTGATTCGATTTACTTCTGTTCGATTTGACGTGCCATTTTCTGCTATCTTTCATTTAAATACATTGTGAAGAGAAATTCTGTTTGATTCGATTCCACTAAGTGGAAACAGCCCTTAAGTAATCCGAAGTACTGAATGTAACTTTCTTACAATGTCCATGGCAACGGATTTTGTTGTTACTTACTGTGCACGTGGAATTTCGCTGTCTGCGAACTCTCTCCTTGGCTGTTGGTAGCAGTGACGGTGTACGTGCCATCATCACCCAGACCAATGTTAGAGATATATAGCTTGTAGATTTCTTTTACAACATCTCCCGTAATCTTCGTGTGCTCTGTGTTTGGAACCTTCTCGCCATCTTTAGTCCTGACAAATAGAAATAATAATTATGAAGCACAATTATGGAACGGAATATAATCTGTGGCTGTTAGTGATGTTAGCTTCTTTTCTGACTCTTCAGTTAGTTATTCTTAACCGTTTATTGCACGCTCATTAGAATTGTTCTGTCACCCCCTTCTAATCATGGATTTGGATTTGAAACATATGTTTCAAAACTTACTATGCAATTTTTAAAGTTATGTAATGAGTTAAAAAAAAATCACAATTACAATAAATGATTCTGTGTATCTGTACTATTGATTTCACCTCACTTTAATTACTCTCATAGTGAGCTTACATTTTGTGCTATTATACTAAGCAAATTCAGAACATATTCATCATTTTGTGGTGTTTAATGTTCTTCAATTTCAGAGGTCCTATTGTCCACAGTTAGACTTAACTTAATAAACCGTGGACAGGAGTGTTTGTTGAGCATTTGCTGCAGTAGCTTGTCCTCAGTTTGTGACTCTAAATTTGTAACTTGCTTGTGAGAATTGCAGGTAGTAATAGGAAAAACAATTCGAACACATATTCACCATCAATAACAAGTCAAGCTGAATACTTTTCATTGATTCTGGTTCACGTTAACACTTTGTTTAAAAAACTTAAAATTGTTTAACGACACGTTAAAAGTGTTAAAATTTTTTAAAAAGGTTCCGTACCTTAGACAGACGGCCCATTTCGACGCCGGTTCTGAGTCATCTTCTGTGTCCTACGAACTACACCTTTTTTAAACATTTTAACGCTTTTAATGTGTCGTTAAACAATTTTAAGTTTTTTGAATACTTTTCTCTAGTCAAATGAATGATTTTATTCTTTTGACAACATGCACCAAAATGACTAAATGTAGCTTACACACTGGTAATCGTCGATTTTTAAGTTCATTAACTGTTATATTTGATTGGTGAACAGAAGAAAGTTCGAGGCAAAAGGAGACATCAGATGATAGACACCACTAAGATATAGTATGAGCAGTATGCGGAGACTAAGATAAAGATGGAAAAAAGGAAGGAGAATGCTGGATTTTTGTGTAAGACCTACCATTGGGCAGAAAACTATGAATCAATGAACGAACTGCTATATAAATGATTAATTTTGTGAGCTTAACTATGAAAGTAATACCGGTAAGTACCAGTATTATATAGTTACATATTGAACTTACCATACGACTTGGGGCTTAGGATTTGCAAGAATGAGGACTTCAAACTCAATGTCTTCATATGGTATTCTTTGTGCATCTTTTAATCCATCAATTTCTGGCACCAAGAGAATATCCAGACGGGCCTGTAAAGAGAGACAAGCTTATAGATGTGACACGAATCATATAGTTCCAATACAATTTTACGTTAATGACAAAATTTTTGGGCTTTATCTTGAAGGTATCAATACTTAAATTTCTGCTATGTTTGAAATACTGTAATTATTAGCCCCATACTTTAAAATCATATTTATGTCATATGTATAATGTATAGAGTTTTGGTGAAGTATTATACTGAACTTACATGTTCTAAATTGTACTTTTTCAAAGAAAACTTAATTTTATAAATAAAACGAATTATAATAATTTTCGTGCCTAAAGTATATTGGTATCACATTTTAAATAATGGGGGGGGGGGGGAACTTTTGCACATGTCACAGACAACAGATATGAAAATTATATTCAAATTTCGTGCTCCCTATATCTGCAATATCGGTACCATACTTCATATTTAACGTGGCACAGTACGAAGTTAAATCCGTCAACCTCAATTGACTTTTACGTAGGTACTTGAAGACAATGAAATGTCCGTTAGGTGAAATTATGTATGCTTCAGAATATAATATCAAGGCAAATGTAATACATGATAGATCAGGATGAAGTGTAATATCACCTTATTCTTTGCTGTATGACTTGCTATGTGGTCTTTATGAGATTTTATCTCAACTAACGTACCTGTGCACTATATTTTGTGTCTGATTTGTTTTAAGTATAGGCCTGAACATTTTTTAGAATGCATAGAATCAGGGTTAACAGTAAGAAGATAATGAAGTAGCCATGAAAATGGCGAAAATTCAATTTATTCAAGACTCTTAAATTTAGGGTTGCCATATTTAAAAATTGAAAATTCGGGGCATTTTATTTTCATCTTTAAAATGTGTAAAATGAAAAAGGGACAAAAATATATTAGTCAACTTTCTTGTATTAGCAACGGAAACACATGGCTGTTGTTGCGACAAAAAATATTGGGCCCTAAACAATTATTTTTAATCAAACTTATTTACCAATATATAAATTTATCTGTAATGTAATTATAATACAAAATACAATATTTTTCTCCTCTCATAATTTTCTATTTCATAAAAGTGTTCAAATTTTCCATTTTTAAATATGTAATAAATTGGTTGGCTAGCAATAATAACTAAGGCTTGCCAATAAGAAAATGCAATTTTATTTTTTGCACTATTATGGATAGTGGTTACAAAATTATCAAGTAATTTAGTGGAAGATAATATTGTTACATAAAACGAACTTCAAATATTAAACCCTGAAGCAAGAGGCAGGTGGAAACAAAGAGTAATACTGTACTGATAACAATAACCAAATCCAGACTTGAGATAGTGATTTGGTCCAATGAAATAGATGTTTCAGTCAACATGAACTTAGTTTAATCGTGAACTTAAAGCTAATGTGTGTACCATATTCGTCAAGTTCTTTATTTTAATAACTCTTCTGAGTTACTGTACTTATAAATTTAAGAGAATAAAATCGTGTGAAAAAAAGGAAACACTAATCTTTTTCTTTCCTTCCTTGTTCGCTGAAAACCGGGACATATATGTGTCCCGAGAATTATTTTCGGTACCGGTATATCAGGATGCAAATCTCTATTCCGGTACAGTCTCGGAAAATCTGGGACGAATGATAACTCTACTTAAATTACATTATGTATCACCAAAAGGTGGTGCTTGACTTACACTGCATTCGTCATCACCAAACTTGTTCTTGGCAGTGAACTTATATTGACCAGTGTCCTTATGGCGACCAGAGGGAAGGGTCATAGAGTAAGTGCATTCTGTCAGACCGTCCTCTACAGGTTTGGTCTCCAAGTTGAAGTTGTGGAATTCATCTTCAGTCAACTCAACATCATCATGGAACCTGAGTGTACAAATAATTATATTATCAATGGTTAAGAGCAATATAATACATCAAGTATAACTTTCTTCAGAAGGGAAGTAGAGGTAAGGTTTCACATAATAACAGTTTACCGGTACAGTAAGTATGCAAAAAAAAAAAAAAAAAAAGTTACGTTTATACTTAAATAATGATGTATATAAGTGAAATGTGAACAACGATTTCTAACCCACTCTAGCTCTGTTCTTACTATTAATACATCAGCAGGCTAAAGTCCTTATGGGCCTCTGACAGTCGTAGTATGTAATACTTGGAAATTGAACTTAACTAACAATAGGTGGTCAGTTTTTATAATATTGTTCATTTTTTCAAGATTTAGTATGGAACTTAGAAGTGGACTACATTACAGTCCTGTCGCTCTTATTTCCAGCAGCCAATCACATCGGCTACATTTAAACATGTGCGTCTTGTCATTCACTGCTGATGACGATATGTACTTCCTAAGGCTCGATAAATACTTAATATGATTGCCCGCCATTTTGGCTCTTTCGTTGGCATTTGCAGAAAGCACATGAGGACTTTTTTGCCGCTCAATTATTTGCTCAATTAGAGTCCGTTCGATTTATTATCATAGGAGCTATGACATGATAATGTTTAACGGTGAGGCAAATAGATTCCTCGTCTAGTAGCTCGGCAACAAAAGAACAAAAATGGCGAACGATACTACCTACTTATAGAGCCTTCACTTCCTAAGGTGTAAGCAAAGAGGAGGAGTCATACCTGAAGTAATAGCAATGCGACTATAAATCAGTCAATTGAGTTAGGCAAATGGCGTAATAACTGAAAGAATGGTATTAGTTTGAAATCAGATTTATTTCATATAATATAGTCTGGTGACTGAAACCCCAGATTGCTCATTCCTATGTTAAAATTGGTTGCACGTTTAAGAGAACAACCACCAGGATCGCCACCCATCCACCATAAACGAACATGAGATGGCAATACAGTCGCTAATGCAATTCAAATGGGAGTTACGATGTGACTCCTTATGTAACAACTAGATGGCAGCATAGTAAATCTGACAAAAGTTGTTACTGTCAAAGCCTATAACGCCGAGCAATCTAGGTATATTTGATCTAGGCTGAAACTATGGATTCAATTCTATTACTAACATTTTTTTCATAAAACATTCAACAGCATAATTTAGAATAATTTCATAAACTTGCATTTTTCCTAATATATGCTCATAACAAAACTCATAAGCTAATTCAAGTATATTCAGGGGGAAGTTAAATATCCATTTCCAACTGTTAATTGAAAACTTCAAAAATATTCAAGTTTTAAAATGAAGGGATTTAATTTAGAAACTTTTTTTTTTCTTACACATTGAAAGGCATACACCTGAAACATGCTGCATTCTAAAAGCTCGGATTACTCACCATTTGACGTCTGGAATGGGATCAGCAGTAAGCACAAGTGTTGCTACAAGAGGTTCATTCTTGCGTACTGACTGGGCTGCCAATGGCTGCTTTATCTTGGGTTTTCTGAATTCATTCACAGCTGTAACACCAAAGCTTCAGGTTAGGATTCTCAATTTTTTAAAGTGATCAGAGACTCCCGAGTTTCTTTCAAATTAAAAGGCAGATCTGATTGTTTTCTCAGATCTGTAATGATATATTACAACTTAATAAGCCAGGACACAAAACACTTTTTTTTAAATGTGATTTCTTGAAAAATTAATCTAAACAAAGTAAACGAAAAATTATGCAATCATCATACACTTAAAATCTCGTTTTACGATGTTAATGGGATTATCAGATGTAATAGGTGAAAAATACGTATATGTATGAAAAATGTATTCCTATATATAACAATGTACTGTAAGAAAGATACTTTGTTGTAGAAACAGAAGGTGGAAATATTTGTGCATGTGATGACTCCCTGCAAAAAGTCCAACATTTGTTATTTGAGTGTCACAAATTTGAACTGCAACGTCTTGAACTAGTTTGTCGATTAGATAGGTGCGACACCAAGTACTCCCCACCAATACAAGTGTTCCGAAATAAATGCTGTTATCAAGATTTTATGAGATATGTAAATTACGTTCACAAAAGTTGTAATCTGAACACATGATAAAATTTGTATATATCCACTGAATTATTTTTTTTTCTATAGATTTTATATATTTTGCTATAAATATATATATATATATATATATAATTCAATTCAGTGGCACTTGACTAGAGTCAGTGGCCATACAATGACGATAAAAACTAAAATGAAAGAAAACGAAATAAAGTGAACAATGTGCAAGTGAAACTATGAAGGAGAGGATGTCAGCACTGCTGCATTCTTCTCCGGCCTCCCAGTATCTATTTTATCAGGGTACAATGATAGACTCACCTCCTGGTGGTGTACCCTGGAAACGCTTATAACAAACGGCTAAGTAGTCTATCACCTAAGCAGAAGAATCAATGACACCGAAAAACCGCCCTTTTCAGGGTGACTCTTTGAGATTATTGCTATAAATATTTAAATTAACAGTTGATACAAGTAAATTAGGATAATAATTTAAAATAGATTCACGATAAATGTGTTGTATAAAATTTAGAAACTGGTTGTAACAACATTGTTTAACGGAAAACTGTGTAACATCTTCAGAGATTTCAACCCACAGAAATTTAAACTACATTCTAGTGAATATTAGGATTAGTTATTTGCTTAGGTTATAATATAGTATACATTTCATGAAACTTGTTAATTGAAATATAAGATTGTATTTTAGTATTTAATTTCATCTCATTGCATTTCATTCATTCATATATATAAATTATAAAGCGTTGTAGAGATTTGAGGAATTTATAGATTTGTAAAATTGTATTAATTTCATAATTGAAACGTAAGATTAATTCAATAGGAGACTTCGTTAATCAATATCATATAATTATTGTTATTATTATTATTATTATTATTATTATTATTATTATTATTATGTATTTATAACCCTAACATACCTATCTCAGGTAAAATAGGGTTCTCTGTAAAATTGGAGTAAGTTATAATAAAAAACAAATGTACTGTATAACCATCAGGATTACGACATTAGTAAATTCTGCATCACTCTCTATATAAGAAGGTAATATTTTGAAGGGCATGTAAGGTGTAGCCAATTTTGAAAAAGATCTTACAATATTAATTTTATATTAAGTAGTACCTTTTTTGAAATGCACAAGAATCAGCGGAAGGAATGTGTTATATGGGTTAAATAACTGAAGAAAACTTACATATGAGCGAGAGCTTGGCCTCATGCGTTTTCTCGCCCAGTCTGTTAGATATCTTGCATTTGTAGGTTCCTGCATCTTCGAGTTGAGCATTCGTCAGCTCCAACTTGTACTGCTCGCCGCTGTCTGACAGTTTGATGCGGTCTGAAGACTTGAGTTCAGTTCCGTTGTGGTACCTGTAAAAGAGAACATACACGTAATTTAGTGCAAGAGAACATACAAGAGTGACTGTTGTGGACTCCATCGGAACTGTACATATGTACAATACATTTAGAGTTACTGAATTGATATTGTAAAGTACAGTCAATAAAATTATTAACCACTTATACAGTAGTAACTTTAAATTTCAAGCAGAGTCTAATTAAAATTCAGAGTTACAACGTTAAAAATATTAACGTAAATTTAAAAATTACGCAAAATATATTCATTCTAAAAAGTCATTCGAAATCAGAAAGAAATTAAGAGTTCGCGGGAAAAACGATGAATGTCACAGTTTTGTTAAAGTTGATGTCATTATCTAATTCAATGGATCACTACGAAATTTAATGTTGTTCTTATGAAAAATGGTAAAAAGGAGAATTAGCACCAAGAATACAGTAATCCTTTCCTTTATTTTCTATAGAAACAGCACTACATCTTGCAGTTATAGACTCAATTAGTTCATTATCTAATCCTTAACAGAAATGTGACATTCATCGTTTTTCCCGCGAACTCTTCAAATGCCATAAACAAAACACGGCAGTAAAGCTGATTATACAAGGAAACGCATTGAACCTCTACATTCTAGATCTAATAAATAGTGACTTCAGAAAAGCAAACACAAACACTGAAATACTTAAGATTAAGCATTATAGAAACAATACAAAGAAAATTCCCATGTATTCAATGGCTTCATACAGTATAATGGATCGAAGCTGTACTTCAATGGCCAAAACCACGGTTAAGAAAATGATCTCTGTTGAATTCTACTTCCTTGCACTCCAACTTCTTTACTGTATATATGGGGATTAGAGCACTGCATTGTAAATTTTTCGCTCGCTCATATTCATTTGAAGGTCCCATACTCGAGGGAATTTCCTTCAAACGAAGAGAGCTTTATTTCCGCATTGAAGGAGATGTGCAGGAAGCAACTGGTAATCGTTTAAATTTTTACTCAGATGTGCACAGAGCCTACATACAGTACTGTAGCCTAATGAGTTAGACATATTCTGTGGGTTATTGAAGGACAAAATAAAGTAATGTTTATGTTCGTTCTGAATGGAGAAAGTTACACAAATCAAAACTGCACGCATTGTATTCTTCACCTGACATAATTAGGAATATTAAATCCAGACATTTGAGATGGATAGGGCATGTAGCACGTATGGGAGAATCCAGAAGTGTATATAGAGTGTTAGTAGGAAGGCCGGAGGGAAAAAGACCTTTGGGGAGGCCGAGACGTAGATGGGAGGATAATACTAAAATGCATTTGAGGGAGGTGGGATATGATGATAGAGACTGGATTAATCTTGCATAGGATAGGGACTGATGGCGGGCTTATGTGAGGGCGGTAATGAACCTGCGGGTTCCTTAAAAGCCATGAGTAAGTAAGCATGTTCGTTCTGATTTGCCATTCCATTTACTACATTTCTTTGCTAAATTTTACTTTCTTCTCGTATTTCTATGAACATTAATTGCACATTTTCATTTTGTGCACTAACGAAACTTAAATAATTTCTATATTAAATTATGGCTTTGGATCAAAAATAGAAATAATACAAGAATAAATACTGTACCATATTAAATTGGGTCTTGGTTCTGAAAAAAATACGCGAATAACAACTGAAAGTAACAAAATTAAATAGTGATTTATGTTCGTTTTGTAACACATTTTTCCCACAACACTTTTGAGATCTAATGACATGCTTAATTTGTATTCCTGACTTAAAAGTTTATCCTTCACAAAATGTCTACTTTTCCTATCCATGTTTAGGCTTACTGGGAGTGTGTATCTCGAGGTATCATTTGCTCCAAGTTTAGTGACAAGCGATAAAGTCTCGTACACTCACAGCATCTAGCGGTTCATGATCTTTTTCTCATGCTCGAGCGAAATTAGTAAATGCAGAGCTCTAATGGGGACAGTACTTACTTGCTATCATAATTATTATCCATAACAGCTAAATCAAATCAATTTTTCTAGTTTCAATATTTTTCTTGTTTTTTGAGAACTAGGATATTTCGTCATTTTATTCGAAACTGAGTCCGAATTATATATAATTTATTTCCAAAAAAATTGTCTGCCAAGGCATCCTGAGTTGCCAAGAACACAGAATACCCTAAAATTACGCATACAAGGTAGATGAGACAAATTTATGTGAACATAGAAATGAATTTTAGAAATACGGTAATGTAAATTATACACATATTTTTTATAATGACACACTAACCATACATTCACAAACAGCAGGATTCACTGGTGTTGTAGTCAGCGTGGTACAAAGCCAGTGTTTAAGACTTTTTATTACTTTATATTTTAGTGAGATACATACCACGTTGCTTCTGGTCGTGGTATACCGGTAGCCTGTATCACGTACGTTGTTTGTAGTGATTCATATATTTTTCTGTCATCCATGTCAGTTTTAACGATCTGAGGAACAGCTGAAAACGTATTCAAACACGCGATTAGTTAAGTTAATAACTCAAAACTTTGCTGATTCATAATGGATATCTATACACAAATTATAAGATTTATTCAACTTCATGAAAATCTAAGTGTGAAATTCACAAGTACGTAGTGGATTATAATACTTGGATTTCTTGTATGTATAGCTACTTATTAATAAGTTACAAAAAAAGGTAACACTAATTTATATTCAGTACCGTAGTGTAAATAGATATGAGTTCTAGATAATGACAGAATTTAACGTGTCATGTTGTATAGAACAACAACTGAAATACAATATTTTTTTATAAAGTCAACAAAATCAATCAAACTTCTAAAAGAATTTTGATGATTAATTAACGAAGTTTCTGTGAAACAACAAAATGAGTACATAGATATGCAGGTAACAATTGAATAAACAGTACAGTGAAGTACACTACATGGATAAAGCATAAAATGCACTGGTTATACTAAACAACTGTTTCTCATTTGAAGAGACCCGCATTTATAGATGCCATTCTTTGTAATAATTCTTAAAGAGAAGTCTCAATTTCAAAATACTTTGTAAAATGGTTTTCAGCACATTTTAAATTAATTATTCTGTACAGCAAGCAAATTTAAAATAGAAACAAACTTTATATACTGGTACCTACTTTTAGTACCGTACTTTCAGATCTTTCAAACATATAACCATTATTCATCCGTTAAGATGAAGTGATCCTTTATGTATTTTATTAGCAATCCCAACTGCTCTTCTACAAAAGGAAAAGCTTAAAAAAATTACTCAATAGATTCAACACGGATTATCAAGAAAAGTTTTTTCCCCTTTGTGACAAACACAAAGTTAATTCACTTGCTGTACTCAAATTTTCTGACTAAATATATTAATGGAGAAATTAAACTGTAAGAAAGAAAATATAATTCGCCGGAAAACATTTTAGTTACATTTAATAGCAGTAAGAAAAGGACTGCTCAGATTAAGCACATAACAGTAATACAATTAGAGGAACAAATTAAAGCGAAATTTAGCTAATGCAAGAGATCGTAAAAAGAAATATAGCAGAAAAGTGAAAGATAAATATATATTTTTTTAATAGTTTATGAAATGAAAAAAATGATTAGCTCTTGCAACTGTCACACAAGGATGTGGCGTTGCATTCAGTGATATGGCTTGAACCTTTCCTTAATTGTATTATAAGAAAGTAAGAAAAGAAAAAAAATATGACTTACCATAACTGAAGCTGATACCGTGAAGAGTTTGGCATGAGAGCAGAGGAAACCAGCAGATTAAATAGACATCACACTCACAGTTAGCACGTCATGCAATCTACCATTAAAACACAATGACACAGACTTGACCTTCAAAGTTAATTTTGTATAAAAATGTATATTGTAAGGGGGAATTAAATTAAAGAAGCATTTATGATTATGGATGTGTATGAAAGTGTAACATTTATCCCAGTGTCTTTTATGTACTTCTTGTTCCTTTTGTTGAAGGATCCTTAATTAATTTTATGATACAGATTATTACAATACTTTAAAAAATCAACTTTATGTAATTAAGTGTTATTGAAAAGGCATTGAAATTAGCTATGATACGTAGCTGAAACAAGCAGAAGACAACATTATATAAAAGCACTGAGCATTATGAAATAAATTCTGCAAATATTATGCATACCTTCTCATGTACACAGCACATGAAATGCAAAGCGTTTATTTTCAGATTTTTTAAGAGCTGAACTTAATAAAATGACGAGAAAAATAAATGGAAATTTATTGATGTTTATTTTACCCCTTCATTCGTTTGTTCATTTCATCATTCTTAAATTCTTTCTTATTTCTTTCTTCCTCAATATAATCTTGCATCAATTAATGTTAGACGGCATATTGTCTGCAGTACAACTTATGTGCAAGTGATGGAATAATGCGGAGTTTATGAATTGTTTCCATATCTTTTTGGTTTCTTGATGACTCCAATAATTATCTTCTATAATTTCTTTCTTGATTCTGTTTTGCGTGTTCAAATATAACAGCGTGTCTTGTATATCACATATATATCCTGATGATGCCGATAAATATACAATATTTTGTCAAGACTTTACAGTTGTGTTTCTGGATGCCAATTTGTGGAGACATCCTCACTTATGTTCATGAACATTTATATAATTTGTTTCTTTTAGTATTGGGTTTAAATGTTTATTAATTTTACTCATTATCCATTTTTTTATCCATACTTTTAAAAACAGAAGTAAATTATTCTGTTTCAGATTTTTTTGTAAAGGGAAATGATTTAGGATTTTGAATGAAATTATGAAACCAATTAACAGTCTTATAAAATATTGTTCACAAGTATTTATCACAGCAAATACTTTATTAGAGAAGTTAAATATATTATAAAGAAGTTGTTAAGTTTTATTGCAATCGCAATGCATAAAAATTGTACTTCGTACATGAGAAAGTAAGAATCAATACATGTAAGTAAAAATATAAAATAAATATCTACAACTTCTACAAAAAATCTAAAATAATATATAAAATAAGAAGAAAAACATGTGATACTTAAAAACTACTGGTAGTTACTGTAATACAGGTAAAGTACTACATATATTTAATGGTACATATTATTGATATTTAAAACAAATATGATATAAAAGTTAAAATTTACTAGTAAAATGATTTGAAAGTAAAGGACTTACACTGTACAGCTGCGTCCTCTATCGTTTACAATGATTTCATTTACACTTAAAGTCTCATTAAATATGTGTTAGAATTAATAATAATAAATGTAGATTAATATTGAGTTTCCATTGTAAACTGCCTCTTAAAAATATTAAAAGTAACAATTTCTTTGTACAATTATGAAAAGAAAAACATTAAACTTGGCAGTATGCTTCACTACAAATTATTATTTTATCAGATGAAAATGTATTTAAGTTTTATATACATTCCTAAAATGTTTTTATACAATTTTGTAGCAAATTATGTTTTTGTTTAATATTTTAATATAAAGCAGAACTAAACAAAAATAATTATAGAACGAGGAAATGAAAAGAGAAGTCGGTGAAATCTGGTATCCTAATTAAGTTACTGTGGACAAAATATACTTTTTTAATGAGACCAATTTCCTCTCTTTTAATAAAGAGGATAATAAGGCCCATAACAATGAAGATGAAAAAATTATAACCTATACTGGAGTGTCATTTTTTAGTAACTATTAGTTGAAGAGGACATGACATTTTAATATTGTCAATGAAATACTGATAAACAAATGCAATATTTTAGAACTTTACATAACGAATGAAACTTTCTTGCCTGCTATCTGTCTGCTGCATATATACTAGTGTACGTACTATGAATTTCTTCTAGTTTCCGTACTTTGCAACAAGTGACTCTTAAAATGCCAATTTACTTAAATAGTAAGTAAAGCAAATATTATGAAAGTAGATTTTAGTCATTTACATTCCTACATGGATAATATTAAAATGAATTTGAGGGAGGTGGGATATGATGGGTATGATGATAGAGAGACAGGATTAATCCTGCACAGGATGATGCTGGGCTTATGTGAGGGCGGCAATGAACCTCCAGGTTCCTTAAAATCCATAAGTAAGTGTACATATATATACACGCATTTACATGGCACTGGGTACCTACATATTAATAAATGACTTTGTATTCTAATTTGTCGTTTATACTATTACTTGAAAGAACTAAGCAGACTAAAATAATTTTTTCACGTAACGGTACTTATTAATTGTTTAGATTCAGCACTCAAATACAGTAAGTTGAATCTGGTTTGAAATGTTATGTATTTAACTTACTGTAAGACAGTAATTTGGATTTGCTATTCTACTCTTCATTACCGGTATACTGTTCAAACAAATGTTATAATTTTTGTGATAAAGGGCTGCATTTCTTAACATTTTACTGTGTCGAAATACATTTAATTTCATAATTATCTATTGCAAAGTTTGTGTTATTTCATTTTAGGCTAAATAATATCCTAAGTGTAACAAAACAGCGAAAGAATAACATAGGTCTACTTTACTTTGTTATCTGCTTGGAACCATGAAAACAAAAAAATACTTATCTTAGAAGGATGACTTTAGAAGAAATCAGTTTCCATGCTATCCGATGTTGCGATGGAAAGCATAATACATATGAGATTGAAACCACATCATATAAAATGGGAAATATGTGCAAATTCTTGGTCTTTGATTCCGATATTTAAAAATATGATATATGTTTTTATGAATTTAAATACTTATAGTCATAATCATGCCATGGTATGAAAGAAAAATTTCACAACCTCGAGCAGGATTCGAACCTGCGACTTCCTGTACTCCGGTCAGGCGCTCTATCAACTGAGCTATCGAGTTCGTCTCACGCTAAAGGCTCGAAATCATTCTTTCATATTGGCGACTCTGTTATAGAGTACTGTCCCTAGCGTCTGATCTAGTCAGCACTGCTTATGGGTGGGAAGAAACATTACATATGTTTTCATATTTGAAAATGTACAACCTTAAATGAGATCCTTGTATTTCTTGTTATTTTATTCTCCTCCTCCATTCAGAGATTCATCATCATCTTCAATATTCTTAATCTTACTATCTTATCTTACTATCTCCTTTTCTTCTTCTTCTTCTGCCTCTTCTTCCTTTCTTTCTTCTTTCTTTCTTTATTTCTCATTATCATTGTTGTCATCGTCATTATCATCTTATTCTCTGATCACAATTATTATCATAGTTATTAATGTCATCTTCACTTTAAGTAATAGTGCAAGATTATCGAATTAAGTGATAATTATAAATTTTTCATTACACTCTTTCTGTAGCTTTCAATTTTTAGAACCTTCTTATTAATATATCAATTAAAAATTTCAGAACGGGATATATGTAGTTTACTTGAATGGAAGGAACATTTAGATGTGTGGGTGGCATAAATAATATGCTGATTTTTTATATAATCTTGACTAATCATTCATCAGCAATGAAGAAAATGTAATTTAAATTTAAACATCTCTTTCACTTCATACTGCCAGGTCACTGCGAACTCTTCACCACAGACATTTGAATTAGTAATGCACTCGTATTTTTAAATTGAAACTAAAAGTAATTCTACTCAAATGGCTAATTACTAATTAAAAATAAATCAAATTTAAAAACTGAATAATAAATTATAAAATACTTAATAAAATATAACTTGTTAATACAAATTAACACTTGTAAGATAAGCAGAAAAAAATTATTAATCTCAAACTTGTTTTTAAAGAATAAAACCAATAATTCCAGTAAATTAGGCGAATTTTAATTTTATTATTTTAGTTAACATGTAAATGATGGCGTAAATATTTCTGTGAACCTCTTGATTGAAACAAAGTTAAAAATCTGCATTTGCCTAAAATTGCAGAAACACATTTATTTCGATATGCATATTGAAACTGAACTTCAAATATACTTATGTGTACAAGTAATTATCATAAAACTTCTTATGGCACTGATTTAAGGGTCTTCGGCTTAACATGTTGATCAGCTAAGCCACTGGCGTAGCTCAGTTGGCTGAGGCTCTTGCCTACCGACCCAGAGTTGCACTCGAGCACAGGTCCGATTCCCACTTGGGCTGATTATCTGGTTGAATTTTATACGAGGTTTTTTCAACCGTAAGGCGAATGTGAGGTAATCTATCGCGAATCTTCAGTCTCATCTCACTAAAATCAATCCCATCGACGCAAAATAACCTAGTGTTTGATACAGTGTCATTAAATAACCAAGTAAGAAAAACATCTTGATAGAATATACTGAGTGAACACAGCACGAAGGTACATTTATTTGTATTAACCATTTCAGTATTCCTGTCCAAAATACTAACCTCTTCAAAGTATTTTATTTATTTATTTTTTTAATTTTTAATCTCAGTCACTAATAAATGTCTAACGTTATATCTATATATTAGCTAGCAACATCGGATACTTCATGAAAGACTAGTAAAATAATGACAGATGAACTATAACGAGAACCTTCTTTACTTGAAGTTTTCCAGCAAAATTTGGTACGAAAAAAAGCCTGTTTGTCCGATATAAAAACCAGAACTTTTATTATATTTAATCTTAATTATTATTTGACTGACTGAAATTATTTTGTTCTTTATTTATTATTTAGAATGGAAGACTGGAAGAATTCCAAGAAGCATGACAGAGTTATTTCAGGAGGTTCAAAAACACATTTACTCCACCACATATAAAAATAAATTAAGAACTGGTTAAACTATTCGTAATATATCTTAATATTGAATTATTTCCATATTAAATATTTAAAATATCTTTCAGTTTGCTCCAACTCTTACCTTCAACTTTTCTCTCTTCCTCTTTGTCCAGTATTTCTTCCAAAACGCTTCTTTGTTTCTTAACTCTAGTCAGCAGCGCCTCAAGTGCTGGATCCTCTGAATCATCAGCTCCACGCTCACCTTTCTGTGGGACTGCATCATTTGGAACTGCTTCTACCTTAGACTTGCGTGGTTCAATCTCTTCAGACGTGCCTTTCTCATACAAGCTTCCCTTTTTCGGTTTCTTGCTATCGTCTTCAGAAAGCACTGCTTTTGTGCCAGCTTCGTCGTCAGAAGTTAAAGAAACTATCGACAGCTCGCGACTTACTGGCAGCTGCTGTTTGCTCTTGGTCTGACGCTCATCGACGTCCGTGTCTGAAGTTGGCTCCTCTACCAGAACGCCTGCATCCAGTCTGATACCTGGTGACTTCACACTTACGTCATCTTCGAGCTCCTCAATAAGAACTCCAGCATGACTTTTGATTCCTAAATCTGTAACATCACTTGTTTTGCGGGAGATATCTTTATGTTTCACGACTTCCTCTTTTTCAGCTAACTTGGCTGCATCTTTATCATCTGGAGTTACATCTTCTATACGGAAGGTGTCTGGTCCATGTACCACAGTTTGTACGGTAGTGCTCTGTTCTAGGAGAATGCCTTGTTTAGGAGTGCCACTTGACTCTTCACATATCACTTTTGTTGATGAAGTTTCCAAACGAGTATGAATTGCTTCAGAACCTGTAATTGTTCGTATATAAGGAATTATAAGTAAGTGACCGCTATTATTACCACAGAAAAATTATTTCAAACCAAAAATCATTTACATTTGCAGTCCTTAAGTAAAACTAGATATTCTAATTTATTGCAATTTAGTTCCTTCATGATATTCTCATGCAGAAATACACAGCATTCTCTTCTTAAATATTTCACGAGAAAATATCTATGTAACTGATCTATTAAAACTTAACAAGCACATGCAAATATAGTAAAAATGTAATTATATTACTCTCCGATCTGTTCTATGCAGTTTAGAAAGTACGCATTGATTTGCCTGTTATGGCGAAATTGAGTCGTGTTTATGTTTGAAATTGTTATTTTTTTAGTCTAAAGTGAAAGTGAAATTTTTGTAATCGAGGAATATGTAGTAATATTAAAGAAAAATAAACCGAACAAAAACTGAATATTAAAGCATTATGTGGAAAACGCCTCTTTGATAACGTTTCACTAAGCTAGTTATCAATATGAAGAAATTTTAAAAACAGATTACTATTCAAGTAACCTGGAATTATAAAATTACTGTAGTCAAAGAAAATATGACTATAAACTTTGTCGAAGCACAGTGTAAACACATATAATTGTGCGAGATATACAATTCAGTTATTAAATTATATGCAATATTTGCATTTATCTTCATCTCATCCTAAATGACAGCTGTGAGCAGTATGGGATGAAGATAAATGCTAACAAGATGAAGACGAAGTTCAATCCACAGCACCAGATCGAATTTCACTCCCTCTGCTGTGGATTGAACTTCGGCATAGCTCAGTGGTTAGAGCACTTGGTACGTAGAACCAAGGACCCGGGTTTGATCCCTGGTGCCGGAGCGAATTTTTCTCCTCTAATAATCAAGTTTAGTGATGGTCGTGGTCGTGATGATGGTGATGGTGGTGGTGATGGTGGTGGTGATGGCGATGGTGATTGATTATTTTGTTATAACAAATATATTCACTGATAATGTTTCGTGATATATGAAAAATAAATTTACCGGTAATTTAGAAACACTTTAGCACAGAGGTGCTGTTTAAAACATTTCTACACATATGCTTCTTGGTTTGAAGATGAAAATTTAATATAAGCTAGTCAATAATGAAATCTTTAACAGTTTCCACAGGTCTGATCCATATTTATAGTTTATAGGTTGTGACGTCGAAGATTTAAAGATTTTGACGAAAATACGCGCCTTCAATATTCCTAAACAGAAATGCGGTTTATAACATACTATCCGTCTGATTGCTATTAATTTCGCTTATCTCTCTGTATTGCACAGCCTTTCTATCCTCAACTATTTACAAGATTTTGTTGGCACTCTATATTTATCATTTAATTTATCTTTGAAAGTGGAGATAGAATTAAAAAATGTGTATTGTAATTGTAATAATAATGCGTACTGAGCCACTTGAAATAAAACTTTATGAAATGAAGATATTAGAGTAGCTCTTCTTACTCCTCTTCTCCTCTCTTTCTTCCTCTTATCCAATTTCTTCTCTTCTCGTTCTTTCCTCATTCTCCCTCTTTTTATTCTGTCTCTTTTTCTCCTCCTTCTCATCTATTGGCATTCTTTTCTTTTCTTTTCTTTCTTTTCCACCTTTTTTAAAATCTTTTTCATATTCTTGTTGCTCGTCTACTTCTCCTCCGTCTTGATATTTTTTGACATTAAAGTAATTATGCATATTTATATATTTTAATTTTTAATATCTTAATTCCAAGACTTGTTTAAACAAAAGTTGTGCAGTTTGAAAGCTTTTAAATAATAACATTGTAAGATTTAAAATTCATAAAATGAAGAAGAAATGACCATGGAGCATTTGTAAAAAAAACGTATAAAGGATACCACTTAATACTGCGTAAAGTTAAGGGTATGCGTTAGGGTATACCTAGCATTAAGGGTACTGAGACATGACTGCTTTTTTTAGCAAATGACATATAGGTCCTACCGAAGCATTTCTATGTCACAGGTTTATGAAATTTATACCATGCATTAAACAATGCTTACCGGTATAGTATCTTTTGATGAAAAATTAAATCACTTATCCCCAGCAGAATATTTATAAGATGTCCCCAAATACGGTAATTATAAAATATGGGTAAATTGTTACGCATGGTTCATCAGTTAGGTACACATATCTCATAGAATTTTAGTCAAACCTCTCAAATTTTTTTCTGGTATAATGAGAATATATCACACGACAAAATAAATGCACTACTTTCTTAACTAAATACCACATATGTAGAAAATTAAAAAAAAAATTACGAACATTTTTTTTCAAAATTTTCCTTAATTTTAAATAGAAAAAATTCAATGATGAAGTTTAAAAGCAAACCATTCCATTCATTTTAAAGAGCTAATTAATATGTACTGGTACTTGCCACAAAAATGTTATGACTCTATCATTATTAATTTATGAGATAAGTGTACCTAAGTTTTGAAAAATCAAGGTTATGGGAAATTCTAATTACCGTATTTGGGGGCAACCTATGAATATTCTGTTGAGGATAAGTGATTTAGTTTTTCATCAAAAGATACTATAAGCATTGTTTAATGCCGGTATAAATTTCGTAAACCTGTGACATAGGAATGCTTCAGTAGGGCCTATATGTCATTTGCAGGTTCAAGAGCTAAGATAGGCAGTTATGTCCTGCTACCCTTAATGTTCAACAATTAAAAGTTTCGGATACCATACCTATGTTAAATTAATTGATTATGAAATAAATAGATTGCTTGACAGATTTCGAGATGCAGTAGCAATGCATACAGTATTAGTAAAATTAAGACAAACAGACAACAATGGACCGTAACATCTCCGAAATTTATTCCAGTAGGTGTATAGACAGTACCGGTGTAGTAGACTGTTAAAGGAATGGATACGAGAACAGGCAGAAGCCTACATCTTGTAGTTCAGAAATGAAATCTATCTTTCTTGTACGTACACACTGCCACAAAGATTGTGTTTGTACTTAAATATAGCATAAAAATTCTTTAGCTTAGCAGGAAGAGAGAAAGAAAGAGAATGAGAGAGAGAAAGAGACGAGAGATAGACAGAGACAGATAGATTACAAGTGTACAGTATCTCCCTGAGAAGTACTCGAGTGGGACTTTCCAAGCCCGCAAGTGTGAATTTAATTTTCAAAGTGGATAATATCAAGGATGGTAGTAAGAAATGGCCAGAAATCAGGGACAGATTTCCTTACCTTCATAAATTTATTAACAAACAATTCCAAGGCTAATTTTCTCTTTAAAAGCAAGCCATTCTTAGTACTCTTAAAAAAATTCATTTTAGTAAATACTAATTGAGATTCTAATTTTTGTTTTAAGTTTCATATAGCCTTTGTTGATCTCATGTTATGAGTCCCATTATGTTCATTCGAGTGATAAGTTGAAATTATCATAACTGGTCTTAGGTAAAACCAAGAAATGCAAGTAGACATGAAATAGTTACATTATAAGAGACGATAAATTACTTTGTAGCATTTTAAATAATTTTTAATAGATAATTCCTTTCTAGTAAATTATAAGACTTCTAATTTGCGTTTAGTTTTTACATAGCCTGACATATCAATACTAAAGACTTAATTTCTGTTTCAAGTTTTTACTAGCAAGTAAAAAGTATAGTATTCTTTTATGAATAATTTGCGAATTTAGATACGAATAAAGAAAAGCTGCCCAATATCGGAGTTTTAAGGACTATATGCAAACAGACAGAGAGCAGTTGAAACATGATTCTTCAATGCAGAAGTCTGTACCGTATTAAACTCTAAAATTAGATTTCTGCTACTTCATATAATAAAAATAGAAAAATGTTCTAATTAATGCAACCTAAATACCACTTACGCATCAACATTTTGTTTGAATGGGTATACTGCGTGGTAAAAATTACCTTCCAGTCCATCATCTGACTGCATTGCCCGTTGATGCATGGTGGATGCTACAGATATAGTGACAGTCTTCTCACCATTCTCACCAACGCCGCTTTCGCTCGAGTATGTTATGCTTTGTGTCTCTACAGTTGAGAGTGTCTGTAGGGTGGGTTGCTGGGCCTCATCTTTACTTCTCTCTTCGCGTTTCAGTACTGAGAAATATTACACAGAGATCAGATCAAGAAATACAAAATTCATTTTATTAAAAATCAGTCAGTACACATTCAATTTTCAGCTTTACAGTAAATTACTAAATTATCCCCCCTCTCTCTTTTTGGTACGCATGTGGGTGTATGATGTTGTGCAGTGTGGTGCAGTGCAATGTTTTGTGGGTTGTGGTATGGTAGTGTGGTGTGAATGTATGCGTGTTTGTGATATGATGCAGTGTGATGTGGTGGTCTGGGAGGTTTTGGTGTGTGGTGTGGTGTGGTGTGGTGTGGTGTGTGCATGTGTAATGTGTAGGGACCGGATTTTTATGTAATATCAAGGTGTGAAATATATACATATTTATGTAAGAAAAATAAGCCGAATATGTACCAAAATATGTAAAATCATGAAAATATTTAATATCAGTATCTGCGCTGGTTTGTATTGTTAAGCCTAGATATTTTTAGTCTGGTACAATTTTTAATTTTCTGTTCTTCATGACGATTTCTACTGTTTCTGGTGCTCTTCCGCCGTTTCTGAGTATCATCATTTCTGTCTTGTACACATTTATATCAAATTTATTTTTATTGCGCCATTTTACCATGATGTTTATTGTTTCTTGTAACTTTGTAAGGTCTTTAAACCCTACTACTATGTCGTCCGTTTATGCGTATGAGATTATTCCCTCCTTGATTTTTACAGTACACAGTAGTTGTATGAGAAGGGTTGTTTTTGTTCACTCATATTTACAGTGGACGGTAAGGAGTGAGTGTCTCTTTTACTTCCTGGAAATAAGATGTTATGTTTCGTCCCGAAATATATCCTTTCTCGGATATATAAAAAGGCTTTTTAAATCTGTGTATTTCAAATTGTAAACTTCCCCAGCAGAAGTTTTCTTTTTCCTTTTAAAGAAGTAAAAATGAATAAAACCCCTAAATATGTAGATTTATGTAATACCAAGCCATAATATGTAATGTGGGGTAAATATGTAAAAATATGTAATATCAAATTTTAATATATTACTGGTAATTACAAGAATCGCAAAGGTTTGTTATTTATATACGGTTAGGTTGAAAGGAATATAATATGTAATTACATAAAAATCCGGTCTCTAATGTGGTGCAATACAGTGGGATGTGATATAGCGTGATGTTTGTGTGGTGTGAAGCAGTGTGATGTGGTGCAGTGTGGTGTGGTGAGGTATGGTGGAGTAAGGTATGTGTGTATGGTGTGGTGTGATGTGATGTGGTATGGTGTGTATGTGATGTTGATGTGGTGCAGGGTGGCATAGTGCAGTGCAGTACAGCAGGGTGTGGTGTGGTATGGTGGGTGGAGTGTGATGGGGTGTGGTGTGGTGTATTGTGTATGTGGTGTGGTGTGACTTGGTGCAGTATGGTATCGTGGGATGTGGTGGTGCAATGCAGTGTGATAAAGTATGTGGCGTGGTGCAGTGTGTGTGTGTGTGTGTGTGTGTGTGTGTGTGTGTGTGTGTGTGTGTGTGTGCTTATGTGATATAATGTGGTGCAATGTGGTGTTGTGTGATTTATGTATGTGTATGCACGTATTCATTGATTAACAGGAGTATGCATGCCATTTATTTGTTACAGATTTCATGAAATTATCCGAGAATATAATCTCAGTTTCTTTAGAAATATCTTGAAAAAACATTACTGGTAATAAAATGAATAACCATACTGATGCACATAAGAAATAAGTTTGCACTGTCAACTGAAGACTGACATATCAACCATCTTAATCCTCAATAAAAAAAATCAGGAGAGTTAAAATCATATTATATATTTTATTTTATTTATTTTCTTAAGTATATTCCACATGACTTCATAGTTTAACGTCACAGTTTTTATTAATAAATATCAAGATTTGCTAAAATACTGTAACCTAACCTAGAGGGATATACAGAATTTTACCGGTACAAAAGCAACACTTTTTAAAATGAGTGAGAGTTACCAATAAATAGGTTTAAGTCCTGCATACATAGATGGTTGCTGAACAGACCTTTCTATTCAGTGAATGAATTCATGGAGTGTGATGTAAATATTGTATTTTAGAAATGTAACCCTTTCTTTATATTTTAATTTGTCTCTTTGTATTTTAATTATACCTTTTGTCCTTATATAAATGTGTTAACCTACAGCATACTCTGTTTATCTCTCAGTGTTTGTTTTGTTTATTTCTCAGTGTTTGTTTATTTGACTATGTATGTTTATTTGCTTATAATTATTTGTTTATTTGTCTATATTTATTTGTGCTAAGTTTGTTTGTGCATGTGTGAGTGTATGTGTACGTGTGTATATTATCGAATCTGATGATATCATATCAAGGCCTTGTACACTGGTTTCTGACAAATAAATATTATTATTATTATTATTATTATTATTATTATTATTATTATTATTATTATTAAGAATTGTTAATTATTACATCAAAAAGAATTGTTTAAATATTAAATCCTTTTATATACACGTAGAATGGACATAAATAGTGTAGTGTGAAAATATCAAAATTTTCAATTAAGGGGAGGCAGAGGTGAAATTTTGAACAAAACTATATTTTCATATTCCGATGTTAGTTTTTGATTTTGTGCCCTTTAAAAGTATGAAATTAAAACCAAGATAACTGTATTACTATATTATTCCCATAATAAACTAATACTTATCATTATTTATATACCTTCTCTGAACATATAAATAAAAAGAAATATTGAAAATTTCTTATAATATGGTGCATGGAGCATTTTATATCAAACGATATAAAGTTTTATAAAATTATTAATATTTACAGAACTATTGTACTTAGAAAATTGAAACTTGGTATGACCATTACTAATAACATACTTAGTATCCATGATCAATTTCAAACAAATCAGATAAATTTTGTGGATTTTGAAATATTCACCTCTGCCTCCCCTTAAAGAGTATTACGACTTTTTTACTTAACACCATCGAATTATGAGATGAAGTGAGATATTATAATGCTAAATTACAGTGCCTCACAGCATCAATGCCCATTACAAATCTCACAGGATCTGTCGAAAATCAAATTCTAGTCATCTTAGGTGAGAAATAGCCAGTTGACTAAGTGAGACACTACTGAATCTTTAAACATAGAGTAAAGTTACGAAGCAGGAATTACCTTCAGCTTCGATGCCGCGTTGAGGCAGGACATGCTCTGTGACTTCCTCTTCAACTATCTTCTTGATATTCATTTCTGTGATAACTTCTGCTCCTGCTGGCTCTGCATCATTTTGCACCTTCTCTACCTTTATCAATGCCTCTTCTTCCACTTCTTTTGTTTTTGAAAGAGCTGTGATGGTCAAAGTGTGTAAGCTACAACTAATGTGTTGGAGAGAGAGAAGTAGATCAACCTGTAACTTGGATCCTACCAACAATCTGGTAAAACACTGACTGTTTCCTGTGGGAGAATGATCTGTGAATATGCATGTGATGTGTCGGACGTCTGCACACCCTATACACGTGTCACAAACACGTAGGACAACGGAAACAAGCAACATCCAACATGTGGGGTCAACCTGTCTTAGCGGCTGACTGCTATAGAAACCATGCCTTTAGTCCAGGATGCAGTCAACACAAGAAGCTTGAGAGCTCTCCCTGTTTCACTTCCCGAAATTGAATAAAGGAGTTCATTGCAATAACCTGACCTGATTTCAACTTCCGAGGCTGGAATACAGAGCTTGTTAGAAACAAATATGTAACTGTACGTTTATTTATTTTGTCCCACTGTTCATTTCTGAATAGTAAAGCAGCATCAAATCGTTCAGAATAATTTACTTAAAGTTTTAAATATCTTAATATCGAAAATATAAAATTTCTAAATTTTTAATAATGTCGTCAAGTTATAATTAAGGTTTATTTAATGACGCTCGCAACTGCCAAGGTTATATCAGCATCGCCGGTGTGCTGGAATTTTGTCCCGCAGGAGTTCTTTTACATGCCAGTAAATCTACTGAAATGAGCCTGTCGCATTTAAGCACAGTGCTATACCGACTGCTCTACCCAGGCCAAGTTATAGTTCAGATTAATCTTTGAGGGGAGAGGTACATCTTTCACTAATATAATGTTACTATATTTCAACATTTTTATCTCAGAATCTATATATCTTTTGAAAATAAAAATTGGCATGCTTAATATATGTTATCTGTACAGCTGTCAAAAAAAAAAAGTGGCCGCACTCGTGAACAGCGAATATTTTCAAAGTCCACTTCGGGTCGCTGCGATGTTACACGATGCATGTGCTTGTACAAGCAGTTCCGGAACTATGAAAGTGTTCCATATCTACGCCTCGTAGACCAGCGGTAGAGTGCTTGTTTAATGATTCAAAGGTCGTGGGTTCGGGCCTTCTTCAAGTTTTCATTTTATTTTTTAATCTTTCTTTAGCGATGTAAATGATATTCAAATTATCATTTATATCCAGTTATCGTTCTTTATGGATATCACGTTATTTATATTTTGTTATCGTTCTTTAGAGATATGAATAAAATTCAGGTCATCATTTGTATTCTGTTATCGTATTATAACGATATGAATAATAATTATTATTGTATTTCCAATGGGGGTTAGCCGTATTTTACATATGTATGTTAGGGCTATAGTTTTATACACAAAAAAGATAAGCATAAAGAGAAATGGAAAAGAAAATTAAATTAGCTTACGCGATGTAAACAAAACATAAACGATCCGTAAATTTGGCATTGCGATTGCAAAACAAATATCAGGTATCAATTTGTAACATACAAAAACATTAACAACACACATACGTAACACTTCTATAACACAAATATGCAGCTTTCCGTACCATACATCATAAATTAATACACAATAGTCACACAAACACAATCAAACTATAATTACGACATTGCGACGACATCAAGCATCCCATAACTGACTCACATACATAACAAATCAAGCATCCGTTACAACACATACACTTCAACATAGTAACCACACTTTTAAAAGTTACAAATTTGGCTCCAAGAAGAATAAATAGGACACTGTTACTAATTACTATTCTTCTACAATTTCTTAAATACATCTGTAATAAATCTGTGAAATTCCGATATGAATAATATTCACGTTTTTTATATTGTTATCGTTCTTTAGCTATTTAAATAATATTCGAGTTATCATTTATATTCTGTTTTCCTTCATTAGCATTATAAAACAGTATTCAAGTTATTTATATTGTTATTGTTCTTTTGCAATATATTAATTAAACAAACCGATATTTATAATTTATATTCTGTTATCGTTCTTTAGTGATACTGTATAAATAATATTCAAGTTATTTATGTTGTAATCGTTCTTTAGCGATATAAATAACATAAATTTAATATTAGGTTTGGAAAAATCCAGTTGCATAATACTGCTATTAGTTTTTCTTTTTGTATTATTACATTATACTATCTTGAACCACAATAAAATGAAAAGGAGTAACGAGGAATTGAACCTGAGATGTTGACATCTAAATTCCGACGTTCGTCCGCTGAGCTACGAGAGCAAAAGTGTGGAAACATTTTTGGAAAAATTGGTCCAATCACACTCTAAGATCTTCTGATGATTCGTAGAAGCTAGTCCAGGATGCGGGGGGCAAAGGCTAATTGAGATTTCCCGGTCTCTGACCGGGTCAAACATCCTGACAGAATTAATATTTAACCCTTGCCGTGACTTTCGGTGAAGTCCGGAGGGCCCAATTAGTCAAATCCACTCTCCTATCTCCACGCTTGGGCCCCTTGGAATTTAATAAGATGCGAAAGAGATAGTGGTGTACGGAAAGCAACGGGATGTTGCCGCATTTAGGCCTATCCTTCCCAAGAAAAACTGCAAACATGAACAAAGGAAGCTTTTAATAGAAGAAGAAGGATCTTCTGCGGACCTCTGGAAAAAGAACTAAGGAAGAGACTAGTGAAGTGCTTTGTGTGGAGTGTGGCATTGTATGGGGAAAGAACATGGACATTACGACGAAATGAAGAGAAACGAATTGAAGCATTTGAAATGTGGATGTGGAGAAGAATGGTGCGTGTAAAGTGGACAGGCAGAATAAGAAATAAAATTGTGTTTGAAAAAGTGAGTGAAGAAAGAATGATGCTGAAACTGATTAGAAAGAGAAAAAGGAATTGGTTGGGTCTCTGGTTGAAAAGAATAATAGACGACATTAGGATATGTGGATCATATGCGGAGACTAAGAGGAAGGCAGAAAATAGGAAAGATTGGAGATTGCTGGGTTTGCAATGTAAGACCTGCCCATGGACAGAACATTTATGTGTGTATGTTCAGAATGCCTGGAATATCGTGTCTAAGAACAGTCGCTATTTGCAAAGACTAGTCAATTCCATGCCCACTCGACTGCAAGATGATCGAGATAAGAGGAAGATAGACTAAATATTGAATTGTGGCTTTTTGTTTTGTTTTTTGAACGCTTAATTGTTTGAATGTTTTAAGGCCGACGCCAGTAAATTTGTTATGTTTATGCCACGAAAGATATTTTATTGAGAATAAAATCTTTTTTCTTTCCATTTGTAGCCACAATATCATAATGATAATGATAAAGTCATGGCATAATATATTAATGAACCTGATGTTAATTACTAAAATAATCATAAAAGAGAAAGGAGCCATTATGTCTAGTTTGTCTCTCTCAAAAACAGAACAAAAAAGGACATAAAAAGCACGAGGTTGTAGTCGAACGCAGGACCTCATGAATAAGAGGCCTGAACGCTACCATTATGCTACCGAATAACACACAGTATACTTCAATTATAACTGTAGATATCAGGCAACGTGGTCCAACAACATGTAACATCGCCTGTCTCCGAATTGTAGCGAAGATACCCGAAGGGAACTTTGATACAGGAGAGCGGCCACTTTTTCTTTTGACAGCTGTACATCACTGCAATTTTTATTGTTTTTTATTACGAAAATTTGTGGAGCATTTTGTTCAGCCGGACAGCATTCACATGAAAACTAAAAAAGTACTCAAGATAATTAAATACTTAGAAGGTCGAAATACAACAGTGTTCATAAGTTAAGATTAAAAATAATGTAGATAATTATTACAGTTGTCTGAACACTATTTATTGATAAAATAAATAAAATAAATAAAATTGGTTAGAAACCATACATGTTTCGGGGGCTGTGCTCCCCCATCATCAGTGGTTGTACCACGACTATGGTGTAGATGTTCTACCGCGTGTCGTATCTTAAAGAGGACTGACTGACTAATACTCAAGATAATATTTCAATGAAACTTTGCATGCATGTACAGTTCTCCCATGTGAACGACATAATTTAAAATGTTTAAAGTAGAATGTGTAGTTTATTTTTCAAGAAATAATATCGATCACATTCTTTAAGAAAAATTAAGTATGAAATTTTAAAAAATAAAACGTCATGTTTTTTTTTTTTTGAACTGACATGTTATAGATTTTACTGTATGTTGCAAGTATGTTTATTAAACACACGTCAAAACAAGAATTACATCAAAATTCAAATAGATATTTGAATAATTTACCATGTAAATGCTGTCCAGTTAAATGAAGTACTACACAAATTTTCATAATTAAAATAGTAACTATTATGTTTTCGAAAAACGTTAAAATTGCTTAGTGATGTACAGAAAGTATATACAATAAGCTGCCAAATTTTATTTCCAACGAATCTAGAGCTTTTAAGGAAAAGAAAAGTTGAAATACACCAGTAGTAAAATTATAGTGAAAGGTATACCTCCTCCTTTAAGGTGTTATGGAATTATATATTTGAGTTAAAATTATCATAACAAGGACGAACGCGAAATTTTGATACAAAATAGTTCTTATTTGATTATTCTTTTACATGTGAGAAAACCTTCGGTTTTCAGAAACACTTGCCTGGACTCAAGAGCTTTACCGTTCACTTGTGCTGCATATTTTTAAACATACTTCAAAATTTGTGTTCAGGGGAACTAAACAATAACTTAGATAATTCTTTAAAAGTTATATAAGAAATCAATACTAAAAACTGACAAGATTTAAGGTCGCGTATAGATTTAATTAAAGTGACGTATTTAATAAAGTACATAATTAAAATCATTACTGTGACTCATTGCACAGAAATATATTATTCTGCGTAAAAGTTTTCAGTCAGTTTTAATCGTGTTCCGAAAAATAATTGTCGTTCTTAAAATAAAGGCAAAATAGCAATGCTAAAAATTCTCGTTTGCAGAAAATGTACCGGTATTTTTAATACATACTGCTAGATGCTGACTTCTACATAATTTCCTCACCCTTCACCTTTCCCCCCTTTCTTATCTGTTACAGTATCACAAAATAAGTTATTTATACATACTTGAAACAAAAGTGTGATATGTAAATAATGTATTACAGTAAAATAGCATTTATCAATAACTCCGATTTAACTTCCAAAATTCATTAACAATCAGACAATATTCGTATTTGGCAAAACATCAGGAAACGCTATATGAATAAGAATATTTTTATAGAAATTTTAGTTGAAATCAGGCAAATATGTGCTATTATTCTTCTAAATAATATAAGAAGAAAGAAATAGATCGAGTAAGGAAAGGAGTTGCACTCCAAACATATCACTAATATTCTATACTTACTTAAATATGAGCATCTAGGGCAGCCAACAACGAGATGCTAAACATAACGTTTTGGCTACAAACTATAAAAATACTAAAAACAATAAGATTAAATTAAATTATTTCAATTCATACCAGTACTGCAGCTTCTCATTTATGGATAAATGAAGATATCATAATCCAGGGGCGTATTTTGCGGGCTACCGGGGCTACCACTACCGGGGCTACCGGTGGTAGCCCAAGGAAATTACAAAAGAAAAAGTTTATAATATAGCATAATGTAATAATTTTGTATTATTAGTTTTACCATAGTAATTAAAATTAAAGTAACTGCTAGATATATTTTGTGTAATAATAGGGTCAGCGGTAGCCCAAACCCTTTAACCAGTATACGCCACTGTCATAATCGATACTTCAAATACCGGGTACTTACAGCAATATTGATACATTGATGATGCATATATTACATAATAGGCATATAAATTATAATTAACATTACTCACTTATGCGAAGAAATATACGTAGACATCCGTACTGTATATAAACAATAGTTAATTGATCTCTTTATATAATCACTCCAATTCATCATACTATCCCAAAATTTTATATATGTAACAAAATAATTTCAAATTTTAATTAAACTTCACTGAAAATTATTCCACTTTTATTCTTCCTTCCACCATTTCCCTTTATCCCCTTCTTCGTAGCTTACCTTATAATAATAACAATTATTATTACCATCATAATTGTTTCTTGATTGCTGTATATTGCTAATAACTGATAGTTCACTTTTATTTTCTATTTCAAGTTATTTTTCAGTTATGGAAACGTACTTGCGTCATTTACAGAAATTACTGCAATATTCTCAAAATTTGGTATTGTTGTTAGCATCTTTAGAATGGTAAAGGCATTCCCTTTGAAAGTTATGAAAGCGCAGTGGGGACATTAGAATGAGGTGGTGTGGTTGGTACCATGCCCTGACTGTCTCTTATCCCCAGGAAAGACTCGTTATTAAATTTTACAGAAGGCTGAGTGGATCAGAAAGTCGTTCTTGAAGACCCAATGTTAAAATGAAAGTCAAAATTCTATTAAACTGACTGTACCGGTACATAGGTTAATTTTTTAGTTTTGGAAATTATTCTTTTTCTCGATACATAGCATACTTACATGATTCTAAGTTTTACAAGCCTTCGATGTAGTCACCAGCATTGCGTACAACGTGTTCCCAGCGATGCTGAAGCTGTTGGATCCCGTTGGCCCTGCCTAATCTGTTGATTATGCGAATAGAGTGGTCAGTTGCCTGTAGAATGTTTTCAACTGTTCGGAAGTGAATTCCATGAAGTGGGTCCTTCATCTAAGGGATTAGATCGAAGTCGCAGGGACTTAAATCCGGAGAATATGGCGGGTGATAGAGCACTTCCCAGCCCCAGTGATTGAACAATTCAGACACAACTCCTGCTGTATATGTCCTAGCATTGTCATGCAGAACAATGGGTAGGTTATCAATAAAGTGTCGCCGTTCTTCTCAGAGCTGCTCACAGGTTGTTTCGCAAAAACGAACAGTAGTATTTCGCATTAACGTTCTGTCTTGGGAGAACGATATGCTTTAAGGTCATACCATCCCAATCATAGGCAAGAATCAGCATAGCCTTCATATTGGTGGGGGTCTGTTGAACTGTTGTTTTTTGTGGTGACCTGTGATGATGCCACTCGTCCGATTGGCGTTTCAGCTGAGGTTCATAAGATCTGGCCCAGGTCTCATCAATTGTAATGATACGCCGTAAGACGTCCTCTCCTTCGTGCTCATAGCGCTGCAAAAGTGTACGAGAAGCATCATATCGCTGCCATTTCTGCATGTCCGTTGAATCATGTGGAACCCATTTTGAGGCAATTTTCCGCATTTTCAGGCGGTCCTTCAGGATGTGAAGCACAGTCGAAGGCGTCAATCCTGTATCTTGCGCTAACTCACGAATCATAAAGTTCTGATTCGTCTCCACTAATATGGACAGTCTGTACATTAGTCGGTGACTCAAAAGAAGATGAGCGCGGAGTGAGGAAAAAAGGCCGTTAATAGATAATGTTACGACAACACGTGCAATACTTGTACTGCTAGTAAGTGGAAACATTATTTCCGATTACTAGTAGTACAAGTATTGCACTATTGTTGTAACATTCTCTATTAACTACCCATTTTCCTCACTCTGCACTTGTCTTCTCCTGAGTCACCGACAGTACTCGAGGCATGTCCAACACATTTTTGCTTCCTTGTCTGAAGACTCTAACCCATCTTGCTACTATTCGGTAAGATAACGCACTGCACAGCAAGCCTTTTTTCAGTTCCTGATGACACTGTCGTGCCATGCGACCTCTAGCACATTGAATTTTTAACCAGTTTCTCTGTTCCTCTTCCTAAAACATTGTGACAGTATTCTGCTCGTCCTATTGTGAACGGACATGGAGGGGGGAGAGCGAGTACATTAGCTCTGAGGAAAGGGAGGTATGTCAGCAACCTGCGATATATGTCGTTGTTGTTTTCTAATGCCAGGCATTTGACAATAAAGTCACTTGACCTCTTGCACTCCAATATTTAATGAAAATGGCAAGTTGTAGCCGATTTAAGTGAACACCATATTTTAACGTTTTGGTGGCTACTTCATTCACACACAACCCCTAGAATGTCTGGAGGACCACACCTGCTGTTGGTCGACGGGTCCATTGGACCTAACTGGGAGATCTTGTTGATCACCAGCTTTCCCTCCTTAAGCCACTGGAGGACGATTTCAGTACCATAGCAGGTCAGCACTAGGAATAGAAAAGTAGGAAGGGTAGGAAGGAAAGTGAAATGAACTCCTAGGCCACGAATGCTCTAATGCCGTCGGGGTCGAAGAAAGTAAGAGTCCAGTCAGAGGACTGGATAGGAAAGGGTAAAGAGAGAATTAGGTATTGAATAGAGGAAAATTATACCAAATTCGGTCATTAACTCATCAAGCTGACCAGTGCTAATTGATGAGTAGCCCCTCCCTTTAGTTCAGCTCGTAAAATTATGCTTACTAACAGCTGCACCACGGGAAGGTAGGGATGGGACATTGGGTATTTGTCCAGGTTGGTTCCTTAAAGCCTTCAATGGGAAGGATTAATGACTCTCCCCCCTGTATTCGACAAATACCGTTTTGCAGCCACCTGTGATATATACGATATTGCCTGGCTCCTTTGCATGGCATCACTGCAGCATAGTTGCAGCTACTAAAAAATCAACCCATATGTAAGTACTGTGTGTAATTTTTCTGCCTACAGGCCATAGCTACGTCTATAGTTATGGAAAGCTACGGACGTGATGGAAGGAAAATAGTTTGTGGAAATAATAAAAGATTCTGAACCAAAAAATATGTAAGTGATCAGTGGATAGTTTATTTATGAACGGAAAAAAATTGTTTTTATCTGTATTGAACCTAATGGGAAATTCGAAGAAAGAAAACAATACCTGTAATAATTAAAAGCTAAATGGAGTGTAAAATACTCACTGTTAACTTTGACCGTGCTCTTGGTGGAGCTTGTACCCATAGTATTCTCAGCCCTAGCTTCATACTCGCCCGCATCAACACCTTTCACTATAGTCACAGTCAGATTGTAGTTCTCCAAAGACTGCGAGTCTCGACTTATCTTAATGTGAGCATCAGCTGACAGCTCTTGTCCATCTTTAAACCTGGAAACGAAATACCAGTACATAATGGTTAGCAAAACACGCACACACACAAACACGTACTGCACACATGAACACACAGCACGCACATACACGCACGCACACACACACACACAATTTACATGTGCGTGTGCATGTATATACGCACGTAAAAATGTATATGGTACATGTACATAAAAACTGGCGCCTACAGACAAGCACATACACATACATTATATACTGTACAAAATACACATACACTCACATATATACACAAAAAAACATGTGTACACACAGAAAAACACATTGCGAGTGAACATAAACACATACGGTACACAAAATGCATACACACATACACAAACTCTCACACATACAAACAAATACACGCTCACAATACACAATAACAATTACTTTCATAACAATGGCGTAATTTTGTACACAAGTTTTGGTCCTTTTAGGAACCAGTATTAGCAAGATCTTACAGCTAATATCTGAATGACATTTCATCACTGCACCTCCAAAATCCGCTATGTGCATTTAAATATATTTTTCAGGAGAAAGAAAAAACATTATTACTTTAATTTGCCTTGATTTTCGAAGCTATTTTTGGTAAAATTTAATCATTTTTCATGTAATGATTGAAATTATACCGAAAGTAGCTTCGAAAATCAAGGAAATTAAAAGTAATAATTAATGCTTTTCTCTTTCTTTTAAAAAAATCTGTTTAAATGCACATAGCGGATTTTGGAGGTGCAGCGGCGATTTGTCTGTTATTTTTCTTTGAGGGAGGGGGGGGAGTTGGATTAGTTACAAGCAAGCCTAAAAGATGTTGAAACTATACATTGAGTAGAAATTCTGAAACCACCTGTTTGGGAAGGTAAAATTTGGAATCGCTAACCTCTTAAGCTCTTGCAGAATCCAATTCAATTGTGAAGATGGTTTGAACCATGAAATAATTCAACTAAAATTTCCAACTACCTGCCTTCCAGAGCACACAAGCATGAGGGCTTTTTTTTTCTTTTATTTGTTCAATTAGTTTAGTGTTAGTTGGGAGACCGGAGGGAAAAAGACCTTTAGGGAGGCCGAGACGTAGATGGGAGGATAATATTAAAATGGATTTGAGGGAGGTGGGGTATGATGATAGAGACTGGATTAATCTTGCACAGGATAGGGACCGATGGCGGGCTTATGTGAGGGCGGCAATGAACGTTCGGGTTCCTTAAAAGCCATTTGTAAGTAAGTAAGTTCAATGATATCTATATCAGTACCAGTATACAGATCTTACAATATTTTATCTTTTAGATATGGATTAGATTTTCTATGAACAAACTACAATAGCTTGAAACTGTTAATTGAATTGATGTTCCATCTACTTTTACAACATATTTTGAATGAGGAAAAAGAAAATTCAACAACCACACTTTTGGAAATTTATTATACCAGTATACTGAATGTTCTCATCCTCCCCATTGAAAACTAAAGAAAAGCCTGATAACTAAAAGAATGGCTGTTGTGTATTATGAAGCCAACTGTTTATAAGTAGGGCCTAAATTATAAGTAATATGTTATTTTCCTTTAAACATTTGGGAATATACTCACCACTTAATTTTTGGCTCGGGAACAGCTGAACATTGAATAGCAAGTGTGAGGTCTTGTCCCTCATCCACTTCTTTGTTTGTTAATTCTTTCGGGAAATATGGTTTATCTGTAAATGAATATCACTTTGTTAAAATTTATATCGGTACCTATATTTTTATGTCCTCATGAATGTAATAAAATACGTATCTCAAATTTTCCTGAAATTAACACATACATGAAGGCTTAAATCGCACTGATTAATAAAGAAAAATTTTGGAAAACTATTTCAAAGAAACCAGTTGTGACAATGACAAAAACAATAACGATTACTAACGTCATTTTATAACTCAAAATATGGTTAATAAAAATTCAGATCTTACATATCACGATTAATTTAATAGTTTTCAGAAGGATAAGTGTAAAGGCTGGTTCACAATAAACCGGGAACGGAAACGGAAATGACAACGAGAACGGAAATATTGTTAAAATAAATGTATTTAAATGTGAGCATTCGCAATTAACAAGAAGCAAACCGGAGCCCGGGAACGGGAACATGAAAATTAATTTTGAATGCTCACATTTAAATACATTTATTTTAACAATATTTCCGTTCTTGTTCTCGTTGTCATTTCCATTCCAGGTTTATTGTGAACTAGCCTTAAAGCTCATGAAGGGCACTATAAATAAGAGACAGGAGGGGAAGGAAAGTGACATAAGAGGAGTTAAAAACAAACAATTGTTTAAACTGAAGTCAAATATAATCATTCTTCGCTATCTGGGTGTTTTAATTTCCTCTCGGCACAAAATAAAATGTAACTTTTTTTTTTTCCATTCACGGTCACTTTGCAGACTGTAAATAGTGTAGGTACTATTACAAATAGAACATTATATAAAATACACCAGATTATTTATTTATGAACACTAGAAAAAGTAGGGGACCTAATATTGATCCTTAAGGAATTCCATTATTAATAGTTCCCCATGTCGAGGTAGTTTCCCAGACTCCTGCAAATAGCCAGTATTGATTATAGGCTACTTAATGCATTTCACTGGACTATAAACTTCCTAAAATTGAGAGAAATCAGACGTCTCTTCAAGCTAAAGACAAGCATTACCTCTCAGCAATGTGTACACTTATACTTACATTGCACTGTGAAGTTTGAGATTGTCTCACTTGTTCCCAAGTCGTTGATGACCTTGCATGTATATTTCCCTGCCAAATCTTTCGTTGCCTGTTTCAGAATTAATTTGTAATTGTTATCCTCATCCTCCTCACGGACGAATTCTGTTCGCTTCTCAGTTATTTCTATGTCATTTATATACCTGTGGAAGCAAGCGAACAGTCAGGAATACAAGTACCATAATAAACTCCATGTTGAATCTTTCGTACACTAGTTTTAACATTTGAATATAAGTAATTGATTAAATGGCGATCTTACTTGTGTTAATTGTGTAAGCATGTGTGGTTTACAGCTGTTTTGGTGCTTCTTCACACCATCATTAGAGCCTACTAGATCTCGGCGCATTTTGATCGAACGCACCCACACAACAGGCAGCGAAGATCGAGATGACGCCGAGATCTAGTAGGCTCTGAGGATGGTATGAAGAAACACCGAAACAGCTGTAAGCCGCACATGCTTACACAATTAACACGAGTAAGATCGGCATTTAATCAATTATTCATAATAAACTGTTATATTAAAATAAGAAAACATCACAATATCACTGGCATCCAGGATGAGAAAGACAGACTCACAGACTCACAGACTTTTATTGAAATATTTATAACTACCATTCTTTTGTATTGATGTGAAAATCTTTTCGTTTCAAAACATTTGCGAAAATTCGAAAAAGGAATTTTAATATTTTAAGATTTGCTAACAGCATGATTTATTGTCAAGTAGTGTGGAAAAATAAATCCACTCTTTATAAGCCCTTCAAATACCTAATAACAACAGAAAAAATACTTAACATTAAATGCGATATAAATAAGTATATTACATGAATTTATTACAGCTACAAGTTTCTAATAAGTGCTTCATAATATTATAAAATAATTCAATGCAAAATTTAATGTACCATTTGATGGTAGGCTTGGGATAAGCCTCTGCATTGATACTGAACACAACATTAGTGTCTCCATCATTCGCAGTGCAGTCACTAAGCTTCCTCTTGAACTCTGGAGGGCAACGCACATTCAACTCACAGGATTCCTTCAGCCAACCGTGATCGTTACAAATCTGTTACAAAAATATGCAGAATTGTAGGAACTAATTAAAATCAAGTTCGATTGTGTTGTAGTAGCAAACCATAAAATTACAGAAGGAACAAAAGAGTTATAGACATTGCTGGTAAGTAGCATTTACTAAAATAAGTGAATAAATTTCTAATAAATATAAGTCCAATACAAAATACTCCCGAAGTTACAAACAATTTCTTACCATATTTGCGTGAACTCTACATAGCATTTCTAGTTCAATTTGCAGTTCTGGAGAAATTCTAAAATTTGTCCAGAAGTGAATAAATGGCGGTTAAACCTGTCTTAAGAAGTCATCAGACATTTTACTGAAGAACAGCATACATGATCGAAATGATAGCCGTCCAAATCTTGGATTTAAAATATCGGCATCCTAATCAATTCAAATGAACAAAAAATAAAATGTAAATTAATGTTAAAAATACACAATGAAATTTTAAAAAAGAATATTCTGCGATAAGATGTGGTAGCTATCAAAACGATAAAAATTTATTGAAAATAAATAATATACATTGAATATTATAAAGATGAATAGAGATGGTGATTGATGATGTTCAATGAAGATTTTAAAATGGTTGATGCAATTGTCTGAAGAGTCTTATCAGGAACCTTTAATTTTCTGAGGATCTCCGATGTAAATTTGGGAATTGTTCCTCGCGCACCAAACATACGCCCAATGGCATTACAATCTTGAATATTATATTTATGACTGAGATCATCACAGCATGGAAGGTAAATAGCGCGTTTCTCTTCATATACCTGCTTTGGTTGATCTTCATTAAGTTAACACAAGTGAATGCTAAATTGAAGCGAATAAATTTGAAAATATAGAGACTAGATTAACTGTCTTATAATGCGTATAAGTATTCACACGTCAACTTCTTACTTAATTTTTAAGTGATAAGTATACAACACAAAACATTTATCTATAAAAATCAAAATCTTGAACACCTACCTTATCGTGTAATTTTTCCACATTTCTACATTTTTAGGCACCACAACGTTCACGCAGTTCGCGTCAGTTTTTTCTTTAGACCATGCTGGCTCATTCATTGTCACATAAAAAGAAACCTACAGATTTCTGTCGGTAGATAAAGTATATTAGGTAGGTATCATTGTGTGCAGTTGAAGGAGAAAGCTTTAAGCTGCAGTGCCATAAATCAGTGCCTTATAGAGTAACTGTAAAATAACCACTTCCAATCCAAATGATATTTCTTTGAAAACATTCTAACAGTTTATGTAATTTGCAGTAATGAGTTTTTATATGATTTTTAAATGAACAGAGAAAATAGAAGCCATAAGAAGGAATTGGACGTCGAAATAAATTTATGGAAGTTGTCTGTCCACTGACTATGGGGTCAAAAGCAACTACTAAAATGTAGTAATATTTAAATGAATTTTCTGGGAAATTAAATCAGCTTCAGGAAAAATGTTCGTTCACTGAGATAACATTTGAGTGGAGATAGCCGTTTCTTCCAAAGGTTTAATTATAGTTTACTGTACAATTATAAGGAACACTGCATTAATTTATTATTATTATTATTATTATTATTATTATTATTATTATTATTATTATTATTATTATTACTAATTTAAGAAGATGGTCGCGAATCTTAAGAATGCTGTAACGAGAATCGACAATTCTTCAGATGGCATTACTCTTGGATGCAGCAGAATATAAAAAATTAAAAAAATGACATTTAAAATAATTTGTATTAGATGGGCATTGATCTAGCCTGTCACATCACTAGCTCACCTGTGCTGCATAAGATCCTGAGTCATTGCGGTTCACGTTCTTGATCACAAGAGTGTGCAACTGCCCATCCTGGGAAACTATGATGTGCTTTCCGTCAGATTTCACATCTTCTCCATCTTTTATCCTGCAACATATCACGGAGCACATTTAAATAAAATTTATATATTGCAACTTTTTCTTTTTAATGAACTGTGGTGTCTTTTTTCCATAGAAAACTTCTCTTACTAGTACACAGGGTGCGAATTAAGATTTTTGATGAGGGGGGATAGAATCCTAGATTGAGAATACCATACATAAAGTTATTATTATCCTCATTCGATACGACTCAAACTTGATCGCACTGAGTTGCTTGCCTTGCATCTTGATCATAATAATAATTATATCCATGAGCAAGCTTAAGATGAGATGTGTAATTCCTAAGTTATTGATTGTTGTCAGCTTTCAGGCGATGATAATATATCAATATTATTTTCATTGCTTGCTTTATACTTTATAAAGTGGACAGACTCGCATGAAACAATTATATTTTGTGAGGAGGATAGAAGTTATCTCTGGCAGAGATGTTAATATGAATTTATGAGAGGGGGATAACTTTCCAACAGGGAGGAAATCCCCCCATCCCCCCCCCCCCCAGTTAATTCGCATTCTGTGTAGGACTAATACCAGTATGCAAAGAACATCCTCAAAATTAATGAAATTCTATTTCAATAAATAGACCTATAATAATAATAATAATAATAATAATAATAATAATAATAATAATAATAATAATAATAATGATAATAATAATAATAATAATAATAATAATAATGATAATAATAATAATAATAATAATAATAATAATAATAATAATAATAATAATAATAATAAGTTTAGCCTGTACACATCCCGTAAGGGCAAGGGCCTCCTGTTGTCACAGGGAATTGCTCATAAGTAGACTCCTAAGGTGAGCGAGTCCTTAGGAGCTTGGTCATATTACTGTTATTTCTTCGTTTCACTGTTCCTGACTTCCCTCTTCGATCATTTCTACCATACTCATCTCCCACACTTCCTCATATCACTTCACACGAATTACACTCACTGTCGTTGACTTTCTGTCCTATCTGGTGCTTGTTGATTCATGTTTGGTGCCAGCTGCCTCCATACTTCTCTGTCTCGTGCCACTCTCGACCATTGACTTCCCGCTCTGGTTCTAAAGTAGTCCACCCATCTGGTTTTTTGTCGTCCCACGTGCCATCGTCCTTCTCTCTGGTCCCACATTGTGATGCAATTCGTCCATTTCTGGTGATCCATACGTGCTACGTGGCCACCCCATTTACATTTTAGGTTTTCTGCCCTTTCTACCACATCGCGCATTTTTGTCCTTCTTCTTATTTCCTCGTTTCTGAGTCTGTCTCTTAGTAAAACATTTAGGATCTTCCTTTCCATTCTCCTTTGACAAACCTGTAGCTGTTTTTTCTGTTTTTCTGTCAAGGACCACGTTTGACAGCCATAGAGTAATGCTTACAATTTAATGCATATTATATCATTTGTTTGAGATGAATAGCCTCTGTATTTTGAAAATAAGAAATGAGAATCTGGATTCTTTTTTACTGTACTATAGTTAATTTTGACTTGTTCAATTACTCACCACTTGACTTCCGGTTTAGGATCGCCTTGTACTTTCAAGTCAAGGGTCAGTGTGTCTTCTTCTTTGGATTCTATCTTCTTTTCCAATCCTTTCAAGACAACTGGTGGTGAATGGACGACAAACTGCCAGAACGACGAAGTCTGGCTGAGCTCATTCACTGCAACAATCTGAAATAAAATGTGCATTGCAACCGCAAGTGTATTTGCAAGTTCACATCTGCCATCAACCAAGATCTGAGTTCCATTTTCAAAGGAATTATACAAAGATTTGAGGAGCTTGGTATCAAAGTTGGACAACTCTACTTTTGCTTTTTTTTTTTTTTATAGGTGGGGCAAAAATCTAGACCTTATCTGTTATATGTACCAATACATTTTTTTAACATTCTCATGGGTTACAGAAATATTTTTTTCAGTCTCAAAATGGGATTAAAATTAATATTCAGGTCGAAATTTAAGTTTAAAAAAATGGAATCGTCCATCTCTGAAACGAAGTCATGGAGTTGTCTGTTTTTGAAAGCAAAAAGTGAAATTGTCTACTTTTGAATCTGAATCTCTTCTAACTCGGTTTCAAAGGAAATTTACGTAAAATAGTACTTATTCATCCACAAACCGATTATAAACAATCAGCCATGTTGGATTTGCGATGCGTGATGACTTACCGAGTAGGAACCAGTATCCTCCAAACGTGCTTTCTCAATTGTAAGTGTGTGAGTATCTTTCTCCTTTTTGATCTTGATACGATCTGACGCAGTGATTTGTTGACCCTCCTTCAACCTTAACAAACAAAGAACAATTTGATTACAAAACCATTTTCTTGCAAGTTTTTGCTAATCAAGAATTACCGTATTTTCTCGAACACCTCGCATTCTCGAATAAGCCGCGCACTTTTTTTTTTCTTTTCTCACTTTTGTGAGTTTATTGACTGTAAAACTGAAACACATGAACTTAAAATTTTAAAACAAACAATCGATACTGCCAATTTCAACATCAGATTGCAAAAGATCATTCAGCTCAATAAATGAAGTAGTATCGAAGGAGAGAAATATTCCCATAGTCTCCAGGAAAGTGAGTAGATTTTCATAAGCAGTGTTGGCCCTCCAATTCAAAAATTCAATCCATATCCTTATGTAGCCTATAATAGTGATTGAGAGATGGCAGGTGAAACAACATGTAGAAAACGACAGCCATGAAAGACGTTACATATGAGGTAATCTGGAATCTGGGAGCTTTCTGAAGTAACTATACAGTGAGTTTCACTTAAAATTTTTTCCAAATACTGCACTGGTGACTGTACGTACCATTTCACTTCTGGCACCGGCATTCCCTCCACTTCTATAGTGAATGTCTTTTTCTCATCAGTCATACAGGATGAATTTTCCACTTCAGTCTTTATTTTCGGTGGGGCTGTAAACAAAAATACGATATTATTATATTAACATTTTCACATCTGTTACTTCTTAAGAGATACCGGTACTCAAAATGTTAGCATGGGAAAGGGATGTCCATTTTTTGACAGAATATGTTATTATTTTCAGTAAAATTGTTAAATTATTTTTGTGCATTAGGGACGAAGGGAAAAGCTTTATAAACAATTTTCTAACGTCCTAAAACTTATGAGTCAAGTCGAGGGAAAATTGGTGAAAAAAGTATATACTTTCAAAATATGCAATATTCTTCAAAACATTAAAATATGTAATATATGCCAAAATATTTATTATACACCAAAATATGTAAAAATATATAACTTAAAACTTAGGACTAATGATTCTTTTGGTGTGATTCGCCGAAATTTTAACTTTTCTTATAGCTATATATTTAGGAACAGAATACGTAATTAAATAAAATTCGGGCTCTATTTATGAGATAGTACACTGGTACTAAATTTTCTACAAATGATAATGCATGCCAGAAAAGTCTGAAATTGTTCAATTGCGATTCTATGGGATACATTGTTAGTTCGTGACAATGGAGGTATTTAACAGAACTGGCACGAGGGCTCCCGATCAATTATAATGGTCAATACCTATCGTACACATTGTAATCCGCAAACCATAACACTAATTAGCAGTACAAATTACAATGCAAGAAACAACTTGCTTTTTTAAATTTGTAAAAAAATTAAGCTTTTAAACATAATATACTATCGAAAATTCTATACTTGCCTTTAACCATGACCTCAAATTCCGTTGAATCTTGACCAAGTTCGTTCTTGGCCACCACCTTGTACTTGCCGCTATCATCCACTGTCACTCCCTTGATTATCAGTGACATGGACTCTTCATCTTCATACAAGAAGCGCACTCTTCCTCCTGCTTCCACAGCCTTACCATCTTTTGTCCTGAAATCAGTTAGGCATATAAATTATTATTTTATACTAACTTCTCACACACTGAAACAAAGATAAAATAGGCTAATATATTTATGACTCAAAAGTTGGCAGTAATTTCTCTAAATATAGGAAACTTAATATTAATTTTGTGGTTCAGACAGTAATTAGGACCCATGTTATTCCTAAATTTAAAAATTCTTTATGCGCAATTTTATTTAAATATTGTTTTTCGTAATTCACACGAGTTCTTCGAAAGTTATAACTCTAATGTCTTACAAGAAAGAAATACCGACGAGCAAGTTATCATGCTTCTTCTTCTTATTTGGTATTACAGCCCTGGTGGGCCTTAACCTCCTCTATGGCTCTCTTCCATCCTTCTCTATCCATCGCCAACTCCCTCCAATTCCTTATTCCTAATCTATTCACATCCACTCGTACACAGTTCCACCATCTTGTTCTCGGTCTTCCTCTTAATCTGGTTCCATCTGGGTTGTTATTGAAGACAATCTTCACTTTCCTTGTTGTTTCCATCCTTGTGACGTGTCCCAACCATCTCAGTCTTTGACATCTTATGTGCGCCTCCAAATCCGATTCCTTGTACAGTTCGTATATCTCATTATTATATCTGGCTCTCCATCCATCCACTGTTTCAATTGCTCCGAATATCCTTCTTAAGATTTTCCTCTCAAATACTGCTAGTTGTTTGCATGTATTTTTATTCAGAACCCATGTTTCTGTACCATATGTTATAATGGGTCTTATTAGGGTTTTGTAAATCTTGATTTTGATTTCTCTAGATATTATTTTATTTTTAACAATTGGTAAAAGTGAATAATATGCCCTGTTAGCCAGATTTATTCTTCTTTGTACCTCATTCCTTAGGTCATTATTTGCTGTCAATATTGATCCGAGATATGTAAATTCTTTTACTTTTTCAAACTTATATGTTCCCATTTTAACTTCCTTCACTTGATCATTTTGTCTTTTGGTGACTGACATAAATTTAGATTTCTTTGTATTTATTTTAAATCCCAGCTTCTGAGTTTCCTTATCCAATGCTATCAAGGCTTCTTCAACATCTTGTATCCTTCTTCCGGTGATGAGTTATCATGCTTAGTGATCAATTTTTAATTGAAAATGTGTTTAGTAAGGAGGTTTTGAAAGAATGGAATCTCAAATAATAACGAATAAATGTCTGATTGTTATTGTAATAGAATTGTGATTTGTCGTTGTGTTTTTTTTTTTTTTTTTGTCATAATCAGTATTGTAATTTAGTTGTGATTCCCTTATGTAGGACTACTTACAATTGTACACCAATGCAATTTGACTTTTTCCACAGCAAAATTTTTGAAAGCGTGACCCACTTAACCCTATTAAAAATTACAAATTTCTTTAAAATCGAAAACAATGATCATTTTACTCAAAAACAGTGGATACTACCCAAAGAACGTCCAAAATAGAAGTGTATGGTGCAACAATGACACGAAATATTACGTAAACACCATTTCTTGTAGGCCTACTTCAAACGGTTACCGGTACCATTTTAGCGCTGCGGTAATAGTTTAATATAAATCGAAAATGATGCCTGAGCTTTCTGTTATACCCAACGGATTATAAAGAAACTTGGTTTCTGGTCGACTTCACTTGACATAAAGAAATCATGGAAAATTCAGCTACGTACATTATGACAAAAACTGAATTTTGCGGACATGTAATTAAATTCGCATTATTTAAAAAAAAAAAAGCTTTTTCAGTACTTTCCGGAAGAAACTCCAGATATATACCGAATCCATTTTTGAACGGTTGTCTTCAATTGACTGAAATTAAAAACAAAACATGAAGCAAAAATTCTAGGACAATGATTCAGAGGATGAAAAAACCACGTCGAAACTAGTCAGTCAGGAAATTTACCACCAGAATTTATATTAGCACAAGTCATTACTTGTTCAATAACGTTTCTCAGTGATTATATGTGTTAAAAGAGTGTATTCAGGAATGAAGAAAAAATTAACTGATTTATGTATCTACTGATGGAAAGTTGAAATTAAACTTTTTTTTCGCAGAGTGTAGAACAGATTTTGGTCAAAGAATGTGAAAATACCTCTATTTTTGCAGAAGAAGCTCTTAAGTTTTTATAATAGGCTATTTTCAACCTCGTATTTATGAAAAATAAGTTTTTTTCTCTATGTTTATGGTAGTAAGAAAAGCGAGAAATCCCCTTGAAGTATAGAATTATAAGATCACTCTGTGTGTATCGAATACAGAGTCCAGATTTGAGAAGCTACTTTCTGAAAACGAGCACAAATTATCGCATTAATTATTTTTTACTTTATAAATTACTGAAGCATATATGTTAATCAAGTGTTTTTTGTTTAATTTTGTAAATAATCTCACGACCCTCCTCAGCTCTAATGTAGCCTACAGTAATTGAAATGTTTATAATGCAGTTTAATTTAATGTTATTAGATAAAAATATGCTATTATGTGAAAATAAAATAAACGGATTGTTAGTAGATAATTGGATACTTTAAAGTAGAAGGGTGCAAAGTGCCAAAATGAAACATTGGAGATAAGATAAAAAAAATGTAGCTATAATAATAATTGTACACATATTTGTGTCATGTTTTTTTTTACTGATAGAAAACAGCAATAGTACAGTGTTTACTCATTAATAATAGTGGTATGTAAAGACATTATTTCTCCATATTTAATTATATAACACAGATTGTGAAAAAGGTTAAGTAATGGGTACAGTTGCAGTAGAATGGTGCAAAGTCCAATACCTATTTTTTCCTATTCTGGAGCAATTTTTACTCACAGATCTGCCTGTAGAACTGCCTGTTCTCCTCATTTGGAAGATAGGGAGTCATTGCTAGTGGATCCCCCTTCTTTTCTTCAGTAATTTCCCTATTTTATGCTTTAACTTGAAACAATGCTGACTGCACATCTTTCATGTTTTTTTTTTTTTTTCCTTTTTAAGCACTTTAATGGTATGTACTGCTTCATTATCATGGGACTGTTTCACAGAAACACTACCTGCTTTACTAACATCATACTGAATGCAACAAGACTTAGAAATATTCAAGTTCTTGATGGAAATTAGTTGATCAGCAACATCTTACATATTAAGGAAATATGACTCTAGCATTGAAACGGTTTGAAATGGTTTTACAACTTTCAGAGTCTTGTACGATTTTAAGCAGGTCACTAGAAATGAAGGCTTTTGTCACTTTCTGTCGTTTTTCAATCAAAGCGAAATCAGAATCGCATTGCAAGAAACTGTGACTGCTGAGAAGGAAACGTTGTTCTATGTGTTCAAATAAACCAATGGCAACTGAAAAGAGACATATGAAAACCATTACATGATTTTTGTTTTCAGCTGCACAGTTATCAGATTCTTCTTGTTTGTTATGTCCATATTCATCAGTTTTAGTACACACGAGGCAATCTCATTGACACCTCTACTCGCGATGCTTTCATCCCACATACACATATAAGACTGCTTTGTATCACATACACAAACTCCAAAGTTATAATGTGAAAGCTGACATCTGTAAAACATTTCGCTGTGTGTAAGTTTGGGCACAAACATGACCTGTTGAAGATCCATTGCATTCTATGATGCAGCTCAATAGGACGCTTACCGTCTGAAACTGCATGGTGCTGGCAACGTAACATCTAAATATCTCGCTTAAGAAACATAACTGGATGTAGCCTCTTTCATACATCATCCTCCTACGAACATTGTACTTTTCTGCATAATAATTTCGTTTTCTATGATTTTGGCACTTTGTACCTTTCTACTTTAAAGTATCCAATTGTAATTTGTTATGTGTAAAACATCGTATCTAACAAGTGTGCAAATTAGGAGAAAAACAATGAAATACCTACAGCCAAATCACTGTTGTTGTTCAGACAAAAATAAAGGTAGGCTGTATATGGAAAATAAACAGCATAAAACTCACCATTTAACCTCTGGTTTGGGATAGCCCTGGACCTTAAGTTCCAACATTGCAGATCCTCCAACATTTACTTCTGTGCTCTTAGACTCAGCACTGATCTTAGGAATCTCTGGTTCTCGGGCCAGTTGGTTCACGGACCCTTAAAAAACACAAATATTTATTATAAATTCACATGGCAACTGATATATCAAACTTTTACTTCTTTTACTTCTTTAAAGCACCTGTTATATATAATTATGTGACTGATTTTAAATTATTTAGTTTAAGGCGGGAGCCTGTTGAGTTGAAAAAGTTTGCTATTTTTAGTGTCAATTAGGATAGTTAAAAGAAAAATACCCATAAAATTTGAAGTGACTTGGATACATAGTCTTTGACTTATTGCAAAATAATAAAAAAAATATATATATTTTAATAATTTTGAAAGAAGTCCTAATTTTTTAGTTATTACTCTGAAGCTCTCTTAGGAAATGCATACCAGTATAAAATGTATAAATAAGGTCTAATATGGGTTTTCTTTTTCGTATAGTCTTAATGTAGAAAAATTTATACACGATATGAACTTTTTTTAGTTAATATTTGTCACTTTTTCAGACTTTGACACAAAATATTTTTGAAAGTAATGCATATTTTTTATATCCATAGTACAATTTATGCACAAAATATATTTATGTATATTATATAGCAAACTTGTTTCTATTTAAAGAAACAAGATGCTTGATTTTTTTATGTCTACCATCATATCTAGGCCCTTTTTATTAAAAAAAGTTTCCTCTTTTACTTGGGCGATCTGTACTACAATAATTTTGTATACATCTAACTACAAGCAGGAATCTTCGAAAGGAATTACAACTGTAAGAACAGTTTGAAATGTAAAACCGTTTATTGAAAAAGCGGAAAATATTACAGACATACGAAAACATTTTGAGAAATCCATTGACCAGTACAAAGGAATCACTTACCTTGCACTGTGAGTTCAGCACTGCAAGAGATCTTGCCAGTGGATGTCGAGGCTACACAAGTGTACAAACCAGCATCTTCAGGTTTCACGTGTTGGAACACAAGTGCCAAAGAGTCCTCTTCATCCTGATGATATAAAGGAGGAAAAAGACACAACATTATTTGTTCTTAGCATTTTTATATTTGAATAATTTCAAGGAAAAATTGTTCCGGGGCCGGGTATCAATCCCGGGACCCTTCGCTTAGCGTGCGAACGCTCTACTGACTGAGCCACCACAAGAACTATACACGACACCGTTACAATTTTTCCTTTTATATCCACACAACTCACATGAGCTGACAAGACGCCAGAACTCAACTATGAGTGCACACAATTACTGTGTGACTTTAAATTGTGGCTTTCTGTTAACGTACCTCCAGTAACGAATGTATTATACAAATCTGGCTTTCAGGTACTAGCTCCCTGTAAAGCAGGTTTGAATAATTTCAAGGAAAAGTTGTTCTGGGGTAGTTCAGTCGGTAGAGCATTCGAGCACTAAGCGAAGGGTCCCGGGATCGATACCTGGCCCGGAACAATTTTTCCTTGAAATTATTCAAACCTGCTTTACAAGGAGCTACTACCTGAAAGCCAGATTTGTATAATACATTCGTTACTGGAGTACGTTAACAGAAAGCCACAATTTAAAGTCACACAGTAATTGTGTGCACTCACAGTTGAGTTCTGGCGTCTTGTCAGCTCATGTGAGTTGTGTGGATATAAAAGGAAAAATTGTAACGGTGTCGTGTATAGTTCCTGTGGTGGCTCAGTCGGTAGAGCGTTCGCGCACTAAGCGAAGGGTCCTGGGATTGATACCCGGCCCCGGAACAATTTTTCCTTGAAATTATTCAAACTTCTTTACAGGGAGCTACTACCTGAAAGTCAGATTTGTATTTTTATATTTGTTGCTTACCGGTACTTGATTTATTACTTGATTTACCCATTTTTTTTTTTACAAAGATTATATACCAGTATGCTTCAAGCATAAATGTTCATTATAAATTAATTTGCACCCATGACATTTCGGAAATTGGTTTTGGTTAGTGTCTTTTTTCTTTTTTTTTTGGTAACATAATTGAAACTGTAGTTATTTAACTGAACATTACAGTACCTCTTAGGTGACAGCTGTATATCTTATTATTATTTACCCCCCTGATATACATAAAATAACAAAACAAGTTTTAGTTAATAAACGCTATTTTTTTTTTAGTTTTATGTGAAAACATAAAGCAGTTCTTTGAGATAATCTGATTACAGAGAACGAATTGTAATGTGGTTATTCTGTAAATTTCAAGCTCGTTACTGTACTAGTTTCAACCTCTTAAATCATAAGATGATATCATTGAAAAGACCTATTCGAGATTTTGAAAAACTATCAAATTTGATTTTTACAATATATACGGTACGCTACCATACTACGTACAGATTACGGGGTATAAGAGAGTTACTTAGCACAGAGAAATGGAAAGTGTCACTTTCATATAAATGGTATCATGCTTACAGCAAGAGTACATTACATTATACTAAAACTACAATTTATAATTGATTAAATTTGTTTTACAAAAATGTAATAAAATTACATTAATAAACAATACAAAGATGTCTCACAGAATAGTTAAAATATTCGCATACCTTAAACAAGACTTTAAACCTTTCTTCAGGATCGAAAGGTTGTCCATCTCTGAGCCACTGGAATTGAGCATCTTCGCCAGGTTGCAGCAACGCAGTTCCCAATCCTTTGAATATCTCCTTCTCGTCTGGAATGTTAAGAAAAAAGTACGTTTATTTAGTTATGTAAGTTACTACTATGAAACTTAAATAAACATTTAAAACCACACACATAATTGATGGACGCTATTTTATTGGAATTATTTAATTTCACTTGCCAAACAAATATTTATGCAACTACAGTGATCTCGTGGGTACATCCTCACTTAGAAACAAATCCAACCTCTCAGAGGAGTCTAGAAGTTGAAAAGTGCGAGATACATTAACAGATGGATTGCAGTCAAAAGGTGGGGGCACATCAACGTCTGTACAGGTCACCCATACGAGTTCATTATGCTACGAGTATTTACAGAGTTGAATTTTAATGTAGGCGATGAAAGGCCTGTAAATTTTTCCGGAAGCCCTCTCTATCATGAATAGGAATCTCTTACGTGCTGTAAATATAATTTCCCAGCTTTATTTTTCTTTCAAAGGAAACCATACTAAAAATGCATAATTCTCGTCTGTGTTTAAACTCATACTTGAATCCAGGAATAAGAATGGTAGCCACTGAATTACCAAAGATGATATGCAAGATACATTACACAGAGTGTTTCACAATTATATTACAAACTGCAGGAGTGACTAGGGGACGATGGTTCAAGGCAAAAGTCTTAATAAACATAAGTCCAAAAACCAACCGTTTCCAAGATATGACTTCATGGAGGTCAAATGTGCAGTGACTTGAAAGCCACCATCAGTCACGGAAATGTCATTCTAAAGTAAGCTTACTAATTCTAAATTTAATTTCAAATAAATTGTAACTTACTAGTAACTGTCACGACCGCTTCGCAGCTAGCCTCTCCATATTTGTTCTTTGCAGTGCATGAATATTTTCCTGCATCTTCAGGTAATACATCGGCTATAACCAACTCATAGAAACCCTTTTCAGCCTTCTCAGTCACAATTTGAATTCTCTCATTCTTCGCAGTTATCTCCTTGCCTTCCTTGAAGCTGAAATGAAAAATATTAACACTCAATAATACATCCAAAGACATCTTTTTCATTTTACTGTTTACAGAAACATTTGAAATAGTTATTTCGAAAAGAAAGGTTTAGTCTTAAACACTTCCAAAGATCGACAATCAGAGTAAAAAACAGACGAATGTTTTGAAGCCATCTCCTCTCTGTCTTGAACTTTCCTTTCCACTACTGGTGTCAATTATTAAATACAATTTCAATGCATCCCGTTAACAATGCAGTCCAACAGACTGGAGTTAAAACATTCCCAGTCTTTTATTCTCTCCTAGTGTAAGGATGTACAGCTTCCATTAATATAATGAGGTTTTATTTACGTAATTACCCTAGATGGCATATCACATATTTTTGGTTTGCCATCATCGTTTTGATTTGTAATAAAATTATCCTAACCTATTACTCTTAAGTTCAAGATTTTCTTGCCTTTTCTTTGACTCTTAATAAATTTAACTTAATCTGTCAATGAAGGTGATATTCAGGGGTTATTTGTGACAGTCGATTCCTATTTATTTCAATTTCCATGATTTTTTAAATTTATTCTGGTGTAATCTTATGTTACAAATAATATTGTTAACCTGTAGCTTCTTTGTCTTTAACATATTTAAGTGCCAATGTTAATAATGGTTATTTTTAAATTAAATACTAATTTCAGTTTTCCAAAAATACCGTAAGTGCTACATAAATGTTTCATAAAGTATGATGTACATCGTAAAATAACTTACTGCTTCCAATAATCGAATAAATTGCAGATAATTGTGATTTAACAAATTTAATGTAAAGAAAGTATTTCAATTAATTAATGATACCGGTAATGAAAATTCGTCACTTGAAATGAGAAAGAGAGTTATACTCAACAATTAAAGGTTCAGACAAGGAAGAAGTAAATCTATAAGGTAGGTAACGGTACATCATTTTGGGAAAGCCTCAAAATCTTGTTTTGTATGGTCTGTTACATTTCTTAAAATGTATTTTTAATTTTGAATAACAATGCAATGTGCAGAGTTAAATTTATTTCATTATTAAGTTGAAAAATAACATAGGCTACTCCGGTCATATCTGTTATGCTGTCCAGAAACTAAACAAAAACTTAAATCGTAGAATTATCTTAGAATATCTGCGCTGCTAGAAATTTTACACATTTATAACATAACATATTTTAATGGTAGTTGAAAAACAAAAACACTTCAGAAAGCAGTAAATTAAAAACACATAAGAAAGAAGCTGATCAACACTAACTATACATTTGCGTAATGTACATTTTTATCAACTAGAATCATTAAGACACCAACGTGATGTAGAATAGTGTAGAAAGAATTCTTCCTGAGAATTCTATCCTAACCGAGTTACCTTTTTTTTTTTTAATATATGAACAACTGATAACTAAAACGACATTGCTGATCAACTATTGAACTTATGAAGACAATTTGTTAGATTAATAATTTATATGCGGAATATTCATAAAATTTTGAAGTAGGCCTATAGCTAATTTAACATAAAACATAATTCTATATAAAAATAGTTTCATTTATGCTGATATTTTGTATAACAGGCTACAAAATTATCTTAAAAAAATATCTGCACTTCAAAAATTTAAGAAAGCTCTGTACAAAATGTTAATCAAAAACTGGTTTTTACAGTATGAACGGATTTATTGAAAATTGCCATAACTGAATAGAAAAAGAACGCCTTACTTAAAAAAATTTACTTCCTCTTTTCCAGATCCTGACTTCGAGAAGGGATGTCTTCTCATGAAGGATACGTTGGCTGAAATTAACTCCAGATTGTTAAATGAAATGTGATTTGTCTTGTAAAGTGTTATATCTGTTCTTGTGGTTATTATTTGTTGATGTTGAAATTTTGTATGTTATATTTTAGTTAATGTACTGTATTGTATTTTAATTATGTTGTATCTTAGTACCTAATTATGTGTTACTTTTGACATGTCCCATATCATGTATGTGATCAGTTGGACGCAATAAATGAATATGAATATGAATAAGGATGAAGGTAACATAGGTCAAGAAAACAATAAAAAATGCAAATATGGAATCCTATTTTCTTAAAATGAGATACGGGGATGTACTTACAATGTGAGATTGGGGTTAGGTTGTCCTTTCACCTTTATCATAAACCGTAAATATGTGTTTTCTAGCAATTCGGTGTCTTTCAATTTTACGATAAATAGTGGAGCATTGGCTTCTGCTCGCCTCTTCTTTTCTTCATCTGATACTGAAAATGAACAGAAAATATAAGAGATATAGCACATATAATTCGTAACTGCAGAAAGATTAAGATTTTCAGTTTATAGTATTTTAATCTGTTCGGACTCCTGACTTCATTTTAATGCTTAGTATTGTTTTAATCCCGTTAAAGCGCACAGAAAATATTTAAAGTAAAAACTAAACGTATTAAGTTACAATTATGATCTAATATTCTCTCAGAAAATAATGGTACTGGTATCACCAAGTATATTTCATAAAACTAAAGCCTTTTTACTTTTCTGAAAGACATAGTATCTCTTTATAAAAATTAAATAAACTGACTGAAATGTGAAAAATTGATAGATTAGATTTATTAAAGTCATGAGTATTATTACAAATACTGTGGACATAGTCAATATAAAACAAAACAAAGTGAATAGATTATATTAAAAACATACCGTACATTATTAACTGAGGACTCAAAGTACCTATTCACTAATACTATAAAAGGGATGGTTAATCATCCAACGTTTTAAAACAATCTTAAATGTATTATAGCTAACAGTGCGTGCAGACTTATGCAATCTATTAAACATAGATACTGCCATGGACATAAATTGTTTTTTTGTTTCCAGTCTAACATTAGATTCAGTCAGATGAAAATTGTATCCTGTATTATAATTATATTATAATTATGATAATCAAATCTATGATAATAATTTGCTAAGTTATTCTTTACTTTCAAGATTAATAACAGTAAGAATAGCCTCATTTATGAATAGTAGCTTACAATGCGCATCATAATCAGAACCGGTTAATATACATAAGGATTTTTTTTTTTTGTAATAGGAGATCTGATACACTAGAACTATTTCCCCATAAAGTAATACCGTAGGTTATTATGCAATTAAAGAAGGCAAAATAAGCACTTCTTACATAATATGTTTCAGGCCCCAGTATTTTCAATTTACTTAATAAATAAATAATTCTTGAGAGTTTAGTACAAACATAATCAATATGGGGGGCCCAAGATAATTTGGAATCCAATACAATTCCTAAAAGTTTAGCAGATGACAGAGTTGAAAATTGTGGGATCACTTAACGTAAATAACATATGTTGTGTCTTAGTTTGATTTAAACAGAATCGTTTATAAAGCTTCTTTTATTTTTGCAATTTAGATAACAGTACTTTCAATAAAACTAAATAATTTAAAATCATAAAAGTGCCCTGATGCTGCCCAGTCTCGAAAAATAGTACTGTACCCTGGCACTACCAGGTCTCAAATACATCTCTGCTTGCAGGCTGTTGCGTAGCTTAAAAATGAGACATGAATTTGTAAGTGCGATTTCATGCTTCTTGAAAATAAAAACAATAAGGCAATGGGATTTCTCCAAAACTTCAAATATTTATAGTTAACTAATCATACAGTTGATTCCAGTATATCTGACTCACACTCTTGCACGATCAGCTGTGCAGTGCAGGTGGCAGCACCCACAGCGTTGGTGGCCCTCGCTGTATACATGCCGGTGTCGCTTTCACGGCAGTGTTGCAGCTCCAGTCTGAAGTTGGTGTTATTGTCGCGTGATGAAATCAACACGCGATCTGCGAGCTTGTCGTCCATTAGCCGGTTGTCCTTCAGCCAGGTCATCGTGGTGGGTGTGTCTGATGTCAGTTCACACTCGAATATCGCATTCTGGCCGGCTGTCACAAAAAGACACATTCAAACTCGCTTCATGGCTGGCAGCCACGAGAATTATGTTAATTGTTATAAACTATCAATATAAAAATGCCGTGAAGGAAACTGTCAGCCATGTTTCAGAACTCCTAACTGGTTCCAACTGTAAGGGAATACTGATAACATACTATCATCACATCTTACACGAAACTACTGAACAGGCAACTAATAGTAAGTGGTGCAGTTCAGCTAGAACTAGTAAAAGATTTCAGAGCATTGGAGACATTCCCTTCTCAACACAATTATAATACTTAAAATCTACACTAAAACTCAACTCAACCACTGTAAAAATTAAAATTTCATACAATTAATAAGATTAACGTGAATTATACATGAAATGTTACTGCATTGTTAATTTTGAAACTTGAAGAGTTTTAAAAGAATGTTTCACTTGAAGGCACTCTCTGGGAAGTCATAGCTAACAATAAGTGTCATGAATTCATGATATTCAATAGAGAAAGGCGTGGAGACATCATATTATGAACAAGTAGACACATTCAACAGCAAGGGAAAGAAGTGTAAAAAAAAAAATGTTTCGACAGGTCAATAAATCCACCATTGAATTGTTTCGTTAGTCAATGCAAGCTAAAATAGTGCAGATGTATAGTTTTCAATATAATATATTTTTAATTACAGTACCGATATTTCTTCTGTCATTTACTGTACAGTACAATTTATATGATTCTTAACTTTCTCAATTTAGTGAAGAACTGTTTTCAGGGTGATAATAGGAAATAGAAGACTAAAGTGCATAAGTGCATAAGGTTTGCTGAAATTGTTAACAGAAGAGGAGATGATACCATGGGATATGCTACTGGAACTAAATGATAGCTGTGAGCAGTATGGGAAGGAGATAAATGTAAACAAGACGAAGACCATGGTTATAGGAGAAAAATAAAGAAGATAAATGTGCGAATTCGAAATGAGGCAGTGGAACAAGTGGACAGCTTCAAATACTTGGGGTGTACTTATAAGTAGTAACATGAGCTGCTGTTAGGAAGTCAACAGGAGGCTAGCACTGACAAAGGAAGAGTTTAGTAGAAAAAGGAGAATTTTCTGCTGACTTTTAGAAAAAGAACTAAGGAAGAGACTAGTGAAGTGCTTTGTGTGAAGTATGACACTGTATGGGGCAGAAACATGGACATTACGATAAAGTGAAGATAAACTACTAGAAACATTTGAAATGCGGATATGGAGAAGAATGAAGCGTGTGAAGTAGACAGACAAAATAAGAAATGAAGCTGTGCTAGAAAGAGTGGGTGAAGATAGACTATTGCCGAAACTGATCAGGAAGTGGAAAAGAAATTGGCTATGTCACTGGCTGAGAAGAAACTGCCTACTGAAGGATGCACTGGAAGGAATGGTGACTGGGAAAAATGTTCGGGACAGAAGAAGATATCAGATGACAGACAACATTAATATATAGGGGTCATATGTGGAAACGAAGAGGAAGGCGGGAAAGAGGGGAAATTGGAGAATGCTAGGTTTGCAAGTGAAGGACCTGCCCTTGGCAGAAAACTATGAATGAATGAATGAATGAATGAATGAGTAACTTTCTTATTAAAGGTAAAGTTACGTTTTATTTAATGACGCTCGCAACTGCCGAGGTTATATCGCCGGTGTGCCGGAATTTGGTACCGCAGAAGTTCTTTTACATGCCACTAAATCTAGCGACATGAGTCTGTCGCATTTAAGCACACTTAAATGCCATTGACCTAGACTGGGATCGAACCTGCAACCTCGGGCACAGAAGGCCAGTGCTATACCGCCTGTGCCACCCAGGTCGACAGTAACTTTCTCATATGAAGTATAGGAAAAGTAATGTTACCACAAGGTATTTTAAGTTACTGGTGAAAACAGAGTTGATAAAAAGAACAAATATGATATTTCAAGTTACTGGTGAAAACAGAGTTGATAAAAAGAACAAATCAGTTGCTTCGTTGTTAGAGGAAGCGCAAAGAAAGCTTGCCCATTTGACTGATGTGCAGAGAACGATATTCGGTCCTCATGTCGCAATGCTCGTTACATGGCTGCTATGAATCACCTAATGCTGATTACAGGGCGCATTCAAAAGCGCGGTCTTGAGCTGTTCGTATCGTGGAGTGTATTGTGCCAGTGTGTGAGTTACATGTTCTGCGTTTTATCCCTAACATCAGTAGTTTTATGTAGTTCAAAGTGTGTTTGTTAAATAACAGAGTTCTGTATAAGATTCTATGTACTTAACAATGCCCCTGTTTCGCTCTAAATTAGGAAGTGCTAATAAAACGTTACACAGTCAAACTGGGGAATTATTTATAACGTTCATAAATTTATGAAAAACGAAACAGGCTCCGCTCGTAACATAAGGAATATATACAGATTAAAATAAACCGACCATAGTACCCTAGTTATCGGAACATTTTAATAAAATCACATAGTATTAGTGCTTTATTACGTCAAATATAAATTATTACATGATTACATATTTCTTATAACATCTTTGTCATTTCATTCAGTGATTTTATGTGTAAAAAATTCGTGCTTCTGTATTTTCAACGATGTTATGTTACTAGTTACTCTGCAACAAGGTTTAGGTTATGTTACACGCACTGTGATAAATCTCACTCGAAACATCAAGCCAGCAGACGACTGAGAACTACCAATCGAATCGAAGTGAGGTCGAGCGCACCCGAACATTTCCAAAAGTTCGCGCAGCTTTCCGTGGCAAGCTCTTCTTGCGTCACCTCTAGGTATGCCAAATAGTCAACTGGTCATATGATCAGTCAGACAGACAAGAAAGCCAAAGCACGGTTTTTCAAATCTAGAGTGAACGAATGAGTTAATTGTTAATGTTGAAATGGGTCACATAAAACATAAGGTACCATAATTGAGTAGGAAAATATAAGTTACATAAAAAAGTCTTCATTTAGATCGATTGTGACATACATTTTTTTAGGATACTGGAGTTCATGTGTAATACAATAAAATTACAGTATTGCAATAGCCAATAAAATATGATAGTGCAGGAGGATATTCAATGGACTGTTCTGTAGTCCATTGCAACAGTATCAGTAGGTGTAACATGACCCACTTACGTTCTAAATTGCTGCCTTCGATGGTCTTAGTGAACACAGGCCGACCATCGGCTGATGTAGAACGAGTCAGTTTGAATACATTGGAACTTCCTTCAGTTTCCATAGAGGAGGATTGCATAGAACTTGATTCAAACCTCACGCTCTTTGACGCAGATGAGGACATAACACTGCTCGACTCCATGTAGACTTCTTCACTTGAAAACTCTAGAGAGGCACAGATAAAGAAGTCAAGCCACAACATGCAAAAAGTGGAGAGAAGAAATAGAACAGCAATACAATTAGTGCTAAAAAAGAAGGCTACGCAAGTTAATGTACAACACGAGTAGCATACTCTACTGATAGCTACAGAAACAGATTGTAAATTGTTCTACTATTTCAGTTTTATTATTTTACTGTTTATATTACCACCGTACTATGAACTAAATACGAAAAACTGCTTCAGATACTAATTAAAATACAACGTGCTTGTTACTGTATGTAATTAATTTTTATTTTACGATGCTACTTAGAAATAGATACCTAACATATTACTGTATGTTCTTGTGTCGGCACTTTTCGTTGTTTCTATCTCTTGACCAATCACGGCTCATGGTTTTAAAATTGGGGAAGTTTGTAAATGGACACTTACTATCACCTGCAAATTGTTTGGAGACTTGGGGGCTGTAAATTTTATTTATTAGTTTATTTGCCTATTTTAAAGCTACCAGACATAATAATTTTCGTGGGACAGTCCCCAAAACTTTGTTTTTTGTTCCCACACAAAATTCATCCCCAGAATGTCCCCGGATTTTGTTATTTCTCCAGTGGTTTAACTGGACCAGAATGCCATTCCAGGAAAAAAAAAATATATATGCATGTCAAAAACATGTGCCAAACTTGATACCCAGTACAAGCACTTGGCATTTACTAAATTGGTAAGATGAGTTCCTGTATATATTTTTTCCAACTAAATCACTGTTTTGTTCTCAGATATCACTGGATTTTTGGTGTCAATTATTATAATTTTATGTAAATGCTGTTGAATATCTCACAAGTAAATATTCTCATGGGAGCAGATAATCTTTCTACTTACTCGAGCGCAATTACGAAGACCGCCAGAAAGTAAGTTTCCCTGGGACCACTTACAGAAAGAAAACACATTTTCATAGAAAGTTTTATTGAAACAAATATAGTTTTTGTTGAGCTATTTTTCAACATATTCCCCACCAGAACTGAGACATTTGTCATACCATGGGATCAACAGAAAGGTGAGGACTGTTGCCACATACTGATTGCGATCCCAGGTGGCAGGCTTCTATAGCACAGGGATACAAAAGTTGATCCCATGGTTTAACAAATGTCTCAATTCTGGTAATAGCTCAACAATTGCTACACCTGTTTCAATAAATCTTTAAATGAAATTGTGTTTTCTTTCTATAAACGACCCCAGGGAAACTTATCTTCTAGACAGCCCTTGTAATTGCGTTCAAGTAGACAATAGTAATATGCGTTACAAGAGCGGTGTGTTGAAGTTTTCATGTTCGAGGAAAAGTTTGAAAAAGCGAAACGTAGTTGAGCTTTTTTAATTTCCGATAATTGAAAGAAAACATACCGCTCGTGTATCGTACATTATTTTGTGCGAAGATCGTTTATTACATACATGAAAGAGGAATTTCTAATTAGTTGCAATGAAATCTCCATCTTGGTTTCTGTTCAATGATGGCAAATTTGCAAAACAAAAATATCTATCTTCAACATTGTTGCTTTAAAATGTTTTCTGTGTTTACTATACTCCAGGAAGTCGTGATATACGTCTGTCTTTTTTTCCCCCTCAGTCTATGATGAGTCTGGAATCTTGTTGATTTTTTCACGGCTTCCTTAATGTTACTTGCATCACGAATGCAGTAACTTTAGTGGAGCTGTAGAGTTTACTTAATTTTTGCAAATATTTAAAAACAATAATTAACAGTGCAATTTAGGTGAAATTGCAGTGGTAAGTTTCCAATTTATAATTATTACTATATTGAACGTCTCTAAAAGCCTAAAGCAGTAAAATCAATAATATGTCACTTAAGCGGTAAGAAGAGGGAAATTGTTATGTGTATTAGGTTGGGAATACTGAATGTGGAATTTTAGACTTTCCACGGATTGGTTTTGTGCGGAAACCAAGCAAATACACACGATCTCGCACAAAATTTGTATAAGCACTTGTTTTGACATTATTAGCATTATTAACATGGTGGAAGAAAAAAAAATAACTTTTTTATCTGCCCTCATGAGAATGTTTGCTTGTCAGTGCCTGGGATATGCATTTACAAGATAAGATATCTATGAAATGTATATGGCTGGGATCTCCTACACAAAGAGAAACATTTTAAAAGACAACCTATTATTTTGGTATTTAAATCGTGGTTAGAGTATTGATAAGAGAAACGAGATGAAAGGTAATTTGGTGATGAAGTGTGCAGAATTCAAAACAGTAAAGACAATGACTGTAAAGTTCTACGTTCCTTGAGTCGGAACTACTAAAGACCTGAGAAGGACGGTGGTGTGTGATCACATCGCTGGATGTTGTATACGTATCTGACGCACATATTCTGGACACGCTGCAGCTTGTCTAACAGTTCAGCACTTAAGTCACTTAACAGAACATCACAATAACGAAGTGCAGCATTAAATAAAGATCTCAATGTACAAAACTTAGGTGCCCATATGCTGTATGAATCTGTATGAACAAAATTTTCTCTTCTCCATACGATTCATAAAAAAATTGTATAGCTCCTAAGACAATACTGCCTATAATTATAGTCCCAGTTCCTCTTCCGCCCATTTTCGTCTGCTACTATGAAAAGATCAACCATGTTGCTGAATATACTCATAGTATCTTAATATTTCTATATGTAATGAAATGAGCCGTAATTCAAAATCAGCAAAGCCAAGAAGAGCAAAGATAAAGTATTTTCAAGAGATTTAAACAACAGAAGCAGAAAGAAAATGTACGATACAAAGAGGTCAAATTTAAAAACAAAATTTACTGCAGTACCTACTATCTGTCAACCTGTTGTTTTATAAGTATTTTTACAGTACCTTGCACAGACTTCACTGACTGGAAGTGCGCCATGTCGCTTTCACTTTCAGCAACCTGTTATGAAGAACATAACACAATATTATAATTTGTCACAGTAAGTAACTATAAAATGAAATTTCAAATTTTATTTTCAACATAATTATGGGATTAACTTATTCGCCTTTTTATTACTAACTAATAAATTTATTGTCGATTCAATGGAACACGGTGTACATTCGATGAAAGAGTAATGGAATGGAGAAAAATTCCCTCTGGCGCCGGGATTTGAACCCGGGTTTTCAGCTCTACGTGCTGATGCTTTATCCACTAAGCCACACCAGATACAACTCCGGCATCAGATAGAATCGTCTCAGATTAAGCTCCAACTCTTGGGTTCCCTCTAGTGGCCGCCCTCTGCACTATGTCATAGATGTCTATGAACGTAGGACCGAAGTTCACACATGTGCTGAGGTGCACTCGTTATGAGTGACTAGTTGGCCGGAATCCGACATGATATGATATGCTTAAATCACTTCGTGATTTAAGACGGCGCTTATTCCGTCGGATCCCGGCCAACTAGTCACTCATAACGAGTGCACCTCAGCACATGTGTGAACTTCGGTCCTACGTTCATAGACATCTATGACGTAGTGCAGAGGGCGGCCACTAGAGGGAACCCAAGAGTTGGAGCTTAATCTGAGACGATTCTATCCGACGCCGGGGTTGTATCCAGTGTGGCTTAGTGGATAAAGAATCAGCACGTAGAGCTGAAAACCCGGGTTCAAATCCCGGCGCCGGAGGGAATTTTTCTCCGTTCCATTACTCTTTCATCGTATGATGACGCAGAATATCTGCATGGAAATATCATATGTACTTCAGTACATTAAAAGAATATATACGGTGTACATTGCAATATATTATGTGACTGATTGACTCCAAGAAACTATTACCCTTGGAGAGCATTGGGATCCACGTTTGAATTTTTTCAGCCTTAAGCTAGACAGATATATGGTGATATTCTCATAACAGAGGTTCAGTACAATACTGAGTAAAAAAAGAAAAACTGTAATTATTTGTCACCATGAACAGCCACATTGAATGGCTACTGGCATGCAGAAGACATGAGCCCGCATGCCAAGAGAAAAATGTTGTGATGCAGACCCAGTCCAGATTAGTTGCCCAGTATAATACATTAAACACAATACACATATTACAATAACCAGAATGATCGACCTCTGGATATAGGATTCGCGGGGTAAAACCATACTGACTTAAGAAAGTATTGTGCATCCAAGAATGCTTCCTTTCGAAAAGAAATAGAAATGGTACTCTCTTGCAGTATTTGTTTACTCTTTTTAGTACCTGCACATCATAATCCAAATCTATATTGTTACATAAAACTTACAAAAGATTTATATTACACAAGTCAGCTGAGAAGAATCGCATAATAGTCGAAACCAACCGCCGAGAATAACAAGGAAAATTTTGAGAGAAGTTAGATTTCTCAATTTTGCCGTACTTACCTTAGCTTTCTTTTGCACCTGTTGAGGTGTAGTTATCTCAGGTTCCTTCTCCTTTCTTTTTGTGGTGAGTTCTTCCTTTTTAGGTGTTTTTTCAGGAGCTTTTACTTCTGGCTGTGGTTTACTTTCAGGAACTTTAGCTGGCTCTTGTTTCTTTTCTGGAGCTTTTACCTCAGGGACTTTGGTTGGTTCTTGTTTCTTTTCTGGAGGTTTTACTTCTGGCTGTGGTTTACTTTCAGGAACTTTAGCCGGAGGTTCTTGTTTCTTTTCAGGAGGTTTAACTTCTGGTTGTGGTTTACTTTCAGGGACTTTGGCTGCTGGTTCTTGTTTCTTTTCTGGAGGTTTGACTTCTGGTTGTGGTTTACTTTCAGGAACTTTGGCTGGTGGTTCTTGTTTCTTTTCTGGAGGTTTAACTTCAGGCTGTGGTTTACTGTCAGAGACTTTAGCTGGTGGAACTTCTTTCTTCTCAGGTGGTTTTACTTCTGGTTGTGGTTTACTTTCAGGGATTTTAGGAGGTAGTTCTTTCTTCTCAGGTGGTTTTACTTCTGGCTGTGGTTTACTTTCAGAGACTTTAGCTGATGTTTCTTCTTTCTTCTCAGGTGGTTTTACTTCTGGCTGTGGTTTACTTTCAGGGACTTTAGCAGTTGGTTCTTTTTTCTCAGGTGGTTTTACTTCTGGCTGTGGTTTACTTTCAGAGACTTTAGCTGATGTTTCTTCTTTCTTCTCAGGTGGTTTTACTTCTGGCTGTGGTTTACTTTCAGGGACTTTAGCAGTTGGTTCCTTTTTCTCAGGTGATTTTACTTCTGGCTGTGGTTTACTTTCAGAGACTTTAGCTGATGTTTCTTCTTTCTTCTCAGGTGGTTTTACTTCTGGCTGTGGTTTACTTTCAGGGACTTTAGCAGTTGGTTCCTTTTTCTCAGGTGATTTTACTTCTGGCTGTGGTTTACTTTCAGAGACTTTAGCTGATGTTTCTTTTTTCTTCTCAGGTGGTTTTACTTCTGGCTGTGGTTTACTTTCAGGGACTTTAGCAGTTGGTTCCTTTTTCTCAGGTGATTTTACTTCTGGCTGTGGTTTACTTTCAGAGACTTTAGCAGTTGGTTCCTTTTTCTCAGGTGATTTTACTTCTGGCTGTGGTTTACTTTCAGGGACTTTAGCAGTTGGTTCCTTTTTCTCAGGTGATTTTACTTCTGGCTGTGGTTTACTTTCAGAGACTTTAGCTGATGCTTCTTCTTTCTTCTCAGATGGTTTTACTTCTGGCTGTGGTTTACTTTCAGAAACTTTGGCTGGTGGTTCTTGTTTCTTTTCAGGGACCTTGGCTTGTGGCTCTGTTTTAATTTCACGTGGTTCTATTTGTGGCTCAGCTTTATTATCTGGAGTCTTGACTTCTGCCTTTGGTTTACTCTCAGTAGCTTCGGTTTTTAGGTCCGGTTTCTTCTCCTCTTGTTTTGCCTTGCTTTCTGGAGCTGATGGAGCAGTAATGCTTTCTACTTTCTTCTCAAGAGCACTGACTGCTGGTTCTGATGTTTTTGCAGGAGATTTTACTTCTGGTTTTGGTTCCTTTTCTGCAGGTTTGGCTACTTCTATTTGCTTTCTGATAATGTTCTCAGAAAGGGTATTTTCTGGCGTCTGTAAAATAATGAGTATTTGTTGATATTGATAATTTCATTTTATTTCAAAACAGAATTTCAAGTATTGAACAATCACATATAATTGAAGACCTCCTTGGAATAAAGATGTAACCAACAAAATTATAATTCATGTTTCAGAAGAAAGGAAAATAATTTCAGGGGCATATTTCATTAGACCTATATTTCCTAGCATTTGACTAATCAAAGATACAAGTTTATTCAGCTATTGAATGCAATAATTTATTGTTATAAATAAATGCTTCAAAATTACTTTTTCCATCTAGGCCATGTATTTCAACAGTTTCCTGTTACATCCTTTTTCTGGGAAGATCATCAATATCATAATATGAAATTAATTATTTCTTTAATTGCACTTGTATTTCTTATAATATTTAATACACATAATTGTTACCATACTTTCATTTATCAATTTTTTTTTTGTAATTTTATCAGATATAATTACTCTCACACAATCAACATTTATATTATACGCTAGTGACTATGTACAGAAGTTACATGGAAGGTACTGGTGCATGAATTAAATAATTTCACAATTAATGAAATACCTTTAGCCAATATTATATCATACTTTTGCGACATTGACTTGCGCACTTTGCATGTGAAATCTGGACAAATTGACAAGTATGTCAGTTCAACAAGAAACAATATCCAGGTCTCATTAGTGTCGACCACCTTGCTCAATTAAATTCTTTTCTGCAGTATTGCAAATATACATAACCAAATAATTTAATTGGGCAGAAATAAACTTTAAGAAGGGAAGAATAATATTCACAAATAATAACTTTTAATGTTCGACGAATGTTCGAAAAAAAAAATTGCAGGCCTCAAATGAATACTTTCAAATTATTAGTGAAGTGTTGAATTCTCCGTCTTTTGAGTTCATTAATGTAATCAGTACATCTGGAAGACCGTGAAATATATCTTACTTGGATATAATTATAACAAATTCAAGTGAAAAAAGAGATTTCGAAAAAAACTCAGAATATGAAATTCGCAATAGTAATAATTCACGAATGTGTTCATATTTCGCTATTAGAACTCTATTTCACGATTTGTCGCGATTGTTTTATCCGCATATTATTAATCAGAATCACTTAATTCGTAAAGATTAGTAAAAATCTATTGTATATCTCAGTGGCGGTTCCTCCATGGAACAGAGGGAAAATTCTGTTCCCTTCTTCCGTGCCCCCTTAACTGAGATTGTGAGATATACTTCATTCTAAAGGATAGGCTTACTTTCAGTTTTCGAAAAGAGAAAACGTCTTTCGTTAGCAGGTTTATTGCAGTGAAGTGAAAACGACTCGAGCCCTTCTCGTCTGCTGTGCGTGATGATGTGAGTGGGAGTCGCAAGCAATGTTTTCTCCGAAGCAGGCTCGAGCGGACACGAACTTACCCGAGTATCGCTGGAAGCTGTAGAGTTACCTCTTCCCTCGCGGAGTATTGAGAAGTGTGGCATATACTGTTTCATCAAGCTATTTTATTCATATAGTGATAATTCGGAAAACAATTAAGTTCGAAGAGTTTTTCGTGTGACTTAATATTGTGTGTGAAATTATACAGTAGTTCTTAAAAAATCCGTACGATTTATGCATTCGCGGCCTGAGTTAAATCCGACGAAATAATGACAATGGAACAGGTGACTCCTGACTGTTCCAACTTCAACGAGACCTTACGCGAGCGCCTGAAGCGAACCCTAGATGCGAACCAAGACAGCGATCGTTGTATCGATTAGCTGAAGTCGAGCGCGTTTAGTTCGATCAAGTTTGCTGAGAAAAGGGCGGTTATTTTGAATGGGAAACCTACTCCTCTCCTTACAGAAATTAAAAAAGGTAAAAAGGTATCCCCGTAACATGCCATGAAGGCACTTGGGGGGCATGGAGGTAGAGCCCCACGCTTTCCATGACCTCGGCACTAGAATGAGGTGGTGTGGTCGGCACCACGCTCTGACCGCCTTTTACCCCCGGGAAAGACCCGGTACTCAATTTTATAGGAGGCTGAGTGAACCTCGGGGCCGTTCTGAAAGTTTGGCAACGAGAAAAAAACAGAAATTAAAACTAAAACAAAATCTTATACAAGACATTTTCAAAGTAGTTACTATAATTCTGTGAAATAGTTAACTGGGTCAAGCGGTAAATTGTAGGTTTAATTTAGGTTTATTTATTTTTAGTTAACGGTATTATATATTTAGGCCTAATAATAATAATAACAATAATATATCATTAATTTGTTTTATATTTATATATTCTTTTTCTGATTAAGTTGTTAACGAAGTAAAAAAAAATAGGAATTGGTAATGTTTCAAAATCATAATACAGATTTTTATATTATTATTATTATTATTATTATTATTATTATTATTATTATTATTATTATTATTATTAGTGTTATTTCTGATCTGTTCCCCATCGAGAAATAGCACCGCACGCCACTGGTATATCTATTATGTCGTGATTTTCGCGAAGCCACTGTGTATGAAGTCTGGGTACAATACCTGCTGTGGTTCCGGTGGTGGCGGAGTTGTTGGTTCTGACCTATCTTCGTTATTGCCTAGTGGTGTCTGGAGACGGAGATCATCTGCTGCATGTTCTGCAAGCGCAACTGTAACATAATTGGAACCAGGTTCACGTTAAAAGTGATTAATCGTAAATACAATACGTACTGATCTCAACATTTTCGAGCCAGTTACAGTTTCTGTATTCTGTCGCCCGTGAAATTACCGTTATATTTGAATCTTACAAGCATGTAAACAAAATATAAATTCTTTGCGCAGCAACCCATAGAGGAATAAGGGCTACTCTTATCCACAAGTCTCAGCAGAAGTGAACCATTCAGTAAGGAGTAACGTGTGGTTAGCATGCTGATTTCCTCCCCTCACCCCTAGTAATTACAGATGGCTTACAAGACCAGATTTCGATACTCATTATACGAGGGTCGTTCCGAAAATAATGTCTCCTATTTATTTTCTTGGAAACTACAGCAGATACAGAGAGCATAATAACACAGTTAAATATAGCAAGGTTTCAGCTACATACAGTTATTTTTTCACATAGTCATCACCATTCGTTATGAATAGAGCCCGGATGTTTGGCAAAATGCCTTTTTTACTGGGTGAAAGTTAATAATTATTTTCATAGATATAAATGTGATTTGGAGTAAATCAAAGTGATAGGGCCAATTTTTATTTTACCTATTTTGCCTTTTTAATGTGTTTCTTACTAAGAAATGTCTTTTTTTGTCATTTTAAAGCAATATTTCTTGTTTATTTGCAATTTTCTAATTAGTTGTAACTTAATGTAATGTGTATGAAATTTAAATATTTGAAACAATGACTAACTTTACTAATAATAGTAAATAAAAGTAATTTTGGAATTAGCTTAATCTGCTAATAATCGTGATTTAATATTATTGGTGTAATATGAATAATGATCGACAATCCACAGTTAGAAATATAATATTGTCATGTCTTCACGATACGAACAATGAGCTTCATAATTTGAAATATTAAGCTCGTTCTCATAGAAGTTGTCACGTAGCATTTTTCAATTGTTTGCTTTCATATTTTCAAATCTTACTGTTACAATTTTGTGCTACACGTGTTTATTATTGTAGGAGAAAAAATTTGAGTGAGGAACAGTCACTTATTGTCGGGTGACAGAAGATATAAGGTCGCTTAGCTAGAATGCCTAAATTCATTGAAAAGCAAACTTCGTGCTTACGTTAGTGAATTTGGTGCCCATGTGTTTTCAACCGATGGAACAGTTTTGTTATGTAAGGTTTGTGAAACGACAGTTAATCTTGAATAAAAGTATTTTATAAGTCAACATGTCACCTACGAAGTAAATATGTAAGTTATGTTGATATAATTGAAATTTATTGCTAAATATATTATACCTTCACAAAATTTATAATGCTTTTTTCAAAGATTATTGTGCCTTTTTTTTTACGTTTTTATTGCCTTTTTTTTGCTGCCTATTTTAACTCTTATAAATGCCTAAACATCCGGGCTCTAGTCATCACCACACAATTCGTTATGAATTTTGTCAGTGATGAACATGAGCCTGCATTCCGCACTCGTAAAAATCTGAACCAGCAGAGGAAAGCCACTTTCTTATAGTTGCGAAGACAGCATCCTTGACTGGAAAATGTTGCCCATGTAGTCCAACCTTCATAGCTCAAAGAGATGGAAGTTTAAAAGCTCTAAATCCGGACTAAACGGCGGACGTGGTAGGACAGTCCAGCCGAATTTTGCAACGTGTTCAGTGGTTGCGAAACTGGTATAGGGCCTGGCGTTATCTCATTGCAAGCGGAAAGTTTTCTTCTCTGACCTGACTCTGGAAATTCGGCTTTCAGCTTAGTCAGCGTCTTCTTGTAACGTTCACTTTTGACAGTTTCTCCAGGTTCCAGAACATCCAAAAGAATCACTACCACGCTTATCCCAAAGGACTGTTGAAACGCACTACCCACTACCTCACTGTACTCGCATCCACTGTATGGTCTCCCTACACCTTCAGAAGGCGTTGATGGATGTCAATGGGTGCAGTTTGTTTGGCAGTGGAGAAGTCAATAACACCTCTATGTCAGATGCCATTTTGGTAGACTGTCCTGCTGCCATTATATTTGTCGCACGACAACAAAACTAACAGGACATGAGCGTGAAGGTTCCAGTGAGCTCTATACTAAACTGGAGGCACAACTCAATGCTTTAAAAGCGTGACGCGAATGCTGAGCGCCTGAGCGTATTGCTATCTCTTTCTAACATAGTGTTGTCCTTGTTTCTCTTGCAGTGAATGCTATCGTACACAATAATAGTATTTTTTATTGCTTACTGCGCATGTGCAACATGAACCTCACGAAAGACTCATTGAAACACATTAGTTAGAAAGAGAGAGCAATATCCTCACCAACAGTCACGCTTTCAGACAGGAAAGAGCATTGTGGTGGTGTCTCCTGTTTAGTATAGCGCTCACTGGAAAGTTCAATATTTACTAAAACGCCACTAACATCCAGCTCAGACGTTACAGGTCAAAACTAAAAAAATAGTAAGCATTAATTTCGGAACGACCCTCGTAGCTCCCCAAATTCAACAGGATGCTGGGTGGGAATCTGTGTGACGCACTTTCTAATAGGAAAGATAAAACGCGTTTCTCTGTCCAGGAATAAGATGTGGATATACTAGAATAAATTATAGTCGTAAGTACCGTCACATATAAGCAGGCAAGTGACTACTTACTGAGGTCAGATGCATATTGTCGGATCTCCTTGAGCCAAGCAGGTTTGATGTTGTCTGCGTGCGCTTTTATAATCAGAGGATAGTGACCGAAGCCAGGAACTCTGTGGTGGAGCTCAAACGTATGAGCGTCGTCCTTGTAGTCGTTGACTTCAACTTCAGGTAACTAGCCAAAATGAAAAAAAAAAATAAAAAAGTAAATTAAATGCATTTGGTAAACTACTCGTATATTTGAAATTGCTGGTCATTAATATGTTTCAATTTTGAAAGAAAAAGAAAAACTGTTGTGCGTATGTATGTCCAAGATAGAAGTGACATCTACATAAATATTTTGTGATAAGGAAATAAATTTGTCGGTGGAGTCTCAGTTCCTCGCAAAAGGACTTAAAAGTGTAGATTCTTTTTGAAGGAATCTACAGTATATTCCGAATCTTCTTACTTTATCTCCTAAGGGTGAAACCTAACCATTTCCCTCCCCTCCATTACTAGATTATGGTAGTGGATTATAGTGATTTTCTATTCGTCAGATTGAATTTTATTTTGCCAGTTTTGTTTCGAGTTTCGACTTAAATAAATACGACAACAGGTAGTTATTTTTTAAATGTTATATTGATAGCATCGTTTGCCTTTGAAGAAGCTGCCAACATTCATGAAACGAAAGCTGCTAATGAGTATTATTTAAAATTTGAACTCAGTTAATAATTAATACCTCTCAACGTTTTTAAAGATAAGATATATGGGAAATAAGTACATAAAGAAGCCATTTTTGTTATTATTATTGTTCTTTTTATGCAGAGCTATTGTGATTTTTACATGATTCGGTAATATCTGGTAACAGTTTGCAATATTGAAAATTAGCTTTTTGGAAACTAATCTTACGTGAACTTCAGTCGTGACGCTGCTATTTCCGGCGTGACTCCTCTTCTTTGTTTAAGCCTTAGGAAGTGAGGGCTCTGTAAAGTCTAAATAGGTAGTATCGTTCGCCAGTTTTGTTCTTTCGTTGCCGAGCTACCAGACGAGGAATCTATTTGTCGCACCGTTAAACATTATCATGTCGTAGCTCCTATGATAATAAATCAAATGCATTGTAATTGAGCAAATAATGTCCTCGTGTGCTTTCTGCAAACGCCAACGAAAGAACCAAAATGGCGGGCGATTATATTAAGTATCTATCTAGCCTTAGGAAATGCATAACGTCATCAGCAGCGAATGAAGAGACGCACACATTTAAATGTAGCCGACCTGCAACGTGATTGGCTGCCGGAAATAAGAGTGACGGGACTATAATAATACTTGCAATTTGATCTGCATTTGTCATGTGATTGTCTTTCCGCTGTTATGAAGTAGTGATTTGTAGGCTATATACTGATAATACTTTGTTAATATTAATGTAACGAGATTTATCGAGGGAGATTGGATTTGTAAGATTATGCAGCACCCCGATCTCAGTCGTTGTTACGTACAGTAGTTAACTACTAGATGGTAGATTTTCAGATCGACGCTGTCCCATCATGTGGCTGTAACGCCATAGTGTTTCCTTTTTTAAGTTTTTTAAGTATATTTTAATATACTTACTGTCTGACGTTTCATGTTCTTGTGACAATAGAAAGAAATACGCGGTAGGAGAAAGACAGTAAATTTTATTAGCTGACGAATGAAAGTGCTAGATAAGTCATATACATTTCAGGAAATCTAAATTTCAATACCCTTTTGCGAGGAACTGTGGGTTGTCAACTACTCATTTACTATCTCAGAATTTGTTTACGCTAGATGTCACCTACAATCCCATAAAGTACCGCATTTCGTTATTATTTTGAATCACCTTATATTTTTGTATATTTAATAAATGTAGAATTATTGAAGTTCAAACTTCTAAGGTACCTACACGGCACAATATACACATTCAACATAGAATGGAAATTTTATGCAATGAGAGAAAATAAACAATACTTTACAGGAAACAAAATAAATAAATGAGATTTCAGAAAATTCTAAACGATCCATTTATATATATTCAGAAAAGTTAAACTTGAAGCTAAATATCATTGTTAAAAAGGACAAAAACAATTTTTCTCATAGCCCATGGATTGCAGACATAAATCATATAAAATTTCTCATTTTTGAGCACAAGTTTTATGAGAGAGAATCTCTATAAAATAATTTATGTGCCTCCTACGCATCTATTCACAACTGTAAGAGTTACTTACGCGGATTATATCTTTGAGTACGAATATGGAACGATCGTCTGATATACGGCGAACTTTGCAGACCAAGATGCGGGCCTTGAAAAGAAATAGGTATCGGTCCTTGCTCTTCCCTTCCTTTTCCGACACAGAAAACCAATCCTGAAACAAAACCACAGCGTTGTGTTTGCATAATATAAGTACCGGTATATGATAAGAAAGGAACGTGAGGTGGACCTCACTAAGACAATGCAGATAAAAAAAAAGAGAGTTGAAAACATTACAACACAGAAATAAAAAGTCAACGCCCCTTGAAATTTATCCATCCGGAACAATTCTTTAAACAACAGCGAAGTTTTAGCAATGGAGAACATGCAGTTTATTTTATTTTTATATCGATTCTACATAATAAAATACTTACCTATACTGTGTTCCATAATGTCTGACAGGTAAAGTACTGAGGAAGGGAAAAGATAATTGCTATTCAAGCAATGGCAGGCCACATTCCAGACTTATCTTGAAGTTGGGAGGAGGTAGAACGCTTCAGACCGTTCAACTTGGAGGTAAGCATGGGATGTTACCTCTGCCATTGGTTGAGTAGCAATGATCTTTCTCCCTTTCTCAGCTAGCAATGTTTACTAAGCCTGTCAAGCACTATGGAACGCAGTATAGGGTGAAAATATGCATTTAATTGCCTCTGAATTATTGCAAATAAATTACGATAGTGAATATGATGATGATGATAATACTACTACTACTACTACTACTACTACTACTACTACTACTACTACTACTAATAATAATAATAATAATAATAATAATAATGATAAATTTTACATTTCTTTCCAGTGGGCATGACGAAACAGTATACAATCGGCTTTGTGTACCATGTTCTACAGGATGACTACAAAGCTTGAACACAAAGGCAAAGACATCCATTGTTTTTTATCTTTTCATTCTCATTTTTTTTTCTTTATTCTTTATTTTCTTTCTCATCTTATTTTATTTCAGTTGGTTATTTAACGACGCTGTATCAACAACTATTACTTAGCGTCGATGAGATTGACGATAGCGAGATGGTATTTGGCAAGACGAGGCCGAGGATTCGCCATAAATTACCTGATATTCGCTTTACGGTTGGGAAAACCTCTGAAAAACAACCAGGTAATCAGCCTAAGCAGGTCCTCGTTTTATTATCTTCCATTTTTTCCCCTTTCTTCTTACCGCCTTCTTTTTATTATCACCTTCTCTTTTTTTCCTCTTTTCCTACTTTTCTTCACTTATTTTCCCCTTTACCTTTCTCATCTTCTTACATTTATTTGCCTCTTTTACTCATTTTCTTCGCTTTCCCCTTTTTCTTTCTCATCTTCTTACCTCCCTTTTCCTCTTTTCATCATCTTCTTCTCTTCCTTTTCCTATTTTCCTCATTTTATTTAGTTTTCCATTTAGAGGTATTGCCTTGGAACTGTTTCGATCTTATGATAGATATCAACATACGAAAGCAAATAGGCTAATGCGGTAAGTGAAAAATAAATTTGTCAATATGATTTTTTTTTCGAGGGAGGAATTCTCCTTTACCTTACACCTCCTTATAAATAGCACTTTGATTACATGAATTTTAATTTAAAATGTTTGATAAGATTATTCTTTTTCTACGTGTGATTGGAAGTGTTTGCTTACGTGTTTCAGCAGTCGACCTAATTTGTGGATGTTCCCGTGATAACCCTCAATGCTCGATATGAACTTTACGTCCTTTGCCCGGTGGGGCACTCCTAGCATCAACTCGAGAGCCTTCTGTAGGTCGGTAGTGTCCTCCCCGAGCCTAGATGAATATTTCACCAGCTCCTGTAACATAAGATGGTACATTCATCGATTAGCAAAGCAATACATGAATAAGAAAATGTATTTCTGAAAGTGAGACTACCGGACACCATTATTACTCTTCGATATTCAACGATTGGTTGGACATTCGAACATCTAATATTTTCTTCTATAATTGTACCAAAACTGTGATGGATACTTTTGAAACTATATATGAGCACTATTTTCAGGAAAGAAAATATTTAAATTCACATTTGTCACCAGTTTTCGTTATCCCCATCGACTCTCTTAACGTTTGACTTAATTCCTCGAATTTTTTTACCATCATACTTCTAAAATCTTCAATATCCTCAACAGACACTGCATTTGAGTCTTCTAAATCACTTCTTTCAACCCAACCCTTATTACTATCACTTCCTCCCCCATTTTCACTTCTCGACTTTTGGATTAGATTTTTAACATCATTCGTCTTCTTCCCTTTTCCCAAGCTCCTTGTGCCAATTTTTCAGATATATATCCATTCAATAAACATATGCAATTGAATGAACTTCCGTAGTCTAGTGAATACACTGCTAGGTCCTATAGTAACATGACTATGCTTATATAGGCAAAACAGACGTTCACTTCTTAGAAACGTTCCAAACTTTGATTACAACCCAATGTGGATGATGTCTCTTGTCTCATAAGGCTGAGACAACTCTGCTCGACCTGATTTCGTCTCGATTTCACAGCTACCTGAATTCACCTCAAGGTCCGATCGTAACATGACTGAGTATATGAAGGGTAGAGAGACAAACCTACAATTTCAAAATGTTCAAATCTGTAACACATTCACGTGATAACACTGCAAGGTGCCATCATAATACGACTTGGTACATGCAGGGTAAAGGGAGGCCTTACATACTTACAAATGGCTTTTAGAGAACCTGGATGCTCATTTCCGCCATCACATAACCCCGCCATCGGTCCCTATCCTGAGCAAGATTAATCCAATTTCCACCATCATATACCTCCTACCTCAAATCCATTTTTATGTTATCTTCCCAGCTACGTCTCAGCCTTCCCAAAGGTATCCCCCCCCCCGGGCTCCCAACTAACATTATATTGCATTTCTGGATTCGTCCATACGTGCTACATGCCCTGCCCATCTCAAACGTCTGGATTTAATCCTAGATCATACATACCCAGATTGCTCGGCCTTATAGGCTTTGACGGTAACAACTTTTGTCAGGTTTACTATGCTGCCATCTAGTTGTTACATAAGGAATCACGTCATAACTCCCATTTGAATTCCATTAGCGACTGTACTGCCAACTCGTGTTAGTTTACGGCGGACGGGTGGCGATCCTGGCGATTGTTCCCTCCAAAGTGCTACCGATTTTAAAATAGGGATGAGCAATCTGTATGTGATCTGGGATTTAATGTTCCTAATTATGCGTGCAGTTCTATGTAGTGTAACTTTCTCCATTCCCCTGTAACTTCATCCCTCTTAGCCCAAATTTTTCCTAAGCACCTTATTCTCAAACACCCTTAACCTCTGTTTCTCTCTCAAAATGAGTGTCCAAGTTTCACAAGAATACAGAACAACCGGTAATATAACTGTTATATAAATTCTAACTTTCAGTTGTTTTGAGAGCAGACTGGATTACAAAAGCTTCTCAACCGGATAATAACACGCATTTCCCATATTTATTCTGCAGTGCTTGGGAAAAGTGACATAAGTCAGTTTTCACAAACATTTTTTGATAATTTATTGACAACTTACGGAACATCTGCTCGCTTGGGAAAAGAGACATAAGTATTTCTCCCATTACAATAATCCATACAGAAGGAAATCAAGTCAACATAAACCAATGTGTAGACAGTTTATTTCCTTCACCTGAAAAATTAACATTTTTGACTTGTGCCGCTTTTCCCGAGCACTACAGAATTATTCTGTGTTTAATTTCCTCCCGAGTGTCATTTAGCCTATATTTGTTACTGTTGCTCCAAGATATTTAAATTTTTTTACCTTTTCAAAGGATAAACTTGCAATTTTTATATTTCAATTTCGTACTATGTTCTGGTCACGAGACATAATCATATACTTTGTCTTTTCGGGGTTTACTTCCAAACCTATTTCTTTACTTGCTTCAAGTAAAATTCTCGTGTTTTCCCTAATAATTTGTGGATTTTCTCCTAACATATTCACGTAATCCTCATAAACAAGCAGCTGAAAAGAGAGGCCTAAAGTTTGAAAACGTTCAAAGCTCTGAATGTAGTCCAATGTGCATGATTCCTCTTGATTCATTTGGCTGAAGTAACTCTACTTGATCTGATGTCGCCTTGACTACACAGCTACGTGATTACACTGCAAGGTCCCACAACTACATATTCCTATGCAGCTTCTTAGTGATTGTTAATTGCAGGTTCATCTGACAGTGTTCAGTTCTTGCAAAAAATGGTAGAGGAGCAAGTTCTCTGTACCAGTGGCGTATGCTGAACCTGGAGTTTGGGTGTTCTGTTAAAAATATATAGTTGGTCTATCTCGCACTATTATTATAGGCCTAAATGAAATATCGGGTCAACATTAACTGCCATTTTTAATATATAATTTAGTATTATTTATATTTAATAACTATGGGGTGGATGTTGATGACCTAAAAATCTACTTAAAGTGATCATTAAAATGCCCTTAAACTAAAGGAAAAATGACATAAAATTAAAAGAAAATTACATTTAAATATTATTCAAAGTACTCGCACCACAACTTCTTAAAAATTAATCACCTTGTTTCAATGACTGCCCTGCAAATGCCGGAGAAAGGAGGCAACTACAAATAACGTTATTCAAAATTGCATTATTTATGATCAAACAGTAACCATGGCCAGCAAAATAACCTGTTTGAAGTTCCACAACCCGCTAACTATTCTACATTTTCATATTGTGAAATAGAAAAATGTGTAGTGTATTGTTCGCTTTTTGTTTTATATTGTTGCACTAAATTCGGAAGTGGCGGGGTAGGTCTACCCTTATTCACTATATGTAATTTCTCTCCTAGTGGGCGAGAAAATAATGGTTTTTGCAAAAGATCTTTTACAGTGTACATTTCCAAGTACTATTATCATTAAATAAGTAATTTAAATTGTTGACCTGCGCTGGCACACAACTATGAACCGTAGTAAAACCTAAACACAGTAAATTCACTCACACAAACAGTAAACACACACGTCAGACACAATATTTTGTAACGCTGCAATTGACAAGTTGAGCTGCCTGTATACAGGACGACCTGCGAGCTTGAGAGAAGCGAGTATCCCCACCATGCCACCTTGCGCGCGCAGACAATTACAGCAGTAACTCTCAGCACGGGATGTTCTTTTGTACGGACAGGACAACCAGACCAGACCTCATCCCACTTCGTCAGGCAGAGCGTACGTTATAAAACGAAAGCCGGTCTGGGGATGGTGTCCATATTCAACCAGCAGGCATTTAAAATATTTAAATGGTAATGAATTAAAATTAGTCTTGAACTATATACGTCAACTTCCAATGAGATTACCACGCATTTAAATTGTGATAAATTAAAATTATTGTTGCATTATATAAAACAACTTAAAATAAAAAATGAGATTACCGAATTTACAGGGTGTCCAGCGCACACCTTGAACACCCGCAATATACGCCCCTGCTCTGTACGTACCTTGAGCAAGAGCTGGTAGTCGTTGATGCGCTGGATTGGAAGTTTAAGGTGCTCACTCAGGCTCTTGTCGTCTCCGAGCTGTTGGCTGTGTTCCTGTAACAATACAAATGTATATTAGCTACGTGGTATCTATTTATCTATTATAATCCCTTGAAGGGCGTGGCATGAGGATTGCCTTCGCAAGTAAGCCGCTTGGATGGGCTCATTGTACTACCGGAATGGAACCAGGAGCGTTAATGATCTGAGATTAAAAAATTACTCAAGCTTTTCAACAAACCACCTCTCTTATGTTACAACGGACATGGGCTGAATTGAGGACCGTTTTTGCAAAACTTGCTAACTGCAAAATTGTCAAAATTGAGAATTTGGCAGTGGCGTAGCATGAAATTTTGAGCAGGGGAAGCTAACTCAAGTTGTCTTTCGTGTACATATGAAAAAACGTATTATAAAAATATAGTCTTAAAATAAATAGTAGTCAATGTCAAGTCGGCAGTCCGAAGATTGGTTGGAACCTCGTAAGTAACACCAATAAGGCATGACCTCAAATGGTAAAATATGATTTCATGGTTTACACATATCTCTAACAAATAGACACGGTCATTTGTCTTTTAAATCGCACTTTTGTTCGTAAGTCAGTCTTGATAATAGAATTGTCCTAAAAATTCAAGTAAATTGGTGTCAGGAACTGTTATTTCGCTCATTATTTATTATATCGGCCGCAATGCACACTAACCTTCAACTGAACACAACTCACGAAAGGGATAACTCGGAAACTTTCAATGTAAAAGCTAGCTTTTTCCGTGCCTTGCGAGCAGGGTATGTTAGTTAGAAAGGGATGGAAAATCTGCGGGGTGGGTTACACAGAAGAATGAGCGTAAGAAACCAGTCTGCTTGGAAGCTGGTGTGTGCAGGCTTCGTGTTCACTGCTGCATCACAAATCATCCTGAGCTGCCGCATCACAATATTTAACGCATAAATATAAACTCTATTAAAATTAATAAATAATTTTGTTCATAAACTGCAGGTTTATTATGAACTTATTATTAACTGGGGAAGCTGAGCTTTTTAGCTTACATTGACGCTACGCCACTGGATTTTGGTGGATTAGTTAACATAAGACAGGTCTGTATATCATGCTAAAGGCTTCTCAGGAAAATCGTATTATATCCTTCACAGTAGCGTGTCAAAGTGTGATCGTTTTTTCAAAACTTGCTTTCTGCTATGTGAGAGCTATAGCAAAACTTGCAGTTATTTCAACTTTTTGTGTTTCCTATAAAATTTAGTTTTTACAGTTAACAAGTTTTACAAAAACGTCCTCAATTGCATCACCGTTATGAGTTGTGCAGGGTGCGCAATGGGGATCATGTTGAGCTCTGAGGAATCTCCCATCTTTCAGTGTTGTATGCACAAAGTTTCAACTAATAAAGTTCAGTAGTAAATGTTTTACGGTGATTTTATTTTATCCATACCCAAGCGGATCACTCTGTATATTAAGAAAATACTTTCCCTGTATCACAGTAGGTAGTACAGTAGATGCAAAGCGAAAATAACTTATTTGAATGTCATTGTAATATTGCTACTAGACTGTCTTCAATTTTTACATAACAACATATCCCTGATCTCACAAAATGCAGAATATCTAATACCATTCTTACTAAAAACAGAATAATTCCTTTTTTCTTTCACACGTTTGGTGACTGATGTATCCGTCATTCAATTAAATTGTTTGTCTTATTTTATCTAATAACTGAGAGCTTCGGGCATCTCCAGATCTACAGTTTCTAATTGGGTGACGGTTTTTGGCAAGTCTTCAAAGTTCGTTTGTATGAACGTCAGATTTTCTAATTAGCTGTCTGAAACTAGGAACTGTACGATCTTGATTGAAACAGAATCTCTGCTATCCAATGTGTTAATATTGTAGACTTACGCTATTCGCACATGAAGTTGTTGCGTCCACTCATCTCCATACAGCGCATTACGTCATCGAAAGCGAAAGGCCAGTTTACTTCATACAATTCTAACAATACTGGGTATAGTCCCGTCGCTCTAATTTCCGGCAGCCAATCACGTTGCAGATCGGCTACATTTAAACGTGTGTGTCTTGTGATTCGCTGATGAAGACGTTAAGCATTTTCTAAGGCTAGATAAATATTTAATATAATCGCCTGCCATTTTGGCTCTTTCGTTTGCTTTCGCAGAAAGCACACGAGGACGTTATTTGCCGCTCAATTATTTGCTGAATTACAGTGCGTTTGATTTATTATCATAGAAGCTACGACATGATAATGATTAACAGTGTGGAAAATAGATTCCTCATGTGGTAACTCGGCAACGAAAGAACAAAAATGGCGAACGATACTACCTACCTAGACTTTATAGAGCCTTCACTTCCTAAGACGTAACCAAAGAGGAGGAGTCACGCCGGGAATAACAGCGTCGCGACTATAGTAAGTTGTGAATACTAGTAATAACAGATACTGGTCAGCAGACAATACAAGCAAGAATCATGAATGAGATTCATTGTAGGATTAAAAAATTGGGGTATGGCATGCTGTCAGTGAAGATATTATTAATAATCCGTTTTTTTAAGAAACAGAGAGTGCGAGGCATATTTTAGACGTGAAGAATTAACAGGATGACACCACAGCTCATACTGATAATGTGTCCTTGATGGAACTGCGCCGAACTTTGCGGAGGCATGCAGCGGCAGTATTGAAGGGTCTTACCGCTGGACAGCTTCTGTGCATTACGTCAACATTCGCTGAGACGCTGTAGGCCTATGTGCATACAATATGTATATTGTGTATAATACAGGTTGAACTGTAAATAATGTCATTAATTTCAGGGGGTTATTCTTTGAGATATTTCAAAGAAAGAAGTTTAATACAATTTTACTCGTTTTTGCTTCCTTTTTGAGATAAAAACTATTTTATATGAAACATTTCATAACGTGTTTTGGGAAAGCCATTGATTGAATTCCCATTATGCCCAGTCAGTTTAAGAGAGCTGTGTATAATGAGAAATGATTGAAATAATTTCAGTTTTGTCCTTTAAATATACAAAAATTTGAACCGAATTAAATGTAACATTTTAAAATTCCTTTCCAGAACGAAAAGTTTTCGTTGGTGTTGCGTCATCTACTTCACAGCTCTACTAACTTGTGTATTATTTATGAAATTACCCTCGTATTATGTAGAATAGCTGATAACATTTGAGAATGGTTTATGAAATTTTAACGCAAGAAGTGAACAAAATTTTTATAATGTCTGAAATAAAAACATTTCTTATAATAAATAACCACTACGTGATTTGATTGTAACAGACAAATAATTAAAATAGGAATTGAAAATCAATAATGAATCAAGTTATCTGGCACATTTAACATTGTATTATATTATATTGAAGTGAAATAAAAAAATAAGATGAACTAAAATTTATATATAATTGAATTTCACGGAAAACGGGTGGTACCTCAAAGTTAAAATTTCACAAAATCGTTAAATAAAACTGATGTATGACAGTGAAGTTTGCATTCTGAAAATAATACGTTAAATCCAGAAGTCTAAAGTAATAATAATAATAATAATAATAATTACAAATAGCGTTTAAGGAACCCGAAGATCCATTACCGCCAATCGGTCCCTATCCTGTGCAAGATTAATCCAGTCTCTATCATCATATCACATCTCCCTCAAATCCATTTTAATATTATCCTCCCATCTACGTCTCGGCCTCCCCAAAGGTCTATTTCCCTCCGGTCTCTCACTAACACTCTATATGCATTTCTGGATTCGCCCATACGTGCTACATGCCCTGCCCATCTCAAACGTCTGGATTTAATGTTCCTAATTATGTCAGGTGAAGAATACAATGCGTCCAGTTCTGCGTTGTGCAACTTTCTCCATTCTCCCGTAACTTCATCCCTCTTAGCCCCAAATATTATCCTAAGAACCTTATTCTCAAACAACCTTAAACTCTGTTCCTCAAAGTGAGAGTCCAAGTAATAATAATAATAATAATAATAATAATAATAATAATAATAATAATAATAATAATAATAATAATAATAGTAATTATATTAGAGTTAACAAAATTGGAAGCCAAGGAAATTATATACAATTATATGTGAAACTAGAAAACATAGTGAAAGACATAAAAATATTACCAAAAGAAAAGGCAAAACATTAATAACGAATGAACATTTAACATTTCTATGTCAACCCAGAGAGGAAAGACACAGATGGTGTACTGTTGATGATGTCGTCAATGACAATGACTATATTCCTAAATTTAATTAAAGTTAAGTTCTAGTTGTCTAACATTGTTAGCGAATTGTGAAAGATGACTTGAATGAAGACTAATGTCGAAACCATCCTCCCAATCGATGCTGCTTGCACAACGTTGCACTTCTGTGCTAATAGCACTTGACTTTCTTAGCACGTTATAAATCTTCCATCAGAAGCTGAACAATCCTAATACTTACTGTCTGTCTCATTTGACTTTGGGTTATGCTTTTGTATTCTGGCACAGTGAAATTGAACATTTTGAAGTATTTTTGTAGACAAAATATTTCGATATATAATGTAAATGACATCAAGTGTTTCTACTTCAACTTTCAGGAAAAGTAAATCGATATTAATTCTGAACTTAATTAAGGCACGTGAATCTCAATTTTGTTTCGAAGTAGAGCTGTACGCAGCCAAGAAAGAAGACAGAGAATGAATTACATTATGAAGCCAGCTGACACATCTCGATCCAAACACACGCGCTTGCACAAGTTTGAGCCATGCATGACATTCCAGATGTTTTAAGTGTATAGCTCTTACTTCACTGTACTTCTGGAAATTGAGAAAGGTGCCAGATATAGAGTGTGGCACTTAACGTCTTTATGCACGTAGTATGTGATATTATAATGTTTATTGTTAGTAGTACTGGGCAGTGTGATACCACAGTCCAATATTATACAGTCACGAAGCTTGAGGTGATTTTTTTTTTATTTCTCGCGATACAGCGTTCCAAGCGGTTAGCAACTGAGAGTACTAGGAACAATAGTCCACAGTCTACTATATACAGTCACGAAGCTTGAGTTTTGAGGGTGCTAGAAACAATAGACTGTGACGGTACTATTTTGCATTGCCTGTAATGAGGCGATATTAGCGATCCTAGTGGTGAGCAACTATCTAATGTTTGCATATTTACTACGTATTGAGCTTCGCGACTGTATATACTAGACTGTGAATAGACTGTACCAGTACTATTTCGCATTGTCTGTGATGAGGCGATAGTAGCGATCCTACTGGCTAGTAACTAAAGTTCAACTGTCATTGGATGCATATTTCCTACGTATCGAGTTTCGTGACTGTATATACTAGACTGTGATGACACTATATGAATTTGCTTGATTTTATTTACTATTATTCCATTGTTAATACCGAAACATATTTTAAAATATGATAAGTGGAGAATGATTAAATTCTATATTGGATAATTAAAATTATTAAGTAAAGGCTGAAGACCAAAGAGGATTCCTTGAGAACAGATCGATTACCAGGTATGTGAAAGGGCTATAGAATTCCACACTCCAACTCTTACGTGCTTTATAGGATTCACAGTCACTTTGTCTACAAAAATAACGTATACAGACAGAAAGTCTACGTTTTTCAGTCCAATATCAAAATGTCTAATAGTAAATGTATACATAAATAATGTTTACTCGTTAATTTGTCTATATAATGATGTCTACATATTTTATGGACCACACTTCAAATTTTATCTTCTATAACATACTCGGTATACAGCTTCAATCAGTATGACAACGCTCTGAGGTACGTACTGTACGTTATATCGTGGTTTTCCTTATAAGTTATGTATTGTATTTTTTTTGTAATGGATTAAAATTATTTCTGTGCTTACACACCAAACAATAAAGTCATATTGAATGATAGACTGAGAAAGGACTAAATAAACATTACGCAAAACTCTAATCGGTAAGTAGTATAGAAGATCAACAGGTTTATAAGTTGTTTTGCGAAGCTTCATACAAAGATAAATAATGTGATAAGATCATTTTAAATTCGGATTAATAGCCTGATGATAAGTAGATATGATCCTTATATCTTAATGCCGTTTAACATCTGATATATTCTTCTACCCCGAACTTTTCTCCCGTTCACCATTCCTTCCAGTGCATCCTTCAGTAGGCAGTTTCTTCTTAGCCGTGACTCCAACCAATTCTTTTTCTCTTCCTGCTCAGTTTCAGCATCATTCTTTCCTCATCCACTCTTTCCGACACAGTTTAATTTCTTATTCTGTCCGTCCATTTCACACGCTCAATCCTTTTCCATATCCACAGTTCAAGTGATTTTATTCGCTTCTCTTCACTTCGTCGTAATGTCCATGTTTCTGATACATACAATTCCACACTCCACACAAAGCACTTCACTAGTATCTTCCTTAGTTCTTTTTCCAGAGAACCGCAGAAGATGCTCCTTTAAATATTGAAAGCTTCCTTTGCCATTGCTATCCTCCCTTTTAATTCCTGGCAGCATCTCATATTACTGCTTATAGTACACCTCAGATATTTGAAGCTGTCCATTTGCTGTACTGCCTCATTTAGTATTCGCATGTTTACTTTCTTTATTTTCCTTCTGACAACCATGGTCTTCGTCTTGTTTGCATTTAACTTCATCCCATACTGCTCACAGCTTTCATTTAGCTTCACTAGCGTATCCCTTAGTATTGTCTCCTCTTCTTCTAATAACGTCATATCATCATACGATGAAAGAGTAGTGGAACGGAGAAAAATCCTCTCCGGCGCCGGGATTTGAACCCGGGTTTTCAGCTCTACGTGCTGATGCTTTATCCACTAAGCCACACCGGATACCACCCCGGCGTCGGACAGAATCGTCTCAGATTAAGCTCCAACTCTTGGGTTCCCTCTAGTGGCCGCCCTCTGCACTACGTCATAGATGTCTATGAATGTAGGACCGAAGTCCACACATGTGCTGAGGTGCACTCGTTAGTGACTAGTTGGCCGGGATCCGACGGAATTCCATTACTCTTTCATCGTATGGTGACGCAGAATATCTGCATGGAAATATCATATGTACTTCGGTACATTAAAATAATATATGTCATATCATCAGCAAATCTTAGCCTACACACTTTATTCTTCTTCCTCCTATAAAAACCCCTTCTAAGCTTATGTTCTGAAAACAGTTCTTCACTAAATCCTCCAAGTATGCCTAAATGTTGATTAGGGTAGGTGATAAAGGGCATCCTTGATACTCCTATTTCACTTCATTCAGAGATTTCTTCTCCTATTCTGAGTGACTCGTTGTTTCATATAAAGATTGCTGAACAGCCTCCTCTCTTTCCAATATACACCTATTTTCTTCAGGATTCAAACAACAGATTATGGAATTCAAATACCTCTGGATCGAAATATCTCATTTTCGAGACATAAATCGTTACCACATGAAATACGGGAAAAAACTGAAAGCACCAGAATGGCAGCTGGACGTTATAGGAGGAATAAGTACATGTCAACAGAAAATAAGATTAGGATGTAAAGAGTGCTGTAAGACCAAAGTTACTGCATGCATCAGAAACACGAGGTAACGTGAGACCAAAGAACATAATAAAATTCAGAGAGAGAATATTAAGTATAATAATTGATAAATCTATAAGAGATAATACATGAAATGAAGAAATTATGCAACAGTGTTAACATAAAAGATACAAAAAATATTTAAAAAAGCAAGAAAGAATGGAACGCTCATGTTGACAGGCTGCATTATGACTGCTTGCCAAGAATAACCAGGGACAATATTCCTTTCGGACGACGGGAAGTAGGAAGGCATCCAAAGCGCCGGGCACAAAGCTGGTCATAACTATCAACTGATTCATCAACAAGCAGACATAGCCTAAATAAAGTTGAAATAAGGGTAATTTCAACCAGCCATTATCAGGTTAAGAAAATCTGGTTGTGTACAGTACTGCCTATTATTGAAAAATTTGTACAATATCTACAATCCATTCCATTAATGCCGTCACATTTTCAAGTTGTGTTTACAGTCAGTACTTCATCCTCTTTCCACTGCTAGGCATAACCATTTATATGAGCAGTGACATGCCGCTGCACCTCTGAAATGTTGACAAACATTACAAACTAGTTCTAATTGTGTAGCTACTACTCTAGCATGAACACAACTGAAAACAGGAATATACAATACAGGCGGGTCAAACCGCACGTGCAAGGTAGGGGTGGGGGCAGAAGACGCAGTTTCATTGTCAGTACAACTAAGGAACGAGAAATCCAGTGTACATGAAAACCTTGTTAATTGTTCTTCAGAATTTAATTTACTCCAGTGCTTAACAAATAGATAAAATATATAGTCCGTTATTTTTTCACAGAAATACCTGAAGTATATAGCCTATATTTGCTACACTCTTCCCACCACCAAGCGCTTTATAATCACGTGTCATAATGTAAAAACAAGTAGGCCTACGCTTAAATCAAAACAACAAAGAATTACAAATTTCTTCAATTGAGTGGTTTCAGTTAGGGCCTACTTATTGCACAGTGTCGAGAAGTGGACGTACCCTCCTTTATTTCGCGAAGATTTATGTTGGGGTGTTGTAACCTTTGTAACTATGCAGTGGGAGTAATAACCGGTATCGCACAACGGAAGTTATGACCAGCTGTGGAAGATGCTCTCAAGATACACGTGACCACCGGATTATCTGTGTAAAACATCTGCCAAAATAGCCTATGGCGCAAAATTCAGCTATACTAATAATATACCGATGTTCTGGACCCTTAAATCGTCAGGTAAGTGTCCATATCATGCATTCAATCATAACCAACTACCGAAAATAAAGGGGGGTAAGTCCACTTCATACAATATAAAGTAATATGTGGTGTAGGGAATAATAAAAGCTTACATTCTTTTAGTAGCGATTCAAATTTATGTGAGAACAATTTTTTTGCATATTTTATTTAATGAATAATAGTAAGATATGATTTATTTCATGCTAATTTTTTAATTGATTTTTTGTGATAGGTGATAGACCAGATAATTTTCTTATAATTAAACTTAGCCTACCTAACACGAGAGCAAAGTAATAAAACATATAGGCCTAGTTCGACAGTTTCCATTATTATAATCTTTCACGACTTGTCATTGTCCGAGACTCAAGTAGAATTATCACATTCACAGTAATGAATGAATGAGAGAGGGGAAATGAGAGGAGAAACTTTAAAGGTACGTGAAAACACGTTCTTGCAAGGGAGTTGCGGCTGTGAAAAACTGAATATGTGAGCTCCAAGCCTATTGGCCACTTGTCTCACTTCGGGTTTCGCCGCTCCACTGAAGGAGCGCTAGAAAATTTAGAGGGGGAAAGCCGAAAATGGACGTAACAGATTACCTACAACATACGGGTGGGGGGAAGAAGGAGAAGTACAGCGAGCTGACCCAGAGGAGTTAGAAAGGCGATGGTACCAACTAGGAGGAGAAGTGGTCGAAGTCTAGGCAACGAAACGGTAATAGCCAATTTGGCTGTTTGAAGATTCGAACGCATAGGAATTAATCATCTTAACGGTAATAGCCAATTAGCCCTTTGATGATTTTTCTCAGATCAGGAGACCAACCAATTGGCTCTTTGATGACTTCATCGATCTGTAAAAGGGGAAGATTATATTCTGTTAGAGCCCCAGTTAGATGTGAATAATTATTAATTTTGAGCCGTTACAAATGTCTGGGGAAGTGAATGCAGTTCCGTGGCCCATTTTTTTAGGGCTCATCCCGACATTTGTCTTAGCGCTTAGGAAAACCACGGAAAAACCTTAGACAGGATGAAATTCACAGTAATAGTAAACTTATCTTTTATTGAGCTTTTCATAAAAGTTTCAGTAATTTTTATAATAAAATATGTTATGAATGTATGTTAGAAAATAAAGAAAGTTCATTGATTCACAGAGAAATCTAAACACGTAATTATAAATCCGATATGACCTTACGAAAGCAAAGCTTTCAAGTGTATTAGTTCACATATATATTGAAAAGTAACAAAATAATTATATTGTGTGTGCACAGAAAATGGACTGACGCTAGAACGAAAAAGTTGTTACACTGTGGCCGACTTCTAGTTCATCGTTCATTGTTGGGCCCGTTCCAAGAACTAGTGTTAACAACGCGACATCTGATACGGTGTTTAATTTGTTCATGAAAAGTCTTAAAGTGGTGTGAAAAATGCGACAAGCACTATCGCACTACAGGATGCTGCTCTGGCAAATTGCCTCGGGTGTCGGGCCTTGCGCCCAAACGGCCTTGGGCGCCATGACGAAATGTATGTTTGTAACGTGCTGTTAATGTACAACACTAAAAATATCTGTCTCAACTATCCAACACAACATGCTCATTTTCCGGATCTCGGTATCTTCTTCATACATCTTCGATTGTATCAGGCATCAAAATAGGTAAAAGGACTAATTCAATGAATGAAACATACGGGGCCAACCGTGAAAAAACACTTAAAATCTCCGCCTTCAATAAGGTGAGATACCATGTCTGTCAAGTGTCTGCCGACCAACCTTTGAACCAGTGGCGGCTGGTGAGAACATAGTTTCATCATGAACGCCACAATAGAGCTTCTTGAAACATTCCAATCTGACAAAAATAATTCCAACTTGAAGAGTTTAGTACAATAAAGAAAGAACAACATATACCACCAGGATATTAATTTTTAACGATCAAATACTCAGACATCTTAAAATAAATCCATAAATTTTAGAATAGTCTACTTCTGTTACGCTAAACTCAACACACAGAATATTTCTGGAGTCCTGGACAAGTGACATTTGGTTAAATGAAATATCATGATTATTGGTAAACATTATAGTGCTTTTTCTACTATATCGTTTGTGTCATTTGAGTTTTTTCTTCTAATTATAAACATTTAATTATTACATTATCAAGTTTAGAATTTATTGTTTTAGTACTATTTTTAATATTATTATATTTATTTACTAAATAATTTTAACTACGAATTGTTCTTAGAATTTTTTTTTGGATATGGATTATTACGTATATTTATAAATCGATTAACTTCTTCTGTATCTAATTATATCTACTGTATTGAACGAGGTATATAATGCGGTATGTAGGCTATGATTCCTATCAACTTTTATTATTATATTCGTAAACTACGCTGACATGGATTGGCGAGTTAATTTGAAGACAACATGTAAGGAGAAACTTTGTTAATGTGAGATCAGAGGTTCTATATTATCAGTGTTCAGAGGCAGGTATTTATGGAGATTAATTTTATAATTTGTGTTTTATAATATTGGTGTCGGGGGAGATTGTTAGAGATTGATTTGTATTCTTGGCGGAGATTAATGGAAAATTTGGAAAATACAATTATTTTGGAATTGGAGTATTAACTCAGTATGAATATTACTTTCCAAATAAGTAACATTAAAAGTTCGTTGGATTCTAGTAAAGGTGCGTTATGCCCAATAGACAATATTTGTTGGATTGAGACTCTAATTAAAACACATTCATTGAAAACGAAAAAAATTGAAGCCCTAAAATTAACACTTTCAAATTATCAGTGAAATGTTGAATTCGCCGTCTTTTAAGTTCACTAATGTAATCAGAACACCTGGAATACCGTAATAATGTAGCCTACTTGGATATATAACAAACTCAAATGAAAAAAAAAATCCGAAAAAAATTCAGAATATAAAATTGGCTATAAAACGACGTAATAGTAATAATTCGCGAATGTTTTCGTATTTCGTTATTAGAATCTATTTCGCGATTTGTCGCGATTGTATTATCCGCATATTATTAATTGTAAAGATAATAAAAATCTATTGTATATCTATTATGTCATGATTTTCGCGATCTCCATAAATACCCGGCCCTGCCAATGTTAAATTAATCATCTTTAAGTAACCTACCTTTATCTCAGAAAATATTATAGATATCTCTATGAAAATTTTATTGCTGATTCTTTATTATCTTAAAAGTGTCGAACACCATAATTTCTAAAAAAAAATTAATAATCTATGCTAAATCTTTAAGTGCTCTGTAAAATCTTCAGTCAAGTTCTTATGAGTAAAAGTAAACAAATCATAGACGTAAATAATTATCTATATCTACATTAAAATGATTAATTAATTATACAATACTTGAGCATGGATTAAAAATCAATAGTTAAGAAAGAATAATTGCTTGCATAAGAGCAAAATGAAGGGAGAGAGACAGTTCAATAATTTCAATAAAATAAAGCGGACACTGAACACGAAGTGCTATAATAACGAAGTTGTGACAGTTGATAAAGGTTAGGCCATGAGTTTAAAGAAATTATAATAATATCATCTCAAGATGTTCAAGATTTATGCCACATGAGTGTGTGTTTGCCATAACAATTTGTATAAAATAAAACATTATGAAATACGGAAGTAAATGAGAAGAACAAGATCTGAGCATTGGTATTTATGATTCAAAACCTGTCACGACGAGAAATAATGAACTTGGGAAGCTACAAAAATATGTGGACCCGAAAATAGAAATACAGCGCATGTAAAACATGCAAGCAGCGTTCACACCCATCATCGCCAGCGCTTTAGAATAAGTGAACATCTATCTTTCATTTTCATGAATATCAGACGTGGATACAATAAAGAAGACAACAATTTTAGTTAGACTACTACATACTTGCATTATATAAATTGCACTTCATTTACATTCTGATCTTCGTAACTATAACGTTAAGAATGTGGTTAATTCTTTATTACTTTACTTATGAAGGCAAAAAATAACAACAAAACGATGATGATTATTATGATGGTGACGATAATATTAAATACTCATGGACCCTGCATTTTTACCAGTTCTCTCTTTACCCTTGTGAAAATTATGAATCAAAATTATAAACACAGAAATAACGAGATTTCCCTATTATGTGGTTAGCATGGAACGTGGCCACAAATTAAGATGACACTGGATAAAATAATATAAGGTAGTAGTAACATAATCCTTATGAGAGATGAATCTCAAATTTTCTACCGGAAATACAAGAGCTTTTTTCTTAATGATTCTTCTTACAGTGGCATAATATATTCAATGGTAAGATAAACGCGCTCAATTGGAAGTTTATTTTGCCCACATATTTTCGCAATAATGTTGTATAGCAAATATATTATATAAAATATATTTTAAATAACTAATTATTATTCCATAAATGTATCATAATTTCGGTTTATTTTTGTAGGAGACATCAAATGTTTACTCTTAAAGTGAAATCATTTGGGAAGTAACATGCTACATTATTTGTTATTTTCTCCCTTTCTCTGATCTGCATCGAAAAGTTGTATTTAAAATTCTTAACTTAAACATTATAGGTTATTATTAAAAAGTGCTAAATTCTGTGCAGTAGATACATATATATATATTATATATATATATATATATATATATATATATATATATATATATATATATATAAAGGATAGTGTATTTACGAGGGTTCTTTGAAAAGTTCACTAGGATTATTCTGAAACAATCTTTATTTCTCAACATACAGTAGTCCCTCCTGAGATTCACACACTTAGTTCACTGGTGCTGCAGTGCTGTTATACTCTCCTTGCACACAGATTCCTTGAGATGTGCAAAAAAGGCTTCTAACCTCTTCATATGACGAAAATTTTTTCCCAGCAAGTGAGTTCTGAGCGTTGAGAAAAGAAAGAAATCTGAGGGTGCGAGAACTGGTGAATACAGAGGGGTGAGGCAACAATTCGAACCGTAGTTCGTGTAGTTTAGCAACTGCGATTGCAGACGTGTGAGCAGGTGCATTGTCGTGATGAAACAACACTTTCTTCTTGGACATATCCGGCCTTTCCTAGCAAATTTTTCCTTGCAGTTGCTGCAGGAGATTTGAATAATATTTTCCGGTTATTGTTCTCCCCTTTGCCAGACAATCAATCATGAGCTTCCCCTTACAATCCCAGAACGCGGACGACATGACTTTCACAGCTGATTGAACAGTTTTTGCTTTCTTTGGAGGCGTAGAATCACTGTTTTTCCATTGTTTCAACTGCTGTTTTGTATCTGGTATGTAGTAATGGATCCAGGTTTCATCACTGATCACAAACCGATTAAAAAATGGGGCGTATTTTTCTTGAATCGAGCCAGACAATCCCTCGAAATTTGACATCGGACGTGCTTTTGTTCCGGACGCGGAATTCACCATACGGAGACCTTGAACATACCGAAAACTTTGACTAAGATGTGGCGCACCCGTTCAGTTGAGATACGCATAATTTCCCTCATTTTTAGTCACTGTCATTCAACACCATATCTTGGATTTTTCTACGATTTCTTCACTTGTTGCTGTTACTGGACGTCCACTGCGAGCGTCGTCTTCCACACTCTCTCGACCATGTTTAAATAGTGCCGCCCATTTTTTCACAGTCGAAAACGCTGGAGCGGATTCCTCCAGTGTAGCATCCATGTTTGCTTTAATTTCTGTTGGACTCAGTCCCTTTTTTTACGAAATATTATTTAATGACAACACGAAACAGGATATTTTCCACTTTTGCCAATCTGTTCGGCGCACTAACTTCAAGATTAAGCTACACTAAATGTAGTCAACACAAAATTATAATTCGTGCTTGAACTAATGTAAAATGACCGACAACAATGGCAGCAATGTTCACACGTTTGCGATGCCATTTATGTGTCAAACCACAGACTTTTCAAACGCACTTCGTATTTTAATTAAAAATGTCATTCAATGCAGATTCTTGTCATCAGTTCGTACATTTCTATACTGCAGAAATATAATAAGAAAGGTGTAAAACTAAAAAAAAAAATAGTAGTCCTTCAAAAGTAAGCTATTCAATAAGATGTAGGCTTATTAATAATATAAATGTCTCACTCACTTAACATAGAAATTAGAACATTATTGGTTAAAATAAGCAGTATGGAAAGAGAGAAGGATGTTTTTCCAGTGGATGAACATCACCTGAACCCTCTACAACTCACACTGTGATGTAAAACACTGCTTTTGACTTTAATCACATCTTTCTTTCTCTTTCTGTCGACTTTCTTTAAATACTTAGTTTTATTTTCATTTTTTGAAAATGAGTATTTTATTATGAAATAATTATAGTAGTACATGTGAACACAATAAACACACTTTTTAATAAGACCTCTATACAGAATGTTAAAAAAAAGTATCCAATATTTTAGGAAGTGATAGTATGCACACAAAACAAGAAAAAAGTCTAATAAACATGGATCCTACAACACATACTTTCTGAGATCTGAACACTTGTTCATAGGAGGTGCTCAATGTGAGTCCAATCATGGCAATGGATTTCTCTGCCCTACAATACAGCAGAGTACCACATAATCATACCGTAGTTGACACCCCTGGCATGGAATAATGTTACACAGCAAGGAATACTGAAAACAAAAGTCTGATTGCGGATATGAGCGGGATTCAGCAGAGATGGTGTTGTGAATTTTCGTAATCAGCGTGTGTGGGCTGATGAAACTCCCCATGCAATTGAAGAAACAAGGCATCAGCACCGATTCTCAATCAACGTATGGGCAGGCGTTCTTGGTGATAGATTAATAGGGCCATACGTGCTACCACAGAGATTAACAGGACTTCCTTATTAACGTATTGCCTGCCCCACTGAAGAATGTGCCATGTCAGCAGGACTACAGATGTGGTTCATGCACGCACGCAATGTGCGTGAACACCTGACGTTGACATTTCAGGACCACTACATTGGTCGGGGAAGCCCCACACCTTGGCCTGCTTGTTCCCCAAACCTAAATCCCCTAGATTTTTGGATATAGGGACACATGAAGGAACCAGGTCAATTTCAAAGAGTGCGTGATTCCTTACGCCAAAGGGCAGAGGAATGCATTGCCATGAATGGACGTCAGATTGATCACCTCCTATGAAGAAGTGTTCAGATCTCGGAAAGTCTGTATTGTAGAACCCATGTTTATTAGACATTATTTTCTTGTTTTGATGCATACTAGCACCTCCTAAAATATTGGATTTTTTAATAACACCCTGTATATTCGGGAAACAGCTCTTTACCAATTCAAAATTATTTACTTTTTGGGAAGGCGAGAAAAACAACTCCTCTGAAACCAATATTTCCAGAAATACGTCACGTTACGAAACAGCACAACATTATTAATGGTCACAGACTCACCCAATATTGTTTTAAATTAAATTCATTCTATGTAACTTTGTGAGAAAGTAGCTTAATAATGAAGAACAATGCAACACATTTTTTTCTGCACTTATTCACAAGCACTGACTAGACCTAGAGTATCAGCTGTTCACTTGTGAATCATGTGACGACCGTCACGCTGTTATTTCGCCAACTCGCCGCAGCACCAGATGCCTCAATGCTAAGAGAACACCTGGCGAGCAAGATAGTAACAATTTCTACCTCTATCGCTAGGTTTAAGGTTTTATTTCATGAAGAAATTTTATATCCATCATTTTCTCATATGTCGAGAAATATAATATCTTAGGATTCAAAACTCTTAATTTTTGTAGCAGCCAGTAATTTTTTTTAGTTTGCTTTTAGTTTATCTAGCTATTATAAATAATTCTATTTCAGCACACTTATCCAAATCATATTGCATTCCTACATCTCTGCTAATTATTGTAGTTATCTCATCTCTGCCTCTAGTTAGTTTAGATATAGTCTAATATAATTATATCCTTTCCAATTACTTTTAAATTATCCGTATATGAAAGATAACTTACTTTGAAATTAATGCTGTGTGTTTTGTATCTTAATTCAATTCGATTTAATGCATTAGATAAGAATAGTATTACACAGAAGAGAAATTGAAATGATATGAGCCGTTCAGAGCAGAAGTGGTATAAGTAAAAAATGGGTAATGAGGGTTAAAGTAAACATTCTGTAAAATACAGCGCAAAGTAGCAATTAATGTTCAATTTATTTAAACTATTAGTAGTCAGTGGATAGCAAGAAGGACATATTAATTGCTACTTTGTGCTGTATTTTACAAAATTTTTCTTTAAACTTCATTGCTCAATTTTGACTTACACCACTTTTGCTCTGAACGGCTCATATCACTCTGGTAGATTTTTTTCGACATGAATATGAGGTATCCTTGATTTCTCTCTGTATGTTTATATAAAAAGTTCATTTTACATTTTTTTGTGTTCGTATTCATTTAATTACATTTAATTATAAGTTCGGAAGACAATTATCATCATCATTATAGCCTATTATAATAGCCTATATATAAAATCTAATACTGAAATATAAAGCGAACATTAATAAAATTTACTAAAAATATGTATTAAAATTTGAAATTACATAAGGATTAGCCTAGCCTATAATACGATAAGATTTATATCACATAAATGAATTAAGCTTATTATTTGCTATTGTAGTGTATATACTAAATTATTCTGAGATTTAACTCGGTAAAACTTGCGGTTATAGCTTGAAAAAAAAATATAGCCTACAGTCAAAATATTTGTATTTAGGTCACTAGATTTAAATGCACATTCTATAGAAACGGAAAACAGTAAAGTTACCATATTTCGTGTGGACCAAATACTCGATTATACTGAAAGGAACACAATCTCAGTAAATGTGATCTTCGAGATTGGCAAATAACAACGAAAGAAAGCATGTTTTCGTAGGGAACTTAGAAATACTTATCACAAGTACTTTCCACCAAAAATGTATTTATACACACAATCATATGCGTGTAAATTTGGTGACCAATGTTTAAAATTAACAACAACAACAAATAATCTTCCATATGTCATATGCAACGCATTTTTCATATAAATTCGGGCTCAATAGTAGTTACACTACACAATATTCAAACAACTGGAATTCGGTGTAAAAACATAATAATATCACAGTCTAGTATATACAGTTACGAAGCTCAATAAGTAGAAAATATGCATCCATAGATAGTTGCTAACCACTAGGATCGCTACTATCGCCTCATTATAGACAATGCGAAATAGTACCGGCACAGTCTATTGTTTCTAGTACCCTCAACAACTCCAGCTTCGTGACTGTATATACTAGACTGTGATAATAGTCCCATCTCTTCTTCACAGATGTGCATAGCCGTTTTAAGTGTACATTATTGCAGCCTGATTTTATAATGACAAAATTTATATTCGGCCATGATAATGGGTTCGAATGTGACTAAAGAGTAGAACATCTCCCACTTGTTTGTAATTTATTCGGATATAGAAGATCTTGCCTTGAAATGCAATACCGGAACCGTATTAAGCAAATGAAAACATTATTACAAAAACAACCCTAGTCACTTTTAATGAAATTGAGTTACGGACACATTTGATACTATTTCAAATGTTTATAGACTCCAAAAACTACCCATATCAGGTGCAATAGCAACAAGGATAAACACCAGTTGCACGGAAACAGCTGACATGTGTTATTTTTATTTTGTATTGTTCTCCTGAAAAATAGCAATTTTGACAAGGGCTGTTTTTGTAATAATGTCTTCAAATGTAATATCAGTTATAACAAAAGTCACTTTAGAACATGCGTAGTTGGCAGATAACGTTGTCAAAAACTCTTCATAAATTTATTTTACACGCCACACCAATAAAAAATGTAATTAACAATATTGTAGTTTGTAAAATCTTTAACCCTAAAATACTCAATTAAAACGAGATTTGCTTGATGGAAGAACAAAATTTATTACAATGGTATGGTAGTGCGCTATTATTAAATTCTCAAAGCAAATATAAATTTAAATCTAAAATAGTAAATCCGTGAATTACAAATGTTGAAAATCACCAAAAATAGAACATTATATCGTTTATAAAAACTTACGCATTGTGCATTTATCGTAGTTACAGTATCGCGAACTTGGCAATGTATAAATTAATGTCCTTCAATGTTCGAACATGAGAAAAGCAATCAAGATATTACGAAATTCGTCTTATTCGGTATCAAAAAGTAATTGTAAGATATGTGCTAAATCCTTAAGCGGTTAAGACGTGAAGAAGTGGGATTGGAGGACAGCGAATATTTTCATAACAAGGCCGAACAAACATGACAGGCCGCCATGTGTAGAGTGAACGTCGGCAAATATCGAACTTCGCCATACTCGACAAACTTCACGGCCTACTTGGTCAAGTAGGCCGTGGACAAACTTGAACCGAACATAGCGACTGTAATGCACGACGCTAGTAGGCCTAGGCCTATAAATCACCTGAACTCCTTTCGTTATATAACTTATGCAGTCAAGTTGCATGAAACTCCAAAGGAAAGCAATATTTATAGTAACTACGAAAGCATAAGCGTTTTATTTTTGTTCAACAAGTGGTAACCCGAATACTAATTGGGTCTTACAACTAGGCCTACTACAATATCTAAGAGGTTGGCTGAAGTGTAGGCACTCCTTAACACTATTGTCTACCCCATTATGTGAAGAGAGGAAAAGGACCATGTTTTCGACAGCTACTTCTGTTTAAAAAACGCATCTGGCTTTTTCTTGAAAAAATATACACATTGTGTTTACCAGAACTTGCCAAAGTCGTAAAACCTGTTAAAACGATGATTCCCTAATAATTCCCAAGTCACCTAAAATATGGATTCTGAACGATGAAACATTAAACTATTTCTCTGAAGCTGGAGGATTTAATTATCTTAATTCTGATCCTTATTTTACATATTAAAAAGAAAAGAACTTCAGAACAATAAAGAATTTCACAAAGCTCACTCAATGCGTAATGTGCATCCGTATAACACACTTCTAACTGTGGTTTGCCGTACCTCATAGATTTATTCTAAATCTTCACGTCATGTCCTCGTTAGAAGCAGGGAAGAATCTGGGGAGCTTTGCTGCCTCTTTCGTAGATCTACCCACTGTATATGTGTCGTATAAAATTCATCACCATTGCCATATACCAATTTTGGAGAAATCGCGTGGAACGCCCACCAAGGCGGACGTTCGATTTGGCGCCGTACAAACAAACGTGGTGCCCTAGTTTTCGAGATGATGTGAATAGTGTTAACGGAATTACGGAGAAAAATAGAACGACCTCGAGGATAACTGCCTTTGTCCGTCACAAATACAACTCCGCCATTGTCAGGATTTGAACAAGGGTTCGCAGTAAGTCAGCGCTCTACCAACTGGTTACCAAGGCGGCTTATCTAACAGCAACTTTTTTGTTCATTGGCAGGGCCCTTAGCTTACCGTTATTCGCTCCCGACTCTATGGGCGTGACTCATAGACGTCGCTAGTGCAGAGAAACTTAGACCAGTTAGTTCGTCAGAAACTATCCAGAGTGTATCACAAGCGGTGGATTTACATTACACTCTTAATGAATGAATGAATGAATGAATGAATGATGATGATGATGATGATGATGATGATGATGATGTGATGATGGAAAATTGTTGGGATGTCATAGGGAAACTGGAGTGTCAGGAGAAAACACCTACAAATGGTGAAAGATATATGTTGAAGATATACTACAAGATTATGAGTTACAATGTGTGTGTTTATGTACACTTCATAAACGTAGGACTTTTCCTTGTTGAGTCTGGAAGTGATGATTGTGGAGGAATATTTCATCAGGATACAAGTACTGTAACGAGAGGATCCCTGTGATGGGAGTATCGTTTTTTTAAGTAGGTTATTTTACGACTCTGCTGTCAAAAAATCTGAAAGTTAGAATTTATAAAACAATTATATTACCGGTTGTTCTGTATGATTGTGAAACTTGGACTCTCACTTTGAGAGAGGTACAGAAGTTAAGGGTGTTCGAAAATAAGATGCTTAGTAAAATATTTGGGGCTAAGAAGGATGAAGTTACAGTAGAATGGAGAAAGTTACATAACGCAGAACTGCACGCATTGTATTCTTCATCTAACATAATTAGGAATAGTAAATTCAGACCTTTGAGATGGACTACCAGCAACTAATGACCTCATACCACGGGTCCAACGTCGTTGGCGGCCTGCAGCTGACTCTACAACGGAGCAAGTCCGAAATATGGTAAAGAAACGAAAATAATCATGAAAGAGGGGAGGTATAATTATGATGGCGAAATGAGTTCGAAGTCCTTCTCCGAAAGTTACCCAGCAATTCTGCTTCAGTTGGTTGAGGGAAAATCTCAGGAAAAAACCTGAATCAGGATTTGAAACCGGGCCCACTTGTTTCAAGGTCAAGAACAGGTAACTGATGAAACAGTCTGGATTTTAGATTCGGGGAAATGTTTGAATAACGAGCAGAGTGTGTATTGTACAACATTTTTTTGCACGATCATATTTTTAAATTGCAAACACAATATATTTTGCATTGAAAATTTAGAGCAATATTATTCCAACGTCTTCGCAAAACTGCACTCTAATGGCAACTAAGTAATAATACGTGCACTGTAATGGGTCTATTTCAGTTTATGTTATGAAGAATGGTTTCGCTAGCAACAAGTTCCTATTTGGAAATTCTAAGTTCCAAGGCCTAACAATGATAGCTGTAAATACAGAAAAAACACGATTGTACAAAAAAAATTAAATTTCAGCATATATTTACAGACGTTTCTGTTCTGTAAATAATAAATAATTTCATAAAAATGTTGAAAGTTTTGGATAATGATTAAGAGAATAATTGAGTTAACATCCATGTATTCTTAGTTTTATGTTTTCACTTGTTAAATGAAATGAAGAGGTCAGAGCTATAATGGGCCAAGCGCCATATATTAAAAACGGAGAAAACAAAGATTAAAATTAAGTGATTATCATAATTTAATGAAACATATAGCAAGTAAAATAAAGTATTCACATTAATACCATATGATATGCCAATCTTCATTAAATTATGGTATTCACTCAACTTTAACCTTTGCTTTCTCCGTTTTTAATAAATGGCGCTTGGCCCACTATGGCTCTGAACCCTTCAAATAATGCTAATAGGAACACTCCAATATTTGATACTTGTACACAGTTCAGTTACAAGGCACTGTGACGTCAATTATGTTGTGTCTAATTCTTCTTCGCTTTCGCTTAGTAATTTAAAAGCTGGCCAACATTCCGCATCTTTATTATCTACCAAGGATTTTCCTGTCCACGTCAGTGTCCATCCTAAGCTCATTTTGGAGCATTCTCAAGTTGGCGACTTTTATAACGTGAGGTAAGCGCGATACAATGCTTCCACTCAAAACAAAACTAGGATAACACCGACAACGGGGAACATAATTCCTCCGCGGTATTTCAAACCATGGCCGTGCCTTCCACGCAATATCACAGCTATGCATTGACTTGGCATAAACTACGGGTGCCATATTTTTTTACGTTTGAATGTAAGGTTGGGTACGTGGTATCGTAGTAGCACAATCTACTATATACAGTCACGAAGCTTAAGTTTTGAGGGTGCTAGAAACAATAGACTGTGACGGTACTATTTTGCATTGCCTGTAATGAGGTGATATTAGCGATCCTAGTGGTGAGCAACTACCTAATGTTTGCATATTTACTACGTATTGAGCTTCGTGACTGTGTATACTAGACTGGTAGTAGTGAGGCTCTGTGCTACAACGACATAAGTCGAGGGTTCGATTTCCGATAGAACATATGAAGACATTATTACAAAAACTGACCTAGTCATTTTTAATGAAATTGAGTTAAGGACACATTTGCTACTATTTAAAATGTTTATAGACTCCAAAAATGACACATGTCAGGCGCAATAGCCACAAGGATAAACACCAGTTGTACGGAAACAGCTGACGTGTCGTTCTATTTATTTTTATTATTTTCCTGAAAAATAGCAATTTTGACAAGGGTTGTTTTTGTAATAATGTCTTCATATGTATCTTTTTCCAACTGACCTAATCCTTCAGACTGCACTATAGCGTTGGGTTCAACTCAGTTTCTAACAGAAATGATATGTGATATTTACGATTGTCGTATTTTCAGTCAACTTTACAATTCATAGTTATGGTGGACCTTTAAATTTCTGATTTTCGATCCACCATCACTTTAATATAGGGGAGAGTCGGGTAGTATCGGACATCGGGTAGTATCGGACAGTGCTTTTCTCTCATCTACCACCATATGGTAGTACCTGAATGACGTGGTTACGTTTCTCTATGTGACATCACAGAAACGTAACCATGTCAATCAGGTACTATCATTGTGTGGTAGATGAAAGAAACTCACTGTCCGATATTACCCGATGTCCGATACTACCCGACTCTCCCCTACAGGGCTTTCATTTCAAAACTTCCCAGTGTAAATAACTACTGTAATTATTTAAATTGAATCCAATTTAAACAAAAAAAAAAAAACACGTCAATTTAGATATTGAGGGGGAAGTTTGCAACCAGGTTTAATTCCATTATAAATTTCACCCCCAACCCCAGCCACCCCCACTTTGAAATTTCAAATGGCATCCCTATATTTTTACACTTAAATATGAAAGAGCATTCAATTGTTTATACACCTCATTAATTTGTTTTCGCATCTTTTGTTTTTGTTCATTACTGGTTCTCTCTCTTTCATTTCTCATTTATTCAGATATTCATTCACTTTAATTCGTTGTTTCTATGTCTATCATACTACACTCTTTACACTTTCTTCTGACACTTGACACTTTCTTTTATATTTTTATTCTGTCATTTTTGCCACCCCTGACTTGCACTCACTTTTTAGCACTTTTCTTCCTCGATAATTCCACTACCCTTACTATTTGGCACTCTCTTTTAATACACTCTCAAAAGCCCTTTCTTTTGTGTCCGCACAATTTAACAAAAATGAGTACCAGTACAAGGAAGTTTCCTTGAAAGTAAGAAAGCATACAAGACATCCTTACTGCTACTAATATCGATTGTTTGGAAAGGTGGGAATCTTAGCCTCCCTTTACCTTGCAGCGATAACATCACTTTCATAATAGGTTAAACTGGGGTCTGTTGGACAGTCGGGCATGTTGGACACTCTGTACTTTAACGTGTTACCTCGCCACTTGTGGGCACCACATTCTGCTAGAAGTCAATGACGGAAGTAGCCCCACTCGCGGCTACTTCCCTCATTGACTTCTAGCAGAATTTGGTGCCCACAAGTGGCGAGGTAACACGTTAAAGTACAGAGTGTCCAACATGCCCGACTGTCCAACAGACCCTAGTTTACCCTAAGTAGTGTAATGTAATTAACGGAATATTTCTTATTGTATACTTCAAATTTAAACTGTAACAATTTTTTTTTTCTTTTTGCACATGACGATAATATCTTTCAGATACATTTGCGTTCTCAAATTCATAACTAGGGATCGTATTTTGTCCCACGAGGCTGCAAGGTTAAGTATTACTGGAGTTTTTAAGTGGAGTACGCGCGTGCATATGAACGTGAAGGTCTTGACTGGCAGCTCACGCGTCTGCTATTTGGGCAAAATAAAACATGGATCGCTTTAACAATTACACTAATATTTACAATTCAAATTATTTACATTATGTAGGCCTACACTAGTATACGCTATTTTTACTATTGACACATCATAAACAATATAGGCCTACACTGATCACTCGTTATTTACAGTTTTATGTACAGTGTTGTGTATTGCAATGCAAGGTACAGCTCATGCATTTTGTCAAGACGCGATGTGCAGTACAGGAACGACGTTTCTGTTGAGGGGGTAGGAGTAGAAGGGAAGGTCGGGCGTGTGTGTCTACCGAGTTCAAGGCAAAAACTGACTCATTCCCCTATAATTCGTAAGTAGACTCATCCGATCTCGTGCGCAGCTCTGTAGGAAGAGTGGGGAAGTGTCTGGACATAATGCATGCGCTGTACTGTATTTTATTTTGTGCGAGATCGTGCGTATTTGCTTGTTTTCCGCACAGAACCAATACGCGGTAAGTGTGAAATACCACATTCAGTATTCCCAACGTAACACATATAACAATTTCCCTCTTCTTACCGCTTAAGCTCGACATTCATTTTACTGCTTTAGGCTTTTAACATATTATTTTTAGAGACGTTTAACATAGTAATAATTATAAATTGGAAACTTACCACTGCAATTTCACCTAAATTGCACTGTTAATTATTGTTTTTAAATATTTGCAAAAATTAAGTAAAGTCTACTACTCCACGAAACTTATTGCATTCCTGATACAAGTAACATTAAGGAAGCCGTGAAAAAATCATCAAGATTCCAGATGCCGATGTTATTACTGCAATATGTTACATAAATAATATTGTTAAAATATTAAAATGAAAAATAAATCATTACTTAACCTTATCGTTTGTTTTAAGTTCGCATTTATAGACTGGGGGGGGGGGAAGACAGACGTATATCACGGCCTGCTGGAGTATAGTAAACACAGAAAACATTTTACAGCAACAATGTTGAAGAAAGATATTTTGGTGTTCCGAAATTGGCGTCATTAAACAGAAACCAACGTAGAGATTTCATTGCAACTAATTAGAAATTCGTCTTTCAGGTATGTAATAAACGATCTTCGCACAAAATAATGTACGATACACGAGCGGTATGTTATGAAAACGTCAACATACCGCTCTTATAAAGTATATTACTATAACAAGTTAATACAATAGCTCATTTATTTTGTAAATAGTGTATATATGTTTGATAAATGTAAGTCTACATTCTTCATGATAGTGTAAATAATAAACATAGTATATTCTAGTGTAGGCCTACATAATGTAAATATACTGTCAGTTATTGACTACTTTCAAAAGCCTATTGTCAAAAATCTGCTTTTTGTCTCTAAGGGCCATATTCTTAGACATTCTTAGCGCGGGCATCCGGTGGGTGATCAGAGAACAAACGTTTTTCTTAATCATAAGCCAGTTTTAGTTATGTGATATAATATGAAACCTGTACAAGTAATCAGTCGATAGCCGGGACTAGTTTAGCACGTTCGTAGCGCGAGCTAGCGAAATGTATATGCATAGCACCCTAGAATATGATCTTTCTTCAAAAATTACTTTTGTAAAATATGATTTCGATTTTCAATAACTTGTATGAATTTTCCTTCATTGTGTTAATAATTCCTTTGTTCCGAATTATCTTATTTAACATTGAATTGTAATTGTTTAACTCTTAGAATTACACGTATATAAACACGTCTACATTTTGCTCGTATATTATTACGACTGTTTATTATTATTATTATTATTATTATTATTATTATTATTATTATTATTACATTGTTTTCTATATTGTTGGTATTTGTAATATTTGCTATTTATTTTTTACTTCAAACTGAACGCAAAATGCATGCTATACATACTTCACTCATTGTACACAAGGTAGGCTATACTAAAACCTAAATTAACCTAGCCTAACCTGTCACGGATTCGTATATTCAACGCATACGAAAATCCTAGCCTAACCTAACTTAACCTAACCTAACCTAACCTGTCACAGATTCCTGGACCGAGAACTTAGAAAAAATGCAAGTTGGAAGTTTCAGTGTCGCATGTTATAGAAAAGCCCAAATCTGCCCTATTTAACTTTCATACTTTCTGAAAGAATTTATTAATAGATAATGAATACGTATGAGGATAATGATTATGGAAAGAGGGCTGTATATAGTGTACATAGTTTACCGGACAGACATTTGGTAACCGTAACATAACGAAATCGATACTTCTATAGTAGCACACTATAATGTCTACACTAAATATAACATGAAAATGGAATGATAATGAAATATGACATGGAAATTAGTGCTGTGTGGTGTAACTCACTGTTATGCAACTTGGGTATTCTGCCAGTTCTTGAATTTCGAAAATGCATATCGAGAGCTAAACGTTTTACTTAAAAATAACTTTGGCGTACGGTGAGTCCGAGACTCTAGGATCAATAGAGTCTGAAATCAGGATATGAGAAAAGTGGGCGTGGAAGTGGACTTGTTGAATCGAGAGAAAAGCAGGGACATATTCTAAGCATGAGTGAAAATGGCCGAATGCTATAAACAACTGGACGGTTCCGAGACGGCGCAAAAAAAGTAGGTCAAAACCAATATGAAACTAAGAAAAACAGAGCGCTATGGACGAAAGGAACCTCGTCTACTATGAAGCCTGGAAATGGAAAGGCGTGGTTCAAAGGCATACAGCTGCATAAACATAACCCAAATATTCATATATTTTCCTTAATTTTAGTCCTTATGTATAGACAAAGCAACTTAAGAAAACCCATTGTTGGAACAATAGTCTGTCAGCTTTGATAAGCAGGGGGCACTTGGCAATATACGATATATTAAATAACGCTAAATTCTGTGAGAGTGTGGGAAAATTTATGGCAAAAGTTCCACAGCTGAGGGTGGAACTGTCCGAGGGGGAGGGGGCCGAGGAAATAAGGGGAAGAGTTATTTATTAGTGTTGTAATGAGTAGTGTTAACACTGAGCGAATAAGGTAATTATGGGATAATGTTCTTTTTGTATTTATTGTGTGTGTGTTTTTCCTTCTATTTGTTCTTTTATTGCGTGTGTATATGTTTTTATGTCTTACATTTATATTTATTATTTGAATTATTTATTGAAATTTTAATAAGGGATTGAATTGTTTTTATATATATATATATATATATATATATATATATATATATATATATATATATATATATGTTTCACTGTGTTTTTTTCTTTCATTTTTTACATTTTATTATTATTATTTTTTTTTGTGAAATTAGATTAGTTGTAATTCTGATCATTAATGGTAACAGTAGCAATAATAACAATTGAAGAGTCCACCGCAAGAATGATTGATGTCACTTTCTTGTCGAAAATGAACCAAGACTGTCAATGCATAGTTGAAGACATATGAAAAGTCCACTGCAAGAATGATGGATGTCATTTGGAGCACATTTTTCAGGAGAAGCAATTGAATGTTTGAAATGCTTAGCGTTCAAAGCTTAACTGTGATTTTCCGATCATTACTGGACAATGACTATCAGTGTAAATGCCATATAACTCTCTATGTACATTCTATATGTCTTAAGCTATGCATTGACAGTCTTGGTTCATTTTCGACAAGAAAGTGACATCCATCACATTCTTGCAGTGGACTCTTCAAATAGAATGCACATAGAGAGTTATATGGAATTAACACTGATAGTCATTGTCCAGTACCTAATGATCGGAAAATCACAGTTAAGTTTTGAGCGATAAGCATTTCAAACTTTCAATTGCTTCTCCTGCAAAATGTATTCCAAATTACATCCATCATTCTTGCAGTGGACTCTTCAATTATTGTTGTTTTACTATTTTATTATTAGTAGTATTCTTTTTGTTTTCCTTGAAAATGCAAACTGTGCATATTTACAGCGAATGGCTATAAAGGCTAGTGCGAAGGATCTTGTGTACAGTAGTGGCAAAAAAACCGGACCGACCCTTGTAGCTGATACAAAATAATCCTGTGCTGTGTATTGTGTCAAACTGTGGTAATTTCAATATGGATAGTGAAGCCAGAGGTATGTACTGCTATTTAATGTAAAAATACGCAGTTATCTTTGCCGAATAGAGGTAGAAATGTAATATTGATGCCAGATGAAAATAAAACTCTCAAAGGTTTTTTGTCTGTAAGTTTGACGCACTGAAGGAAAAAAAAGACGGTAGGAATCGAAAAAAATACAATAAATTTCATTGTTACAATTAATTATACAAGATGGATGTTTTTTGTGACTAGCAAAATTTGAATCTGTGACACTGAAATCAGCTACAAGGGTCGGTCCGGTTTTGTTTGCCACTACTGTACATGAGTTTCTATAATTGTGTATGAATAAATGCACTTCATTCATTCATTCATTCATTCATTCATTCATTCATTGTATCTAAGACAAATGTTTAGGCCTATATCATGTTACGTAGCTTGAAACATATTCAGAAAGCACCAGAAAAGCTGTAGGTAGAAATTTTCGTACCATTTCGTTTAGTTTCAGACTATAAATGAAAGGAATATAGTAACATTTAAGAGGTTACTTTTGTAAAAAAAAATATATATTCTAAAACTTGTCTTTCTCAACTTGTGCGGGTGTCAATATGACAAAGAATATCGAAAATAAGATTACAATCGAATAGAACATGATATGAATTCGGGAGTTTTACAATATAGTGATCAATATAAAATTTGATGAAAGGATAAAGAAAGTGGTACTAGGAAGATAACTCAGGACGATGTCGTAGAATGTAAATTTTTTTAAGTTGGTTATTTAACGACGCTGTATCAACTACTAGGTTATTTAGCGTCGATGAGATTGGTGCTAGCAAGATTGTATTTGGCGAAATGAGGCCGAGGATTTGTCATAGATTATCTGACATTCACTTTAAAGTTGGGGAAAACCTCGGAAAAACCCAACCCGCGCCCGAGCGCAACTTCAGACCGGCAGGCAAGCGCCTTAATTGACTGAGCCACGCCGGTGGCCGAATGTAAATTGATAGCTTCAATGAGTCAATAGCTACGGTACTTCTTTAATAATGGTAGTTTGTATTTGAAAACGTTTGCAGAAAGAAAGGGTCCACGCCTGTGGTGGTGGTGGTGGTGGTGGTGGTGGTGGTGGTGGTGGTGGTGGTGGTGGTGGTGGTGGTGGTGGTGGTGGTGGCGGCGGTGGTGGTGGTGGTGGTGGTGGTGGTGGTTCCTCTTGCACCAATAAACAACCAGTAATTTCTATATCGCTAACATGGTAGCCATAGTATGTACTGAATGGTCGGCTCAGAGATGGATTTTTTCCCGCATCCACCTCATTAGGTATTTATCTATTTTAACTATTTTTCTGAAAAAAAAATTATATTGTTCTGAAATGAAAAAAAGGTAAATTGAACCTTTTGAAAATTATAATGAAATATAAATAGGCCTACATAAAACTGGTCATTGACGAGATCTTAATTAGCACATAAAACGGAAGTTATATGCTTATGTTTTTAATTTTAAAAATTCATACATTTAATTCTAACATTTGATTATATTAATCATTAGTTGAGGTTGTTTCTTAATATATCAATTTGTCACTCATTAACTAATTTATCATTCTGGAACAATAAATGACAATTACTATAATAATTATAAAAGAATGAAGGCTACCTAAAGTTGAAAAATGTATACCCTACAGTTCAAACTTTTTGTAAAAGAAACTATCTTAAGGAAGGCGTATTACAGTGCCTTGCGTAAGCGTCTATTTAAAAACCAGGAAGGTCTTTAAAATGGGAGAACATACACAATCCTTACAAGTATTTGTTCACAATCGAAACACTTGCTATAACTGCATAAAATTTAAAAAAAAAGTATTAACTTCCTGATGTCTGTAAATAGGAGGAAACTGTACTGATATAATATTTCACCATTACAGGAAGTTTCCGATCTTAACATTGGACACCCCTATCTCATTGCTAACAGGTGGATGTACGCGTATCACAGTTGGTATCATAGTCTCATAACATTCGTCATTTATGTAAGAAATATTAATTAAATACGAATTGCTTAATCCGAACCAGCAGATTGGTACGCACTCGTAAATTAAGTTTTATTAAAATACTTCCACTGAATTCGAGCTTTCTCGTTTTCTTCTTCTATAAGCGATAATATCGAATTGCCGAAGATGAGAGTTGGTGGGCTTGGGACTGAAAAAATAAACTCCTTATACGCATTCTTCACCGGAATGATCGCAGACTGTTCCAGGAACCAAACCCCGATCTGTCAGGTGCAAGGCCGGGATGGTTCGCCACTCGCAACTGAAGCGGCTCGAGTTTCGCCCGTAACAAGAGCCGCATCACCTGTCGACGCGTCACTCTCCTACCTGTTGTGTTCAAAGCTGCTGCAAGGCAAGGCTGCTCCTTCCACTCCGCGCTCGGCCACGACTAACTCGGAGCTCCGGACCGACCAACCAGATGCTAAACATAGATCGCGACCGCTGCTTGTGCCAACACTGGGTGCCCATCACTCGCGTCGTCTGCACCACCTTTCAGCGATTACATGGCCGGCGTCTGTCTGTCCCGCTTGCAACAACTAGTGGAGTGAATCCTTACCCAATCAACTTCGAGTTCGATCCCTGGTACACCCTGCACAACACGGAATTCCTCGACAGAAAAAAATCAATCTCAGAAGAGCAGCTCGGCACATTCACTGAACAGTTGACTTAAGCAGAGTATCAGACATTCTGTAGGCAGTCTAATGGGACATTTGACCGCGAGGACAATGCTTCCTTGCGCCAGGAAGGAAAGGAAGTTTTTGCTGGCAGCCAAATTACTTGGAAGAGACAATCACTTTTCTCGATCGAGGAATTCTTTGTACAAAGAGACTGCGGAATCCATTTTCCATCAATCTTTCATTAACATCCTACCACATTACTGAATTCTAATAGCTATTTTAATTAAAATATCTTCAGGTTAATTACCAGAGCTAGGAAGTTTGTATCAAAACTGTTAAATTGTGTGAGCTTGGATTATAAATCTACCGAATGAAAAGTAATAGCGCAGCTCTCAATATCAGAGAACCAAAACGACAAATATGTACAGCTGGGTGGTAACCAAACATGTGCTCCAATCGTCCACAGCCTTAGAACAAGAAAATAATACAAGAATAATACAAAAAAAAAATGATTGATAAAATGGCAGACTTACTAATGTTAATTATATAAGTACGTGTGGCTTACAGCTGTTTCGATGTATACTGTACACCATCATCAGAGCCTACTAGATCTTGGCGTTATTTTGATATCGCTGCCTGTTGTAGGGGTATGTTTGCGCGTTGAAAAGTGGAGTTAAATAGTGAGTGTGATCTGAAATTGATCTGTATGTTGAGAATTTCATTAGGGTGTGTTTTAGTGTGTCTGTATATTTCATATTGTTCTAGTGTGTTGAGTTTTTGGTTTTTGGGTTGTCTGTGTAGATGTCTGTATTTATGTTATTGTATGTATAGTTAGCATTAGTTATGTGTTCGGCATATGTAGATGTATTGTGTCCTCTGGTTATTGCTTTAATGTGTTATTTGTAGCGTGTTTGGAATGATCTGCCTGTCTGTCCAATGTAGAACTTATCGCAATTATTACATGTGAGTTTGTATACGCCTGTGTGGTTATATTCATAATCTCAACACACAAACAAATAAATACAACCACACAGGCGTATACAAACTCACATGTAACAATTGCGATAAGTTCTACATTGGACAGACAGGCAGATCATTCCAAACACGTTACAAATAACACATTAAAGCAATAACCAGAGGACACAATACATCTACATATGCCAAACACATAACTAATGCTAACTATACATACAATAACATAAATGCAGACATCTACACAGACAACCCAAAAACCAAAAACTCAACACACTAGAACAATATGAAATATACAGACACACTAAAGCACACCCTAATTAAATTCTCAACACACAGATCAATTTCAGAACACACTATTTGACTCCACTTTTCAACACGCAAATACACCCCTACAACAGGCAGCGATATCAAGATGACGCCAAGATCTAGTAGGCTCTGAGCGTATTCCGAATCTCACCGGTGAGCAATCCGATGGCATCACGGTGTTCCGAATTCCACCGATGACGTCATTGATGCTCCACTGGTGTCGCACCGGTGCCATCAACTTGCAGAGGTGGTAGAAGGCTCCATCAGCCGCCATCAGTGAATCTGATTGGTTCTTGTATAGGGCGGGAATTAGCAGACGAATGACATCGTGCACTGTTGTGTCATGGCGGTGTGTTCTGCTTTAGTTCTGCTTTATTGTTTGTAATGAGCAGAACGTAAAAACAATATGTTAATGGCTTATGAGCGAACATGTCAACGGACCAGTTATTACTACCGGTTCAAGAAATAAGTTGTTTATGATCTCTTTTATTTGAACGAGATGGCAGTACGAAAATTTCGCAAAATTTTGCTAGCGTAGCACAGATAACCACTTACACAGTAGCCATGACAGCATCGATTCTTCCAGTTTTGTTCCTTATTTTCGTTGCAACGTGACGTCATTGATGCCACCGGACCGGTGAGATTCGGAATACGCTGTCTGATGATGGTGTACAGTATACACCGAAACAGTTGTAAGCCACACGTGCTTATATAATTAACACTAGTAAGTCTGCCATTTTATCAGTCATTTGTATTTAAGTGTTAAAAGTAGTGTATGCAAGATTCAAGATAGATAAAAAAACAATAATTTGTAATTAGGCCTATATACTTCGTAACTCCTAAACTAAAATAATTTAGCCATACACAAAAATTGACATACAAAGTATACAATAATTATGATTCTAGCCTCATTATAACGAATAATAATGTACATTTTCATTTTATGAAAGAAATACTCCTTTTTTGTTCAGAAAAAAAAAATTGTATTCTGAAAATATTCGTTCTATGCCACAAGACGTTCCTGGAGCAAATCTTAAATACGACAGGCCTTACTTCTGCCCCCCTAAAGTCGTAGCTGCCCCCCTAAAAAGAAGTTCCTAGCTACGGGCCTGGTACTCTGTGTTGTGGTAGTCATGCACAGCGCCTGGTGGATACACAACCGGCACAAGATTTAAGTAGGAGAAGTTGCCTACAGCTGCCTGCTAAATTATAGCTAACAAAAACGACAATCAGAACATCTGTGCGGTATAGGAACGAACCATATAGGAAGCAGGTCATTGCTGTATATTTGTTGTCGTTAGTTTTGTGGTGACATTACAGACCTATCAACTTTCATGAGTGATGCGTGAGTTACCCGCAAGTAACTCACGACAACCCCTCTTTCGCATTTATACGATATCTTCGGGATTTAGAGTTGATCGCATAATTTGCGTGTTTAATGTTATGTTTTTGCCGAATTATTATTATTATTATTATTATTATTATTATTATTATTATTATTATCATTATTTTATATTATTATTATTATTATTAATATTATTATTATTATTATTATTATTATTATTATTATTATTATTATTATTATTATTATTATTATTTACTAAAACTAAATCCACTGTCACTAACCTGGTCACATATCTAAATCAAATTGTACCAATAATTGAAACGCAGGGACAAACTGATTCAATATATTTTGATTTCAGCAAAGCTGTTGATGTAGTTCCGCACTATATCCTTCTTCATAAGTTAGGAAATATTGGCCTTCCTGTAAGCTACGTAAAGTGGTTCGAAAATTATTTAAGTAATAGAGTTTCATGTGTAAGACTGTTTAATATACACTCTTATTCTTATAATATAAATTGGGGAGTCCCGCAGGGATCTACTTTAGGACCTCTCCTATTTATTATATTCATAGATGATATATGTAAAAGAATAAGTTCTGACTGTTTATTATTTGCAGACGATTTCAAAATTTTTCGTACAATCAAAAGTAGTACTGACTGTCAATCACTTCAATGTGACATTAATTCAGTCGCTAAATGGTCGGAAGAAAATGGTATGAAAATTAACATATCCAAAACTAATGTAATAACCTTTTCTAGAAAAACTTCTTCACTGGAATTTAATTATTATCTAAATAATGTACTAATTAACAGAACGGATTGCGTAAAAGATTTGGGAATATTCTTTGACAGTAAATTGTATTTTCATAGTCACGTTGATTACATTTACAATCACGCAATCAGAATGCTAGGAATAATACGGTCAATAACTTATTCTTTTTCCACGCCCGATTCTCTTTTAATGCTATACTATACATTGGTGCGATCGAAACTCGAATATGTATCTGTAGTTTGGAACTCGATTACAACTACGGACTCGGCTAAATTAGAAAATATACAAAGACAATTTATATCCTTATGTTCATTCAGATTTCTGCCCATTAATTCCGGGTATAGTTATGAGAGAAAATGTGAATATTTTAATTGTCAAAATCTATATGCTAGACGCCATGAGCAAGATATCTGTTCTTTTGTAAAGTCCTCAAAGGTGATATATCCTGTGACTCTTTCTTAAACAATATTACCTTACGTATTCCAACAAAAGATATGAGAGCCCACAAACTTTTCTATATTAGAAATTCGAAATTTCTTTCACCAGTCTCCAGATGCATTAAAAATGCCAACATGCATGGCTGCGAATTCGACCCCTTCAATGTATAGACTTAGTTTGCTCTTGGCAAAGATTTATCATTTATGTATACTCAATTATCATTGTCTCATAGTATTCTTAGTTATACATTCATCTTCATTATTGTAAGTAATTGTAATTGTATTTATGTGTAATAATTATTTTTGTTTTATGTTTTTGTTATATTTGTGCTGAACTGTAATTGGCCACTGGCTGTTGTACAGCACATTAAATAAATATAAATAAATAAATAAATACAAATTATTATTATTATTGTGACAGCGACGTGAGATTCGAACTCACGACCAGCGTCCCGCGAGAGAGCATATCGCGCGGGCTTCACGGGGAAAGGGGAAAGGAGCCTACACGCGAGGGAAGGCTGCGCGCGCAGCTGCTACTTAACGCAGTGAATGTGGAACGACCTTCCCGACGATTCCAGAAGTCCGTCGATGTGGAGATATCGAGATAATTCTCTACACACCTGTAGAAAATTCTCGCAACTATGATTTTGCCATAAAAGAAGAAGCACCAGCGAACTCGAACAGAGTTTGCAGTTTCAGAGTTTTCAGTTATTCAGTCAGTGAGTAAGCCAGAGCAAGCAAGCCAGTCAAGCCAACCGGAGTTCGACTCGAGTGTGCGTCCGCATCTGCGTCAGCATCCGAAGGCCTGAGTTCGAGTGCAGTGGATCGCAGTTGGAGGGACCTGAGTTCGAGTGCAGTGGACCGCAGTTGGAGGGACCCGAGTTCGAGTACAGTGAACTGTCTCTGAAGGTCTGTGGTTCGAGATACTGTGGACTCGAGTGACTGAGATAGAAGAACTGTGAACTGAGAACTGATAGTTCTGATTTGTAAATAGTGCTTTGTAAATATTAGTTAAGATCAACAGTTCATTGTTGTGCGTACTAGTCCAAGTAAATTGTCATTGTCGTCGGTGGAGTGCTATAACGAATACTGTGTTAAGTGAAAATCCAATTGTTGACGAGAGCGTTTAAGGCGAATTGTAGAAAGGAATTATTGTTGTGGCGAATAAATTACATTGTTGTTACTAATAAAATTCACATTATTATTATTATTATTATTATTATTATTATTATTATTATTATTATTATTGTTATTAAAAAGGATATCTCCTACTAAATTCCCACCGCCCGCATTTCATCTCCCCTAGGTTGGCAGGTCTGATGTTAAATACGCTCTGCGGTTGTCAAGAATGACGTAAGATGTTTAGTTCAGTACCTATATCGTCGACACGGCTGAACGCTTTGTCGCATTATACAAGTCAGCATGTCTGTTGTCGCTGTAACTTAGTATCCCAATAACTTTCTTACTATTCCCCGCATCTCTACGTTTTGATGTGCCTACATTGGCACATGACACCACACTATCTTCAATGATTTCTGATTGCATTTGATTAATTTGTTACTGGCTTTCACTGCAAAATATTTCCTCGGTATGCTGGAGCAGTTTCGTTGGCTATCAAAGCTGCAGTTCGTCCAAGTACTGCACACACCAATGCCTTCAACTTGTGAAGTGCTTGTTCAAGATCACCCACTGGGAAATCTCTCTCATAAAACTGGTCAAAATTCCCACAGCTGCAGCTGCTATTTTTGACGTCACAAAGAGAAGTGTGTTTAAAGATTGTGGAGATAAACTCGTTAGAGTTTCATAATTCATAGTCAGCGCGTCCTGCATAAATCCATCGCCCGCAATGATTGAAATGATTTAGAGTAAAAGAAGTAAACATTTTTAAACAACAAAGGGTGTCGTTCATTTGGCACGTAGTTTCAAGTTTAAAAGAGGGGAGCGGAAGTTATGTACTTGAAAATATGTTTCTATCGGACGAATGCTTATAGTGTTGCAATATCATTCAGGTCTGTCTGGAAGATGATCATTAAAAATAACATTGTCAAGTTCCCACCTGCGATTACACGTTGCATCGTAGCGTACTATAAAGTATAATTGGAAATTTTCACGGTTTTCAACGTAGTGCCAGGCATTCAGATATATATATATATATATATATATATATATATATATATATATATATATATATATATAGATATATCTAATGTTTCAGAGCTACATATCGGATACGTCTACAGAGAATACAGGGGAAAAGTTATCTATCTGTCTGAACCAGTATCATTTCAGTACTGGGGTGTTGGTACGATACTGACAGTTTATTTTCTCTGCCTTCTCTGATGAAGAAACCGATAAAGGTCTACAGCTTCCAATATGATATGCAGAAAATACTCAAAAACCTCAAATGAGGTTATGTTAATATAAAAACCATCGACACTCTGTTCAGAGTAATGTGAAATCAGAGATTATGAGGTATTACAACAAATAAAATTGCGTGTATTTGAGCAGAAAACAAAAGAACAATGAAATTTTAAATCAGAGATTATGAGGTATTACAACAAATCATATTGCGTGTATTAGAGCAGGAAACAAAAGAACAATGAAATTCTAAATCAGAGATTATAAGGTATTACAACAAATCATATTGCGTGTATTAGAGCAGGAAACAAAAGAACAATGAAATTCTAAATCAGAGATTATAAGGTATTACAACAAATCATATTGCGTGTATTGGAGCACAAAACAAAAGAACAATGAAATTTTAAATCAGAGATTATGAGGTATTACAACAAATCATATTGCGTGTATTGGAGCAGAAAACAAAAGAACAATGAAATTTTAAATCAGAGATTATGAAGTATTACAACAAATCATATCGCGTGTATTGGAGCAGAAAACAAAAGAACAATGAAATTTTAAATCAGAGATTATGAGGTATTACAACAAATCATATTGCATGTATTGGAGCACAAAACAAAAGAACAATGAAATTCTAAATCAGAGATTGAGGTATTACAACAAATCGTATTGCGTGTATTGGAGCAGAAAACAAAAGAACAATGAAATTCTAAATTAGAGCTTATGAGGTATTACAACAAATCATATTGCGTGTATTGGAGCAGAAAACAAAAGAACAATGAAATTATAAATCAGAGATTATGAGGTATTACAACAAATCATATTGCGTGTATTGGAGCACAAAACAAAAGAACAATGAAATTCTAAGCCAAGTTAAAATAACTGTCACTAAAAATAAACCAGAGGAAGTATGAGTAGAAGCTATTTGCAAAACTAAAAAATAATTCTGTGCTGTATCAGGGATACACAGGCACGTTATCTTTCGGTTACGGCTCATGATCTTGAAATAAGCATTTGAAATTAAGTCTTTTTTTGTTTCACCACGGATCCCGTATTTGAAGATTTCCGCTCCCATTCAGGGCTTAAGTTCTATCTTTCTCTTCCTGCTCTTTTGGCATAACACCTGACAGAACGTCCGCGCTGTAGACGGGATGCTTTCAGACTGACTTGGATGAACCATCATAAACATTTATCTAGAACAGCGTGGGTGGTTCGAGCCCCAGGGACTCTCGTGGAGTTGCCAGTTAGCGAGTACCTTATATCTTCATCTGCTTCCGTGTCAACAACAGTTCAGTTCCGGGCCCCACTGGTTTCCAAAGTTGGATGAACTGAACTACTGACACATATATTCCTTGAAATGTATGCTGAACTCCATACAGGGTTAACCGTAAGTAATGTCATTAATTTCAGGGAGTTATTCTTTGAGATATTTCAAACAAAAAAGTTTAAATACACAGTTTTGCTCGTTTTTGCTTCCTTTTCGAGATAAACATTGTTTTATATGGAACATTTCATAGTGTGTTTTGGGGAAGGCATTGATTTAATTCCCAATATGCTCAGTCAATTTAAGAGAACATGAGAGGATAAGAGAAGATTTAAGAATACAAGAGACAATAGAAGAAAAATAACTGTCATGGTTTCGACACGTTAAAAGGATGGATGTAGATAGGAAAGTACGCCAGTTCATAGAAGTAAGACCCATAGGAAGAAATCCAGTAGGAAGACCAAGGACAACATGGGAAGAAGAAATAAAACGAATAGCATCTAAGAGAGGAAAGACATGGAGCTAGTTAAATAGATTGACAGAAGATAAAGTACAATATAGTAGATGGATCCGAGGAAATCCCTTAACACCACGATAATGGTATATTAGGGAAGTTGAAGAAGAAGAAGAAGAAGAAGAAGAAGAAGAAGAAGAAAAAGAAGAACAAGAATTTAAGAGAGTAAAGGAATTTTACAATGCTACATTTGTTCGGATCAAATTTCTGCACATTTAAATGAAAAAAAAAAAAACTAAATTTCTTTCAATCATGTATTATCGTAATACACTGTTTCCTTAAACTGACTGGGCATATTGTAAATTCAATCAATGGCTTTTCAAAAATATGCTATGAGATATTTCATATATATATATATATATATATATATATATATATACAACAATAATTTTTTTCTCGAAAAAGAAGAAAAACGAGCAAAATTTTATTTAACTTTTTTGTTTGAAATATCTCAAAGAAATTAATGCCATTAATTACAACTCACCCTGTACAATACTAGAGAAACTACGTGTTGAAGGAAATGATTATAGGTATACAATGTGAACAAATTGTATGAAATACTGCTTGTAGCTTTACTATATTTATTTTTTTTAAGAAATTCTATAGTCTATACAAAAGTTATAAGTTGTGTGAAAAAATGGATATATATTTTTAAATTTTTGTATTAATTCTCTAGCATCTCTTAGTGCTTTCTGACTGTGCTAACTAATGGCGTTACATGTCAACAATGTGACACTGAAACACGTGTTCAGGTTTCTGTCCAGGACAATCCCGATAATTTTATATTTTAAAGACTGGTTAATTAATAGCCTGCCACAATCACAATCACATACAACTTTTCCAGACCCTAGACCAGTGGTCGGCAAAGATTACGTCATATAAAATGCATCCTGCAGTACACAGCAAAGGAGGTGGAGTATACACAGACTGCTTAACGTTGAATGAACGAGTGATGACTAAGGGGAGGGAGATCATGTCTTAGCCCTCCGCCCTGTTTGTGTATTAAGGGGTTGACTCGCGATTCAAGAAATGCCGACCTCTGCTCTAGACACTCAAGGAACATTTCTTCAACGAAAATTCCCCCAAAATCGAGCATAGTAATTGAACCCGGGACCTCTATATCCGGAAGCCAGCATACTGATCACCAGACCACGGAGCCAGTCGAATGAATATTTTGAACATGTTTTAAAGGAACTGTATTTTGTATTTATAAAGAGCGTGCCAAGAAGCCTGCTTTTTAAATTGATACAATGTACATTTTTACATTTTTGAATTCTTCAGTTCTCAAAGCATACATATTCATTCATCCATCCATCCATCCATCCATCCATCCATCCATCCATCCATCGGTCTACTTTTTTTTTCTGTTTCTCTTTCTATTTGTCTGCCTGTCCTTTCATCCATCAGTCCAGTCGCCCATCCATTCATGAGGTGAACCGCCCATTCAACTGTCCATCCATCCATCCATGAGACGAACCGCCCAACTATCCATCCATCCATCCATCGGTCTACCTGTCTGTCTGTTTTTTATTTGTCTGCCTTTCCATCCATTCATGAAGCGAACCGTCCATTCACTGTCCATCCATTCATTTATCCATCCATCCATGAGGCGAATCGTCCATTTAATTGTCCATCCATCTCTTCATCCATCCATGAGGCCAAGAGTCCACCCATCAGACTTACTAAAGGCTTTATCAACAACCAAAAATGCATTTAAAATAGGCTTAAGGACCTTAACTTACTAATAGACGGTAATTATACACAGTATTTAAAGGGTGTAAATGATATGTTGTTACTGAAGTGTTGTATCAGTGAAGAATTATGTTGTGTCAGTGAAGTGTGTTGTATCAGTGAAGAAGTATGTCGTGTCAGTGAAGTGTGCTGTGTAAGTGAAACGTGTTCCTGTCAGTGAAGCTTTATAGTTTATAGTGGCAGTGCAAAGAATTTGAACAGTGAAATGTTTTTGAAGTGTTAGTGAAATCAGGATAGAATCAGTGAAATGTGTCGTAGTTCCAGTGCAGTGAGTGAGTTGACAGCGAAATGAGTGTAATGTTGAAAGGTACTTGTGCAGATATGAACATATACTCGTGGGTTTTAGTTCGATCTTAATTTTAAGATGCAAATTAGAATATTTCAAATGTTATTTTAAGTGATCGTTTTATTTAATTTAGTATATTCCCTGTTATTATTATTATTATTATTATTATTATTATTATTATTAGTTATTAGTATTATTATTAATTGTATTTTTAATTAATAAGTTTATTATTGTCATTATTGAGTGTAATTAGTTACCACTGCCACCGGGTATATACCCATTGCAGTGTGAATAAATACATATATATATACACATATACATCCATCCATCAATCCATCCATCCATCCATCCATTCGTACATCCATCCATCTATCCGTCCATCCATCCATCCATCCATCCATCCATCGGTCTACCTGTCTATTCCTCTCTATATTTGTCTGCCTTTCCACCCAGCTATCTATCGGTATACCTGTCTGTTTATCTATTTGTCTGCCTGTCTATCAATCAATCCATCCATCCATCATCTATGACGCGAATCGTCTATTTAATTGTCCACCCATCCATTCATCCACCCACATACTCACCCACCCACCCACCCATCCATCCATCCATCCATCCATCCATCCATCCATCCATCCATCTACCTGTCTGTTCTCTCTGTATTTGTCTGCCTCTCCATCCATTAGTCCAATTGTTCATGCATTCATTCTTCCATCCATTCGTTTATTTCTCTCTATACATGGCTGTCCATTATTCTCCTGTGGCGTGACGTCCATACACTATCTAATAAAATTTCGGTTGACGGAATCAGAAATGTTTCTTTGTACTGAATTCAATTTTGAGACTTGAGAAACGCAGCTTGCGGCTCACCAAGCTTGTTCAGAACCGGTTTGCGAACGTAGAGAATCAAAGAGCATGCGTGGCAGCTCTGTTCTTACCGACTGAGCTACGCTGGAAATAGCGTGCTCCACATTTAGTTGCACGAAAGGCGAACGTACCGCCCGCCGACCACGCGAGCCTAGTGACAGCGCGATCGGCACCTAAATAAACCCAGGAAGTGCCATCAGATACACGGATCAGCCACGAGAACGTTAAAATGGCGATGCGCTTCGAGTGCTTCTGCAATCGCTGAGAATTTACAGTGTGTGTCAAATCTGCCGCGAAACATTAAAACATACCTCGTTAATTCGTATGCCTCCTGCAACTGAAAGCTTTTGAAGTGAAAACAATTAAGTGGTTAAGTGGGGGTGTGAACAAGCCCACAAAACCAAGTTCCATAATATTGCTTGGAGCGTTTCTAACGACATGATGCTTTTATAGTACTCTATACATACTCTGAAGTGAGAATATTTGCACAATTCATTCATTCATAGTGTTCTTCCCAAGGGCAGGTCTTTCACCGCAAACCCAGCATTCTCCAATATTTCCTGTTTTCCGCCTTTAACTTAGTCTCCTCATACGATCTACGTATCTTAATGTCGTCTATCATCTGATATCTTCTTCTGCTCCGAACTTTATTTGTAAAATAATAAACACAAATTAACGGTTACTAGCATTCTTATATTTTCATATCTACCTCTCACTTGGCATATTATGTTTTATGACGCAATGAGTGAAGATATTTTGATACAGCAGTTGCTTAAATTTAAAACTGAAGCCGTTGTCGTTGTGGAGGCATTTTTTTTAAAGAATGTGTATATCAATATTTCACTTTTCAGTTCACGTAATATGACATGTCTGTTTCCACTATCGATATGCTTTCAACTAGAGAAATCTATGCTGACTGAAACATCTGTACTTCTTACACTCTTTTCTAAGAATGATCCTTTGCTTAACAAATACCGAGAATAAATTGTTCAAATATTTGTATATTGGTAGTTGTTAAAATGATAAAATTCAATTTAAATATTGATATTTTAAGTAAATTATAGGCAAAGAATAAATTAATATACAGGGCTATTCAATAAGAAAGGTCAGATTTCATATATTTATTTTAAACGCACTATAAACACTAGAAGCATTTACCGCACACCAATGGATAGAGGAAGGTTCATTTTTTTTTTTTTACGTTTGGTTATACGTGATGCTCGGTCCGGGGCCATAAACAAAGCGGAAGCAGCAACGGCCTGACCGCCGCAGTCCGAATTTGAGGAACTGAAAATCCTTGCGTAGTCGTCGATCATGCAAGAACTCACCGAAGGTGAATGTTTTTTACGCCATTTCTGTAAAGAAAGTGTATGAGCTTTTTTTTAGTGGAGCATTATCTGAACGATACCATTCCGGGACGTTGGATTGGAAGAGATGGAGAAGATCGTGTTCATCGTCTGTGGCCCCCCAGGTCCCCCGACCTTACCCCTGTGATTTTTATCTGTGGGGGTACATAAAAGACAGGGTGTTTGTATCACATCTCCCTGCTACTCTTCAAGATCTGCGACATCGAATTGTTGAAGCTGTGAATTCCATAACTAGGGACCAGTTGATTCTTGTGTGGCAAGAAATGGACCACCGTTTTGATGTTTGTAGCGCAACACAAGATGCGCATGTTGCAACCTCATGGACTATAAAACTTTGAACCTTCCTCTATCCAATGGTGTGCGGAAACTGTTTCCACTGTTTATAGTTTGTTCAAAATAAATATTTTAAATCTGATCCTTCTTTTTTAATAACCCTGTATAATTAATTAAATTTTTACCAAAAAAATTTGAAGTTGCATATAACTTATTGTTATAAGCTATAACTTATTGTGAAATTGTTCATATTTTAGTTCTCATTAGTAGAAACTGCTACACGCAATTAGTAGAATGTTGGCAGCAATATTTACAACAATTAGGTAATGAATTGATATAATCTTTATTCTGCATCAAATCCGCCATGTCCAGACAAGACTGATGAGATATGAATGAATGAATGAATAAATAAATGAATGAACAAAGAACGAACAAATAAATAAATAAATAAATAAATAAATAAATAAATAAATAAATAAATAAATAAATAAATAAATAAATAAATAAATAAATAAAATATAATCTTTCTAAGTTAGTTTTAACTAGCATGTTTTATTTAAGTACCGGTAAGTTAAAAGTTTTTGCACGCTGGATGTTTTTATTATGAGTAAAAATGTGGCACTTGCATTTTCATCTTTTCTCACGCAATGCACTTCAGAACAATTGAAGTATATTATTACAATGACAAATGTTCATCCTACTAAATGTAAATGCGAAGACTATGACACTTAATAAAATATGTAAACCGAAATAGAATAGATAATAGATATAGATATAAATCATGGAAATATTTAATAAGAGATATCCACAATCAGAATTTAAGGCCGCAGGAAACGTTAGCGAAAATAAAACCTTAGATGGCATGAAAAATTTGTTTCAAGCCGGAACAGGTCCAGCGGTACAATTCCTAAAATTAATTATGATGATTAATAAGTCGTTGATATTGGTGGTGACGATGACGGCAACGATGATGTGATTGTTTGCAATTATCTTCTCTCTGTTGAAAAGCATCCTCTGTTAAAGTAACTAACCAATGTCGAACATAAATAAATCATTGTTCTCTTTATAGGATGAGTCGTTTCTTTAAAATCGTCATGCGAGTGTTCCTAAATAGATGATATCATAAGTGTTTCGTCATTGGTTTTTGCTCAGTGTCATAGATCTAAATACGTTCAACGTATCGACTTAGGGAAGAAACACAAGGCGGTAATTTTCTATGAGACTCGTCATCAAGAGCTGATCTTCACCGTAGAAGCACAGTCTAGTATATATACAGTCACGAAGCTTGAGTTGTTGAGGTTGCTAGGAACGATAGACTGTGCAGGTACTATTTCGCATTGTCTGTAATGAGGCGTTAGTAGCGATCCTAGTGGTTAGCAACTATCTAAGGATGCATATTTATTACATATTGAGCTTCGTAACTGTATATACTAGACTGTGGTAGAAGTCATAAGTTATTTCAATTAATGACTTTATTTCAAAGTGTCGGGTCGGGATAATTCTGTCTTTTTAACAGAACCTCGGAGGTGATTTCAGTGTTGCTATATACACGTCAGAGCATGACGCACACAAGACTAAAGGCCCATTTACAATGGAAATTAAACATAACGTAAACATTAACTTAATAATGTAAACATTACGTAAAATAAAAAAGTCAGACCATCATTCACGATGGGAACTTAAACATAACCGCAAAAATACTTGGTTACTATGGAAACAAAACAACGACGTCATTTCATCATATTCTGTTGTATACTTCAGAGCTCTACGATTGTGTATTGTTTCCAAATCACGTAAGCATAAACATGAAAGTTTGGAGTTTGCAGACTTTCATGTTAACGTCTAACGGTAATTTTAGTGTCAATGTTTATGTGAATCATTTGAATGATTCGATTTGATAACCTGAAAGCAAACTTTGTGTTTATGTTTAATAATTTTCATTGTGAATGGGCCATAACACATTCGTTTTGTTCACTCCAGAGCAGTTTGGATCATCTTCTGTCGTAGGTAATCTTCATTACTTCCATGTATTTCATAAACAATAGTTTTCAAGTGACTACAGATAGTTAACTGATGTCCGGTGATCTAGTTGGTCATTCACAACCTCGACCAATCCATCGCTGGGAATATTATTCGCTGAAATTATTGTTATGTAACGACGCTGTAAAATTCTCTATTATCGATGGAATTTGTGATGGCGAGAAAGTATTTTGACAAGAAGAATCCAAGAATTAAATAACACTTGCTTTGCAGTTGAAAAAGAAACGTCGGAAACAAATCACGTGATCAATCGAAACGGATTCGAATCCATGCTCGGACACAGCCTTTGAGCACCATACCCAATTATTACTATCCAGACCACTCCAGTGGTATTTTCTGAGATGACCTCTGACACGATAGGATAAATCACATATTTTATCTGTAGTAATTTCAGACCTCGAGTGACATTTGTTAGGACTATTTCGTGAATAAAATAAAAATGTAAATAATATATCCCTAAAATTCGATCACAAAATGTTAATAAATGTATATTTACGAATATTTAATCTATTCAGGCATTGTGAAGTTGAAATAGATGAATATCGATTACTGCAATAAAGAAATTCTATGTTATTATTCAGTAATGCCAATTGCGAAAAGCGAAATACAGGTTTAACAATGCTAATTACATGTACTGCACTTTTCTCTTATTATTATAAAATAAATACATTTGCATTATCTGCTGAAATCATAGTTTAATTTAAAATTTTATAATATAATTACAGTAACCTGATTAATACATTAATTAAATGAAGAATTGTATAGTAATGCTTATGTATTCACAGCGAGACATGTTGCTACACAGTGAAGCCATCTCTGTATAGATAATTAAAACACGAATTTTATTACTCCATACGAAAGGCAGTTTGATCAAAGACCTTGTATATATTACTATACAAGGTCTTTGGGTTTGATATGCGATGATGTTACATAAATTTGAACATCTGACTTTCTATAAACTGTTTAATTTCATTCACAAAATACAAATTTATAGGCTACAATTATAGGTTAAGTTACCTGTGGGAGCAGAACCAATGTCAGCTGTGCCTTATTTCGACCGTTACAGGAAAACATTTTTTATAGCTCGACAAACACATTCTCGCTGTAGTGTGTAAGGGAACTAAAACTACATCTACACAGTTCAATATTCCAATCACGTATGCGTGCAACCTGGGAAGAATATTGAAAGAATCAAGTTTAAAAAGTACGTTCAATTAAGGTGCATGAAGATTTTGTGTCTACATGGTGCACCGTTTTGAACGTCGTCTTTACTGCGTAAATATATTAATTAATATTAAATATCAATCTTGCATTCATTGCTTTAAAGTTGAAAGAACAGTTTAACCGTGTAGTTGCATCTTAATGTATTCATGATCATCAATTTACGGGGAAACAGTTGGCGACAACGACTAAACAAAAGAACGACCATGCGATAAATTGATAGCGATAAATCTAGCTTCAAAAATTATCGCAAAGTGTGACTGTGATTGGTTGGAATTCAAAATTTCATTACACTTCATTGGTCGAAAATGGAATGATGTCATACAAACGAAATAGTCTTCATAAATTTAGTGGTTCAACCTCAAACTGACATGTCACGTGATCTGTTAAGAAGCATGTATGGCAGCTACTGTTTCGATAAAGAGCTAGCTCATGTCCATACGGCCTTTCCTATTATTTTTGTCCCGTAATACGAACATTAAATTTTTAAACATGTTTACAACTCACTCTGTGTAATTATAGACTATCCTACGTAGCTGCGCTTCTTATTAATATCCACTTGAGCTGAAAACAGATAAAATAAGCGTGCATGAAACTGTCTCAGTTCCGCATGTTGGAAAATAGTACAGCACGAGTTAAGACCTAAATTTCTTGTTTATCATTACTACGTAATTATTCATCATACTGGGAGAAGTAAGACATTAGATGTGGAATGCATCATCACGTTCTGAAAGTCACCCTAGCAACTTGTTTGTGTCATTATAGCGCCCACGCGCTGACTCAGTTGGCACACTTCGTCTACAATTTTAGCCAGTCGCAACGCTTTATTAATACAGAGGGCGCCTGCCTCCAGTATCTCGCCTATTTCGAATTCCTCAATGATACGCGCAGTAGGATGCGGCGTGACGGCAATGCTTTGCCCAAACTGTGCAGAAGTTAGGGGTGATAGAGTCCAGATTTTTATTCGTCAAATAATGGCCCTTAGAATGACATAAAATGCAAAGACGTAACTTCAAACTTGCAGAAAAAACGACCTAAGAATTTGAAATAAAATTGATATTTTATGCACTGTAATACAGTGGCGACTCGTGAAACTTTTGTATGTAGGATATGAGATTGACGACTGATGACCGAGACAGAAACTAATAATAATAATAATAATAATAATAATAATAATAATAATAATAATAATAATAATAATAATAATAATAATAATACAGCAGACGCAATTAATTTCTTGCTACAGATAAATTTTTCTAAATGATCAAATACAACTTCAGATATTCTTTCGGCAGTCCTGTCATCTGAAAGTCCTGTTAATTCTTGTGTTTTATTATAACTTATTTTATTTATTTTATGTAATTTTGGTTTTTATTCTTTTTATTTTTATATTATATCATTTTAAAATATTTATTATTTCGTTTATACTATTCTTTTAAAATGATCAATGAACTGCATTTAAGGCTGCTACAAGGGTACTTATATTCTTTTGAGAATATTAACTCCATATGTAGATAAAATTATTGCGGATCATCAGTGTGGTTTTGGGGCGTAATAGATCAGATATTTTGTATTCGACAGATAATGGAGAATAAAATGGGAGTATAAGGGTACAGTGCATCAGTTATTCATAGATTTAAAAAAGGCATATGACTCCGTTAAGAGAAAAGTTTTATATGATATTCTTCTTGAATTTGGTATTCCCTAAAAATAGTTCGATTAATTAAAATGTGTCTCAGTGAAACGTACAGCAGAGTCCGTATAGGTCAGTTTCTGTCAGAAGCGTTTCCAATTCACTGTGGGCTAAAGCAAGGAGATGCACTATCACCTTTACTTTTTAACTTTGCTCTAGAGTATGCCATTAGGAAAGTCCAGGATAACAGAGAGGGTTTGGAATTGAACGGGTTACATCAGCTGCTTGTCTATGCGGATGACGTGAATATGTTTGGAAAAAATCCACAAACGATTAGGGAAAACACGGAAATTTTACTTGAAGCAAGTAAAGAGATAGGTTTGGAAGTAAATCTCGAAAAGAGAAAGTATATGATTATGTCTCGTGACCAGAATATTGTACGAAATGGAAATATAAAAATTGGAAATTTATCTTTTGAAGAGGTGGAAAAATTCAAATACATGGGAGCAACAGTAACAAATATAAATGATATTCGGGAGGAAATTAAACATAGAATAAATATGGGCAATGCGTGTTATTATTCAGTTGAGAAGCTTTTATCATCCAGTCTGTTGTCAAAAAATCTGAAAGTTAGAATTTATAAAACAGTTATATTACCAGTTGTTTTGTATGGTTGTGAAACTTGGACTCTCACTTTGAGAGAGGAACATAGGTTAAGGGTGTTTGAGAATAAGGTGCTTAGGAAAATATTTCGGGCTAAGAGGGATGAAGTTACAGGAGAATGGAGAAAATTACACAACGCAGAACTGCACGCATTGTATTCTTCATCTGACATAATTAGGAACATTAAATCCAGACGTTTGAGATGGGCAGGGCATGTAGCACATATGGGCGAATCCAGAAATGCATATAGAGTGTTAGTTGGGAGGCCGGAGGGAAAAAGACCTTTAGGGAGGCCGAGACGAAGATGGGAGGATAATATTAAAATGGATTTGAGGGAGGTGAGATATGATGATCGAGACTGGATTAATCTTGCACAGGATAGGGACCGATGGCGGGCTTATGTGAGGGAGGCAATGAACCTCCGGGTTCCTTAAAAGCCAGTAAGTAAGGAAGGATATGAGATTGATGACTGATGACCAAGGCAGAAACTAATAATAATAACAATAATAATAATATTAATAATAATAATAATAATAGTAATAATAATAATAATAATACAGCATGCGCAATTAATTTCTTGTTGCAGTTAAATTCTTCTAAATGATCAAATACAACTTCAGATATTCTTTCGGCAGTCCTGTCATCTGAAAGTCCTGTTAATTCTTGTGTTTTATTATAGCTTATTTTATTTATTTCATGTAACTTTGTTTTTTATTCTTTTTATTTTTATATTATATCATTTTAAATTATTTATTATTTCGTTTATACTAGTCCTTTAAAATGACCAATGAACTGCATTTAAGGAGGCTACAAGGGTACTTGAAAATTCATATTGTAGTCTCTGTAAGGGTTTCCACTCCACCACTCAGAAAGAAGGTAGTAGTATTAAGGTAAGCGTTCACTACATCGTCTCACACTCCTCGTACGAATCGCACGCAACGGATATTTTAAGTGCAGTGCGTTCACTGTAACGGCTCTACTTCATCGCCTCATCGGATTCTGTATCAGCTGTTTGAAACATATGACGTCGTACGATATTGACATTGCTGAAAATAGAGGAGTTGAGGTTAGGTCTATTATCCATGAGTGTTAGCGAATAAGAATTTGTAATTGTTTCATGTTCTTAATTGAAGAGGAAGAAACGAAAGAGATATTGGTTACATAATATAGATGTAAGAAACGACTTGATTACTGTAATGGGAACGCCTCAAATTACATAATTCTTCGCAATTTTCTACAAGCGAAATAAGTTTTCCGTCTGCCATTTTGAGCGACACTGAACATGGCACAACATAATAGTAACAGTTGACCAATTAAAATTGACTTATTAAAGAAAGCCATGATCGCACGCATCGGAAAGTTGCTCATCCGAGAAACGTGGACGGATTTGCCGAGAGCCGATGTGTGCGATACGATGTAGTGAAAGCGGTTACATAACAATTACAGCAAAGACTGTCTTTTTCCGATCCGTGCGATTCGTCCGATGAGTGCGATACGATGTAATGAACGCTTACCTTTAGGATAGACGGTCAGATCCTCAAACGCGGTTAAAGTCAAGCTATAACCCGCCCTCCGCACCCTCCCCTGTCCATAACTTCACTGCTAGAAAAAACCGTTTGCTGTAAGATATTTGGATGGTACCTCGGAAATTATTCCTAAGGTCTGAGATGTGCAGTGGCGACAACTCAAGACAGAAAGTGAAAGTTTTAAGAAAATTATTACGTCGGGACGCATTAAAAATCAAAATCTGTAATTAAAATGTTTTCTATCCTCAGAGGCACGAAATTAAACTATAGGATCATCCTCATATCCTTCATGGAAGAATCGCCACTGCTGTAACAGTAAAAAGTACATTATGCACACAAAATTCTAAAGCCTTATTCTTAGGTACACTTTGCGTGACGTTGTCCTTCTTAGTTTAGCTTCACCATGCCAGCCGTTGGCCCGGATTCATATAGGGCCTAGGGCGTAGAATTTTAAAGGGCGATAGAATCTTTAGCGTGTCTTTCTCTGGAGGGAAGTAAAGTTTGTGGGAGACACGTGTCATAGACTTAAAGCTCGCAGAAGAATTTTGCACTGATAGAGATCTCCAGGAAAAGTCTGTCGGCCATTTATAACCCTCGTGGCATAAGCACACGTGCTTTGTTAAATACTCTACTTCCTAAGTATTACCATACGCTTTGAGTAATAATACATTCTCTTTTTACTAATACTCCGAATAGGATGTAATATTTTCATAATTGATAGCCCTGACCACATACATCAGATTGGTCATTACCATGTTATGAAATGACAACATAAAAAGAGGACAACCACCAGGGTCTTTACTGTCGAAAATGAAATTTTTGGTAACGACCGCTAGATGGAAGTACTGCTGCAATCTACTATTCCATACAATTCAATTAGGGTTATAAAGTGACTTTTTTTGCAGTCGCCAGATGGCAGCATAGTGAAACTGATAAAAGTTTCTGCCTTCAAAGTCCATTAGGCTGATCAATTTGTTATATGTGATCAGGGATGATAGGTTGTTTATCAGATGCCACTTTGTACATTTTACAGAAAAGTAATTATTAGGAAAAAAGTATGGGCTACTCGGCGAATTCAAGTAATGGCTTGATTTTCCTATTTCGAATTAGTTAAATTTAGTCATATTAAAAACATTCTGAAAATGAACGACATTTTAAGGAAACGAAACCCATGTTAATTTTTTTTCCTATAAGATTTCATTTATAGTCGCTTTAACAACGAAGTAATTTGTGTTCAATTGTATGGTTTTGTGTGTTTTAGTTTAGATAGTTTGACTCCGTGTGTAGTTGATATAGTTCATGTATTTAGTTAGTATTATTTTTGTGTTCAATTGTATCGTTTTTGTGCGTTTAGTTTAGATAGTATGGGTGTTTAGGCTGTACAATTTATGTGTGCAATTGGTATTTAGTTTGTGTGTGAGTTAAGATTATGTATGTGTTCAGTTTGTGCAATTTTTTTCTTTTTCTTTTATCGTGTGTTTAGTGTGAACAGTTGTGTTCGGATTATAATTTATGTGTTCAGTTTGCATATTTTTGTGTGGATGTTTAGTTTGCATAATTTATGTGTTTAGTCTGTATTGTTTTTCGTGTTAAGTTAGTATAATTTGTTTATGTGTTTAGTTTGTAAGTGTATAGTGTAAGCTCTCTTGGACTGGCTCCCCAAGTGTAGCAGACCTTCAGCTCACCCTACACTCTCCTGTAGGAGGCCGTTGCCCTTATGGAATTTAAGGCTTTTCGTATTTCGTATTTCGTAATTGCACGACATTGGATTGCTGCCATCTATCGGCATCTTTGCGGACCATGCCACCTAATAGACATGTCTGTACGAGTACAGCAATCATTTTTCAAAAACGACAAGCCCAACCCAGGACCCGAGTCAAATTATTCAATACATGCATCAACTGGACCCCAAAAATCAGATATCTGGGAATAACTATGGATAAAACACTAATTTGGAACCAACATGTCACTCAGTTAACAGGAAAATCCATGGGTAGATTTCTTCAATTATATCCACTATTTAAAACTCCAGCATTAAAATATAAAACTAAATTACATGTCTATAAAGCCTTAATTCGAAGTATGATAACATACGCAGCACCAGCTTGGGCATATGCTAGCAAATCCGTCATGAACAAGATAGGCTACAAGCTATCCAAAACAAAATATTGAGAACCATTCACGGCAGTGGATGGGGAACAAGTACACGACAACTTCATGATGACCTCCGAATAGAATATCTCTCCGAATATATACAAAAAATCACAAATAAACTCTCTCACAAGGCAGCACTCAACAACAACAAACTAATAAATTCTCTTGGCAGATATGATATAAACAGGAAATACAAACATCGCCGACCCAAACAACTACTCGCATAAACTCAATCCATCGAAATGACATCCACAAGATTTATACTATACTCATTCAGAGCCACCTACCATAGTTGAAACAAATTTATATTCCGTTGGACGCATTCGTGTCGACGGAATTTAGATACCATGCGGATACCAAAGATTATAATATGCTACATAATTGAAGAGGAAGGGTTGATATCAACTGAAACTCTAACCAATCAACAAGATAGACGACTTGCTGTACGAGTATTAGGAGTTAATGTCTTGCGAAACATTATCTGTAGGTACATAGTGAAAATGGGAACCGATCCGGCACTTATCGAATTCTGAATTATTTTATGGTCGAGGAAACCAATACAAAATCCCGATATGTTTAGTCAGCCTCTTAATTTTAACCCAATTATTCATATTAAAATGTAACCGACTGGACTCATTTCGCCGTTATTATCTTCATCTCATTCAAACGTTAAGTAACCACAGGAGTTGATAAAGCATCGTAAAATAACCCACTAAAAAGTGAAAAGTATGGCTAACTTCGTTGTAAGTTAATTCGTAAATACTGAATACAAAATGATTTAAGAGAAAAACTTGCATACAACTGTGAAGGTAGAAGAATGTTATGTGGGAATCAGCCTACTGAACAGATAATTCCCGCCAAAATCTAGCAATCGATTTTTCTGAATAATAAGTTACTAGCACGCAGAATAAATATAAAAGCAAATTGTTCAATCACCAGTTATTTCATTGTACTCATGACAAATGGTACAATATAACACAAAACACAACACAACACGTCACAACAAAGAGCAATTACCAAGAAATCTGAAATGTGTAAAGAGCAGCTAAGCTTGGTGCCCGAATTGGAAGAGCCAGTCCTGTGGTCCGCCTAATTCAAGCGGATGAAACATCTCGCCATACGAACTGCAGCTCCAATATGCAGCAACAAGTTTTATTTTAGATTTCGGTAGGAAGCGCGAGGAATTTCTTGTCATCGCATTTCTTTTTATAGCGGCGTACACGCCTACCTTTTCGGTAACAGCAACCCTACAGAGTCGGTGTGCCTCAACCCTAAATGATGCTGAAAACTAGTACAACATGTCACTACGACCTACCCTAACAATTTCTACGTTCGTGGGCGTGCACTTAACCTATCTTCCAGTTAAGAGCAGCCTTTCTGTATTACGAGAGGAATTTCATGTATTTTGCTAACGAATGTGAATCTTCCATCGCTTGTATGGTCGCCAGACGTTCCATTCACCTTGAGTTAACTTATTTCTGGCCATTTTTACTAATCTGTTTCCCATCCACTGTCTCCTACGTTCTAGTATCCGATCATTTATCGGTTGGAATTGGCACTCAGTCGTTTCTCTTCGTTGGTGCCAACAATTTCACATAGAGTCTGTTTCCTTAAAAATAAAATTTAACACGAGAGAAGTGATCGAAAGTGGTTTAATGCCCTGAAATTTATCATAAGAAAAGAAGAGTGTTGTTTCTTCTAATTCTATTAATCTAAATTAGTAAAATTTTACGAGAAAGTCTCTGCATGGTAGAAAAGATACTATAAATGAAAGTAAATAAATAATACTTACTTACAAATGGCTTTTAAGGAACCTGAAGGTTCATTGCCGTCCTCACATAAGCCCGCCATCGGTCCCTATCCTGTGCAAGATTAATCCAGTCTCTATCATCATACCCCACCTCCCTCAAATCCATTTTAATATTATCCTCCCATCTACGTCTCGGCCTCCCTAAAGGTCTTTTTCCCTCCGGTCTCCCAACTAACACTCGATATGCATTTCTGGATTCGCCCATACGTGCTACATGCCCTGCCCATCTCAAACGTCTGGATTTTAATTTCCTAATTATGTCAGGTGAAGAACATAATGCGTGCAGTTCTGTGTTGTGTAACTTTCTCCATTCTCCTGTAACTTCATCCCGCTTAGCCCCAAATATTTTCCTAAGCACCTTATTCTCAAACACCCTCAACCTATGTTCCTCTCTCAGAGTGAGAGTCCAAGTTTCACAACCATACAGAAGAACCGGTAATATAACTGTTTTATAAATTCTAACTTTCAGATTTTTGGACAGCAGACTGGATGATAAGAGCTTCTCAACCGAATAATAACACGCATTTCCCATATTTATTCTGCGTTTAATTTCCTCCCGAGTGTCATTTATATTTGTTACTGTTGCTCCAAGATATTTGAATTTTTCTACCTCTTCGAAGGATAAATCTCCAATTTGTATATTTCCATTTCGTACAATATTCTGGTCACGAGACATAATCATATACTTTGTCTTTTCGGGATTTACTTCCAAACTGATCGCTTTACTTGCTTCAAGTAAAATTTTCGTGTTTTCCCTTATCGTTTGTGTATTTTCTCCTAACATATTCACGTCATCTGCATAGACAAGAAGCTGATGTAACCCGTTCAATTCCAAACCCTCTGTGTTATCCTGAACTTTCCTAATGGGATATTCTAGAGCGAAGTTAAAAGTAAAGGTGATAGTGCATCTCCCTGCTTTAGCCCGCAGTGAATTGGAAAAGGATCAGATAGAAACTGACCTATACTGACTCTGCTGTATGTTTCACTGAGACACATTTTAATTAATCGAACTAGTTTCTTGGGAATACCAAATTCAATAAGAATATCATATAATACTTCCCTCTTAACCGAGTCATATGCTTTTTGAAATCTATGAATAACTGATGTACTGTACCCTTATACTCCCATTTTTTCTCCATTATCTGTCGAATACGAAAAATCTGATCAATAGTCGATCTATTACGCCGAAAACCGCACTGATGATCCCCAATAATTTCATCTACGTACGGAGTTAATCTTCTCAAAAGAATATTGGACAAAATTTTGTACGACGTCAACAGTAAATAAATAATTAGACTGGAATTCTGAAAACATCGGTTTTCTTGAAGCGCTGTTTAAATATTGGAATTAAGGTATATGTACACCTTTACATACAAAAAATTTTGTTTTGCATAATTTTGCTCTGTAAAATTTTTATACAATTGAGAATGGTACCAGAAAGGAGATGAAGTGAACAAATCCCTTGAAATTATGTCCAAATTGTTTATAAAAGTTATTTTGTTTATAATTTTGACATACAACTTGAAACATGATAGCTCATGCAGTTTTTAAGATAGAGCCACATTTTTTTCATTCTTTTATAGCTAAAACTATTCTTTAGTGCCTGACATATAGCTATTTTTTTATTTTCATTTACATTAATTAAATATTACAATATATGTAACTTATACTAATATTTTATGTTGCATATATCATGTAAAAAATCCATAGATAATTATTAACTAAGTTAATGTTATTTTACTCATTGTCAGGCACTAGGAGACATTTCAAGCTTCAAAATGATACCAATATCTTCTTGGTATCACCATATTTGACTGAGATATCATGTTTAAAAGAATTAAATATTCTAAATGAACCACAAACTTTCAGACCCTAGAAGACTGCATCATCATATGTCACCCCTTAAGCAGCTTCATGTCGGTCCTGTTTCAGCTTCTTTCTGCCTCTCAAATACCTCCTCCTTGTTTTAACTTCAGGTGTTGAATGTTTTTTGGCATTTTTGTCCTTATTTTCCATTGATGTAACAAATCCTGCGATGGTGTTTGTCCCAGGGTTTATGCTCTTCCTCCACAGAATTTTAATTTCTCCTTTTGGACTCTTATTAAAATGACGTACATCACTGACACACAAATTTACAGTTCTATGACTAACAGTAAAAGATTATAAATTACTTCATTATGTAAAAACGTGTTTTCAATCTAATAATCATGCCCTGATATCTATGCATTTATTTTGCGGCTAGAAAGAAGTTTATTTTACAAGCAATGCTGGACGAGGGGATTGACTGCTACGAGGATCACTCCAAAAGTAATCCACAATATTTCTTTAAAAGTTACATTTTTATCCTACAGCTTTGCTATTTTCATAGAATGTAGATACATCCTTCAGGAACAATATGTCACTTTTCCACATAATCCCCGTACCTTTTAACTGCCTTACGCCACCTTGGAATGAGGGCCTGTATACCTGCAGGATAAAAGTCTGAACCAACACGTCTGAGCTACTCTCTGGCGCCGCTCACGGGAACGACTTAAATTAAATTTGAATACAAGGGGGAAGGATGTATCTATGACCTCCATAAATTGCAAAGTTTTAGAATAAAACATGAATTTTAAAAAAATGTTGTGCATTACTTTTGGAGTGATCTTCGTAGAAGTGACCGTGGCTGACGACGCAGAATTTTGGAAAATGGGACTTATCTGAAAAACCATAAGGCATAAATCGAAAATTCTTATATCAAATTAAAGGGAAGAAAATTCTCTATTAAAATAGTTATATTTTGAAAATTCTAATTTTTTCATCATTTTTTGCGTTTTGTGGGTGTAAATATACCTTAATATTATGTATAAAAACTGACAGTTAGGCCTATATGCAAATGTAGTGCACTGCCTCAGATGCCGGTTTATAGAAAAATGTTATTAATATTCCAATTGAATTTTAAATAGTGCCAATCTTCTACTTGTATTAAAAATTATGGTATTTTATTTTGGTCAGTTTCATTATATAAATTACAAATCAGTTATTGATTGGATTTGTTACATCGTATTTATTTGCTTTTGATCCCGATGTTCAGCTAGCCGTGTTTTGTGGTGTCAGAAACATGGTGATTGTGCAGATGATCAATAGAATAGAATGTTTTATTTTCGCTGGCAGAGTTAAATCCATAAGGCCCCCTCTTCCACTCAATCAGCCTTAATCAATACAATAGTGACATACATATTTAATTCTATGGAGTCGGATTTTCTTTACCGGGGAATCACGCTTCTGTCTATATCAGCGGTGACCAAAACTCGAGCTCCAGTGATTCTATGCGACAGACAGCCTATGAAGTAAGGAGACGGAGGAAAGTTACTTGGCATGAAAACTACAACCAGTGGTGGTTCCTGTACTAACATCTTGATCAATCCCGCGGATAAAAATCTCAAACTTTGCTGTATCAGTAATGTCACTGCTGTCATCAAGAGCCAGTGAATAATATACGATTTTTCTTCCTTCTTTTTTTAACCCTCCTCTTTAATACAATCAGGAACTTTCTAAATTCTTATCTCGATACTTGGTAGAGAAATTCGTAGTTTTCAAAATTAAAAACCTCTTACGGACAAGTTATTTAAGCTATTTTAATCGTTACTCTTTTGAGAAATTCTGTCCTATTAAAAAGCTTTAGAGCACGAGATATTTCAAACCCCATTAGGTAGTTGACTTCCTTACATTTATTTATGTCATTTTTCTCTTCCAGGCTATGATTTAAGGTATGTCAGTTCCTGGCGTTTAACAGTTCGTTGGCACATAATTTTTTCTACAATATTATTATTAAATGAGTAACTAATAAATAGTTATCCTCATCTAAAGATTAAGAAGCGTTTTCTTCTGTGACGTCATCGCTCAGAGCAATTGTACTGTCTTTTAAAAACAAGGGCATCCAGAGCTCAGAGTAGCGAAGAATTTGCTTGTAAGCTTTGACTGAGCTCTACAGTGATGTCCTATACATCTGAGCTCGTGCATATGATACGTACATCAAGATAAATAATTTAATTTACCATTCCATCAGTACTATCGGGAATATATATACCTCCAGCACGACTTTTGATTTATATACAATAGAGCCCTAATCTTCGTTATCGTCATCAAAATCATGATCATTTCTGGCTGTACTGCTATAAGTGAATGTCGGCCTTTCTAAGATGTGTTTTCCAATCTTCCCTATTTATTGCCAATTTCCTCCAGTTCCTTCATATAGGGTTTTTTGTGTTCTCCTTCACTTCATTTTCTATCTTAAATTTGGTCTTCCCCTTTGTCTAGTCCACTCTGGTTTCAAGATAAACAGCATCGTTGTTAAGCGGTCGTCCTTCTTTCTCATCACATTACGAACACATTTCAATCTACTAATTTTAATATGTCTTACTATATCTGGTTCATTATACAGACTATTAGTGTCCTTTCAGACGAGGCCACTTTTAGTGGCTCGTTAGTGACGCTGCTAAATTTTTGTAGAGAATTTTTCAGTCTTCCAGTGAAAATGGACGTAGAAAGAGATATACTTTTGGCAAATTTGTTCATATAGAGAAAGAATAGACGTAGAAATAGAAGAAGAATTTGAGTCCATCCATTAGTTTTGGAAAGACAGAATCTTGGACTATTCCATACCTTGTTTGATGATTTGCAGCAGGACAATAAAATTATTAATTTAAAATTACGCAAATGAGGAACGATATAGCATAAAACATATTTCTGTTTACTTTTTAAGAATTCAAAATTAAATATAATAGGCACCAAACATGAAACCAATCATAGCACGTACGAATAATTCAACCAATATACTAGAATATACCTGAGATCAGCTAATTTTTTCATATCTTTGTTAATATTTTATTTAGTTGGCTACATTAATTTAGACGCGTTATTTTATTGTAACGTGAAATAAAGGGGATTTTACTATATAATTAATATATCCGTAATTCGCACTAGTCCAGCAAGTTAGTAGTCTATCGTTACATTATTATTATTATTATTATTATTATTATTATTATTATTATTATTATTATTATCGTCGTTCTATATTATTCTGTCGTGACATATTTTTCTAATTAAGTCTGTACAGTGTCGTGACGGTGTAGTGAATTGATGGCCCAACAGTCGTCCGTTAGCAGCGCTACTGACGTGCCACTGAACGTGGTTTCGTCTGAAGGGACCCTTAAACTCCAAATTATATATTCGTCTCCATTGCCCTCCATCCAGCATATCTTCGAAGATGCACTTGAGAATTCTTCTTCCGTATAGGGTAAACATTGGTAATTTCGTGATAATTTCATGAAAACTAATTTAAAATGCAAATGCGTAAATATATCCTTATTCCGATTTTTTCATCTAAAAGACGATAACTTGCTGTACAAATCTGGAGACATAAAAGATTGGATACGTTCTTGAATATGTGCCAAAACCACTTTTACAACTTAAGCTGAAAGGTTCGTTATTTCGTGATAACCTTGGTAATTTCGTGATATTGCATTGATAATTTCGTGAGAGGTAGAAGAATTGTGGAAAAATTCATTAAAGTCAAATGGAATTCTCATTTATTGTTACAAGACTTCAAACATAGTAATTCCGTCTAATATTCATAGCAAGAAAACATAGAAATACATATCAACACATAATAAGAATGAAATCAAAGTAAAAATTGAAATTGAAAAGGGATCTTCTTTGCCCTGAAAGGGTGAACACTTTTATTACGGACTTTACTATAGCCTATATTACTAGGGTAACTCCAAAAGTAATGCATAACGTTTGTTTAAAAATTATATTTTTATCCTACAGCTTTGCTATTTTCACAGAATGTAGCTGCATCCTTAAGGAACAAAATGTCACTTTTCCACATAATCCCTGTCCCTTTCAACTACCTTACGTAACCTAGGAACGAGGGCCTGTAGACCAGCACGGTAAAAGTCTGGACCAACACGTCTGAGCCACTCTTTAGCAGCGTGTACAAGGGAGTCATCTTCTAACCTCGTTCCGCGAAAGGATTCTTCAGTTTACCAAAGAGATGGTAATCGCATGGTGCCAGTTCAGGACTGTAAGGCGGATGTTTCAGTGTTGTCTATCCGAATTTTCTGATCTGGTCTGTGGTCTTGTGACTGACATATGGCTGTGCGTTGTCGTGCAATAGCAGAACATCCTGCTTCTCCCGATGTCGTCGAACACGACTCAGTCGAATTTGAAGTTTTTTGAGAGTTGCAACAAACCCGTCAGTATTAATGGTGGTTCCGTGTGGCATGATGTCCACAAGCAAGAGTCCTTCTGAATCGAAAAACACAGTAACCATAACGTTTCCTGCCGAAGGTGTACTTTTGAATTTCTATTTCTTTGGTGAATTTGCATGATGCCACTCCATTGTCTGCCTCTGTCTCCGGTCCAAAATGGCGGAGCCATGTTCCATCTTCTGTCACAATTCTTGCAAGTCATCTAGCACTCATCATTGACACTTAGCATGATAACAAATCAAACAGAAGCTACACTGAACCCATTGCGTCTCCGTTTTCTTTTTTGTTATCACATCTTGTCTTCAGATTTCTAAAATTCCAATTGTAATACATTTTATACTATTTTAAAAATTGTAACACATAATGCTCAACAAAATTTCGCCTCAAACAGCTAAGATTTCTATCAGTAAAGCTAAGCCTATATGGTGACTACAGATGTATCTAAAATTCCAAAAACATTTCCTAAAATTTCATGAAGATACAATAAATCTTTGTACTAAATATCATATGCTTACCTTTAGTAATAAGTCTGTAATGTAATTACAAACATCCACAAAATTTGTATGCCTGAGAAGTCGACGCAAACTTGCTCTCTCCAAACATAAAAGCTCACTGAAGCAACTACAATAGTCACACAAAGCTTAGCTGTATGTTTCTGGAAACTGGACAACATATGCAATCCCTTGGCGGAAATTTGGATCTCGTAACACCATTGGTTAGTTCACAAAAGAGCAAAGAAAAAGTATCACGAAATAACCACTGCCACGAAATTACCAATGTTTACCCTACACCTAGCGAGTGTCCTAATTATTTGTAAAAATAATTTAAGTCGTATTTTTAATTACTATTAGGCACTTTAAATGAGAAAGGTTTACCGTTATTAAATATTGCTGATCAAAAACTGGAAGAAACAATAGGGAAAGAAAACGTCTGGACAAGAATAATCAGGTCAGTCCTCAAATACAACATAATAACAATATCAGACAATCTGTCCATCTCAAACCCTATAACGCAATCGAACGGAGTTCTACAGGGAGACCCAATGAGTCCCATGCTGTACATCCTCGCCACTGAAGAAGTCCTACGTATCCCAGAGAAAGAATAAGATGTACACATTTATGCATATGCAGGTGATATAGTCGTCGGATCAACTGACATACAGGAAACAATAGGGAAAATAGACGAATGGTGCACTAAACACGAGTTTCACATAAACATACTAAAGACGGAAATGATGATATTTAGAAATGGGGGCAAAGCACCCGCAGCTGCTGAAATCAGCATCAGAGGGCAAAAAATCAAAATCTCACCAGACTTCAAATACCTCGGAATGACATTGCAGCCAACCGCCAAATGCTTCACAAAACACGTGACAGAGAGGACAGCCCAAGCAGTAATGGCAACGAACGACATAAAAAATATACGGCTACTCAGCCTGGAAACAGCCCTAAACATATTCAAGGCCAAAATCATGCAGATACTATGCTACGGAATTGAGGTTATAAGGAATCATCTCACAGAAAGTAACCTAAATGAATTAGAAAACGTAAAATCAACCTATCTAAAAAGAGCACTTGGACTATCAAAAACAACTAGATCGCGATTGGTATATCTCCTAGCTAGAGAACCTTTCCTAATAGAAGACATCAAACTTCGGTATTTGTTACAACACACCAAGGCTTTTGGAAACCAAATGAAGATCATGGAGAGGAAAAGAGAAGAAGTATGGCCTGAGTTCTACGGCACCGGAGCCATGATAGACCGAACATGAACGAGCCCAAATTTCGAACTGCGGCACGTCGTGACTAGACTGGCAATCCACGGCTTCCGTCACCTAATCTGTACCAACAAGACGTATCACGACCCAACCCAAGCATGCGTGTGTGAATTGTGTAGTGAAGTCTGTGAACGCTACCACATAGAACTATGCACAAAAAGACTAAGATCAATACGCGACTACGCAAATGCAAACTAACTAAGGTTGAAACAATGCACATTTGTGCGCTTTTCAGTTTATTAATATTGCCGATCAATGCTGCTGCAAACGAACCATTGCCAATTTTCACTCTTTATAGTTAAATCTTACCATGATATGAGTTGGAGTATGTCCTTATGCTGGATGTATTGTGTTAATAAGGCCAGACCATAATTGTGCAGTATATTAGACTGACCTCAAAGAAGTCCCTGACTGCGTCATTTTCCAGCAGGAAGTCCTGGGCTGTGGGCTCCTCCTGGCAGTAGGTCACGTGCTTGTCGAAGTCCCGTTCCTGTGACAAAAACAATTTTCAGATATTGTAATCTTATTGAGTGGCACATAAACATAACTTTCGACACTTCTATCTTATTGTGTGGACATACATGGTGAACCGGAAGTAATGTCATTAATTTCAGGGGGTTATTCTTTGAGATATTAAAAAAATAATACAACTTTGCTTGCTTTTGCTTTTTGTTCCGAGATAAAAATTATTCCATACGAAATATTTCATAGCGTGTTTTGGAAAAGCTACTGATTGGATTCCCAATATTCTCAGTCATTTAAGAAAGTAATGTATTATGATAATAAATGATTGCAAGAATTTTAGTTTTGTCCTTTAAATACTAAAATGCATTCGAAACTTTCCGTTCTGCAAATTAATTTTTGTTCGGATCAAATTACTGCACATTTAAAAGTAAAAACTAAAATTCTTTGAACTATTTATTATCATAAAACACTGCTCTCTTAAATTGATTGAACATATTGGGAATTCAAGTGAAAGCTTCCCCAAAACAAGCAATGAAATGTTTCTTTCATATAGGCCTAAAATAATTTTTATCTCGAAAAGGAAGCAAAAACTAGCAAATTTATATTAACACATTCTTGTTTGAAATATCTCAAAGAATAAACCTCTGAAATTAATAACATTACCTACAGTTCAACCTTTATACACAATTGTAAGACACATCCTTCTTAAGTTTCCACTTAAACACAACTGTCTCATTTTGTAACACTTAAATGTAACTGTCAGGTATTCGTATCTTGTGTGAAGAGATACACAAGTCCACACCTGTGGAGTAACGGTCAGCGCGTCTGCCCGCGAAACCAGGTGGCCCGGGTTCGAATCCCGGTCGGGACAAGTTACCTGGTTGAGGTTTTTTCCGGGGTTTTCCCTCAACCAAATACGAGTAAATGCTGGGTAACTTTCGGTGCTGGACCCCGGACTCATTTCACCGGCATTATCACCTTCATTTCATTCAGACGCTAAATAACCATGATGTTGATACAGCGTCGTAAAATAACCCAATAAAAAAATATACACAATCTTATTATGACACAAAAACACAAATTTCAGATATTTCTGTCTTATTGTTTGATAAAATTCAGCACAATTGTCAAACACTTCTACAGGGACATCATTTTATTTTTACTTCAATTTTTATTGTACCTGAGTTTTTTAATGTACTTCACTCCCACCCCTTCTACTAACGAAGTTCAACCGTCTTCCACACAGATCTAAGACCGCATATACAGTCATAGTAGCCACAGTACGTTCCAAAAATATGTTCGCGTTTTCCAGTGACGAAAGAACTTTCAATATTGAATTATTTTCGCACAGGTACTGTCATCCATTTGCCTACGTCGTATCATGGTTAACCCCATCAGCTTTTATTCGCCAGCTAGTGGTTGGGCTGTCTTGGCTCTTTCCTGAGAACATTAATTTCTGTTAGGAATTGGATGTATACGTAATATTATACAACTGTTTAAAATAACTTAAATAAAAGGGCTTCGTTAAGTAATTAACTGTCACGTGATTTCCCTCCTTTCTACGACCTTATGACATAACCACTTGGACGGACAGTAGATAGTATGTCTGAATAATTTTATCTTTTCGGATCGGGCAGAAGTGAAGATTGAATTTATAGTACGTAAGGTACTCTTTTATAGAGTAGGTACAGAATTGTTTCAACATGAGTTACTAGTACGAAGAACGAAACTGGTAATTGGGATTAGGTACAATAGTCTATAGTGCGATAATATGCACATTAGAACTGAACCCTGCATCGAAATGAACGGCCACCATATAAAAAAGTGTGTTTAAATATCCATATGATTATTTTTCAATTTAACTTCATTCTCTATATTGTACGCTAATGTGCTGTAGACAGTATAATATACACTGCATAATGAATACGTCCACATGGACAGCTCAGTTCGTGAGTAAAAACACTCATTGTTAATACTGTACTGTATTTTGATTAAACAAAAACCTAATGAAAATTATTAAACTCAAAAGCACAATATTTCCTAGTTTACGTAAATGGATGAACTACTTTTCTTCCCTCCTATACCTAGTAGAGTGATTCGTTTGTATATTAGCCTACGCCAGTATCATCGAACTCCAGTTGTGGAAGGGGATAGCAAACGGCGTTGATCCAGAGGTATAGGCAAGTTAATATTAAAAATGTTAGTAAAAATAAAATGATGTCCCTGTATATTGTTTTCAGGTATGTCTAGGCCCTATATACATACAATTTTCTGAATTTTAAGTAATTTCTTTGTGACATTTCTTTTAATTTTGTCGAGTTTTTTAAATTCATGTGATAGTCATTACAGTTAGATAATCTAATTATTGTGAGATACAAACACAGTTGTCAGATAACCTTGTCCCTTTGAATGGCTCATGAACACATTTATCAAAAACACTAGGCTACAACTATTAGGCACTAGTGTCTTAATTTGTAGCACATGAACACAAATATAAAATATTATCTTATTATGTGGCACATAAACACAATTGTCAGACACAATTTTCTTATTCGATGACATATAAACGAGACACAATTCTAAGTTACTTCTGTCTTACTGTAACGTACGTATTCATTATTTTCAAAGATATATATATTGTTATGTGGCATTTAATCACAATATTCAGACACGTCTCTCTTGTTGTATAGCTAACAAACATAACTGTTACAGAAATTTATTTTATTGTGTGACACGCAATTACAATACAACTCTCAGTAACTTGTACCTTATTCTGTGCCTCACGAACAATATAACTGTCAGTTACACCTCTCTTACTATGTTGTCGTTTAGTCAATTGTCCAAAGACTGATTGAAAACTCATAAGTGGCACTAATAAAACATTACTCATGAGGAAACAAAGCCTGGAGATAATAGAGTACGGTGGCCAGTTCCTTTCTCTCTCCATTGCATACATATCTGATTTGTAACATATTTCAGTAATCAAATTTAAGATGTACCGTATACGAACAAATTGTTTTTCCTCTGACATATATCGTTAAGCGAGATCTTACTATGTATCTCGTAATTAAAATATATACTTCCAGTCTTGTTGAATACCTCACAATCACAACACCCTTGTACTGTTATTTTTGTTACTATCACAACACAACTGTCTGAAACTCCTGACTTATTGTGTGCTTACAGATAAAACAAGACCGTCAATCACTCTTGATTTATAGTGATCCATAAACAATAAACACAACACAATGGTAAGTCACTCCTGTCTTATTGTGTGTCAGGTATTACAATTCTCAGACACACTTGATTTTTACTATGTACCTCGTGGTTAAAATATACTTTCAATCTTATTAAGTGTCTCACAACTACAACACCGCTGTCAACCACTCTGTCTTGTTTTATGTAATATAATCACAACACAACTGTCAGCCACTCCTTTTTATTGCGTGAATACAATCACAATAAAACTGTAAAGTCACACCAGTATTATTCTGTGTCGTACAACCGCAACACAACAATCAGCCATACTTGACTTACTATGTACCTCTAATGTTATTGTCTCACAATTACAACCAATCGCGACTCCTGTCTTATTGTCTTACAATCATCACAACACAACTGTCAGGTATACGTGTCTTGTAGCATGGTTACATAAATAACATGACTATCAGTTATTCTGTATTTATAAAGTAATCCATAAAACATATAACTATAAAGCAATGCTTGTTCGCTGTTTATTTTACAACCATAACACAATTGTCAGTTATACTTATCTTACAATATATCTCCTATTTTATTGAGTATCGTATCATATAATCATAACACAGTTGTCAGTCATACTTAACTTACAATATATCTCCTATTTTATTGAGTACCAGTTGTCAGTCATACTTATCTTACACTATATCTCCTATTTTATTGAGTTACTTATCATATAATTATAACACAGTTGTCAGTCATACTTATCTTACAATATATCTCCTATTTTATTGAGTACCGTATCATATAATCATAACACAGTTGTAGTCATACTTATCTTACAATATATCTCCTATTTTATTAAGAACTGTATCATATAATCATAATATAGTTGTCAGTCATACTTATCTTACAATATATCTCCTATTTTATTAAGAACTGTATCATATAATCATAATATAGTTGTCAGTCATACTTATCTTACAATATATCTCCTATTTTATTAAGAACTGTATCATATAATCATAATATAGTTGTCAGTCATACTTATCTTACAATATATCTCCTATTTTATTAAGAACTGTATCATATAATCATAATATAGTTGTCAGTCATACTTATCTTACAATATATCTCCTATTTTATTGAGTACCAGTTGTCAGTCATACTTATCTTACAATATATCTCCTATTTTATTGAGTACCGTATCATATAATCATAACACAGTTGTCTGTCATAATAATCATACTATGCTTCTCACAATTAAAATATAGGTTACTTCCAACACAACCCAACTTCTGTCACTCCAGTCTTAAAATATGTTTTATAATCACAATGCAATTGTCAGTCACTCCTATCTTATTATATGTCTATAATCAATCGTAACACAATTATTGTCAGTCACTCTACCTCACTACATGTTTTTAAAACACAACAGAATTGTCAATCACTCTAGTTTTATTGTATGTATACCTGTATCTTAAAATCACAACATAGTTGACAATCACTCCAGTCTTATTGCATGTTTTACAGTCATGATGCAACTGTCGGTCACTCATATTTTGTCTATCTTACAACCACAACACAACTGTCAGTCAATCCTATCTTCTTACATTACAACACAACTCTCAATCACACTGTGTTATTGTGTGCTCACAAATACAACACTACTGTCAATCATTCTTGATTTATCGACTGATATATAAACATAGGCTATCTATTAAGCCACTCCTGTCTTATATGTGGGCTATGTCATTCATTAACACTGCAATTGGATAAACACCCGGTGGCAGTGGCATATAATATACAATGATATTACAATAATTACAGCAATAAAATTATAATAACCACAACAATAAATAATATAGAGAAAATAAATATTGTGTGTCATAACAAAACTCTTAGTCACACCTTCATTGCCTCACAATTATATATCACTGCCACTGTTATCAAATACATCAGAATCACTAAAACTGTCAGTCATGAATGTTTGGTCGCATGAAAAGTGTAAATACAAATAATTGTCACTCTGTTATTTGCCTCATGATCAGAATAATTTCACATAACTTTTAACTTACGGTGTGATACACAAATACAATATAACTTCCGGTTTCTGGTATATTAACAATACAATTGTCGACAACTACATCATGCAGTTATACATCCCGTTCAGATAATGGTATTATCAATGTTATGATATTTAAATTTCTGGCATGCCTCGTGATGGCATTGCTGAAATATTATTTTGATTTAAGGGAATCATTAATATGTTTGGCAGCTTCTAATCATAATCAACTAATGTCATTTCCACTTTGAAATCATACCTAAATAACATAAAAATCTTTACATAAGTTTGTATTAATACAGTGAACAACAATTAAATCTAAATGCAAATAAATTAATATTAAATTTCACTTTAGTAACTACCTAGAGAGACATTCATGGCTTTTAAAAGCAGTGTTACACGAAAAATAGAAAAATTTCTGCTCTAATGCTACAAAAATCAGTTTTTAAATTCTTCCATGAAAATGATGTTCATAAATTTTTCTTTGGTACCGGGACGTGGTTCTATGTTTTTCTTTCTTCATTTTTTATGCTCAGCATTATAGCATCACAATGTGTTCGTCATATGTTGTATAACACAGGTTACTATGCATTGGGATTTAACATGAAAAATCACATATTTGTAAATAATATCTTCCCTGCGTATTTCATAGAAAAATGTTATAAGGAAAATATTAATACACTAAGAACTATTTCATTTTCTGAACAGGTTCAGAGGAAGTAATAAAATTAAATTCTAAAATATAACTTAATTTCCTTTATTTAAAATTTTAAATTTCTTTCTTCTACAGTCAATGGTTGTTATATTTCCAATGTATTTCATATCGAGTTTCTGAAGCCGTGGCAGAAATAATGCAAAATTAAATAACATTGTACATTAGCAAAGGTAAAATCCAGAAACAAATGAAGTTACATTTCAGAATTCGATTTAATTAATTCCTCTGAGCCTATTAAAGAAATGAAATACAGTGTATATATTTTATCTTTCCACACTCGCGAGAAGTAGTGTGGAAGTTGCAGAGCAGAGCGCAGCTGTCCGCATGCGAGTGTGGAAAGATATAATGTATGCACTACAGTTGTTAGTGCATTTCAATGTATTTTTAGTCCTTTGATACATTTCCTTATAAAATTTCCCTGTGAAACATGCAGGGAAGACAGTATTTACAAATAATTGATTTCCTATATTGAATCCCTATGTTATGGTAAACTGTGTTACTCACAATACATTAATAATTGACTTATTTGACGATAATTCTGTGTGTACAAATTGTTTGTATCCAATGTACCTTAAGTAATAGGCCTACTATTTCTAAGTCTGGTATTGATTACGTGTCTCATGGAGTTCATGTACCGTGAATACGATACGATATATTAGTTTTATATTGCTTGGAGGTGAAAAGAAATACTGTTATGAAACCTGAAGCGTCTTTTCACATTTTTTGTGTTGTATACATACGCCGACGCAATTAACAACTGCAGTTGAAAGAAGCTGCCTGGATAGCTTGCTTTCGCCCCGAAGCTCCGTTTGGAAAAATGTAATACTACGACCACATTTATCGAAGTTCTTCTGCATTTAAAACGTTTCAATAAGGAGATTCTTTCAAAGGGGTTTTCCATTTTCAATACTATTATTATTATTATTATTATTATTATTATTATTATTATTATTATTATTATTATTACCATCATCATCACGACAATTTTAACTTTCCTGTGATTTAATATTTATACAATATTTCAATTTAGAATGCAAAAATAATTTGAAAGGAATGTGTGGCACATTAGTGATTGACGTAGCTTACTGGAATTTTCTTTAATCTGCAATACACATTTCAATATAACCATTAAAAATACTTTACGCAGTTATTTCAGAATAACCGTTAGAAACCTATTTAATGTTAGAATACAAATAAAAAAATACTGCGTCAAATAATTCAATACTTCACAGATTTCGATGTAAAAATTCAGGAAATGTACTGATCTGAACATTGTAGAACTTTAATGCCCTTAATTTATATTTATAGGCGAGGCATTTAACATGGTCGATACAGAAGCAAATAAAAAAATCTTTGATGTGTTATATGACATCGATATTTTGTAGAAATTTGGTTTAGAGTCTTTAGTATAGTACAGACGTTATCTCTAAAGAAGAGCTAGGATGCATTACGTGCAGATCTCCACAAAGTAGCCTACAAAAAAGATAAAGACTATACAAAAGGAGGCGGAGAGAGAGAGAGAGAGAGAGAGAGAGAGAGAGAGAGAGAGAGAGGATGACTAAAAGAACGATATGACAAGCATCACATTTCACTAACATGAACGCTAATAAAGTGTGTTTCTTGAACATTTAGAAATCGATAACAAAACAACAATAATAATAATAATAATAATAATAATAATAATAATAATAATAATAATAATAATAATAATTCCAAATACCTTGGATGTATTTTCAGACACGACTATAATCAATATAACAAACACAAATTAATTAAACTTCTCAAGAGTGTGTGAAACAATTAGAAGAAATCTAGGACGATACTATGGAAAATACAAAGAAATGAAATTCTACAGGACGATGATCATATCTGCTGTCTGCGAAACATAGATTCTAAAAATCAAGGGCAAAATAGAGTCTAGGTGATTCAAATTAAATTTCTCAGAGTAAAAAAGGATGTAAAAAATCAGATCTTATAAGAAATTAATGAGTTTAAAGTATTTGCCTTAACCCTCAAATTGGCAAAATTTCGAAAAATCGAAATCGAAAAATCGAAAGAGAATTGGGAGGAAAAATTTTAAAAGGTACGCAAAACGCGTCCTTGCAAGGGGTTGGGGGCTGTACAAAACTAAATATGTGAGCTCCAAGCCTGTTGGCCACTAGTCTCACTCCGGGTTACGCTGCTCCACTGAAGGAACTCTAGAAAATTTTGAAGGGGAAGCCGAAATTGGACGTAACCTCTTAGGTACCACATACGCGAGGGGGACTGAGATTTGATCAAGTGATCACGGAACGGGAAGAGGAAGAGCTGGCTGGTGTTTGCCGTTAGGATGGCAAGACGCTGTCATCTGTTGTTCGATGACAAAGCATGTGAAGGCCGTCGGAAGTGGCAAAATTTCATTTCTCACACTAGTTTATTAAACCTTGTCGGACCGTAAAGAAAACAACTATCGCAATGTCCATATTTTACATGTCGTACAATATTATAATTTTAATTTTCCTACCAATTTTTTTCCTATTGTACTATTAAAATTATAGCGTATAGCCTATTAACCTGTGTATCTTATAGGATACTTTGCGAATTTAAGGGTTAAATGATAAAACCTAAGAATATTAGCAAAGATAGAGCCAACATGTTCTAAGAAAGGGAGACCATCGCCTGCCAAAATAGCCTTCCAGTATCAACCAAGTTAGAAGAACTAAAAGGTGAACTAATGGACTGGAACAAGCAAGAATGCCTAATTCGTGAATTATATAATGGAGTTCATTTTCAAAACTACTCTTGTCCATTCCCATAACTTTGTGGGAAATCACGGAAAACGTTTATAGGCCTACAATTTCTTATCAGCTAGGCAAGATACATTATGAAACCAAGAGGTCTGGTGCACTTAGAATCAAATGGGAGCATGAGATTCTTTGATTCAAAGGCTAGAACTAATAATATTTTGTCGCAATTTTGCTGTGGACAAGACTAAGTTTGATTCCAATAGTCACTTTTAACGCAGGATTTTTGTGGTTTAGAAGGCGTTCTGAAACCAAATTATGGCAGTTGTATGTGGAGTTATAATTAAAGAATGCATGGACAAGGGATGCTTATTTTCGTTATCGGGTGGACAAGAGACGTTTTGAAAATGAATTCCTTAATATGATGATGATGATGATGATGATGATGGTGGTGGTGGTGGTGGTGATGGTGGTGGTGGTGGTGGTGGTGGTAGTGGTGATAGTGGAAGTGGTTGTGGTGATGAATGATGATGATATAACAATGATACAATATATTTCTACTTACGAAGAGAAAATAAAAATAATTTCAGATAATATTTGTAGACAGTGGATGCGGGATGACTTATCGTTGAATGTAGGTGCACATTTACTATATGTTACATTTTTTTTTCATTCAAACCATTGGCTCAACAGGTTTTAAACGTAAACAGACGATGTCAGCATGCTACTGTATCTCCGTACAGTCAGAAGGAAAAGAAAAATAACGTACTGTAGTAGTGTAGCACATATCTTGCAAGTTCAGTCCTCGTCATCATTGATGCAATTACCAGCGTTGCAGTAAACGACGATATATTCTCGTAAGTTGTCGAAGCTGAATCGTCTTCGCCTATCGCTTAAGGAGACACTCAACTTAAAAATTGGAGAAAAAGTGTCAAATTTCTACACTAATTTACGTGACAGAACTAAATCAATACGCAGAATTCTTCCCCTATTCATTGAGAAGTCACAGTCAAATGCACAAAGCCAAAAAATAAAAAATGATAATTAAAAGTGATATTTCAATTAATGATTGATTACAAATTGAAATATTTTTTATTTTGAAAAGTATTGGATCTAATGAGCTGAGATTTTGCATGTCACTTTCCATGTGTATATTAAACTTTTCCTCCAAATTTGAAAAAGATTGGTCAAATAGGAAAAAAGTTCCAAAATATAGTTGAGTGTCCCCTTAAACGGTTTTTGTATCGAGAGAATTTCTGAAGAAAAACTCTAAAATGGGGATCACTAAATTTCTTTAGAGGAATATTTGCACTGAGCATCATGTTGCACGCGTCGTTTAGACCAGCACAACATGATGATGATGATGATGATGATGATGATGATGATGATGATGGTTCATCAGATTTCATTTCAACGCATTTCCTGTGCGATGTACTGTTGCAATGTTTCTCTATATCCTGAGTTGTTCTGGTTTTTATTTCAATTTTAAATACATTACACACGATATTGCCTTCGTTAATACATAAAATGTCACTCTCATACTTCTTAATTGCATTTCGTATCTCTAAGCGAATTTAACGTTTTGACTTCGACATTATGAATGGATCTGCACTACACTATTGAACTCGTACTAAATACTTGAGCAGGACAACACAACTGCACACATTGCGTTGCAATGTGGACCGGGGTTCCTTCGTTATGTACGCTGCTGTACTCGCCAGGCACACAAAAGACGAACGACGCGGCACGTGCTATATACTCCGATACGAAACAACTTCACTTTTCCTTAAATCATCCCGCATCCACTGTCTAATTATTTGTTTATTGAGTCAGTACTTTTCTTTGTTCTAAATGTTAATATTTACAGATGATGATGATGATGATATTAATAATAATAATAATAATAATAATAATAATAATAATAATAATAATAATAATAATAATAATCAACATAGTAAATGAAGGTATATTTGCTTCTTATAATGATAAAATTAAAATTATCAGAAAAGGTAAAGCAGGCTGTGACTCAGCCTAGATATTCTTTGCTTATTCATCTTAGGCAATACTCGTACTCATCCTAAGCTATAAATACTAATATTTTCACTAATACAATAATAATTTACATCTACTTCGTATGATAAAATAAACATCACTGGAGAAAGTAAATCAGGCTCTGATTCAGTTCAGGTATTATTCGCTTATTGGTGTTAGTCAGTGTTTATTCTTAGATCTAAATATTAATCTTTCCACGCATGCTTGTAGAGAAACTCGCAACTTTGTTCCAGAAGAACTGGCCAAACTACGCGTGCCAGAAATATGCGATCTGCAACAAGTTCCGGGATGAATCTCAAGGTTGTCAAATAGTGCAAAAAACTTTGGTGTAGAAGTTGGTTGAATGTAATATTCAGATGCTACTTATAAGCCAATAATAAAATTAATTCAGAATTTCAATCCTTCCGTTTAAAATTATTAATTCTTAAATCGTTACAACATGGAAATAATATATGATTTTGTGCTTTGTAATATAGATTTTTCGACTTACAAATTTTTATGAATCACAACACAGACAATAGAATTATAAACACATATTGTACACACGGTCGGGACTTTACGGCATTATTGTGAAATTTTATGAAGAGATTAAGGAAATCATGAACAACTCTTCTAAGGTAAAATTAAATATGAAGAAATCACAACTGGGGGTTAATTTGTGGGACTGAAGCTGTAAATGTGAAGGAAAATAATGAAATGGGAGAAATCCGATATGCTAATTTCTACAGTAAGATATGGAAGTTAATCTCCAACTATGGCTACTTCTTACTACCAGAAATAAGCACTATTTCTTTCAGAAACGCATCGTCTCAATGACATTTCAAAGTTATTAAATAAAGAATAATTTAACTTTAGTTTCATATACAAGAAGACAAGCCAGATGCGTCAAAACTTACACTACAATAAAGACAGATTTATAGCTTGCCACAATTTAACTATATCAGTAGCTATTATGAAATTGTATTATACTATTTTTCTACAATAATCCTGTGTTATAAATAAGGCCGAAAACGGAGTGTTTATATTTTGTCTACCGGTGTAGCTGATGGGAAGTGGGAGAGTTGTATCAATGTGTTGCAACAGCCTGACAAAATAGCTGCTGAAATTAATCTTTTATTCAAATTCAAAAGCTGTTTACTGCGACAGGTTCATGTCAGTAGATTTACTGGCATGTAAAAGAACTCCTGCGGGACAAAATTCCGGCACACCGTCAACACTGATAAATAACCTCGGCAGTTGCGAGCGTCGTTAAATAAACCATAATTTAAATTAGTTTTGTAGCTATTTTGTATTAAGGTTACTCTATAATACTCAACAACATACAATTCAGGAGAATTTCGACTTCTTGATTTTTTAAGATTTCCTTGTTAGAAAGAATTAACTTCAATTTGGTAACGAACATAATATATTTTGTCACCTCTACACTATAAATACCTTGACTATAATGTTATAAATGTTTTATGTACATCAACAGCTGTATTTACTATAAGCAGATTTTCAAAGCGAATAATTCATATTGTATGTAACAAAATAGTGTAATAACATATTGGTGGAAAGTTCATAGTTCTCTCAGGAAAATATGTTTTCTCCCCAAATGTTTAGCACCCACTTATTCGGTAACTATTGCGAGTAGGATCGTGACTTTTGTCCATATCGATAGAAAATCTAGAGAGAGAGATTTAAAGGAAAATAAATCGTCCGCCTTAATTAAGAATGACCACGAGGATCCGGAAATTAATTGCAATAATATAATGAATTAAAGATGAATATTGTTGTAAAATAAATTGTAATAATTAAGCACTATTAATATCAATTATGATATAAAATCTCAAAAGCTAACCTTGAAATTAAATTTATAAATAAAAGAGTTTAGTTGAAATTAGCATATGACATAATATCTTTAATTAACATCTTCTGAGAATCATTTATCCCTCTGTCGTATTTAAACAGTGTGAACAGTTTTCGTGTAAATTTAGTTTAAAACCTCTAATTTCAAGTCACTGAACGATACGAACAGATGGCAGCATTGTAGTCAGAGAGGGAGAGGTTCACCTAGGGAGAGAGACCTGAGTTCGTTGACCTCTTACATCTATATTACGAGGAGAAAGAGGGCTGTGTTAGCGACAATGTTGCCAGATTGTTGAAACTTTCAACTTAATTTTCTAATTAACCGTATATTTAATCACAAAACATAAAATATGTTTCCTATACGCTATTGTCCCTCGCAATCTGCAGAATTATTTCATTTCATTATATTCTTCTTATTATTTTCTGTTACTCCTCAGTGGAGCATAGGACGGCACCTAAGTATATAATCTAAAGTATTAACTGCTCTGGATATGAATTATAAACCAAATATTCAATTGTAGCGGCCATGAGATGATTACTAACACATTTCACGGTATTACCTTATCATTTTTATCTTACCTACTATTAGGATTTCTACATGAAGTTATATATCAACTGAGAATTAATCACTAACTAGTATTCAAATCACATTTAAAAGAACTATCAATACGATAAATTAAAGCAAGTAAGTTTCAAATATTTATATACAATTTCATCTATGTAACCAATGTAATGAAAATAAACAGAAGATTAAAAAAATCTTAAAAATCGACTTTCCAGCCAAAGCAAACTGTGTACGCATCATTTACAACTTAGTTAAAACTTACAAATAGCTTTGAAGGAACTCGCAGGTTCCCTATCCTGTGCAAGATTAATCCAGTCTCTATCATTATATTCCACCTCCCTCAAATCCATTTTAATATTATCCTCCCATCTACGTCTCGTCCTCCCCAAAGGTCTTTTTCCCTCCGGCCTCCCAACTAACACTCTATATGCATTTCTGGATTCGCCCATACGTGCCCTGTCCATCTCAAACGTCTAGATTTAATGTTCCTAATTATGTCAGATGAAGAATACAATGCATGCAGTTCCGCGTTGCGTAACTTTCTCCATTCTCCTGTAACTTCATCCCTCTTAGCCCCAAATATTTTCTTAAGAACCTTAGTCTCAAACACCCTTAATCTCTGTTCCTCTCTCAAAGTAACAGTCCAAGTTTCACAACCATACAGTACAACTGGTAATAATACTGTTTTATAAATTCTAACTTTCAGATTTTTTGACAGCAGACTAGATGACAAAAGCTTCTCAATCGAATAATAACAGGCATTTTCCATATTTATTCTGTGTTTAATTTCCTTCCGAGTGTCATTTATCTTTGTTACTGTTGTTCTAAGATATTTGAATTTTTCCACCTCTTTGAAAGACAAATCTCCAATTTTTATATTTCAATTTCGTAAAATATTCTAGTCACGGGACATAATCATATACTTTGTCTTTTCGGAGTTTACTTCCAAGCCTATCACTTTACTTGCTTCAAGTAAAATTTCCGTGTTTTCCCTAAGCGTTTCTGTATTTTCTCCTAACATATTCACGTCATCCGCATAGACGAGAAGCTGATGTAACCCGTTCAGTTCTAAACCATCTCTGTTATCCTGAAATTTCCTAATGGCATATTCTAGAGGGAAGTTAAAAAGTAAAGGTGATAGTGCATCTCCTTGTTTTAGCCTGCAGTGAATTGGAAAAACATCAGACAGAAACTGGCCTATACGGACTCTGCTGTAAGTTTCATTGAGACACATTTTAATTAATGGAACTAGTTTCTTGGGAATACCAAATTCAATAAGAATTTTATATAAAACTTCTCTCTTAACCGAATTTACGACTTAACATAATATAATACATTAATACACAAAAGCTTTGGTTTAACAAGTTAATATGTTCTCATAGCCTATGCTATGTATAGTGAATATGTTGCATCCACTTGTTTAATCGAAGAGTAGAAATGGAGAGTCAACCGCTTGGCAGAATGTGCGTTTTGGGTGTATTATGCAAGATGCGCGCTCAAAATTCTGCAGAACTTCTCCAAATACCTGCCTATAGTTTATGGAGTCTGTGCTTGCCAAAAAACGTGGACCGTTTAGTAAAGCATTTCTTACAATTTTTCAACACTTGTGTTAAGACACTTTATAACGCCAAAAACTGGTTCGATTACAGAGCCCGAATATAGAGTGTGTGGCTCACTTTGGTACATTGTAGCAAATATCTGGGCAACATCTTTAAATAGTTCACGAGAGCCTCCAGCAACACGTCTTCATTATATCAGTAAGGAGACCATATACAGGGACATCATTTTATATTTACTTCAATTTTTATTGCACCTGAGTTTTTGAATGTACTTCACTCCCACTCCTCTACTAGTAAACTCCCAACCGTCCTCCACCAAGGCCGCGTATGCAGTCAAAATCAGTAAACGGTACTGAGTTAATGAGTATAATACGTTCCAGAAATATGTACGCGTTTTCCAGTGACGCAAGAGCACAGGTACTGTCGCCCGTTTGCCTACGTCGCATTCCGGTTTCACCCATCCGTTTCTGCTCACCCCTCTGTAAAGACTAGTGGCTGGGCTGTCTTAGCTCTTGTCTGAGAAAATTAATTTCTATTAAGAATTTTACGTCTACGTAATATTATACAACTGTTTAAAATAACTTAAATAAAAGGGTCTCGTTAATTAATTGTCACGTGATTTCCCTCCATTCTACGAACCTAAGACAAAACCACTTGGACGGAGAGTAGATAGCATGTCTGAGAAGTGAAGATCCAATTTACAGTACGTAAGTTAGGCCTACTCCTTTATAGAGTACGTAGAGAATTATTTCAACATGAGTTGCTAGTACGAAGGACAAAACTGGTAATTGGAATTAGGTACAATAGTCTATAGTGCGATAATATGCAAAAAAGAATTGAAGCCTGTATCGAAATGAACGGCCACCATTTTCAAATTTGTATTTAAATATCCATATTATGATTATTTTTCAATTTAAATTCATTCTCTATATTGTAGGCTAATGTGCTGTAGACAGTATAATGTACACTGCATAATGAATACGTCCGAATGGATAGCTCAGTTCGTGAGTAAAAACACTTATTGTTAATACAGTACTGTATTTTGATTAAAAAAACCTAATGAAAATTATCAAACTCAAAATCGCGATATTTCCTAGTTTATGTAAATGGATGAACTACTTTTCTTCCCTCCTGTACCTAGTAAAGTGATTTGTTTGTATATTACGCCAGTATCATCGAACTCCAGTCGTGGAAGGGGGTAGCAAACTGTGTTTCTGGTTCTAGACCGTTAATCCAAAAGTATAGCCAGGTTAATATTAGAAATGTTAGTAAAAATAAAATGATGTCTCTGTACATCCGCTATGGTTTATTCGTCATTAAAAGCTTAAATAAATTAAACAATTTTGCAATTTGTTAACCGGCAACACCGTTTAAAAGACTAGTATACTCGAACTGTGGTAGTATTAGCAGGGTTTCCAGATTTAATTTTGATCCAGCGTTTGTTCATGATTTAGAGAACGGCATTATTGATAATTCAGAATGTGAAGTCTCCAGAATCAACTACCAGGGAATATTGTTACAGATAATAAAGTGAAATATTTAGTCTAATTCTCAGTCAGTATATAATTGTAATATTTATTGAGGAAGTCACCATCGATAACAAAAATATTACCTTATTTCTTTTTACACTACACAAACGTTAGTTCAACTATCCCCGTCACAAAACCTTAATATTCATAGTATACACGGTGAACAGTAACTAATGTCATTAATTTCAGGGGGTTATTGTTTGAGATATTTCAAACAAAAAAGGTTAATACAATTTTGCTTGTTTTTGTTTCTTTTTCGAGATAAAAATGGTTTCATATGAAACATTTCAATGTGTGTTTTGGGAAAGTCATTGACTTAATTCCCAATCTGATCAGTCCATTTAAGAGAGCAGTGTATTATGATAATAAATTATTGTAAGAATTTCAGCTTTGTCCTTTAAATGTGTACAAAGTTTATCCGAACAAATGTAACTTTGCGCTCTACAAAGAAATATTTAAATGTTACATTTGCCCAGTCGATTTAAGAGAGCAGTAAATTATGATAATAAACGATTGAAATAATTTTAGTTTTGTCCTTTAAATGTGCAGAAATTTCATCCGGAAAAATGTAACTTTTCGTTCTGCAAAGGAATTTTTTAATGTTACATTTGTTCGGATCAAATTTCTGCATATTTAAAGGACAAAACTAAAATTCTTTCAATCATTTATTATCATAATACATTGCTCTCTTAAATTGACTGAGCATATTGGAAATTTAAATAATGGCTTTCCCAAGACACGCTATGAAATGTTTAATATAAAACAATTTTGATCTCGAAAAGAAACACGAACGAACAAAATTTCATTAACATTTTTTGTTTGAAAGATCTCAAAGAATAACCCCTTACTGGTTAGCGATGTATTCATTGGAGAGAGGGAAAGGAACTGGCCACTCTAACCCATTGTCTCATGGCCTAGTTGCCTCGTGAGTGATGTCTTGCTTATCACTTGCAGGGTCCAGACCTGTCTTCGTACAGTTGACTAAACAACAAGTTGACACAGAGATTTATGTGATATTTGATTAATATCTCAGACTTGAATAGTCACTGATGCTTTATAGTACATTTGATACACCTTTACAAGGTACAATGGCTGCTTTAAAGCTCAGAAATATTAAAAAGAAAAACTTAAAAAAACAATTGCTTTTCCATTAGAAACTGCCTGCAATTCTACAGCAATTATATCACTCTACACCAGTTAAGGAGAGTCTGTACTTCCATATCTTACAATGGGTACAATTTTGGGTACACTTTTGTCAGAAATTATAAAAGATAAAAATGTAGAAAAAATAGGGCATATGTAACATACCTTTATGTACACAAACGGTTAAATAAATTTAAAATTCCACTGAGCGGTTGGAAAAAAAATCATTGATAATATTTTTTGCATTACGAATGAATGTAAATTATTTTTTATTTTTGCTGAAGATAGAAATAAACTTAATTTTTTAACCTATGTGTAAAATACCATCGCATTGATATTATATATTAATTTCAGTCTTCTGGGTAAAATACGTTCTGAAAAAAGTGCACCAATAAAAAAAAAAATAAGAAAGTACAGAAAAATAATGCCAAAGTTTCTATATCTTGTAATGTTAAATTCCTCAAATTTGGGTGTACTTTTCTCAGAAGTGAAAAAAAGATACAAATGTAGAAAAAATAGGGCATATGTATATGTAATATACTTTTATGTATAAAAACGGCTAAATAAATTTAAAATTCCACTGAGCGGTTGGCAAGAAAAAGATTTGAATTGATAACATTTTTTGCATTAAGAATTACTACAATATTTTTACTGAAGATAGGGCTAAAAGCTGACAATTAGAAGAAATAATGGTAATATGCGTTACAAGAGCGGCATGTTGAAGTTTTCATGTTCGAGGAAAAGTTTGAAAAAGCGAAACGTAGTTGAGCTTTTTTAATTTCCGAGAATTGAAAGAAAACATACCGCTCGTGTATCGTACACTATTTTGTGCGAAGATCGTTCATTACGTACCTCAAAGAGGAATTTCTAATTAGTTGCAATGAAATCTCCATCTTGGTTTCTGTTCAATGACGGCAAATTTGCAAAACAAAAATATCTATCTTCAACATTGTTGCTTTAAAATGTTTTCTGTGTTTACTATACTCCAGCAGGCGTGATATACGTCTGTCTTTTTTTCCCCCAGTCTATAAATGCGAACTTAAAACAAACGATAAGGTTATGTAATGATTTATTTTTCATTTTAATATTTAACAATATTATTTATATAACATATTGCAGTAATAACATGATGAGTCTGGAATCTTGTTGATTTTTTCACGGCTTCCTTAATGTTACTTGCATCACGAATGCAGTAACTTTAGTAATTAAGAGTGCAATTTAGGTGAAATTGCAGTGGTAAGTTTCCAATTTATAATTATTACTATAGTGAACGTCTCTAAAAATAATATGTTAAAAGCCTAAAGCACTAAAATCAATATGTCACTTAAGCGGTAAGAAGAGGGAAATTGTTGTGTGTGTTAGGTTGGGAATACTGAATGTGGAATTTTACACTTTCCGCGGATTGGTTTTGTGCGGAAACCAAGCAAATACGCACTATCTCGCACAAAATCATATTATCATTTTACACATATTTAACTGCCGAAAAACGATAAAAACCAAAATTTCATTTCTTGTCAAAATTCGGTTTACAGACTCCCCTTAAGTTCAGCATTATTCGAAAGTTTATTTACTTTCACCTTACTCGACGCTGAATTTGTTTCTATAACCTGCAGGTAAGCTTGAAATATCACTAACTTGACTAACTTATAAACAATTACAATGCTACATGTTATAATTTTCGAGGAATGCAATATAGTTAATAACCACAAAAACTGGATTTTGTTATTGCTTTGATGACCAGCGTAGCACTTATACGCAGTACAAAACTTACATTGCAACGCAAACTTCGTATAGTGTTGGTTCAATGGTCCTTACCTGCTTTCTAATGATTTTATAAAATTTCGAGATAATTTATTTCCCTATTTTTTAACAGAGAAGTCGTGTCTCTTGGGTTCTGTGATATGTGGGAAGGGTAGATTTTTACCAATTACTTACACCTTACTAAAATGCTTACCAATCTTAGAAACGTGCGTCCGAGCATGCGCGGTTCGCTGGCATAGTACTTCACGCCTTCGATGAGGACACTGCAACAAATTATTTATGAATTAATCATCAGAATCTGTATATTCTTTTACAAGAATTGATTTTTTTTATTACGTAATACATTTGACAGAACATATAAAGAAGGTGTACTGTGTAAAGTTTGATTTAATAAATACTGTTTGTTACTTAGCCCAACAAAAAAAAGAATTGTTTAAAAGCAGAAATTAGTTCAAAAGTTAAGATAAAGAAATAATTGTGTAGAATTTTTACACTTGCTTGCTAAAGCGGGTTAGAAATCAAAATAATATCTTCAGACTACTAAAAGTTAGCGAGTGAACCAAGTTTTAGTTCTGTTATCACGGTTGAAAGATCAGACTTCTCCAATTAATCTCATTTGCTAACGTTATATCACGTTAATTGCAAGTATAGAATAAAATTTTTGGAATTTCATTTTAACTAAATAGTGATCGCACGGCAGTTGAGTTTGTCCAAACCTTGGTTCGGCTACGTGAAGAAATTCAAATGTGTTGATAAACTTATAACACTAACCTATGACGGGCTGGCCATGATGGCTGCCGAAAATAGCAGTCTGGAATCTATCATTAGAAGGAAATTGAAATAGGCTATATTTTGTTCACAGTTAAGCTCACAAGCTTAATTTAGTTTTGCAACCGTCAAAATATCATGCGAAAGAGTTTTAAACTATTTTTAAACAGTGGCGGGATTGTCTGCATTTTTCAAATTAATCTAAATGCTCTGAAAGTTGAGATAAATAGTGATTTCCAGCAGCGTCAGCCCGATATGTAACAACAAAAGTAGAAAGATTATTATTGTTTTTCGCGTGGGGACGTGGAGGATGGTAAAATGAGAGATTGTGTCTGGGACTCTTTTAAGCTTTGACTTAAGATTTTTTTCTTTGTTATTTTCATTTGAGTTTCCAAAATCCGCTTATTTGATATTTTGAAGGGAGTTCCTTGTTATCGCATGAAAAATAATGGTAAAACTAGCCCGTCTTCAAGTACCTAGTCATAAATTATAATATTATTTATCAGAGCTCTTTCATTTTTTAGTGATGTGTGTATACACTTGAAGCTTTAAAATACAAAAAGAATGGTTATCCTAAAGTAAATCTTTCATCTTAAAATAATTTTTGAATTTAAACATAAAAACTCGCGACAGCAAAAATGAATGATCGCGACAAAAGAACTGAAAATAAGATATTCCAGCAAGCAGTATACCTCGACAAAGTCCAGATTCATGCGGGTTGTCATTAATTTCGTATGTCGTAGTCCATTTGGTAGCCTGTATCATTATCTGAATCCAACGTTCTTCCAGGTTGTGATATTTTTATGGTAGTGTCGCTAAAAGTAACATATTCAAAATATTTAAATAAATTAATAAATTGTGTTAAAATTCTACGCTGACTGTTCTTTACAAGTGTCTTCTTATTATGTCCATTACTTATTCCGGTTGAAACAAAACAAATTTATTTCAGGGATTAGCGGTAACTTACGTATTAAGAAATAATATGAAAAGAACAAATGACTTCGGTAAAACACTAACTTATACAAAGAAAAGCGCGACTACAAGAAACGTTGGAAAGCCGAAAGAAAATAAATAATTAATATAACAGATTGGCTGCACATGTTTAAGGTAAAATTATCACACGAAAACTGAAATTCGTAATATTCACGTGTCCATGTCAGTGGACGTTCTACACACCCCTGATTCCGCCTGCGAAACCATTAAATATTTCCCAGATGTCTAGAGTGACATTCGATCTGCCTAAACAAAAATGAACGACTTAAATCAGACACCTTGTATATTCATGTCCTGAATTTCGAAATAAACCAATCTTAGAGTTTCAGCAAGAGTTGCATGCCATTGGACTTTCAGAAGGTCTGCCATAAGTAAAAGAACATACTGAACTAATCTTGGCAATCCCTTGAAGTCAGCAGAACGATCATTTTCAGTCTCTCCGGAAAATACACACATATGTAAGGTACCTCGAACTCAAAACAAACTATTAGCAGAAAAAAATAAAATAAAATCTCTAAAAACTTCATTCGAAAACTCTGTCATCGACATGTTCTAAGAGACAAATAGGCGAACTGAACCTAGGTGTAAGCAGGCGTAATGATTTCTCTGAACTTCCTCCCAGAACATGTGACTGAACTCCTCTGTCACCGTGGAATGTATTAGAACGCGATAATATACAAATCACCAACACCACGCCCCTACATGTTTTGTTGGAGAATGTAGGCCGACGGCCCGTTTCTTTCAGGTCTTGTCCCGACATTTTTCTTAGCGCTTAGGAAAGACTCTGAAAACCACAAGCAAGAAAGTGTTTCAGTTTAGGAGACAAGCCAATTGGCTGTATTGGTTGACTATAATAAATGTGCTCCCGCTTTTGGCCCTATATTTGGGGGGCAGGGTGGATAACGCTGGTCAGTACGGTAGGGTATGGAAAGTGCTGGCAAGAAAGCAGATTGGGGATGAGAATGATTGCTACTTCGGTATAAAAATATAGTCGCGCTTGAAGTCGGGCCTGCTAGTTGGCCGAAGAATTAAAAAAATCTCATATAACTTATAAAGATTTCAAAGTTTTAGGCATTAAAAAGAATTAGGTACAAATATTATTAACATATTACCACAAAACTGAAACTAACTACTGGACAAATTATCACATTTACTGTATTTTACAAGAAGATACGATATTTCTCTCCCACTAATTGAATCTAAGTGTAATACCGAATTAGGATTGAGGCATAGGCCTAGCTCTTATTTCGGCCCAGCCTATACTGTTATTTTACTAATAATCATCCTCATCTAAAATTAATGAGTGATTTTGGTTTCGAAAAGGAAGCGTACAAATTATTTTTGCAAACTTTTATACGATATTAAAAAAACTCTAAAGAATATTTCCAACATTTTCGTATTATAATTAATCTTATTTCAGTTTGCAATGTACGCTGTATTATAGCCTACATATATTAACTGTCATAAATTTATATATATATATATATATATATATATATATATATATATATATACAGGGACATCATTTTATTTTTACTAACATTTTTAATATTAACCTGGCTATACCTTTCTATTAACGATTGAAACAGGAAACACAGTGTTTGCTACCCCTTCCACGACTGGAGTTCGATGATACTGGCGTAAAATACAAATCACTTTACTAGGTATAGGAGGGAAGAAAAGTAGTTCATCCATTTACGTAAACTAGGAAATATCGCAATTTTGAGTTTGATAATTTTCATTAGGTTTTTGTTTAATCAAAATACAGTACTGTATTAACACTTAGTGTTTTTACACACGAATTCAGCTATCCATTCGAAAGTATTAATTATGCAGTGTACTGTATATTGTACTGTTACAGCACATTAGCGTACAATATAGAGAATGAAGTTAAATTGAAAAATAATCATAATATGGATATTTAAACACATTTTAGAAAATGGTGGCCGTTCATTTCGATACAGGCTTCAGTTCTTTTGTGCATATTATCGCACTATAGACTATTGTACCTAATTCCAATTACCAGTTTCGTCCTTCGTACGAGTAACTCATGTTGAAATAATTCTGTACCTACTCTAGAAAAGAGTATCTTACGTACTGTAAATTCAATCTTCACTTCTGCCCGATCCGCAAAGATAAAATCACTCAGAAATGCTATCTACTGTCCGTCCAAGTGGTTTTGTCGCAGGGTTGTAGAAAGGGGGGGATCACGTGACAGTTAATTACTTAAGGAGGCCCTTTTATTTAAGTTATTTTAAACACTTGTATAATATTACGTAGACGTCCAATTCCTAATAGAAATTAATGTTTTCAGAAAAGAGCTAAGATAGCCCAGCTACTAGACTTAACAGAGGGGCGAACAGAAGCAGGTGGGGGAAACCGGGATGCGACATAGGGAAACGGACGACAGTACCCGTACGAAAATATGATTCAATATTGAAAGCTCTTTCGTCACTGGAAAACGCGAACATATTTCTGAAACGTACTATACTCAGTAACTCAGTACTGCTTACGCGCCCTCGGCTCTATGTCATGAAGGGTTGGAAGTTTACTAGTAGAAGGGGTGGGAGTGAAGTACATTCAAAAACTCGGGCACAATAAAAATTGAAGTAAAAATAAAATGATGTCCCTGTATATATATATATATATATATATATATATATATATATATATATATATATATCTACGATCTAGTCCTTAATACTCGACATAATACAGACAATTACTCATTAATAGCCAATATACAAATTAATATTCCATACTGTAGATTACATAAAACTAGTACAAATTTTTCTGTCATGGGGATGAAGTTATATAATAAGCTTCCCAGTCAATATTATAAGTTACCAACCAATAGTTTCAAAGCTAGTTTTTATAATTGGCTTTTAATTAATCCTTTCTACTCTGTAGATAAGTTTCATAACATAAATTCATATGAAATTGTTTTTTTGATAAATAAAGTTATTTACATTAGTTACAATTATTACATAAGAGTGAAGTGTTTTAATTAATTTTAGAGTTTCAAAATGTTTTGTGTTTCATTCTAATTAAACTTTACTGTTTTCAATTATATGTGTATTTTCAAATGTATGTTTTTCCCCCCCCCCCCTTCTATATTGTGACGAAGCCTATCACTGTATGTTTAATGGCTTAATAAATTGAATTGAAATTGAATACTTGTATATTATCTTAATGTACTTAATGTAGGCCTATATAACTTTACAGTTGTGTTTCCAAGAACACTTCCGAGCACAAAGTTTGGCTTTTTCGGGAGTGAGCTAAATTTTGTGAGAAAGAGCTCAAGAAGTTTTTATGTTAATATATTACTAAGTGCGCAAGAACTGAATTTCTAATCATAGACTATACACAATCTGATGTAATGTAAAAACTAATTTATGCTTTATGAAAGCATAGGTATACTGTCGTCAAAATGTTTAGCACTCACGTGTTATGGAACTCTGCGATCTGCTTGAAGTTTCCAAATATGATATCCTTATTGTCACGGACCACACGAGGAACGGAACTACTGTCCAATGGCTTGAGGTAACGCTCCACCACCTGCTGGAGATCACGCCCAAACTCCTCCTCTGTCTCCACCAGTTCACGAACTGCAGCTCTGCAAAGAATATCAGAAAGATAAGTAACCACTTACAGAGAACAAACTACATACTGCTAAAAAAAAGAACTATCAGGCTATATATATGTGCACGACAGTCCTTTGCAAGTCAAATCATATCGATATGGCGACTACATGAGGCAGAAGAAGCATCACATATCGAGGTGCCCACCTGTTAGGTTGGTTGGAAATAGGCGAAACACTTCGAACTGTGTTTCGAGCATATTCGAGGTCACTGCCACGAGTCATACTAGCTAATAAGTGGTTATGTATGCAGTTCAGTTGTTGAGTGTGGTGCTAGTTTGACATATTTATTTCTCTGTGCTTGGTTCATTGTGTAATATGGTGAGAATTTTATATAGTCTAGAAAATTTCAAATTTCAGATCCATCGGAAGATGCTATAACATGCTCAAGTACAAATGTATATAATAATACAGAATAATACATCAGACTAAAGAATATAATTACAACAATAGAAATATAAATAAAGTAATAGGCCTACAATCCATACAAAAAGAGGATACAATAACATTAACAAAATTTGAGGACCGAATGAGCAGCGCTCGTGTTCGGTCGCAGTTCAGATATAGATATATTATTAATATAAGAGGAATATAGAAAATAAAATAAGAACTAAAATTAAAATTACAGCTACAATGAATTATATAATATATTATTAATATAAGAGGAATATTGAAAATATAATAAAACAAAATAGCATCTAAAATTAAAATTACAGCTACAATGAAATTATATAATATAATATTAACATAGAGAAGAATAATATCGTACGTGAATAAAGTAGGACAATTTATGAAAAATATATATTCCGAAATTATAGAATACAAATATAATATTGGCTGATTACTTCATACACATATGCTATAAATTTATTTAATCATATTGAACACATCAACACGTTTTCATGAAGACATTAACACGTTAATATGAATATATTAACATGAATAGTCCATGAAGACATTAACACTTTAACATGAATATTAGTCTCCTACAGCTATGAGAAAAAAAAACACATTCTTACAAAGCCTACAAGAGGAAATTTCGTCGTAATTATATCTGTATACACGTTCAATTGTCACATACAATTTTTTAGTTAGCGAAAAAAGTGAGAACACATGGTAATTCCTATGACTTATATATGGACTACGCTAAAGCAAAAAGTATATGCAAATGATTCATGCAATCTGGAGGACATAAAGGAAAACTTTCGTCAAAAAATATTTTCAATACAGCAAAATGAATTTCACGCAGTTTCCTGCAGTCTATTCAACAGCATTGATGCCCCATATTTAAGAGCAGAGTGAACATTTCGACTGTCTCATGTAATGGTGAGTGTCATTTGATTATTTATAATAAGTTATACATTAAAGAAGCACGTCAATGAAGTTATTAAGACACTAACATCTGATCGGCGGAGAGTTCTTTTGACGGCAAAATAATGTCCGATCAACCTGACTGGCGGACATTCGCTAGTTGAATATGAATTGATATGCATTATTTCTTAAATTTTCTTTACGAAAAGTTAGCGTGAGTTATAACTAAAAATGAAATAATGTACTATTGTATTGTATGGAAAAATAACTAAGGAAGAGACTTGTGAAGTGCTTTGTGTGGAATTGTATGGATCAGAAACATGGACATTATGACGAAGTGAAGAGTAACGACTGGAAGTATTTGAAATGTATAGGCCTATATGGAGAAGAATGGAGCGTGTGAAGTGGACAGACAAAATAAGAAACGAAGCTGTGTTGAAAAGAGTGAGTGAAGAAAGAATGATACTGAAACTGATCAGGAAGAGAAAAAGGAATTCACTGGGTCATTGACTGAGATGAAACTGCCTACTGAAGGATGCAATTGAAGGAATTGTGAACGGGGAAGAATTCGGGGCAGAAGAAGATATCAGATGATAGACGACATTAAGATATATGGATCATATGCGGAGACTAAGAGGAAGGCAGAAAATAGAAAAGATTGGAGAAAGCTGGGTTTGCAGTGAAAGACCTGTCCTTGGGCAGAACACTATGAATGAAATGAATTAATATTATATTTATATACAATAGGCTATACATATGATAAATATATTTATGGAACAAGTTGTTCAATGTGTCTTTAAAATTTGAGAGACTGTACATTGCAGGTGAAGTGATTGTGCAATAACATGGAAATGTTGGATTGAAAATAGCTTGAGATGTGACAGTACTCTGATCGGTCCCTTTGCTGATCATACTTGCATCAGAATTACTGGCTCACTTTCGTCTTCATTAACATTCCGCGAAGGCAAGAGTTTAACTCTGAGCTTCGTCATGCCAGCCTGTCAGTGTCGCATACCTAGAACAAATTATGATGCAAGCGTAGCATGCAATACAAAATCTGCAACTTGTGAAGCTGATTCTGCATTTATAAAGAGTGAACTGAGATTTCTCCGACATTTTTCAGCTATTTCCGTCCAACATGTCAGGGTCGCATATTTTATTGGTAATATGGTCCAAATTATGAAAGCTGCAAGTATCTGCGAAACAGGAGCAATCATAGCTTAACATAAGTTTCGAAACTCTAAAATCTTCTCAGTACAATCATCACGAAAAAGTCTCAAGACTTCTGCAATGAAGAATTCTATTATGGTACTTATTAATAAGTACCATAATAGAATTCAAGTAACAAGTCTGGTTTATTTATGGGAGGATTATAAGCACTAAACAAATTGAAGGGTTTTTTATGTTCCCAAACATTTAACTTGATCATTTCAATTTTATCTTCGGATTCCATTTTCGTAAGACCAACAGCATGCTGTATCGAACATTCTTGCTCGGACAGGATGGTTTTGTCTTGGACTGTTCGATGTGACGGTGATTACATGCGTTGTTATGAGGCTGCAGCATACTGCATCGGACATTCTGTCTCGAACAGGACGGTTTTGTCTCAGACCGGTCGATGTAACTGTGATCACAAGCATTGTTATGAGGCTGCAGCATACTGTATCGGACATTCTGTCTCGGACAGGATGGTTTTGTCTCGGACCGGTCGATGTGACGGTGATTACATTCGTTGTTATGAGGCTGCAGCATACTGCATCGGACATTCTGTCTCGGACAGGACGGTTTTGTCTCAGACCGGTCGATGTAACTGTGATCACAAGCATTGTTATGAGGCTGCAGCATACTGCATCGGACATTCTGTCTCGGACAGGACGGTTTTGTCTCAGACCGGTCGATGTAACTGTGATCACAAGCATTGTTATGAGGCTGCAGCATACTGCATCGGACATTCTGTCTCGGACAGGATGGTTTTGTCTCAGACCGGTCGATGTAACTGTGATCACAAGCATTGTTATGAGGCTGCAGCATACTGTACCGGACATTCTGTCTCGGACAGAATGGTTTTGTCTCGGACCGGTCGATGTGACGGTGATTACATGCGTTGTTATGAGGCTGCAGCATGCTGTATCGAACATTTTGTCTCGGACAGGACGGTTTTGTCTCAGACCAGTCGATGTGACGGTGATTACAAGCATTGTTATGAGGCTGCAGCATACTGCATCGGACATTCTGTCTCGGACAGGACGGTTTTGTCTCAGACTGATCGATGTGACTGTGATTACACGCATTCTTATGAGGCTGCAACATACTACAGCAGACATGTCTCAGACCGTTCGATGTGACGGTGATTACAAGCATTGTTATGAGACTGCAGCGTACTGCATCGGACGAATGTACGGGGGACGAATTTCCGATGGAAAGGGTTTTCTCATCTGTAAACAATATGAAAGTACACACAAGGAACAAACTTACCAGCTCAACAGTAATTTCAGGCCTATTGAAAAGTAGGGAAATAATAGAAGTGGATCTTTGTCACTGGTTTTATTATAAAAATGGCATGAAATAAAAAAATCTGATAGCAAGTGCATTCTTATCTGTAAACAATATGAAAGTACACACAAGGAACAAACTTACCAGCTCAACAGTAATTTCAGGCCTATTGAAAAGTAGGGAAATAATAGAAGTGGATCTTTGTCACTGGTTTTATTATAAAAATGGCATGAAATAAAAAAATCTGATAGCAAGTGCATTCTCATCTGTAAACAATATGAAAGTACACACAAGGAACAAACTTACCAGCTCAACAGTAATTTCAGGCCTATTGAAAAGTAGGGAAATAATAGAAGTGGATCTTTGTCACTGGTTTTATTATAAAAATGGCATGAAATAAAAAAAATCTGATAGCAAGTGCATTCTGTTTCTTGCAAAATGTTCTGAGTTTTTTTCGTATACTACATAAATCTATTGTTGAAAAAATACTGTAATTAGCGCAAAATTAGAAATAGTGAACAAATTAATATTCCACATTGCAGATCACACAAGAGCAACACAAACTTTTCAATTATGGGGATGAAATTATATAATAAGCTCCCCAGTCAGTACTCTAAATTACCAATCAATAGCTTCAAAACTAGATTTTACAATTATTGGTTATTAAATAATCCTTTTTATTCCGTTGGTGAATTTTTCAACATAAACTTGTATGAAATGTTTTTTTTAATAAATGCATTTAATTGCAATTAGTTACAATTAATACATTAAGGGTGAACTGTTTTCTTTAATTTAAAAGTTTCAAATTATTTCATGTTTTCATTGTATTATTTAAATTTTACTGTTTCTTTCTTTTAGTGTTTTTTGAAATGTATTATATGTTTTTCGTGTATTCTGACGAAGCCTAAAACTGTATGTTTAATGGCCAAAATAAGTTGAATTGAATTGCAATAATTGATTTTTTTCGTTAATAATATATTTTTGCAGTTTTAGGGAAATTTAGTCCTTTCTAGGGAGAAAACAAACAATGGCTTGGGAAATTTCAGCGCATGGGGTTGGTGGCGCTGCTACAGTTCCTTCTCCAATGGCGTATTGTTTTACAAGAAGCCTTTGTCGATGATCTCTGGTATCTAAAAGTAGCGGTGGTGAATTAATTTATGTAAGATTGACGGCTGCATATCACGTAGAAATCGCGTATTCCGTTAAGAGCGACAACTGGTCACACATACTGAGAAGTAGGTTAAAATTGTGTGGAATGGAAATGGTGGTCGATACCCCATCCGGAATCGCGTATTGGCAGTGCCACGGACGAGTGTGGCAACCCTGCGGCACTTGGCACTCTGGATGCCAATTAACAGATAACTGAACCGAACAATGCCATCAATTCAGGTTATAATAGGACTGAGGCCCGCTGAGCGTTATGACGTTGATTCAGTCACGTCAGGCCTCAATGCCAGGGTTGCCAATAGTTTGGTTCATTGTGCTATGAACAACATAATAATAATTTTGTGATAGAGATCAGAATTACTCTTTCAAATCATTAGCTGCATATCCAAGTTCAGCACTTGACAATTTCCGCATTCTCTTTTCTCGTTAGAATAGAATCGCATAGCGCGAGCGTTTCCGACCAAACGGTCCGAGGTTCGATTCCCGACGTGGGCAATGGAAGAAATTTTCTTCCGTCCACGAGACTGGGTGTTTGTCCATTATCTTGTGACTGTTCTGTGATGTCCCTGTGGTGACCCTGTGCCATGCTAATCCCATGACCAGTGTGGCCTGAATTTGAGAGATATGCCTAGTGCAGCAATGGGGAAAAGTAGCACAGTGTGTTCCCTTCCCCTCAATCATACTTGAACCCCTCCTACTGCTAGCTAGCAGACTACTCATTCTTATACCTGTGTCCGTCCAAATCGCGACCACTCTGTCACAACAAGTCTGCGAGTATCAATGGTGGAATCATGTCCCACGGCAAAGTAAAAAGATACATTTACAAACACGAATGGGAATATAAGTACTTTTGTGTTTCTCGAAATAACAAAGCATTGTGTTTGTTGTGCAATAAGGAAGTATTCTGCTCCTTGTTCAGTGTGTTCCGACATTTTAAATCCCTCCATAAACAGAATTATAGTGAAACGAATTTGGCAGATAAATATTTGATTGATTAAAGTTCTCGTTAACACTTTCTTAAAAACATAAAATTTACTCTGTCACACGTTAAAAGTGTTAAAATTGTTAAAAAGGTATTTACCTTCGACAATAATCATGACTACAATAATATAGAAACAGATATGGAAATTTTACACATCACACCAAAAAGTTCACAGTTAAATATCCTAGAACAATACGAAATATATAAGAATACAATAGCACACCCACAATATATACTTAATACGCAACTACAGTTCAATATGCACACATTGTTTGACGTCATAGTACGTCATAGCATACAGACAACCAACCCCCACCATAGGAGCAACACACCCCCACCCCTACCATCGACAACTGCACATCGCAGAGCCAAAATCAGCAGTGGTTCAAGAGACACTGAAGACGACGACAAATAGCGTCGAAACGGGCCGTCTGTCGAAGGTAAATACCTTTTTAACAATTTTAACACTTTTAACGTGTGACAGAGTAAATTTTATGTAAATATTTGAATTTGTATTTATATCGTGATGACATTGTTATAACAGAAATATTGATATTACAATATCGTGACGGTTTTATGTAGTCGTTTTACAGATTAAACGCTAATTTATGTCCTTCTTTTTAAATAGGGCCATCCCGCAATAAGAGATTGAAAGAATTAAAACATCCATTAAAAACCAAAGACGAGCCAGCTTCAGTCTGTTTAGCAACAAACATATTTCGTGTTAGTTATCTTTTCCCAAAACATATAGCAGAGAAATTTAGGTGTTCTCGGAAGGGAGTAACAATTTCGGCCCAAGGTTTCATAACACGATAATAGCTAAATTCCTAAACATACAATTTGCTTATGCTTCTTATTTAAAAAAGAATCAATTAAAAAAATTGCTGTTAACAGAGAAAATTTAAAGTTCATTTATTGTGATATCTATGTGTTTTCTTCTCCTTTACTTTTTACTCTGTTATTTAATAAAATGTCTTAACATTATGTTGAATGCTCCATGAGCACGAGTATGTAACTTACTCTTTCTTAGGGTGCTAGAGTGTTTTATATTAAAACATCAATATGTATCTTTGTTCTTGCAATGAAGTATTAGGCCTATTATTATTATTATTATTATTATTATTATTATTATTATTATTATATTGTTGTTTATTTTGTAACATTATTTTTTATACATTTGTTAATTATTCGTGCTATCAGTTCATCTGTTGCAAGAAAAGTATTTGCATTCTATTTAGCCTACTTCGTTCATTACTCATTCGATTTGTTTACCGAATGAAGTAACACATTATTATTTTCCCTTTATTTATGTAAATATATTTTAATTACTAAAATGTAAACGCTTGTTTCGTTCTATTAACATTTACCAGCACCACATTTAGTTTAGGTCAGGAGTAGACCCTATAACAACACAACTATTACATCGCGTTTCTACTGGGATACGCCACTGCGCAGCTTTGGACTCGTCTTGTAAACAATCAAATCCGGAAACGACGAAATACGCCTGACCCACAGTCTAGTACATACAGTCGCGAAGCTCAATAGGTAGTAAATATGCAAACATTAGGTAGTTGCTCACCACTAGGATCGCTAATATCGCCTCATTACAGGCAATGCAAAATAGTACCGTCACAGTCTACTGTTTCTAGCACCCTCAAAACTCGAGCTTCGTGACTGTATATAGTAGACTGTGGCCTGACCTTGCTGTTTTAGATGTGGAGTGAGTAAGTTGCTGATTATGTTCATTCCACCCCTTTTTCCCAACGCTGGTCTAGTGTGTGATTCAGTGATGCTCCCTCTCCTACGCGCAGTCTTGTGTAAGATTGAAAAGGAGGAATATTAAGCCGACTAAGAAAGAAAGAAAGAAAGAAACAAACAAACAAACAAACAAACAAACAAACAAAGGAAGGAGAGAGAAATTTATTATTTTATAACATTATTTAATTAAAAATAAAAATAAACGGAAAAATATTATGCCGGACTATATTCTCTATTATGGTAGACGCCAATCATGAGACATTACAACACGTGCATTTGTTGACAGCAGGTTTCACGCTTGAATTGTATTTACAATAGAGTGGATTTATATTTCTCTCATTGAAATGTGTCTCGTAGAGGTTGTGTGGGATAGTTGTTGAGAGTGTACGCTATCTGACAAGAAGCTGGCAAGCCAAGAGCTCCTCCACTATGTCCTACTCCTTGATCATATGGATAAACAGAGCAGCTGACAAATTGCATCATGTCGGATATGCAATAAAAGTCCTCAAATAAAATTTGGCTCATGCGCTGAAATGTGATATGCTACATGCGATACAGTCAGGAGTTCACCAAGAATCATTCATAAACACTTCACACATGAGAATAAACATTTGTTCTCGGTACAACTTCAATTAGGAACTGGGCGGCATTAATCTCAAAACTTCGAAAAGATGTTCAATATTATCCAGAAATCTTGTCACTTTTACTTTATGACATGGCGCACCGAAATCCAAATGGATAAACCATTACTTTATTCGGAGCAGTATACTCGATAGCTCAGTCGGTTAAGGCACTTTCCTGCCGATTCGGAGTTGCGCTCGGGAACCAGTTCAATTCCCGTTTGGGGTTTTTCCGAGGTTTTCCTCAACCGTAAGGAGAATGTCAGGTAATCTATGGCGAATCCTGTATCTTACGCACCCCTGTTGAGGACATTAGTAAGAACAGAACAGCAAAAATCGATGTGTTTGTTTTGACTCACTCTCTACGTTGTCTTGAGACGTCCGGACTGGCGCTGCCGTTCGTCATCTCCCTGAACTCTGCCCGCTCCAGCACCTCGGCAGGCACCCACCCCTGCAGATTAGGATCGTCGAACGCTCGCACAAGCCATCTGAAACACAACAGACATCTTTTATATGAACCGTTCAGAGCAGAAGTGGTGTAAGTCAAATATGGGTAATGAGGGTTGAAGTACACATTCTGTAAAATACAGCGCAAAGTAGCAATTAATATTCGATTTATTTAAACTATTAATAGTCAATGGATAGCACGAAGGACATACACCACTTCTGCTCTGAACGGCTCATATGTCTATATCTTTTTTATAGGGGAGAAAGTGATTGTAAACTGCTTAAGATTGCAAGATCATGTCCTTAATAATTATTTAGGTTGCACTCAATAGAAATGTTATGAGGCTTATACCCAGAGCAAGTCATGCTATGGAATTTATCTTTCTCTAATTCTTCGCCCTCATCCTGTTTTGAACCAGCGAATTTCGAATCCAACGGTCACTCGTGGTAACCGTAAGACCACCGAATACGAACTTTCAACAAAGGAGCTCCTGAACTTGCTCTTTATCCATTGCATACTTCGAAGAAATGGAGACCATATATTTCTGCTGCTTTGTACTATGCCAGAATTATTTATTTATTTTATTTTGCTAATAATTGTAACATAAAATATAATATATACAGAAAAACTTTAGCTCGCCCCTGAAAGAGTAGAACTCGTGCTCAGGGGCGGATTCCAGAATTGAAATTAATAATTATACAATACAATTTTCTTATGTCTACTATGCAATTATAGTACGAGTATAAATTTAAATTTACAATTTTTAAATTTTTATAAAATCCATACGTAACTTTTTTAATTTAATACTAGAACTATTAGAATTGACAAGATTAGGATATTTAAATATAAATTTGTTATATATTCTTGGGCATCAATTACTACTATGATTAAATACTGTATCATTTTTGTTCAAACAATCTTAAAGAATTCATACCTTTTGTTTCATAACTATGAGAATACAATTCAAAATTATTTCGATTTTTATGTATGAATTTTATTAATACAATATAATAAATTTGTCGTATGTTAAGAACATTAAAGTCTAAAAACAATTTTTGAGATGGAAAATCAATAGGTTTATGAAGACAAATTTTAATTATTTTCTTCTGTGGATTAAAAGTGGATTAAAATTGGATTTAAATGAGCTATAATTCCATACATAATTACCGATTGAAATAAAGTTAAATATATTGTGCGTAATAAACTTATTGACAAGTAATTCCTCAATAAAACAAAATAATATATTATTTTACGTAATTGATTACAAATGTAATTAATGTGTTGGTTCCATTTTAAATGATTGTTGAAAATTATAATTAGATGGTGTATGTACTTCCTCTTGATGAAATTGCCCCAATTGGAGAGAAAAAGAAACTCCTTTCTTGTCCTCATGTCTCAAATGGTCTCTCTTTCCCATCATCTCAATATTGTATACTATCGAATTCATAAAATAGCTAATACATTTGCGACATTACTGAATATTTTTTTTAACATACAGGAAACAACTTCAAATTGTTTCAGATGAACTGGAAAGTCATTCGGGTGAGAGCACTGAACGTGAATGTCGACAAATTCTGACTTAGAAAAAGAAATCAAGATAATGAACGATATTTTGTGGTTTGCTTTAGTCGTCAAATCTAACTTGCTTCAAACACTTAACATCAGTTTGTATAAAAATATCTTTCTCGGCTATAAACAACATTTTGTATGTATGTATTTATTCACACTGCAATGGTGGCAGTGGTAACTAATTACACTCAATAATGACAATAATAAACTTGTTAATTAAAAATACACTTAATAATAATACCAATAATTAATACAAATAATTAATTCTAACAATAATTGATAATAATAATAATAATAATAATAATAATAATAATAATAATAATAATAATAATAATAATAATAATAATAATAATAATAATAATAATAATAATAATAATAATAATAGGGAATATCCTAAATTAAATGAAGCTTAAAATAACATTTAAAATAAATCTAATTTGTATCTTAAATCTAAGTACGAACTAAAACCCACGAGTATGATATGTTCATATCTGCACAAGTACCTTTCCACATTACACTCATTTCGCTGTCAACTCACTCACTGCACTGGAACTACGACACATTTCACTGATTCTATCCTGATTTCACTAACATTTCAAAAACATTTCACTGTTCAAATACTTTGCACTGCCACTATAAAATATAAAGCTTCCCTGACAGGAACACGTTTCACTGACACAACACACTTCACTGACACAACACACTTCACTGACACAACATAATTCTTCACTGATACAACACTTCAATAACAAAATATAATTTACATCCTTTACATACTGTGTATAATTATCGTCTATTAGTAAAGTCCTTAAGCCTATTTTTAAATACATTTTTGGTTGTTGGTAAAGCCTTTAGTAAGTCTGCAGGTAAAGCATTCCAGTCCCTGATAGTACGATTGAGAAAAGAAAACTTTCCAGTATCCGTTTTGTCCGTTAGAATGCAGAGTTTGAGCCTGCAGTGAAAAAAAAAAAAACAATATTATTGTTATGGTCAGTAAAATAAGGAAGTGTGTATATTAAAGTGTAAATTAACCACAAATGTTTCGTAACGCCTTTTGTAACTTTAGAGTGCCTTTTATTATTTTAACTTGTTTCATAAAATCTTTCCAAATTTTATAGTGCTTTTCTGTTATTATAACTTCTTTTTAAATGCAATTTTGCCAGATTATTTTAAGATTTTAAGTGCCTAAACATCCGGACTTCATTCATAACATGTTAGAAATCAGAGATCACATGGCTCATAACGCGGATGTTTTATTCTCTCGTAAACTTTGAGTCAGGTAAAACTGAAGTGATTCTGTACTATACTGGAAGATACATCCTAAGTACAAGTGACGCCATCGTAGCACATAAGCTGGGATGCAAAATCATATCTGTTTTCATATATGTAACTCTCACATTTGTTTTTGTGAGTATCTACACAGTTAAAATGTATGATACTCATTTCTTTAACAAATAACTAGGTCTGCGATTAACTGCTTTAATCCTGTTCTTCCTATTTTGGATATAGAAATTAACCACTAGCATTGGGAAATTGGCGACTTTTAGGTACACATCTAATCGTAATTATACCTACAGATTGCCCACCCCAAGGAAAATAAAATAAATGAAATCAAACAAGACACGGTGTTCCATAGATGCTACAGCTATTATCTGTGGGCATTGATCTCATGTGTTTGTTTAGATATTTTATTACATCGTTTCCTTACCTGTCAAACACACAAATAGGAACATTAAATCCAGACGTTTGAGATGGGCGGGGCATGTAGCACATATGGGTGATCGAAAAATGCATATAGAATGTTAGTTGGAAGACCTGAGGGAAAAATACCTTTGGGGAGGCCGAGACGTAGATGGGAGGATAATATTGAATAGATTTGAGAGCTTATGTGAAGGCGGCAATGAACCTCCGGGTTCCTTAAAGGCCATTTGTAAGTAAGTATATTTCAATTGCTAGAGAATTCTGTGATTTACTTTTTAAGACACTGTTGGACAATAAAATGTTGATAGCTCGAAGTAATCACCCAAGATTTCGGACAAGTTCATGACATCACTGGTCAAATCACTGGTCATCATGCAATTTCAATATTTTATTTATTCATTAAAGACATCAGCTCAAAGAATTTAAGTGACCACAACGGTCCTGAATACAATAAATATGTACAATGTAATGTGATTTGAAACATTAAAGAAAAAGGAAGTTAATTGTTGAAGGCAAATATAAGTGAATTAATTGAAATAGAGATGATGATGTAATATTTGAAGAGAATCCTTGATAATATTTATAAGAACAGACATTACATAATCAAAAGGAATGTGAAGTTCCTTAAGATAATTCCACGTGAATTTTGTAATAGAACCTCTACTGCCAAACAGCAAACCAATGACAGACCATTGTTTAAGAGGGACGTTTCGAGAAAGATACGACAGACAAGGTTCATATATACTTAGACTTCTTCTCAATATCAATATAATATAAAATAATGCCCTTATTTGCTAACGAATTGTACCTTATATTTAAAGTACTTTTCGTTAAAAAAAAAAAAAACTAGATTTTTCGGTAAGGAAGTGAAATTTCTATTTCATTACACTAATTTTTTTCCTTAAAAATAAAATTGGTTAAATTTAAATATTTTAACATTAAATTACATGAAGAAAAAGGCAGGGGCTGAAGATGATTTCGTAATACTGACAGTTTCGTTGCACGTTAGAGGCCTAACGATATTTTCCTGCACTTACAAGCTTGTGAATTGGAATTTTGTCCGAAACTGCTTCACTGGAAAATAAATATCTCCACCATTTGTAGGACCTAACAAAGAAATCAGTTTCAACAATATGAAGAAAGTAATGAATAACATTCATTATAAAAGTTTTCTTTGAACGCTTTCCACTGTAGAATCGATTCTCGCGATCTACCGGTAGAATTCCTCTGTACTCATGTACTTATTTTTTTCGTCGCGTTTATCTCTTTGAATATTAAAATTTTTCGAACATAATAGCAATAAAGACTTAAGATGCCATGTTTGTTATTTTAGATATCCTCATTGACTTGACATTCATTTTAGAGTATTCATTTTAGACCAACAGAGTTATGAAAAAAATGTCTTAATATTACAAGGAACACATATAGTACTTCAGTATTCATTCGTTTATTTTTTCACATACTTCTGTGGCTTAAAGTCAGACATAATTCCGCCACTGATGCCAACTCAATTGTTTTGAATGATAGAAAACTCTGCGGACATAGTATAGATATAGGCCTACGTAGAAGTTAACTAAAAGGTAGAAGGGAGTAAAATAAGACGAAGGGGAAAGTGCACATTGAGGCACTTTTCCCCATTATTTGTTCTACATCTACTAGGCCATTTGATAAGTAATGGTAACAATAGGCCTACTGTAAATCAGTGCTCCTACCGGTGACCATTGAAATCTTGTACTATGTAATAGAACAGCGACTGTTTCATAAATTTGCAATATTGAAAGTCTCGAAGTAGCCATATTTTGTAAATACATTAGCTGTTTCTGATTTATAGTAAACAATACAGCTCTAAAAGTTACGAACAAAATTGCTTCAAAAAATCCAAGTTGCAAGAGAAAAACATTCAACTCGGTGCTTTAGGGCATTGCAAAAAACCTGTGGGAGAAAAGTCCTACCATACTAAGCTAATGCAAATTGGGTGGAAGCGAGGCATTCGCTTTCAATCAAGAGTTGATATCCGAAGGGATTTAGATTGATCAGTGAGAAAAATATCCAGAAATGCTACTGCAGATGGAGTCCGCCGTCTTCCAAGAATTTGGCGAAGTATTGTTGACATGGCAGGAGACCATATTTGAAGTATTTAATGTCAGAAGTAACCTAAATAAATTTAGTGCGAAACTTACTATTTTGCCATTACTTGTCGAATGCCCTAGTATAATACGGAAAAAATCCTAACCTCACTATTCGCGTAGGCTTAACAATGTAAAAGCCTCTAGCAATATTGGAATTTCAGTTCACGAATTTTTTTGAATTACCAGAAATAAAATTTCGTCTGTTCTATCGTAAACAGGCGAGACTGTTGTCAAATAAACGACTCTAAAAATCTCCTAAGGAACAGTGGCGTGCTGACATTGTATTCGGAAAGTGCGTACACAGTCTCTGACTGACTTCATTTACTAATATTTCCGGTCATTTCTTTTCGTGTTTCCGGGAAAATATGGGAAGAGTACGTGGAATAGCAGCAATCATATCCCTTCCATCAACCCCTGGCATCGATTGCAAGGGCCGTAGTGATTTCACTGCATCACATTGTTGTGAAAGTCGCTAAAATTACACACAATCCGTGGGACACGGCCGTGAAGATGAATCATACAAGAATCTTCCGCGTGGGGTAGGCGCTCCACAAATAGCAGCAGCTACTGTGTAGCGATTGGGAAACTCCCTGCAAGGGCACTTCCGTTCCGAGCCATGGCTGGCCCGCAATAACACTTTCTCGTAATTAATCGATCTGCTCAGTGATCAGATTTATCTACAATTATGGGGGAGGGGGTTCATTTTCCTACTCCCTTGACGCAGGCTCCATATTCTGTGCTATTTAAATCAATATAGGCCTATTCTCCTGTTTACGCCGTAGTAAATATATTCTAACATAGTGACCTTACTTTACTATTGTATACCACTTATCCCAATAAACACTTTACATGGCTGTAAAGCCAACAAAAACACAGCACTAGTGAAATAGGAAATCATGAAACTCATTCTTTTCAGTAGTTCAGTGCTAGATAGTTCGGTTAATTAAAATGTGTCTCAGTGAAACGTACAGCAGAATCCGTATAGATCAATTTCTGTCAGATGAGTTTCCAATTCACTGTGGGCTAAAGCAAGGAGATGCACTATCACCTTTACTTTTTAACTTTGCTCTAGATTACGCCATTAGGAAAGTCCAGGATAACAGAGAGGGTTTGGAATTGAATGGGTTACATCAGCTGCTTGTGAATATGTTAGGAGAAAATCCACGAACGATTAGGGAAAATACGGGAATTTTACTTGAAGCAAGTAAATAGATAGATAGTAGATAGGTTTGGAAGTAAATCCCGAAAAGACAAAGTATATGATTATGTCTCGTGACGAGGATATTGTACGAAATGGAAATATAAAAATTAGAAATTTATCCTTTGAAGAGATGGAAAAATTCAAATACCTGGGAGCAACAGTAACAAATATAAATGATATTCGGGAGGAAATTAAACACAGAATAAATATGGGAAATCCCTGTTAATATTCGGTTGAAAAGGTTTTATCATCCAGTCCTCTGTCAAAAAATCTGAAAGTTAGAATTTATAAAACAGTTATATTACTGATTGTTCTGCATGGTTGTGAAACTTGGACTCTCAATTTGAGAGAGGAACATAGGTTAAGGGTGTTTGAGAATAAGGTGCATAGGAAAATATTTGGGGCTAAGAGGGATGAAGTTACAGGAGAATGGAGAAAGTTACACAACGCAGAACTGCACGCATTATATTCTTCACCTGACATAATTAGGAACATTAAATCCAGACGTTTGAGATGGGCAGGGCATGTAGCACGTATGGGCGAATCCAGAAATGCATATAGAGTGTTAGTTGGGAGGCCGGAGGGAAAAAGGCCTTTGGGGAGGCAGAGATGTCGATGGGAAGATAATATTAAAATAGATTTGAGGGAGGTGGGAGATGATGATAGAGACTGGGTTAATCTTGCTCAGGATAGGGACCAATGGCGGGCTTATGTGAGGGCGGTAATGAACCTCCGTGTTCCTTAAAAGAAGCTAGTAAGTAAGTAAGTAAGTTCAGTGCTAGAACCATGATGCGAAGTAGGATTCGATCCCTGGAGTTTACATGCAATACTTCCGTTTCCCTCACCATTCTGATATTCAATCCAACAACAACATCTAGCTGTCAGGTAAAGCTCCCGTGAAGCAGACTTGAATAATTTCGAGGAAAAATTGTTCCGTGGCCTGATATTGATCCTGGGACCTCTGGCACCAGCGCTCTTACCAACTGAGCTACCCAGGAACTCCACCCGACACCATCTCAATTTTTCCCCTTATATCCACACACTCCGATTGGGCTGACGAGAAACCAGAAACCCACATCGAGAGCACTCAAACTTAGTCACACAGAGATCGATGCCCGGCCCCGGAACAATTTTTCACTTGAAAATATTCAACACCATTTTGATTTCATTTTTCTTTTCATAGTATAATTTGATATAATAAAAATATACTGTCTGGGTAAGGTGTACGAGCTTCGATAATTCCGGATGGAGATAACCACCCAAACTTTGTTTCTCTGTAAAACACTCACGACTTCGCATCGATGCGAAACATAGGGTATACGTTCAATAGGTGTAACTCGCTGGCATTCGGTAATCTTCCCGGGCTTTCAGGACGATATGTCCATTGATGTCATGTCCATAAACTTTTATGTTAATTTTTTTACTCACTTTTATTTACACCCACATTTTTGGGTCCATTGACTTATGTCCACACACGTTTATGCCAATTTTTATTTATATCCACCTTTCATATACATTATGTCCACTTTTTATATAGGCCTATGTCCAGTCGCGGAATGTGAAATGAATATGTGTATTTATTTATTTAGGCAAAGTTAAGACCGTAAGGCGCTCCTCCAGGCAAAATTGTACATACACCTACAATAAGTCTATACTTAGGCTTTTAAGAAACCCGGAGGTTCATTGCCGCCCTTACATAAGGCCTCCATCGGTCCCTAAACTGATCGAGATTAATCCATTCTCTACAATCATATTCCACCTCCCTCAAATCCATTTTAATATTATCTTCCCATCTACGTGTTGGATTCGCCCATACGTGCTACATGCCCTGTCCATCTCAAACGTCTGGATTTACATAAGGGATGAACATCTACTCGAGAAAGGACAAGGGAAATGCCAGTAAGATTTCCACCTGAAATAAGAAAAACTTATAATTTTTTTACATTAAAAACCTTGCAAAATGTCTTACCTCGGCTTGTTTGTGCTTCTTTTAAATCAAGTTGAGGTAACGGCCTTCCAAGCTTCTTTATTTTACATTTATCTTCCAAGATTGCAACTGAAAAATTTGTTTGTAAAAGATATTGAACTCTAATCATTTTCTTTGGAAACGAACACTGGTCACACTCACAGGTGGATATATAAAGACTAAAACACCGAGAAAGACTAAATGGACATTTAAAGGATTGTAAGAAACCATTAATAAATACAACAATCAGTAACACACACGTACACGTGCTAAAAGCGTGATCTCAGCTACAGATTGGAAATAACTACCGGTTTGCTACACGAAGTCTTTCGTGTGTCGGCTGTTTCACAATCACGTGACTACAGCTGCGCTGGTCCAAACACCAGCACAACCACACGTTTGCTATGCAGCATTTCCCCTTGCCTCTCGCCCCGCAGAAGCTGACTTGGCGAGGTTCAGAGGAAAAATTGAACCTCAGAAGCTTACAAGTATGTACGTATTCGATCTCTGCGGTTCAAAAGTTATCATACGACAAATATACATCAGAACTGCAAATAAACTTATGAAAGATAAGCAAGAAACAAAGAATGATAGTGTAAATTATAAATAAATTTATTTAAACAATTAAACTATTTTTCTTGTTTTTCCTGGGTGTTCTCTGAACCATTGAACGTATAGGACGCATCGCCAATGAAGTTAAATGAAGGTGAAGAAACAGAAGACGACGTGTAGCTAATTGGTTATGTGAAATGGACATAATCGTTTTAGGTGGACATTCATGCAGTTGACATAAAAAAGTGGACATACAATTTGTGTTTCTGGACTAAGATAAAGTGGACATATAATTAATTGGACATATTTTAGTCATAATTTAATAGACTTTTATGTAATGTGCGTAAGTTTTCAGATTCGGTGCCGAGGTAAGTAATTTTGTGCGAGATCGTGCGTATTTGCTTGGTTTCCGCACAAAACCAATCCGCGGAAAGTCTAAAATTCCACATTCAGTATTCCCAACCTAACACACATAACAATTTCCCTCTTCTTACCGCTTAAGTGACATATTGATTTTACTGCTTTAGGCTTTTAACATATTATTTTTAGAGACGTTCAATATAGTAATAATTATACCACTGCAATTTCACCTAAATTGCACTGTTAATTATTGTTTTTAAATATTTGCAAAAATTAAGTAAACTCTACAACTCCACTAAAGTTACTTCATTCGTGATGCAAGTAACATTAAGGAAGCCGTGAGAAAATCAACGAGATTCCAGACTCATCATAGACTGGGGGGAAAAAAGACAGACGTATATCACGGCCTGCTGGAGTGTAGTAAACACAGAAAACATTTTAAAGCAACAATGTTGAAGATAGATATTTTTGTTTTGCAAATTTGTCGTCATTGAAGAGAAACCAAGATGGAGATTTCATTGCAACTAATTAGAAATTTCTCTTTCTTCGCACAAAATAATGTACGATACATGAGCGGTATGTTTTCTTTCAATTCTCGGAAATTAAAAAAGCTCAACTACGTTTCGCTTTTTCAAACTTTTCCTCGAACATGAAAACTTCAACATACCGCTCTTGTAACGCATATTACTATTGTATAAAAAAAGTTCAGACACAGAAGTAGAACTGAACATATTCAACTCTACAGCAGAATAGAAACAGAAACACAAGAACAGAACTGGTAATGGCACATTTAATAGCCTAATGCCAACAGAGACACTCCTTAAAATAAAACTGGATTGCGAACTGAAAGGACATCGAGATGTCGGACGCTCTCTTAACTGGATGGAAGGACGAATTCTATCGGATTTGGTAACTTTCCAAAAGGCCTAAATCCATACAGTGGACGACGTTGAAGATAATAACAAATTAAACGTTTAATGTAGTTAACAACTATAACCGAAACATGCACGTTCCCTCTCTGGATGTTTTTAATTCGTTAACCTCTAGCGAAGTATTATTTAAAGAAGCGGTCGTTACAACTGAAGTGTATTGTCCACAGAGCGCTGAAAAATGTCTCCCAACTCCCCCTCTTATTTCTCCACCAACGGTCAACTACAATCTGACCTCGTAAACAATTCCCCGCCCGTCGTAAAAAAGGCAATGAGAAAACCTTAATAATCACTCAAGTTTGTATATTGAGATTTTTGGTATGAAAGCGTACAGAATAAGTGAATCATATAATCGGCACATGCTTTCTCATTGCACATTTTAGTAAATAAGCTCAACTAATAATAGACCTATCATTATTATACATACTTTTACTACTTTTGTTATTGCTTTTGTTTGAGTGTATATTTTACTTCTGATAGTGTAGAAGAGAAGGCCTCATAGCCTTAAATCTACCAGAATAAACAAACAAACAAATAAATAAATAAGAAAATAAATGAATAAACAAAATAAATAAATAAATAAATAAATAAGTAACTAAGTAAATAAATAAATAGATAAATAAATAAATGAAAATAAATAAATAACTAAGTAAATAAACAACTAAATAAATAAGTAAGTAACTAAGTAAATAAATAAATGTCAATAAATAAATAAGACAATAAATAAATAAATAAATAAACAAATGAATAAGTAAGTAACTAAGTAAATAAATAAGTAAGTAAATAAGTAAGTAACTAAGTAAATAAGTAAATAAATAAATAAGTTACTAAGTAAATAAGTAAATAAATAACTAAATAAGTAAGTAAATAAGTAACTAAGTAAATAAGTAAATAAACAACTAAATAAATAAGTAAATAAATAAATAAGTAAATAAATGAATAAATAAGTAAGTAAATAAGTAAATAAATAAATAAATAAATGAGGAGTTGGCGAACAAATGAGTTTAGTTGCAAAACAAATTGAGTTAAGGTTACTTTTTTTGGAAGGTTGGTATTTCCTACAATGTGTTCACATTAAAATTAATGAAAAAAAATTTTATCCCATTAAAAAGGAATTTAATACACTACATATTGTCAATCAGAAAAGAATAAGTCACAATCAACTAACCATGGAGCCGTTGCCGTAGCAACCATTATTCCATCATGATTTGCACATTGTGTGTGTTTTTCTTAACTTGTGCTGCTAACTTTGTGCTGGCCATTTTACATCTTGTTTTAAACGTTGTATATTATTTTATCCATTTTGAAACAATGAGTGATATTGAAGACAGTGTTGTGAGTGTAGGTGAAGCCAACGAAGACTCAAGAAAAATAACTGTAAATCCTAGGAAGAAGAAATTATAAAAAAAAAAAGTATCAGTGGTCATTCAAAAAAGATTATGTCCACCCTGGGTTGATCAAAAAATATTTAGTCCAATATTTAAACAGGTTTAAAACACAAATAACAAGTTTTGATTTTAAAAATGTGTGTGAAACTATATCCGAAGTGTGATAAACTGTGATAATGTAAACATTTAATGTTATTAAAGATAACGGTTTTTTGTCTTTCCTGAAAATTCTTATTTACTTGACTAAACTCGTTTTGTTCACCACCTCCTCAAATATGTATCGGATTGTCCGCAATAACAGTTACATACATAAAGGTTATGCGAAAATTAGCGACAACACTGCTAATATTCAGCTCCCCTAGAGGCGACCAATGTAAACTGGTAGTATGAGATGGAATGGTGCCTGATGTGTGTTACCTGTAATTTATAAGAAAATAATCCTATTTATATTCCATAAGCAGTGATTGTAATATGAATGTTACCTGCAACACCCTAACGAAATGTCCAGCAAATATGAGCAGGAAGAAAAAAATTCTAAAAAGTCATGAAGCATTACAGGAAGCAATGTCCTCCGTGTTCTCCGGATATCAGATCCTACGACTATGAGTTTTTCCCTAAAATGAAAGAACCACAGTAACAGACGGGCCATCATAACAGATGTAGAGCAGTCAACTAGAAGCTTAGAGCAAAGTGACTCTGTAGACGGCATCCGTCGTCTTCCAGAGGTGTGATGACGGGTACATGATAATGTAAGGTAGCGGCCGGCAAAGATTACGCCATATAAAATGCATCCCGCAATACAGAGCAAAGAGAAGGTAGGAGGGGGACTATACCTGAAGTGCTTAACTTTGAATGCATTTTTAAGTAGGTTAGGTATCTTACGACGCTGTATCAACATCTTAGGTTATTTAGCGTCTGAATGAGAAATGAGTCCGGGGTCCAGCACCGAAAGTTACCCAGCATTTGCTCATATTGGGTTGAAGGAAAACTCCGGAAAAACCTCAACCAGGTAACTTTCCCCGACCTGGATTCGAATCCGGATCACCTGGTTTCGCGGTCAGACGCGCTAACCGTTACTCCACAGGTGTGGACAACTTTGAATGAACAAGTGATGGCTAAGGAGAGGGAGATTATGTCTTACCGCTCTGCCCTGCTTGTGTATTAAGGGGTTGACTCGCGAGTCAAGAAATGTCGACCATTGCTGTAAAGTATTAATTTGAAGAATTAAGTACAGTTCGTCAATTGCGAATAAATAATTTTTTTGTTATTAATGCATATTTCTACATATAGTGCCAACACTGGTTCTAATACAGGCTTCTAAGCTTCGCGTAATGGACTGTCATATTCCCTCTCATATTATTGTAGGCTATCTGATTGACAAAGGTGAAGAATTTCAATGCTTTCAGTAGGTCTTGAATGCTTTCAAATGTTCACACAAGTAAAAGTCCACGATTAAGCACTTAGAAACCTGTATTAGAGCTTAGTGTGGCCATTTTGAGCCCTGTCTGTAGAATTATGCACGGACTTGGTATACAAATATGTAAAAATGAAATTGCAATGAAGCAAACATTATGAACTAAGAAGTCCCTATAATTAAAAAAAAAAAAAAAACAAAAACCAAAGCGAAATTGACTGTCCATATAAAAGACCTTTTTCTTCTTATTTTTAGGTTCTTTGTTAAATCCCCAAAGGCTCTTCAGATATTAGCTAACACACTGTATGTTGGTTGGTTGTACAGCAGCTATTTAAATCTTTCGGTTGCACTTTAAACGTTGCCAATAAGTTTATTTAATGTTTCTTCAGACACTTCTGAAAATCCCGCCAAACTAGCATTGTATTACATGGCTGTAAGCATGGATAATTTATATAACTTTAAAGATCAAAGACCACATTGAAGACAGGGAAGATAATCTAATAAGTACTGAAATTAGTTTATATTGCTTATTGATAATAAAAATTGAAAATAATCGAAATGTTGCGAATCTAGTTTTTCAGGTAAAGCTCCCTGAAAAGAATATTTAAATAATTTCAAGGATAAAATTGTTCCGGGACCGGGTATCGATCCCGGGGCCTCTGGTTGAACGTACCAACGCTCTATCAACTGAGCTACCCAGGAAGACCTAACCTAACCCAGGAACTCCACCCGACACCGTCTCAATTTTTCCCTTTAGCTCAACAATATCAGCAACAGTGGAAGAACCATGTACAAAGAATGGAAAGGACAGACTTCCAAGATTAGCCTCAGTATAGCCTACAGACCAAGCGGACACAGAGATCAAGGAAGACCAAGACAGCGATGGAGGCTTCAAGGCCATCTTTCTTAGATTATCGTTACTAGCGCTATGTTCGGTTCAAGTTTGTCGAGTATGGCAAAGTTCGATATTCGCCGATGTTCGCTCTGCAGAAGGAGGCCTGTCGTGTTTGTTCCACCTGGTTATGGAAATATTCGCTGTGATCCATTCCTGTCTCTTCATGTTTTAACCGCTGAAGTATGTTAGCACAGATCTCTCGATTAGTTTTTCATATGGAATAAGACGAAGTTTGTAATATTTTGGTTGCAACTCTCATGTTCGAACATCGCAGGACACTAATCGTTACAGATCACATGGTCCAAAACGAAGAAGTTCATGATGATGATGATGATGATGATGATCATGATGAGATGTAAATATTATTATGTTTTTTCTTGCTTTCTCTCAAGTGAAAAATGAATAGAACGGAGAAAAATTCTCTTCGGCACCGGGACCCGAACTCGGGTTTTCAGCTCTACGTGTTGACGCTTTATCCACTAAGCCACACCGGATTCCAGTTCCGATGCCGGATTGAATCCTTCTCAGTTTAAGTTCTACCTCCCTATTCCCCTTTCTCTCAAGTGTTTCTCAAACTTTTCTGTAAGCGTATTTTCTTAGAAAAGGTTTCCAAAATTCTTTAACATAGAGCCGACTTTTGAGAACTGAATTGTGGCTTCATAACTCAAGGATTTGGCTTAAAAAGCCTGTTACGGCTCCAAATACAATTTTACAGTCAGTCAGTTCATCTTTTAAAATGTTTTCCTTGGCATCTACGATTTCTAGATTTTTAGATACAACTGTTAATAAAATTCCTTGTATTATTTAATTTGCATAATTACCGAACGAAGTGACTCAAAGACATCGAATTATGAATATAATTAGTTCAGCAGCTTACAAGAAAAACCTATACAGACGTGCGAAGAAATGGTTTTCGATAACAGAATCACAGATATTTATGTTCCGGTAAAAATACTGAAATGACAATTTTTCGCAGCATAACAACGCTTTCTCGGTACATGATAAAATCAGGAAGTAAAAGTGATCAGCAGATAGAAATTCTTATTACAAACATTTCAACCCCTCACTGTAACTGTCTTGGTTCAGAGCAAGATTTTATTTGTAATAAGACGAACATTATATAAGGCCGGCAGCATACTTCATCGGACATTCGTGCCTTATAGCAGTGCGTACAATCACTGTCACATCGAAGGTCTGAGACAAAACCGTCCTGTCCGAGACAGAATGTCCGATACAGTATGCTGCTGGCGTAAGACATGTTCTATCGTGATCATCAGCTTCAAAATTTCTGTCGAAATAAAAAGCAACCTATGTATATTTTTTCTGCACATAGTAGACTGCAGATACACTGAACATGGTTGCAACTTGGGAAAAAAGCCAATTCGAGCAAGTTCCATAAGAACGTTTCTATTGTTTTTGTGGGTGTAATACCGTGCATGCCTGGATCTATCCGCACCTGTTACCATCATTGAAAAGGAAAGCAACAAGGTCAACATTGTGCGGAACGGACTATTTTGTGCAGGGGCACACGGAAACCTAACGATCACAGTGTGTTGACATTGCCGGTAGACTTTCAGAAGAGGTGTAACTATTTCCTACATTTTTTTCGTATTTTATAAGTAACTGGTTTACTTCCTTCCTGCATGTATCCATGTGACTCATGCAAACATTTTTATTACATTACTACAAATATGTCCATATTCAACAATAACGTGTTATTTTGTTAGGTGAATGTTAAGAACAAGAAGTACAGAAGATTTATTAGATAAAAACGGAACTTATGTTCGTAGTCGTAAGGAATAAAGACAGCAAAATTCGATTGATAAGAAGTTGATTCTAACGATTTTCATCTCAATGTTTCACCTTAACGAATAACAAAATGCAGTCCTTATGGTCCCAAAAATCCTTCCTTAAGAGTTATGAATTGTTAAATAATGGAGGTATACATATTATACCTATGAACTATGAATAAAAAGTGACGATAAAAAATTGGAATAACTTCACTAAAATAGCATAGACTTATAGTGAGAAAGTATTGTAAGAGCACTCTGAATCACGGGGCCTGTCTCTATTTCTTAAATTGGTTCGTTTACATAATGGAAATGAATTAATGATGCAGAATGTCTTCTTCTATTATAACCGTGTCGCATCATATGTGGTATATATATATACAGGGTGTTAAAACAAGAAACTAATGTCTAAGAAACATGGGTCCTACAACAAATACTTTCTGAGATTAGGGAATTCAATTTTTTTCTCAGCAACTAATGTCTCTTTCACCTTGTAATTTTACATGCTCAGTATTCACTGCGTCTGCAATTATAGACTATTTTCAGATTTAATAAAAGTTTCACCATTATGAGTAACTACCATAACAAAAAAGTGGCCGTTTTTGTGCACTGATGTGCCATTTTTATGATAATGTACACAAATATGAATATTTCTGAGCCATTCTTTTTTCTATTTATTCCAAAATGTCAAATGAACAACAAGAACTACAATCTTTGAAACGTCTACAACAAACGTATTTTTTTTAAATTTCTTAT